>NC_136065.1:1516420509-1517020509 GCF_964261635.1 Lissotriton helveticus
ACAATCAGTAGCATTCTGGCAGACCTCCGCCTCCCCAGCCAGGACCAGAGCTCCTCAACCCTCCCCCCACCATAAGTGTAAGCAGGGCACGATAGCTTATGCCCAAAACCGCACCATGTCATGCAAGGAACAACCCACAACCCCTTCCCCCCCTCCAGGCCACCCAACATAGCACATCTGATGCCTGTCAACCACCACGAATCCCGCACACAAGCCCTTTCGCTACCACCATTACCCTCCCACCCCTTCTGTCCCCTCCCTCCCTCCCTCTCTCCCCCACAAACTTTTAGAAAAAACAGGACCGAGAAAGCAGTGAAAGATAGAACAACAAAAGGCACCGCAAGGGGCCCCTCCAACAAAGACCGTTGAGATCGGGGGTGGCAGGACCAGGCAGTGTCCACCCCACACACAGGTCTGGGGTGCCGCACCAGAGAGTAATAGGTCATTCGTGGTACCTGATAGAAATGTGTCCCTCCGGCTACCACGCGGTTCTGTCCTGGGACATCATGCCGCCGATGAGCTGTCAGTTCGTGCCTCCGTCACCAGCGCAACCGAGGCCACCGCCGTGTCCCTCTCATGCAGGCGAGCCGATAGGTCCGGCCCCCCCGCTGCTGCAGACCGCCCCACTCTCCGCCAGGCCGGGGAGCGCGATCAACGCCCCGATGGGGAGCCCCCCTCACCAGAAGACGTGGTGGCATCATCCAGGCCAAGGAGCTCCTTGGCTGCTGATAAAGATCTGACCTGGACAAGCCTGTTTTGCCAACGAAAGATGAGGCGAAAAGGGTGGCCCCAGGAGTAGGCCACATTCCGGTCTCTGAAGAACATGGTCACAGGGCGGAAGTCCCTCCGTTTCTGCAGTGTCGAAGCAGCCAGGTCTTGAAAGAGCTGAGGGCGGTGGTCACGAAACTGCAGGGGGTTAATTCTTCGGGCCTTCCGAAGTATGCGCTCCTTCAGTTGAAAGTCATGGACACAGACCAATATATCAGGGGTTGGCGCTCTCTGGCCCCGCGGCAAGCCCACCCGGTGGACCCTGTCCATACGAATTTCTTTGAGGTCGTCTTCCACCAGGATTAGTAGGAAGAGGGCTTCCACATAGCCTCGCAGGTCCCCCCTTCTCCTTCCCAGGGCACCGCTCGGATCCTGATATTATTTCGGCGCGACCTGTTCTCTAAGTCCTCGGCATGGGCCTGGAGGTCCAGATTTTGCTCCGTCAATCAAAGCACTTCCTGCTGGAGCTGGTGCACATCTCCCGCTAGCCCCAGGTCGTGCTCTTCCAAGGTCGCCACCAGCTCACCTATGCCGTCCACATCCCTCCTCACCTCACGCAGGTCCGAAGCAAGCTGGGAGCGGATCTCTGAGATGTCTTCCTTGATGGCTGTAAAGAGCTCCACCATAAAGGTCTTGGTGGCAGGCGCGTCATCGTCTCCGCGCTGGGGCGACTTGCTGGTCCCCGGGGACGATGCAGGCGGCGGACGGGCAACGGCAGGCACAGGTTCAAACTTGAAATTAGCCCCAGGAGGCAGCTTCTCAATGCTGGGCAATTCGTGGCGCCGGAGGGACACAAAAGCACGTCTCACTCCGTCGCCATCTTGGCCATGCCCTCCAAGCTTTACTTTTAATGTTATAAGTAAAGCGTGGGTGCCGCGTTTATACCAAAAGTAAAGAAATAGAAAAATCATCTATTTCTTTACTTTTGCGATTATGGCAAAAGTAAAGAAATAGGAGCCCGATGTAGGTCGGTCGGTAACGGCCGAAAATCGGTATTTTCGACCGTTACCGATCGGTATCGAGCCATCGGGATGTAGCAGTCCGAAAACCGCCTAAATCGGTGATAATACCGATTCGGAAAAGTAACCGAATCGTTAGAATACCGAATCGGAAATTACACAGATTCGGTAAATATACTGAATCGTTCACAAACCGAATCGGTAAAAATAGGGAATCGGAAAAATCACCGATTCGGTAGAATACCGATTCGGAAAAAACACAGAATCGGAAAAAATACCGATTAGTTAACAAACCGAATCGTTAAAAATACCGATTCGGTAAAGTCAGCGAATCGGTAAAATTACCGATTCGGTGTAAATCCGATTCTGTGTGAAAAACTGAAGATTGAGATGTAGGAAAGCACTGAAATACCGATTTAGCTTCAAATTCGGTATTTAAGAGTCTGCAGTTACCATAGATTTGAATCAGGTGGTAACCAGGTGCAACCTATAAAAAAGGACCCAAAATGCAATTCTTCTTGCACCATGGCGGCATTTTATGTCATAGCAAGACGGCTACGGCTACAGCAGGAAGGAGAGAGGGAATGGTTGAGACAGGAGCAGGTGTATAGACAGCGGATCACCCTGTTCATGCTGACAGATGCAGAGATCCTACAGAGGTACAGGCTGGATCCAGACACCATCTTAGAGTTCATTAGGGACCTCCAACCCCTGTTGCAGCAGCACACCACCCCAAGGGCACACACAATCCCAGTGCACGTGCAGGTGCTATGCAGCCTACACCTGCTTGCGTCTGGCAGCTATCAAAGTGCAGTAGCTGTGGTAGGAGGGGTGACCCAGAGCAGCCTGTCAAGGTTCTTCCACAAGTTCCTTGACGCCATGATACAAAGGATGGACCAATACATTTCCTTCCCTGCAACCCATGCAGAACTGGTACAGACAAAAGCAGACTTCTACCAGATGGCAAGATTCCCCCACATCATTGGCTGCATAGATTGCACACACATTCCGATTTGCCCCCCTGCTGACACGGAATACGTATACCGCAATCGGAAGTCACGGCACACCATAAATGTGCAGGTGATATGTACTGCTAAGTGTGTCATCACTGACGTGGTTGCAAAATTTCCAGGGAGTACCCACGACTCCTACATCTTTCAAAATAGCGGAATTTATGCACGGCTGACGGCAGGGGAATTCGGTGAAGGATACCTCCTAGGTAAGACACAGTGTCAGACCCCCATAACCTAAATAGCAGTGTGAAGTACATGTATGCATGTGAGTAATGTTACCTCTTTTCCTTCTAGGCGACAGTGCATATGCCCTCGGCTCATTCATTCTTACCCCCTACCTCAACCCCTCAACACCCAGCCAAAGGAGGTATAACCATGCGCACAAAAGCACAAGGAATGTAGTAGAACGGACCTTCGGCATCTGGAAAAGCAGGTTCAGATGCTTGCACAAGAGCGGAGGTGCAAGGCAATATACCCCCATCACCTGCTGCAAGATAATAGCTGTCTGTGCAATGTTGCACAACCTTGCGGTCAAGAAGGGCACAGAGGTAGAGTTGTCTGACTACAAGGACCCTGACGATGACATTGCTGTGCCACAAACACAACCTGCTGGAGTGTCTACACCAACTGATGGCAGGTTCAGACGTGAGGAGATAACAGACAACTATTTCTGAGTGAGTACAGATGCACAGAAACGTTATGGTTGTGAAAAAAAGTAAATTTTAACATTTTGGTACAACGTTACAGCACTGATGTGCAACAAATGAAATGATTAACTACAATGTGGGGACAGGAAATGGGCCGGGTTGCCTCACCCACACTGGCAGTGTCATTTCCTGTTGCGCTTTGCAGATCCACTGGGATGCGGCTCCCCCCCTTCTGCATGTCCGGCTGCCTCTGCGGAGCGCCTGGAGCTCTGGCGCGGCTCGGACACTGCGCTGGCCGGACTGCTGCGGCTGCTGCTGTCCCCAGCCTCGGCCACGTCCAGGGCAGGATTCACCACTGCGTTGGATATGATGAGTGTCTCCATGGCACTGGTGATGCGGGCCATGCCCCTGGTCACCTCCGCAGTGTTTTGAGTGATGCACGCTTCCATATTTGCCCCTCGGCGGCATAGCAGGGCTGTTGCTGCGGCAAGCCGGTTAATTGCCTGGTTTTGTACACGGGCATCCCTGCGCCTTGTGTGCTCATTCTGTTCCATCTTGGCACACAGCTGTGTTATGGCAGTTGTCATGCAACCCATTCCTGTTGCAATTTCCCGGTTACTTGCCACAAACTCAGCAAATCCCTTTGTCATTTCCACCATCTGCAGGTTATGTTCACGCAATTGCCGGTGGCAAGCGAGGATGGACTTGGCCTGCATCCGCTGGATTCGCACCATGCTCCCCTCAAGCCCTTGAAAGACGGTGCCCTCCCGTGATGGAATTGCACTGCTGGAAGTGCGTGGGCGGCGGCGATTGGGGCTGGTCTGCTGGGTGACCTGCTGTGCCACAGGTGTCACAGGTGTGGGTGCTGGTGCCTGACCCGCAGCTCCCTCCATGATGGTCAATGGGGCCACAATACTCCTCCTGGCTGGAGCTGTGGCAGGTGCTGGCTGGGACCGTGTGGGTGTGTCCTCTGGTGAGAACTGCAATGGTGGGGATTGTGACAATTGGGGGGAGTGGGGAAATAAGAGGGCATGTTCTGAGTCATCCTCATTGGCCATGGCACTGCTGTCCTCCACCTCCTGCGAGGCATCCATGCTGCTTGGCCCTGCCACCGCACTGTCCGCTGACACTTGTGCAGCTGCTGCTCCACTACCTGATGGCGCCCCTAGGAATAAAGTAGCATTTGTCAACTGAGCGGAAATGTCTTACTGTCACTACAATAAATGCATTGCACATGTCATTTTCATTACTCTGATTCTTTCTTAAAGTGCATTGCAGTTTAATGTGCACTGTAAATTGTTCCTACATTAGCTGTCTACATTTCCCATCATGCATTGCTCATGTATTTTGCTATCAGTACTGGACTGGGGTTTGGCTGTACATTGGGGCCAATGGGGAGGTGTCTGGTAGGGTGTGTCATGCTGTGCATGCTTCTTACCTTTTGCTTTGGCTCTGGCTGAGCTGTCCATGTCCCCAACTCCAACCACACTCTCCGTCGAAATCGTTGTGGAGACCAGTTCCTCCAGTTCAGTGAGGGGGGGCGCGGGGTTCCTGCCTCCACCGGTCAGTCCTGCCTGCTTGTGGAGCTCCGCCAATTTCCTCTTGGTGAGGCTCCGGATATCATAAAACCTCTTCTTGAGGTCATCCATGGTCCTGGGGGTCACACCAACAGCATTGACCCTCTCACTGATGGCACTCCACAGTTTCCTCTTTGTAGACTCAGGGACTGTGAGGGACAGCCTCCCATACTGCTGCCTGTGGACCCTCACCACCTCCTCCACCAATACTTGCAGCTCCATGCTGCTGAACTTCACCTTGCGCTTTCTCTCAGCCTTCTGGCTCTCAGAGCTGCTTGCCTTTTCCACTGTGTTTGAAAGATCTCCAAACACTCTCTCTTCTGCTCACTCTCACTGCTCAGCTCTGGCTGCCTCTCCAGAAAGTTCTGATGAGTTGCACCGGCCTGGGTTGCCACTCCCTGCTAGGGAGGGGGAGGGTGCTTCCACCTCATTGGCTGCTTTCATTAGTTTCACTTTTCCTTCCTTGCCGATTCCGTGTTTCCCGATTCGGTATTTACCGAATCGGTATTTATACGGAATCGGGAAATACCGATTCGGGAAATACCGATTCGGTTTTGCCAATGCATTCCAATGGGCCTTTTGGGCCGTACGGTTGTATTGCCATTACCGAATCGGTATCTACCGAATCGGGATATACCGATTCGGTAAGTGTCGTAACACGATACCGATTGTTACCGAATCGGTATTTTACCGATTTTTTTCCTCTACATCTCATTTTCCGATTTCAGAATACCGATTCGGTAAAAATCGGTATTTTAAAATCGGTAAATGACTTTTACCTACATCGGGCCCTAGATGTTTTTTCTATTTCTGTACTTTTGGTATAAACGCGGCCATTTCAGCTTGAAATAAAGAATACAAAAATATTGCCGATCTTCTGTTTCACAGAGATGCAGAATACCCACTACAAGATATCTTCCAAGTACGATATATTTTTGGGGCTGACTGTTTTTTTGATGTGTTCAGGTTTTTTAAAAAAGATTTCCAGGTTATTATTGGGTGCTTTTCCCCATTCTGGTGCTGATACTTTTATGCATGTTCAGAGAGACCTTTTATGCATACTCAGAGAGAACTCGATCATTACCCACTGCATTACCCCAGTCAACCCAGCCTGTCCTGTAAACTTTACCTAAGGGTCAGCTGATGCTCGTTACATTCACTTCTGATTTGATGCATCATATAGGAAATACTTCCTTAAGGGACATGGTACAACAGATGGAGCTTTTAAAAATAACAGCGTTTCCCAGGTGCAAAATAAAAAATACTAATTTGTTGAAGGGACTGAAAATGGGGGCAGCACCAGCCGGAAAATATGACTGAAGTTAATAATTTGGCACGATTTTTGTCATCTACAGCAAAACAAGTTAGTGCAATATGCCATTTATTGTGTGCAGTGAGGCCTGCTGATTTTTGTCTTCTCCGATACCCCTGGATCTGAATGTTTGTTATGGTTTTTGCTTCGTTGGTGTAGACAGCTTGAGGAACTCCTGTTCAAGAGGGACACTCACCACCCCCTTTACAAGGAGATGGGCGCCTGTTAATCTTCTTCAGCTATCGGACCCTTGTCCCTGCTAGGCATTTTGTGACTGCCCGGGCCCTAGTGTCTGTCTGTACTTGTCATGCTTGCAGTTCCACCTCTGACCACCGAGACAATATTTCCGACCCCTGTAATGCACCTGTAATGCTTTCCTAACCAGGGCCAGTTCACACATGGCCACAACAGAAAGCAGAGGCCTTGTATCCATGTGCTTCTTTCAAGAAAGTGTATCACTTAATTTTGCTTGTGTGTAATTAACTACCTCTGATACAGCTTGTTAATTTTTTTAATCAGACATGCCAACATTTAGCACAGTAACTGAGAAGAAAACCTAAATGCTATATTACATCTCCATCAACCCCATGGTGATATACTAAAAAGCAGGGTTGAATCAATGGCTGTAAAGGAATACTTTTTCACATTCCCTTTTCAATGGCTATGGTTTTCCCTATCACAGGTAGGATGGATGGTTCTTTCTAAGTTTTACAGTGGGGTCAGTGGTTTCTCTGTGCATAAGACAGAAAATATATCACTGCGTTCTGTTAAAATCCTTTTATTCGTATTGTTTTGTACTTGTATTTATGTAGCGCTCACTATCCCTATTGAGGCATTGAAGTGCGTTATGTTGGGCAACACACTGTTCTCCAACTCTAGATCGGCGTGTATTTTGTTGATTACCGTGATTAGTACTGGTCTCTCAAGGAGACCATTCTGTGCTTTTGATCCAGTTCATTTCAAATTAATAGGTTACCTGTGCTCATTAGTGGCTCTAGGTCATAAAACGACATTGCCTACATTTAATCACAATTTTATTTCTTGTGAGTTTGTCTGCAACAAAGTTTGGGGGATTTAGGTGGATATTTGATGTTCCAGAACCCCAGTGCAGAGTTAAAATGTACAGCAGTTTGCAAAATTCTCTTGACCCATCCTATGCTGCTTATGCATTTTGCTCAAATGCCACCTCTTCCAGTAGGTTCCAACGTTTAACCAGTTTTTTTTTCTATTCTCTGAAAACTCTGTTCTTGTTTGTAATACAAACTGTAATCCTATAAATTGCATACACCAATAGCAAAGTCCCCATAGCTGAGTTTTACAATACTCCATTTAAAACATAGGATATCCCTAAATAAATTACGATCTCATATGTACAAATACTCTAAAATGTACACAAATTCAAAATTCATTAAGGGCTCATATCACTCCATATTACTACTGTTCCATAATATAGACACAGGGGGTGCTAAACAAAATGTTTGCATTCAGACATGAGCCTTGAGACATCACATAAGTACACAGAACGAGGGACAGGAGCAAAAGGAAACAAGCATTGGCATAGCCAATAGGTCTAGCCTTTGGGACCTTATAAGTGTTTAGTCATGCAACAGTTGATGTTGTTGCACCAAGGATATTGTGATGCATGACTAAATGCTTATAAGGTCCCAAAGGTGAGACCTATTGGCTTTGCCAATGCTTGTTGGTTTTGTTTTAAGTATATAAAAATATTGGATATTTTTCTAAGCTGGTGTGGTGTCCTTTTGTGGTGCTTACACTGTGTTACTGTTGGTTATTTGCAAATGCTTTACACACTGCCTCTAAGATAAGCCTGGCTGCTCATGCCAAGCTACTAAGGGGGTTGAGCAGGGGTTATTTTAGGAGGGTAACTCCCTTATCCTGACTAGAAGGAAGGGTCCCAAGTTGGACAAAGGTGCAAACCCTTGCCAACTAGAGACTCCCATTTCTAGAATTGGTTGTCACCGGTGAGGATAGACCTTGCGTTTGCACTCGACTTACAGTGAGTGATTGGTGTGCGCTACTACCATATCGCTGACCATTACGTAACACATACTGTTTTCCATGGTCTATTGTTGCCTTTCCATCGGTCTTGAACTTTCCAGTACAACAAGCCTGAATCAATTGCATCAACTGCTGCATCCTTGGAAGTGGCCTTTGAGGAGGAGAGGTTAGAAACCTACAATGTGAAGGAATTGAAGGCAAAATCCTCAAAGTCCAAATCAGGGGCCTCACCAGAAAAGCGGCGTTACAAAATGCGCTGAGGACCTGAGTAGCAGCCAGACAGTGAGCTGTCTGGGGATCTTGTTATGGAGGCAGAGGAGCCTATGCCAAGGATGGATGTGCTTTTGGGGGGAGGGGCACCCTCTAAACCAGCCTGCAATCGCTTGTTCCAAGAGGAGCTAGGGGACAGGCAAGAAGCAAGGAGAGTTGCTGTGGAACTGGAGAAGCTTATGTTAGCCATGGAGGAGAAAAGGATGATGCCAGACCATGAGATCAGGATAAAGGGGCTGGATCAGATGAGTAGAAACGGCTGAGAAGGTGGCACCAATTTGTCAGGGCAGTCATACAGAATTGTGCACATCCCCAAGAATGTAGGCAAGGAATTCAAGAAGTGGGATGACATACAAAGGTGGTTCCAGGGGATCGAGGCATCTATTCACATGCATGGGGTCCCTGAAAGGAATTGGGGGGCAGGGTTGCGGCCTCTCTTTCGAGAACAAGCTAGGAATACTCTGATAGCTTTGGGTAAGGGGCAGAACCTCACCTTTGCTGATATGAAGGAAGCTTTCCTCGCCAGGTATAATCTCACTCCTGAGAAGTGTAGGGATCAGTTTAAGTCCAGCAAGAAAACTTATGCCAACACTTGGTTTGAATGTGTAGATTCTTTCTGCAGGTCTCTGGATGGCTGGGTGAAGGGCAGTAATGTAACAGATTTTAAGGGCCTCTACAATTTGATTGCATGGTAGCACTTGTCTGGTGTATGTTTTTCAGAGCTGCACCAACACTTGATTCATAGTAAGATGACTGACCCCAGGAAGCTTGCTATGGAGGTGGACTGCTGGGTAAGTACCAGGGTCCACAAGGAAGCGTTTGGAGGAGACTTTGCCAAAGGTGGGCAGGGTCCCTAGCAGAAAAGTGGGGGGGGGACAAGGGTAAAGCACATGAGTTCTCTAAAGGGCCCCAAATGAATACCCAGGGTAACGGTTCCCATCCCCCAGGAGATAAGAAACAAGGGGTCTCTTCAGGAAAGCCTGCAGAGACCAGCCCCCGGGCATGCTTTGCCTGTAAGCAGGTGGGTCACATAAGGGGGGACCCAAGAGGGAGCAGCCACCCACCAATGGGCAGACCAAGGTGTTGGCTAGTGTAGTGCTTGGGGAGGAGGGGTGCCCACAGGAGGGCGGGGATCCCGCAGAAATTACCCTCGTCTCACTAGGGGACAGTGAATTGGTCCCAGGAAACCAGGTGCCCCATAACGCAAAGAAATACAGCTCCTGGATGACCATCAATGGGAAAAGGGTAGAGGCTTTAGAGATACTGGTGCTATTGTGACCTCAGTCTGGTGTCACCTGGTCTCTGAGGAGCAGGTAGTCCCTGGGGCATTCCAATAAGTAGTTGCTGTAAACAACTCAGAGCGCCAGTGTATGGTTGCGCTGGTTCTCTTTGAATAGAGGTGGTCTTAGGTCCCTTGAGGGTGGTTGTGAGCCCTACCATGCCTGTAGATTATCTGCTAGGTAAGGACCTGGAGCAGTCCTTGTCAAAGGATGTTGAGCTCATGTCTCACTAAAGATGCTTTGGTTGCCAGAGTGGTCATGGTGATCAGTCTGGGTCACATTGGATCTACTGGGAGAATGGTCTCCTGTATAGCGAGCATAAGGTCGCTGTGCCGTGGTTAGCCCGTATGCTGGCGGTACCCCAGTGCTTCAGGACTATCCTTCTGGGTCTGGCTCACAACGTGCCTTTGGCAGGACATTTGGGGCGGAACAAGACCTTTTACAGGCTTGTCACCCACTTCTTCTGGACCTAAATGCGAAGCCAGTCAGATGGACATTGGAGGTCATGCTAAACCTGCCAGGCAAGTGGTAAGAGTGGGAGGTCAAAGCTCCTCTCCAGCATCTTCCAGTTGTTCAAGCCCCTTTTGAAAGGGTGGGGATGGACATTGTGAGCCCACTGGATCCCTAGACAGCCATGGGTAAAACGAACATCCTAGTCTTGGTGGACCATGCCACCTGGTACCCGGAGGCAATCCCTCTCAGAACAATAATGGTGCCAGTGGTGGGCCGGGTGTTAATGGGGATGTTTTCCCATATGGGTTTCCCCGCAGAGAGGTGGTTTCTGACCATGGGACCAATTTAATATCGAAGTATATGACATCCCTGTGGAAGGAGTGGGGTGTTCACCATTCCTTACCACCCACAAGGTAACGGTTTGGTGGAGAGATTCAACCAAAACTTGAAGGGCATGATTAAGGGTCTAACAGAACCCATGAGGCATAAGTGGCTAGCCATGCCTTCTCTTTGCATACAGGGAGGGGCCTCAGAAGTCTCTTGGGTTCAGTCCCTTTGAGCTCCTGTATGGTCACCCTGTGAGAGGACCTCTGAGTTTGGTGAAGGAAGGCTGGCAGGCAGCTCCCAGGAAAACTCCCTAGGATGTGTTTAGTTACATGCTGGCCTTCCAAAACCAAACCGCCCGCTTCAGGAAACTTTCTCAGGCAAACCTGGAAGCAAGCCAGAAAGAAATAAAAAAGTGGTATGATCAGAATGCCACTCTGGTTGGATTTCACCCTGGGCAAAAAGTGTGGGTCATGGCCCCAGTGGAACCTTGTGCCTTGCAGGACAATTGGACTGGGCCTTTTGAGGTGGCGGAGCGCAAAAGTGATGTCACCTACCTGGTGAATTTGCAGACTCCCAGGAAACTTTTGATGGTCCTCCACGTCAACCGCCTCAAGTCCCACTTCGAGAGGTCTAAAATGAGCATGCTCTTGGTGACAGATGATGGGGTGGAAGAGGAGAGTGAACCTCTCCCTGACCTCCTGTCCACAAAGGAGCACAATGGGTCAGTGGAAGGTGTGATCCTCCCCCTTACACTGAACCCAGAGCAGCAGAGTGACTGTTGCCAGTTGTTGGGACCGTTTGCCCCACTCTTCTCTCTGACCCCAGGTGTTACTCACTGGTGTACCCATGATGTGGACACTGGTGACAGCCCTCCTGTATAACACAAGATTTACAGGTTGACTGACCGGGTCAGGACCAACGTCAAAGAGGAGGTCTCTAAGAAGTTAGCGTTAGGGGTGATAAAGCCCTCCAGCAGTCCTTGGGCCAGCCCACTGGTTTTGATCCCAAACGCTGCTGCTCCCGGTGGCACTCCAGAACTGCGGTTTTGTGTGGACTACCGTGGCCTCAATGCTGTCACCAGGACTGATGCACACCCCATCCCCAGAGCTGATGTACTTATTGATCGGTTGGGTGCTACCAAGTTCCTCTGCACGTTTGATTTAACGTCTGGGTACTGGCAGATTGCCTAAACGGATGGGGCCAAGGAGAGGTCAGCATTCTTAACCCCAGAAGGACATTACCAGTTCCAGGTGATGCCCTTTGGGTTGAAGAATGCCTCTGCCACCTTTTAGAGGTTGGCCAACCAGGTGTTGGCTGGACTGGAGGATTTCAGCGCCTCATACCTGGATGACATTGCAGTGTTCAGTTCCAGCTGGGAAGAACACTTGCAGCACCTCGGGGACATGTTGAGGGCTCGGCAGAGGGCAGGCCTCACATTCAAGGCCAGTAGGTGCCAGATCGGGTAGTGTTCTGTTGTGTACTTGGTCCACCAGGTAGGAAGCGGCCAGGTGGCGCCCCTACAGCCCAAGATTGACAACATTCTGGCTTGGGAACCCCCCCAAGACCCAGACAGAGGTGAGAGTCTTTTTAGGTCTCACTGGCTACTACAAGAGATTTGTTAAGGGCTAAGGCACCATTGTTGCCCCCTAACAGAGGTGACTTCCAGGAAGCAGCCCAAGAAGGTGGTCTGGACTGAATCCTGCCAGAAAGCTTTTGATGCCCTGAAGGCCGACATGTGCTCACGGCACCCTACTTTTCCAAGGAATTTGTCGTCCAGACCGATGCTTCAGAGCATGGCGTTGGAGTGGTACTCTCACAACCGAAAAAAGAGGGCCTAGACCAGCTGGTAGTCTTCCTTAGCAGGAGACTACTCCCCAGGGAACAGAGGTGGAGTGCCGTAGAAAGGGAAGCTTTTGCTGTGGTCTGGGCACTGAAGAAGCTGAGACCCTACCTGTTTGGGACTCACTTCCGAATTCAGACAGACCACAGGCCCCTCAGATGGTTGATGCAAATGAGGGGTGAGAACCCAAAACTGTTGAGGTGGTCCATCTCCCTACAGGGAATGGACTTTATGGTGGAACACCACACTGGCACAGAATACGCCAACACAGATGGTCTGTCCAGGTTCTTCCTCCTTAGTGAAGAGAACTCCCAGGAGGTTGGGTAATTCTCCCTTCTTTCAGCTGGAGGGAACATGTGGTAGACTAGTCATCCCCTGATTGTTTGCTTTCTGAACTCCCGGTTTTGCTAGTTTAGTGTCTCTGCACACGTTCTCACTACTGTTTAGTGTTAAAGTGCGAGTGCTCCTGTTGTAAATTGTTCTTATGGATTGGTGTTTTCATGATTGGCTGATTTGATTTACTAGTCAGTCCCTATTACAGTGCATGGTGTGTGCCCAGGGTCCGTAAATCAAATGCGACTAGTTTGCCAGCAGCACAGATTGTGCCTCTCACACAAGTAGCCTGTAAATGTAACTCTAGCCTGCCATTGCAGAGCCTGTGTGCAGTCTGGTACTACCAGGCCCTAACCAGGGTGCAGTATATGTGAAAGGCAGGACATACCCTGGTGTGTGTGGCATGTCCTGATAGTAAATTACTGCAAATTTCGTTTCTCACTATTGTTAGGCTACCTTGTTTATAACATCTTATAAACATAACTGGCCCTGTGAACAAGGTTGAGAAATAAAGTTTAGTATGCCTGAACTCAGAATCTAAAGATGCATTTTTTAGTGAAGGTGATTTATACATTCTGTGTTTGAAAAAAACACTTTTAGAAAGTAGGTATTTTCTTGCTCAGCCATCCAGTGTGCATCTGCTGGATTTGTGGATTGACTGTCTGGTTTTGGGATGACAGGACTGGGGAGGAGCAGTGGCTCCAGAGAGTCTAGATGTGTCAGGATTGGGCAAATAGACCTGGGCTGCATTTAGAGTAGTGGCAGGAGATTTCCTTTCACCTGTATGAGCTTGGTCTGCCTCTGACAATGCTGTCTCCACCTCCTGCCGGGAAGCTGCACCAAAGAGGACAGAACTGGTTTTGGCTGGGCACAGACACGTTATGCTTCGGAGGACAAATGATCTTAGGCTATAAAAAGTGGGGCCCAAAGCCCTAAACTTTAGAACTGTTTGGACCAAGAAGACTGCCAAGAAAAATAGCTGGAGAAGCTGTGAGGAGGGACTACCACTTTGCTGTGTTCTTTGCTGTGTTGGCCTGCAGTGGCTGCTTCTGTCTTGGGTAGTGAAAGGACTAGACTTCTTTATTGAGTTTCTCCAAGGACTTGAGGTACAGCTTGCCCCCTGTTCAAGGAGTCTCAGGAACAGTATAGACTTCAAGCTCTTCTGCCAACAGCACTGGGGACTGTATGTTCTGTGCTGCAACAGAGGAAAAACAACACAGCGCTGTCTACGACGCTGCTGCTGGATCCGTGTCCTGAAGGCACCGCAGAGAGCACCGCTGCAAAGCTGTACCACAACCCCGGTCTCACCCGCACTGCAGCCTTGGCCACCAGACGCCAGCGCCATTGACTCCAGTTCGCCAGCCTACGACAGTGTTTCAGCAACGACGATGCCGCTGCTTGCACCGTGACCTGCCAGCACGCATCACTTCACACCGCAGCCCTGGTCTCACGACTCCACTGGATGACCATCACCGAGCCGCTGCCTGAACCGCGACCTGAGGGCACCGCTGCAGTTCGCAACACAGCCCGAATCCTGCCGACGCCAGCGTTCCTGACTTCAACCGCGAGGCGGTTAATCTGCAACACGTGTGACTTTAAGGGCCTGACGACTCCTGCGCCGACCTCCAAAACCCTAGCTGGCCCGCAATGTCGCTGTTAGCCAGAACTGTTTGGATTTGTTGTTTACGACAACGTAATAGCCCCAGATGGAACTATCAACTTCAAGGAACCTTATTTCAAGTTTATTTTCATTATTGAAGATTTCTTAGTACTGTATTGTGGATTTTATCGTTTTAGGTCTTGTCTTAAATATTGGATATTTTTTCTAAACTGGTGCAGTGTCCTTTTGTAGTGCTTACACTGTGTTACTGTTGGTTATCTGCAAATGCTTTACACACTGCCTCTAATATAAGCCTGACTGCTCGTGCCAAGCAGAGACGTTTTAAGGCATGGGTAAAGTGGGCTCTGGGCTAGGGCCACAGCCTTTCAGGGGGTCCCTGATAGACCGAGCTCTGTTCTGCAGCGAGTCTTGTCCTGATAACCTTAAACAATGTGTAAACAGATGGTTTTAAATACAGTTTTCCTTACATTAATTTTTAATGTTTGTGATGTGTGAGACTATATTACAGCCATTTTGCAGGAAAATATGTTTATGTTTCATGCAAGATCTATCAAATAAAGTTTCTTTTAGATCAAAACAGGACCTCACATATGAGAAATGGGAGGGTGTCACAGAGATTATTTGCTGTAGCAGTGAGCTGCTGCTGTGGTACAATATTGAAACACATGCCTCTATTCCTTAATATTAGATGTAAACGCATTTAGAATTTGCACCATTGTGCCTGTGTACTGTCAGTGACCTGATCAAAGAGGGCATAAAAGAGCTGAAACTTGATCATAAAGTCAAAGCTGTTCTGCACAGGTGCCCCCAAAATACCATTGGCCCAGGGCCCCCAAAATACTTAAGATGTCCCTGGTGCCAAGCTACCAAGGGGGGTGAGCTGTGGTTATTTTAGGAGTGTAACTCCCTTATCCTGATTAGAAGGAAGGGTCCCTACTTGGACAAAGGTGCAAACCCTTGCCAACTAGAGACCCCCATTTCTAACAGACCCCTTGTTCCTTGCATAGAACTGAATGGTGGTGTTTGGTGCATTGCATCAGCTACAACCTTCTAGTTCAGCAGAGAGAACACATTTTTGCATGCAGAGGAAAAGAACACAAACTAAAAATGTAAGCAGAAAGGGGCACATGCTAACATGTAAAGCTACCTGTGTTTTGCTGCTTCCTCGTCGGGGTTAGGTTTCTACAGCTTCCATGAGGTAGAGGTACTTTAACCCTGTCTCCCCTGGTTGGCTTCTTTGAAACAACTTATCTCAGTGAGAGGAGTTTTAAACTGTTATCCTGCCTTTGAAATCACCCATATCCACAAACACAAGGAGGAGACAGCTACCTTTCCTGATAGGGAAAGGTAAATTTCAATATGTTTACATTTCAAAGGTCTTCAAGGCTGCGCTTCTTAAACAGCCTTTGTGTAGTGATGCCCCTCACAGCAGGACTGTCTGCAGCCTGGAGCACCAACAACAGAGGCGCAAAGTGGTGTGAGGGCTCTTCACTTAACTTTGTTTAAGGTAGACAAATGCTTGGCCTCACCTAAAGGGTCCTCTTCAACCTGCAGCTACACTTCAACTCACCTATAGCATCTACGAAAAGGACAAAGCGTCAGGAAGTCTAATCCTCAGCCATATGCTAACAAAAGTGTTAATTGTATTTTTAAATAGAACCCTTCACCATCCCCTCACTCACACCACCAGTGTTTGCATCCCCTACCCCCAGCCACTGGAATGCAGGTAATACACTTCCACTGTCTGGGAAATTGTCCTTATCTTCCATCTGATGCCAATACAAAATAGAGGCATTTAAATGTATTCAACTCTGCTGTATAATTAATATTCCGAGTCAAATCTGAGGATGAACACAAGAATCTTTTTCAATGTGAACATTATTTTCCATGTGTTTCCTCAATATATAAGTCCAGCTGTTATTATTCACTTTCAACCCTTGACCTGATCAACTGAGTTAGCTGGATGGGTGACCTGGCAATAGCTTAGCAGCAGAGAGATGGTTTACAGGATTTTAGTACCTTTTAAAAAAAGTCCCAATTTAGCACAATCTTCACAAGTAAATAATCTTTCTGTCTAAATTCTAGCATCCTCAAGCTGCATGCTATCTCAAAAATATTTGTTGCATTCCTTAAATCCGGCATTAAAAAAAACGAGCTTTTAAGTAAAAGTTCTGTTTGTTGCCTCTTCTTTTTCTTCTCTCTTTAAATGTCCCTTTTCTTCCCTTCCATCCTCTACATGCCTCCTCTCTCTATGTCAGGACTGGTCATTTAAAATCTAAACTTGATGTTCATCAGTCACTTTTTGGTCAAAAGAGATGGAGTTACTGTTCATACTTCAAAAGACTTAATATATTATTCAGGAGGCCTTCTCAATTGTTTGCAAAGTATGCTCACCTTTGTTCTGAGCGGAATTCTAAGATGGCGACCTCCATCTTTTCCTGTACCAGTCAGCGCTCTAGCGTTTCATCCAAAGAAGGAGAGTAGTGTTCTTCGCGCGTGCACAATGCGTCCTGCGCACTTCAACTGTTGTTTTCACGGCATGAGGCAGTGCTTCGCTTCTCGCATATCTAGGAAGAAGAATTCTCATCAGTAGAATAGCGTTTATTCAAGTCGCGCTCTACCTCAGAATCGTTAAAGATTTGGCAGCATTTCTCTGGGAAAACATTTGGACTTACAGAGACACTGAGAGCAGAGCATCTGAGGTAGCAGAGAAGGTCATCTGGCTACATAATTACTCTCATTAAAGGAATAAAGACTTTAAAGGAAACTAGGCAGAGCAGTTAGTATGTACCTGAGGACTTGGAGCAGCTATTTCTAAGGCGTAGAGAATGCAGCACGTTTATCTGTCGTCTGTCAGCTCTAGATTCTATGCATCAGTAGATACAAATATATATATACTTGTATATACTTGTATTTACCAACTTATCAGCATTCAACCTGTGAGAGAGAACAAAAAGAGAGAAAGGATAAAGACATTTACAAGAATAAAGACAATTACTAACTCATCTACAAAAGCGCATAAGTGGCAGAGGGTATGTCTGAAACAATATTATAAGAATGGCCTTGTTATCCAAAAGCAGGGCAAAAGAGAGCAGCTAAACCACTGTGTTAAAAAGGTAATTTAGTTTAGTAAGAGGAAGAGGTTGGGTTACTAGAGAGGGCATAGTGTTAGAGGTAGTAAACTGTGTTCTTGTATTTACAGGTGTTCGTGGAAATCCATACAGGGTTACCAGTGAGGTGTACACAGCGAATGGAGCAGTGGCAGTCTCTCTTGTTTATCCCATACCCCCCTTCCCCCTCTTTACTGCAAGTGAATTTATTTACTGGCAGTGAAGTCTGGGATTTGGGACTTGCTCTTCTGCTCCTGTGGAAACCAAGTAATAAGGTGCATGGTACTTGTCTATCTGACACTCTAAGCATAACCTACCCTAACACATGCAAGTTTGACTATTCTCTATTTCAGAAAATTTCCCACAACTCATTTACTAGATCACAATCTCCCTTCCGCCGAAAGTCATACCTATGCAACCTAACAATCCCTAATCTCCTCTGACTCCTGTATTAATAACACCAACCATGTGCTTGAACTTTCCACCCCTCACTAACGATTGCAGCCAACCTCTTTTACTTTAGTCCAGCATAAAAAAGCTGAAATGATTGCATGAAATTGATGGAGCAAGGTTTAACACGTAAAGTGACTTGCTTGTACTCAACCCTCTCGAAAATAATATTAATGTACTAACATGTTTTGTCATATTAATATTGCATTACACGACATATTAGGCATCTAGGGGAAGCTCGTCTATGTGCTTTTACTAACTATAACTTGCTTGCATTAAAATGGCCGCTGCTGCGCGGGATTTTCTACTGCACATGCATCTGGCATGCTCACTCACATAACATGCTTGGTGGGAACTTTTGCTTCTGCGCAATAGAACTAAGATAGCTGTTCTGTGTCCTAACATGCAAGAAGTTTGCATCGCTGCTTCGCTAAGCTGTTTGTTTTTGCTTAATATCTAATGCAATAGTTTAAATCAAATAAATGGGAATAGAGTAGAAAAAAGTGGTATACAGTGCATTCATTTATTCTGTGTCTCTAAAACTGTTTCTTTTCTATTTCTACATGTTACGTATTCTGGGCATAAATACACTGCTGAACTCCATCTTTGGAGAAACTGCGCCTGTGCGACAGAAGCACTGAGCCACTGAAGCTGTGGCATTGAACTCAAGCCAATCAGACATGGATGGCAAGAACTATGGGAAGAGTGAACTACTTACCCTGCCAGAGGAAGCTGAATTGAATAAAATGTTTTTCATATCTTATTGTTACATTTCACTACCGTACATGGGAAGATAACGTTATGGAAGGGAACAATTTGAATACATGCTTGACAAGTTATCTCATAAGAATATGGCGTGATGACTACTCCTCGTTCTTTGTCCAATCAAATTGTGGGATTCACACATTTGCAACATTTGGGGGTGGTACACTGACCTGGAAAATAGTATAACTAGGGTAGGCTTAGCTAGTTAGTTTGTCTGACTTGTCCGAATAGCTGACCTGTTACTGACCCAATGCACTCAATATGTGATTGGGAGCAGAGTTGCTGGAGGAGCACTCTGTCAGAAGATTCGATAACCCAATCAGGGTTCGACTGTTAGTTGCAGAGAGGGTTTACAACGCTGGCGTTTTGAACTTTAGCAGTGGTGCTGGTCTTAGCCTGTGATGGTCCTCTCCTGATTCAAATTGGCCTGTAACCTGTTCTGATTCTGATCTGCACCTGTTCTTTCCTGCTGGCACCTGTACTTTAGGAATTCTTATTCTTTGACTCAGCCCGTGGCCAGGGTTGGTCACCACACCATTCTAGGTAACTATAAAGTGTGGGTTTGTCATTGTACTGTTTTCCTTTCCTTACCCACCCTTTGTCTAAATGCTTAACGATATTTCCTCTCCAAATCATTTGCATATGTTTATATTGAAATCTTTATCATACTAAATAGAATAAGAAATAATTGAATTTATGGTTTTAAAAAACTTTCCAAAGATTTTTCTTAGATAAAAGAGCGTAAACCTTTCCTGAGTTTGTGGTTATTTATGAAATACTAAATGTTATTTTCTACCTATTTTCTTCCTAACTCCCTTGATCCTTTAGGTCTATAGGTAACGGTGGCTTGGATTGGTAAGACAAAATGGTATAAATCCCGAATAGTAAAATCCCAATTGATTGAGTGTAGGTTTACCTGTTTAATGTATATATAGATACATGGGCCCAGGTGAGTATGTTGAGCAGATGAGCCTGTGCTCTATCAGTTATTTTGGTAGCAGAGGATGGTTAGGGATTAGTGTATATAGGTAGTTTGTTATGTATTGATTATTGATTGATTATTAATTATTGATTTTATTGATTTTATGCATTAACTAAAATTGTTTGTACCTGTTTTATGTTTTGTCTGGAAACCCCGGGGGCAGAATAATAGGTGGTAAATGGAAGCCACTCTGTAGTGAGGTCACGTGTCCGAGGAAGCAAGTGCATGGTTAGGTAAAACCAGAAGCACTCTTTTAGGGATTTTTTTCTGTATAAATGTGTGAATAATTGATAGCAAAGAGTTCGCTAGTAAAACATTGGTGTGATATCACCTAGAAAGGGTCACACTGGAGGAATAACAGGTTCTTCTGAGCTTGATTGACAGCAAAGGGGTTCGTTGGTGAAACTTTGGCCTTACACAACCTGGAAAGGGTAAGCCCGAGGGAGTAACAGGTTCTCCGATGCTTGCGTGAAAGATAGACGGAAGGGATCTACTTGTAGTGTTCATAGGAAATAGACCGGATAGAAAATATCTAGGTTTTGCTAATGAACAGATGATAAGAGGGAGACCTTATATCATGTACGGAGATAAAAGAAAAATGTCATTTCTCAAGAAAGTTAAACATTTCTTTAAAAAGGATAAACCGATTAAAACCAGAGAAGGGATTATTATTCCACCACCAAATACGCCCACATCATACATTATGGTTGAAAGGGGCTATTACACTTGTATATGGTTAGAAAACTGGATAGAATATACAAAAGATGATGGAATGTTGGCAGTTTCTGAAAATGGTACCTTTAATGGTAGAGTTTTGTACAATTTAAGGGCACGCTTGAATGAATTAGATCCAAGACCTAGGTTAACCCAGTACGAGGCATTAGAGGAGTGGGAAACAGAGGCTTTTGAGCGAGACAGCTCTAGAAGTGATATAAAAGTATATGTACATTTTATCCTAAATTTCCTAAAGAGACAAGAGATAAGCAGATGAAGCAATGGAGACAGTCCATGTTAGTGGAGGGATTATATCCTGTCCGAGCATTAGAAGAACAAATAGGGAGTAAATGCACTGAAAAAACTAAAAATTTAATGACAAGTGCTGATCCAGAAGATGAATACTTGGAGGATTTATTAATGAAAATTCTGCCACCTTATATTAAAGAGCAGAATCAAGCAAATCCTAGTGCTCCGTTCTTAAAGCCACCTTTAGTTACACAAGTGTTACATGAGGCATCATTAGAGAATGTTTTACAGGAAAAGGAGCAAGAAGCAATAATAAAACAAAGTAATGAGTTAATTCAGAAAGTTACACAGTTAAATATCAGTCCTGAAGCTTTGACGATTCCTGTGACTATAGGTCCAGTTGTTCCTTTATATGGAGATAAACAAACTAGTTCTAGACCTCCTGTTCTAACTACACCTGTAGTGCAGCCAACAAAAAGAACATTGATAGTGGATATCCAAGCAAGTGAATGTGAGTCAGAAATTTCTTTGATGGATTTACCTATAAGAGAACCAGTAAGTAGCTCAGCTAGGAAAACGACACCTGTAAAATCTAGAGAGGTACAAATAGAAACTTCTTCAGGTACTAGAAATGCCACTGTAGTTACTCCAGAAGAAATTGAAAAATGGTCTCGAGAAATAGAAAAACCAAAATCACAGTCAAAGACATTAGATATTTTTAAATTAAGCGTTGAATTGGAAGAAATGATTGCTGGGAATGTGGGATTAGACCGATTGAATGCATTAAAGGAAGATTAATTGTTGTTTATATGTCGAAGTATCACCCGAAATACAAAAACATTTCATGAGAAATTGATGAGTTTGGCAAATGAAATGGGGATTCACATTGGTAAATTGAAAGTGTTACAGAAACCATATCGAGCTGAATTTTCTGGCAAAGATTTAGGAAATATGAATGTGTCAGGTCAAAAATTGCAGATCAAAGAATTATTATCATTATTGCAGAAATGGGGTGATATAGACAGATGGAAAGCTAGATGGTTAAAGAAAAATGAAGAAGCTCAAGGGAAAAACACTATCAGAATATATGTTGAAAGAAACAGAGAAAGTGGAAACCTTGTGTCCAATGAGAGAAGTACCAAGTGTAGGTTATGTGCATGTCCCATGGTCCCGACAAGATATTTTTTCATTTCAAATGATTTCCCAAAACTCAGAGAGAAACCTGTAGAATGGTACAGGCAGGTTGAGAGATTCGTAAAAGTCTCAAAGGTATTACTAAAAGATCTAGATGGGTTATTCGACATTGTTGTTCCTGTCGATTTATGGACAGAATGCAAAATTGCATTAAACTGGCCAAATGATGAGTATCCTACAGGCCAAAAACAGGAGCACCATCAGATGAGGTGATGAGGAAATATAACCAGGTAATACTGTACTTAAAAGGAAAGGTACCTCCAAAAGAGACAGACTGGACTAGAATAGACAGAACTACCCAGAATAAAGCTGAATCTGTACATGCATATTATGAACTTTTACAAGTTTTTAAACAGTATAGTGGTTTAGAAAATATTGACACCAAAGATATGACGCATTTTATCTATCGGTTTGTGTCTGGGCTAAAACCAGAAATTGGATTAAAGATCATAACATCTGCTGGCAGGCCAAACCTGTAGATAAAATACTAAAATATGCAAAATATTGTGAAGATGAATTGGACAATAAACGAAAGAATTTAGAAGAAAAAGTAATGTGGGCACAGGTAAAATTAGCAGAGCAACAAGAACTCCAAATGAAAAATATTCAGACCCAAGGAGATGGATATGATAATAAACCTAGGGGAAAGTTTAATCGAGAGGAAGCTAAAAAGACATTTCCTTGTCATGGGTGCGGCAAGTTGGGGCATTGGAAGAACGAGTGTAAGGCTGTATTAAATAATAACGTGCAAAATAATAATTTGAATTCACAGACGCAGAATGAGGTATCAAAAAAGCAGCAACAACAGGTAATACAAAACCAGTTACCATTGGCTCCTATGCCAAACCCTGGGAGTCAGCCTACATACAGTGTAGATGCCACAAGTCGAGAAGGAAGTGGTAAAAGGGACACAGTGACACCCCAGTTTCTTTTGAGTGATTCATACTTTGATGAAGACAGTTTCTGACGGTGCCTGAGGGGGGAGGACGAGGAGTGCATACTTGGCGCATCCTTGCAGGTAGATCAGTCAGGTCCATACATTGAGGGAAAGGTTGAAGGAAATGATGTTACCTTTCTTTTGGATACTGGCACTACCCGTTCTAGTGTAAGAACAGCACACGTTCCAAACCTACCCATCTCGGGAGAAGCGATCCAAGTAGTGAGCGTCTCTAATAAACAAATTAGTACCCCTGTTACAGAACCAATGGAAGTTAAAATAGGCAATTTTAAAGAAATGCAGAAGTTTGTCGTATGTGACTCCAGTCCAGTAAACCTGTTGTGTAGGGATTTGTTGTGCAAAATGAACTGTACTATCTTTGTACACCAAACGGTGTTGAAATTCAAACCCCAGATGAAGATGGAATTAAAAAAAATATGCTAGCAAAACATGAAACTGAAAAACAAAAGTTTACCATAGAAGATTTGCTAAAATAATTACAACATACGGTAGATCCTAAAGTGTGGGATTTCACAGTAAAAGATGTAGGATTAATGGCAAATGTTGACCCGGTAAAAGTGACAGTAAAAGAAGGTGCAGTTTATCCAAATATTCGACAGCACAAAATGAGCCCGGAAATAAAAGCAGGAGTTGCACTAGAAATAAAATGACTGGTTGAAGCAGGAATTTTGCAGGAGACAATGAGCAGTCCATGTAATTCACCCATAATTGGCATCAAGAAACCGAGCGGAAAATATAGGGTCGTACAGGACCTCCGCAAAATTAACAAAGATTGTTGTTCCATGTTGTCCAGTTGTACCAAACCCTGCTGTGATTCTGTATCAAATACCATGGGCAGCAGGCTGGTTCACTGTAATAGACCTATGCCATGCATTTTTTTCCATACCATTACATCCAGATAGCAAGTATCTTTTCTTGTTTAAATTTGACAACCATATCTACGTTTGGAATCGTGTCCCTCAGGGGTACACGGAAAGTCCATCAATTTTTAATCAGATTTTGAAAAAGTGCCTTGAATCTCTGATATTGCCCGGACAATCAGTCTTGGTGAAGTATATAGATGACCTATTGGTGGCATCTAAGAATCTAAAAGACTGTGTTACTGATACCATTGCTTTACTGAATCATTTAGGAAAAGGAGGACACAAAGTATCACCTGAGAAACTACAATATTGTACCCCATCAGTGAAATATCTGGGGCACCAGATAGGGAGAGGTGTCAGAAGGGTTACCTCTGAAAGAATCAGAATAATTCAAAACATGAATCTACCTCAAACGCAGAAAGAAATCAGAATGTTTCTTAGAGTTGCTGGTTACTGTAGGCAATGGATTGTGGGATTTGCAGTCCTAGCAAAACCATTGGTACAAATGACAAAGAAAAAAGCAAAAGACACAGTAGAATGGGATGATGAAAGCATGCCATCTTTCCTGAAATTACGAGTTTGTCTATGTTTAGCCCCAGCATTAGGGATGCCTGACTATTCATAAGATTTTGCATTGTTTTGTGATACACGAGACAATTGTGCACTTTCAGTTTTGACTCAGACCCATGGTCTGATGAGATGCCCTGTTGCATATTTTTCCTCCACACTGGATCCAGTGGCAGCAGCATTACCAGGATGTCTGAAAGCAGTAGCAGCAACTTGCATGAGTCTTGAGCAAAGTGAGTCCATTATTATGGGACACCCAGTAACAGTGTATGTCCCACATGCAGTTGTGATTTTGCTAACAAGGACTAAAACTCAGTACCTAACACCTAGTCGGCTGACTAAGTATGAATGAATTCTTGTAGGTGCAGAAAATGTGACAATTGCTAGGTGTAATATTCTGAAGCCAGCAACATTGTTACCTGAATCGCACTTTGCAGAAGTAAAAAATGAAATTGAACATAATTGCATTGATCTTACAGAATACTGCACTAAACCACGCCCAGACATAAGAGAAGAGCCACTAATAAATTCAGAACATGAGCTATTTGTAGATGGTTCATGTATGCAACAGGAGGAAGGAGGTTTGAGTGCTGCCTATGCTGTTTGCACTCTATGGGGTCCAGTTGAAGCATCATATCTACCTGGAGTAAAATCTGCACAGGTAGCTGAACTAATTGCATTGACAAAGGCTTGTAAATTTGGGAAAAATCTGAAAGTGACTATTTATACTGATAGCCAATATGGCTATGGAGTTGTGCATGATTTTGGCCAACTCTGGATGCAAAGGGAGTTTCTGACATCATCAGGCACTCCTACTAAAATGGAAATGTTGTGAAAGATTTGCTAAAAGCAATCCAATTACCAGAAACAGTAGCTGTGGTCAAGTGTGTTGCTCACCAATCTGGCAACGACAGAGTGACAGCAGGTAATTGATATGCTGACAAATTAGCTCAATATTGTGCCAAAAATAAAATGGCAATAAACAAGAAAATTGAACCAAAAGGAAACAGCTGACAACTTATGTTGCTTGAGAAAGTGAAAACGTGGGAAGAAGTGAAAGATTTGCAAAATGATGCAGAACAGGAAGAAAAGGTAGAATGGGCGAAAATAGGATGTCAGAGAAGGGCTGGAGATGGTGTCATTGTTTACCTTGATGGAAGGCCTGTGTTGCCAAACTGTATGCTTGCTCCTATGGCTAGAATGTATCATGGTGATTCTCATCTAGGGCGAGACGCTATGATAAGATTATTCAGACAAACTTGGTTCAATTCAAAGTTCAGGAATGTTGCAGAGAGCCTTTGTCATAGGTGTTTGGTATGCCAACAAATAAATCCTGGGAAAAGAACTGTAGTGTTGTCAGGAAAGATTGGAAAGGCAGAAGGTCCTTTTATTCGACTTCAGATTGATTTCATTCAGTTACCCCCTTGCAGAGGAATGAAGTACGTTCTTGTCATTGTATGCCTGTTTACAAAATGGGTGGAAGCTTACCCTACACGTAGGAATGATAGCATCACAGTAGCAAAATTACTCCTTAGAGAGCTCATACCACGTTTCGGTTTTCCAGTAACGATTGAATCAGACCAAGGAAGACATTTTAATAACGAAATAATTGGTCTAATCTGTGAAGCATTTAAAATTGAGCAAAAGCTGCACTGTGCATACCGCCCAGAGGCTTCTGGAGTGGTAGAACAACTGAATGGCACAATCAAGTCAAGATTGGAAAATATTTATGAATCAACTCGATTAGAATGGCCAGATGCTTTACCTCTTGTTCTGATGGGACTCCAGACAGAAACACAGGCTTGAGTCCTCATGAAATACTCATGGGAAGAGCAATGAGGCAGGCATGGGTGCCAGGAAATAAGCTGATAAATATATCTGATGACTTAGTACTAGAGTACTGCAAAGAACTGGCTGATCAAGTGCATTCTATCTCTCACCAGGTTGGAGAAGACGCCGTCACCAGGCAAAGAACTCCAGCACACGATCTGATTCCAGGTGACTGGGTTGTAATAAAAGAACATACATGAGAATCTTGTCTAGCTCCACGGTGGGGAAAGCCAACACAAGTGATATTGGTTACCACTACAGCAGTAAAATGTAAAGGAATTCCGAACTGGATCCATGCAAGTCATGCAAAAAGGGTGGCTAAACCTGAGGAAACTGAAGCTGAAGGTTGTGCAGCTGAGGGGTCTCAAGTAAGCATGGGCGTAAAATCCGCTCCGCTCGCGGATTTTTCGGATTTTCGGCAAATCCGCAATCCGCGAACGCTCGCGAATTTGTCGAAAATCCGTGAATCCGCTCGCGGCGGATTTTTTGCTTGGTTGCGGCGCGCGGCGTGGTGCACGGCGTTCACTTTCCGGCATTTTAGCGTTTGCCGAGTTGTTTTTCTTTGCGAGTGACGCGCCATTTTAGATCTTGCTGCGTGTTCCCGCGGGAGTTTGTCGCCCGCGAATACGTACTCGCGGCTTGCCACCTTGCACAGCACACCTCGCGAGAGTTCGCAATTGCGAACATGTAGTTGCGGCGGAAAGGAACAATCTCGCACTTGCGAAATAGAGATTTTGCAATTTCGCACAAGAAAATCACCAGCAAACAGGATAAACCTTCAGAAAATTATGATTTTTATCAGAATCACTCCTCAGGTTGACATTTGCATGGCCTTTTTTTTTGCAAGGAGTCCATTTTGGGGGGGGGGGGAGGAAGGAAGTGCCCCACAGTCTCCAACTTCCTGTTCCTGTCCAGCAGGCTCCTCCCAGTGCTTTGTCCATCTCCTGGTCACTTTCATTTGGATCTGGAGCTGGAAGGATTACTTTTTGTGGGTGCTGCTGGATATTTGGATTTGAGGCCTTTTTGACTGTCTTTGGATCACTTTTGGATTAGAAATCAACTTTCACAAGTAGGTTTGTTTGGGGCATTACAGTTGCTGCAAGTACAATTTTGGAACTTTTTCAGAAAATTAAATAAATTATATTGTGGGTAGCCACAGTATCCAGTAGGACCATGGTTGGTTATGGGTGCATGATACAACTGTTTTGTTGAATTTAAACACCATTGAGGCCATGGATGGGCTGGGATTGTGCAGATTTTATTGTTTTTTGTCGTTTTTTTGGGCCTGCTGGTGTGGCCCTTTGCCCAGGGGTGGTGAGTGTTGCATGGGCCTAGTCTTTCTGTGGGGTGTCTTCTTGAATTTAAACATAATTGAGGCCATGGATGGGCTGGGATTGTGCTTATTTTATTGTTTTTTGTCGTTTTTGGGGGGCTGCTGGTGTGGCCTTTTGCTTGCCCAGGGGTGGTGGTGGTGCATGGACTGAGTGTGCCTGTGGTGTTGTCTCACTCTCTTTGATGTAAACATCATGGATGGCATTGGATTGTGGTGATTTCTGGCTGTTTTTCTGTTTTTTGGGGGTGTACTGTTGATGTGGTCTGGCCATGTGGGTGGTGGTGGTGGCCATCTTGAGTGCTGGCTGGTACAGGCAACATGTGCTTGGGGTGTAAGGGGGCCATTTTGAGGAGAGGCAGTGTCTGAGGCCTGCACTTATTTTGCCTACTTTTCATCCCTTATGCCCAGGGGTAGTGAGTGTTGCATGGGCCTAGTGTTTCTGAGGGGTGTCTTCTTGAATTTAAACACCATTGAGGCCATGGATGGGCTGGGATTGTGCAGATTTTATTGTTTTTTGTCGTTTTTTTGGGCCTGCTGGTGTGGCCCTTTGCCCAGGGGTGGTGAGTGTTGCATGGGCCTAGTCTTTCTGTGGGGTGTCTTCTTGAATTTAAACACCATTGAGGCCATGGATGGGCTGGGATTGTGCAGATTTTATTGTTTTTTGTCGTTTTTTTGGGCCTGCTGGTGTGGCCCTTTGCCCAGGGGTGGTGAGTGTTGCATGGGCCTAGTCTTTCTGTGGGGTGTCTTCTTGAATTTAAACATAATTGAGGCCATGGATGGGCTGGGATTGTGCTTATTTTATTGTTTTTTGTCGTTTTTGGGGGGCTGCTGGTGTGGCCTTTTGCTTGCCCAGGGGTGGTGGTGGTGCATGGACTGAGTGTGCCTGTGGTGTTGTCTCACTCTCTTTGATGTAAACATCATGGATGGCATTGGATTGTGGTGATTTCTGGCTGTTTTTCTGTTTTTTGGGGGTGTACTGTTGATGTGGACTGGCCATGTGGGTGGTGGTGGTGGCCATCTTGAGTGCTGGCTGGTACAGGCAACATGTGCTTGGGGTGTAAGGGGGCCATTTTGAGGAGAGGCAGTGTCTGAGGCCTGCACTTATTTTGCCTACTTTTCATCCCTTATGCCCAGGGGTAGTGAGTGTTGCATGGGCCTAGTGTTTCTGGGGGGTGTCTTCTTGAATTTAAACACCATTGAGGCCATGGATGGGCTGGGATTGTGCAGATTTTATTGTTTTTTGTCGTTTTTTTGGGCCTGCTGGTGTGGCCCTTTGCCCAGGGGTGGTGAGTGTTGCATGGGCCTAGTCTTTCTGTGGGGTGTCTTCTTGAATTTAAACACCATTGAGGCCATGGATGGGCTGGGATTGTGCAGATTTTATTGTTTTTTGTCGTTTTTTTGGGCCTGCTGGTGTGGCCCTTTGCCCAGGGGTGGTGAGTGTTGCATGGGCCTAGTCTTTCTGTGGGGTGTCTTCTTGAATTTAAACACCATTGAGGCCATGGATGGGCTGGGATTGTGCAGATTTTATTGTTTTTTGTCGTTTTTTTGGGCCTGCTGGTGTGGCCCTTTGCCCAGGGGTGGTGAGTGTTGCATGGGCCTAGTCTTTCTGTGGGGTGTCTTCTTGAATTTAAACATAATTGAGGCCATGGATGGGCTGGGATTGTGCTTATTTTATTGTTTTTTGTCGTTTTTGGGGGGCTGCTGGTGTGGCCTTTTGCTTGCCCAGGGGTGGTGGTGGTGCATGGACTGAGTGTGCCTGTGGTGTTGTCTCACTCTCTTTGATGTAAACATCATGGATGGCATTGGATTGTGGTGATTTCTGGCTGTTTTTCTGTTTTTTGGGGGTGTACTGTTGATGTGGACTGGCCATGTGGGTGGTGGTGGTGGCCATCTTGAGTGCTGGCTGGTACAGGCAACATGTGCTTGGGGTGTAAGGGGGCCATTTTGAGGAGAGGCAGTGTCTGAGGCCTGCACTTATTTTGCCTACTTTTCATCCCTTATGCCCAGGGGTAGTGAGTGTTGCATGGGCCTAGTGTTTCTGAGGGGTGTCTTCTTGAATTTAAACACCATTGAGGCCATGGATGGGCTGGGATTGTGCAGATTTTATTGTTTTTTGTCGTTTTTTTGGGCCTGCTGGTGTGGCCCTTTGCCCAGGGGTGGTGAGTGTTGCATGGGCCTAGTCTTTCTGTGGGGTGTCTTCTTGAATTTAAACACCATTGAGGCCATGGATGGGCTGGGATTGTGCAGATTTTATTGTTTTTTGTCGTTTTTTTGGGCCTGCTGGTGTGGCCCTTTGCCCAGGGGTGGTGAGTGTTGCATGGGCCTAGTCTTTCTGTGGGGTGTCTTCTTGAATTTAAACACCATTGAGGCCATGGATGGGCTGGGATTGTGCAGATTTTATTGTTTTTTGTCGTTTTTTGGGCCTGCTGGTGTGGCCCTTTGCCCAGGGGTGGTGAGTGTTGCATGGGCCTAGTCTTTCTGTGGGGTGTCTTCTTGAATTTAAACATAATTGAGGCCATGGATGGGCTGGGATTGTGCTTATTTTATTGTTTTTTGTCGTTTTTGGGGGGCTGCTGGTGTGGCCTTTTGCTTGCCCAGGGGTGGTGGTGGTGCATGGACTGAGTGTGCCTGTGGTGTTGTCTCACTCTCTTTGATGTAAACATCATGGATGGCATTGGATTGTGGTGATTTCTGGCTGTTTTTCTGTTTTTTGGGGGTGTACTGTTGATGTGGACTGGCCATGTGGGTGGTGGTGGTGGCCATCTTGAGTGCTGGCTGGTACAGGCAACATGTGCTTGGGGTGTAAGGGGGCCATTTTGAGGAGAGGCAGTGTCTGAGGCCTGCACTTATTTTGCCTACTTTTCATCCCTTATGCCCAGGGGTAGTGAGTGTTGCATACATGCATGTCCCTAGTCTTTCTGTGGGGTGTCTTCAATGTAAACATCATGGATGGCATGGGATTGTGCTCATTTTTCTGTGTTTTGTCGATTTTTTGGGGTGTATAACTGAACTGATGTCCCTCTGTCTTCCATTGCTTTTAGGTGCACAAGAAGACTCAATAGAACCACCAGTGCCAGGAAGAAGTCCTGCAGCGGTGTGTGCAGCATAACGTCACGCGACGTCACGTCTGGACACAGAACCCTCTGCAACTCGTGCAACTGCTGCCTGCTGACCTGCTCTGAAGAAGATGGCCCCAAAAAAAGTAACCCGTAGCTCCTCTAGCAAGAAAGGTGCCAGTAAGGAGCAGAAGAAGCAAGTTACCAAGGACACTGGTGTGCCGCCCGCCCCTTTTTTTGTGAGTAAAAAAAAAAGTATGCCTGCAGCAGCTGCAGCGGGATCTGCTGGGGACCAAGCTGGCAGCAGCACCCCCGCTCCATTGGGCTCAGTGCCACCACCACCACCACGCCAACTTAAGTCCAAGCCCTTGAGTGCTGCAGAGGCAGCCAGTATACTTCTTCAATCACCATCGACCAGTGATGTTGGCTCATCGCAAGAAAGCAGCAGCAATGTCCCTCAATCAACACAGGTTGTTGTAGCTCATCTGACGAGTGTTGAACAACCACAGCGGCAACAACAATCACATGTGCAAGTACAAGCCCAAGTACATGTGGAAGGAGAGGCAGCGCAAGGAGATGCGCATGCAGAGGTGCATGGAGGGTCACAACAAGTGCCCACAATAGTTGTTCCTCCCGAAGTAGGGGCACATCAGGAAATCGACAATCAAGGCGAGGTATCATTTGAGGAAGCCACTCCTCCTGATGATCCTTCATTGTCTTCCACAACCCTAGCAAGGAAGAGATCAAGGGTGGTGTCTACATCCTCTTCAAGCACACCTCCTTCTGATGATACGGATCAAACTTGGGAACCAGCACCACAGCCGTCTGAGAGTGAGGCACACCATGATCCAACAAAGGTACTTAAGCGTAAAAGGAAGCTCGTCCAAAGTCTCAGACTTATGGAGTGTGATGAGGCTCAACAAGAAGTGGCGGATACTGCTGCTGATGAAGACTCTGCCAACGACGACCCAGTCATCATAAAGGTCACTGCAGCCCCAGCGGGCATGCAGCAAACAGACATTTTGACCCTAGCCCGAAGAGCTGCTGCGCGTGATGATGATGATGATGATGTTGTCGATGAGGAGGCAGTGGAAACACCACAATCATTGGAGTTAAGTAGTACACCAACTCGTCCCGCTTCCATATTTCTTTCTGGCAAGAAGAGACCTGCGTCAACCTCGACCTTAATTAGTGGCGGTGAAAGTGGAAAACGTACAAAAGTTGGCCAATCCAGATCCTCCACTTCATCTGGCATTAGCTTCATGACCACCACCACCACCAGTATCGCCGCCTCCTCCAGGTCCCACAGACACTTCAAGTCCCCAGTTTGGGACTTCTTTACTGTTTGTCCCAAAAATCCAAGGTTTGCCATTTGTACCCTTTGTAAGCTTGCAGTTAGTCGTGGTAAGCCAGGTAGCAACTATGGTACCGGCGGCCAGAGTGGTCATCTTGACAGAAAGCACGGTGTCCAATGGTTTGCGCACCTAGCTGCGATCAAGAAAGGCCAAAATCAAGGAAACGTTGATGTTTCATCTGATGTTGACGAGCAGGAAGAAGACGTGTCAAACACTTCCCTTACACCCAGTACCCCTCTCAGCAGCACACCCAATGTGAGGCACACTAAGAGTGTTGGAGCGAGTGAGACACCAACGCACAAAAGTTCACCAGCGAGCAAAATTGGGTCAACGAAGTCATTATCAGCCCGTAAATGCTTGGTCCAGGCCAACATTAGAACAATGCTTACTTCAGACGTGCCATATGAACGCAACCACCCACTGACGCGTCTGTATAACACTAAGCTGGCTAAAATGCTAGCTGTGGACCTTCTACCTTTTTCTTTTGTAGAAGCGGTAGGTTTTCTTGAATTAGTTGCAACGCTCTGCCCTAAATGGAAGGTTCCGAGCCGGTTCTATTTTGCCAGAGTTGCGGTTCCAGCACTACATGAAGATGTGCTGCAGGCGATTGGGGCAGCTTTGCAGAAGAGTGCTGTTCACACAATACATCTGACAACAGACATGTGGACCAGTGGCCCAGGCGATGATTACATGTGCATCACTGCACACTGGGTCTCTTTTTCAGGTGTTATAGCAAAGCTAAACGCAGGTGTTGACCCGGACCAAGTTTTCAAAGCTGCTCGGAAACATGCAACACTAGCCATGTTTGCCTTGGAGAAAAGTCACACAGCAGAAAACCTTTTGGAAGAGTTTGACAAAAAGGTGTTGTCAATGCTATCCCCCCTAAAACGCAAGATTGGTTATGTTTCCACGGATAATGGCGCCAATGTAGTTAAGGCCATGTCACAGGGTCACCATGTTAGAGTGCCGTGTTTGGCGCACTGTATCAACCTGGTAGTTCAAAAATTCTTGAGTGATAAAGAGAGTCCAGCGTTCGAGGTAATGGCCACCTGCCGCAAAATGTGCAACCATTTCAGCCATTCTTTTAAGGCCCGGAAGCATCTGCGGAGACTGCTACTTCAACGTGGAATGCCAGTGAAAGCACTCATCCAGGAGGTGGCAACACGTTGGAACTCAACCTTCTACATGCTTGAGCGTCTGCATGAGCAGTATACGGTACTCGATCACTATTTCTTGACAGAGGCTACATCTCAGAAGGAGGACCTGCGGATGAGTAAGGCGCAATGGGCCATAGTTAAAAGCCTGACAGACATGCTTCGTCCTTTTGAGTTCTTCACGCGTGCAGTCAGCCAGGAGGACTGTAATTTGGGAAAAGCTATCCCATTGTTGTGCATACTGGAGCACCAACTGATGGCGGTTTCTTCTGAGTTTGAAAAAGATGAAAAAAAAAAAAACCATTTCATTTTGTCTGAGAAATTATTACATCGCCTACGTGGTGATGAACGTCTTAAAAACATCAACTCAGATCAGCATTACATTTGTGCTACTATTCTGGATCCACGCTACAAAAAGGCGCTGGCAGACAACGCATTCTTTCCTTTCGCTGATGCAGATGTTCAAAAGTACAAACATTGGTTAGCCTGGTCAGCCAAGAGGTTTGAAAAAGAACGGCAGGTTATTGAAGGAGAAGCCAGTACATCAGCATCAGCATCAGCAGGCCATCCGCAGTCACAAGAATCCACTTCTGCACCTGTGGCTGGGGCACAAGTGACCTCTCAGCCGTTAAAGACACCGGCAACTGGATCATCTGCACCACACACAATGACAACACTAACAGTGGCTGGGGAGGAGGATTGGCTAAGTTTGATGGGGTATGGTTCTCTAAAAAATGTCACAGGCACAGCAAAAAGTAAGCAAAGTGGAGGAACAGTTGATGACCTTGAGTCGATGGTGCAGGACTATCTGAATGACTCAACAGTGGTCTTTCTTAATGAGGAGCCATTGCAGTATTGGCATGGCAAAAAACAATTGTGGCCACAGCTCTACAACCTGGCTATAAACTATTTGTCTTGCCCACTCGCAAGTGTGTCTTCTGAACGTGTTTTCAGTGCTGCTGGTGGCATTGTAACTGCCAAACGGAGCCGCCTATCGCCCAAAAATGTGGAGCGGCTGACAATGATCAAGATGAATCAGCACCTCATACCACCAGATTACAAAGTGCGAGAAAGCACGCCACATGAAGACGATGAGGACAGCAACGTAGATGAGGGGATTTTTTCTCTGTTCGGTGCCACTGACCTCATCCAGCCTGAATTCGCAGAGTATGATGACGAAATCTTGTTCTTATTCCCTGACACCGAGCCCTGAAAATGAGACAATCAATCAAGAACTTTCTTTTTCGTCCTTATTCACTTTTATTCCTGTGTGCTTTGTGTCTCTCTTTCTTTGTTTTGCACAGTTAATTTAATTCAAACTTTAATCACCTAATCCCAAAAACAAGACCATCATCAGAACTGTCTTCACTTGTTTGCTTATTGATTTGAAGGTGCCGCAGTCTACATTCCTCAGGTTCACAAGTTCTGAAGAACATGCTCCTCTATCCTCCTCCTCCAGACTGCGATTTCCCTCCAAGCAGAGTGCTGGATTACGCACAATGAAGAAAGACTCAGCACTTGTGGGGGTGTTGTACTTCTTTGCGGGTGAGTTGACGGTTTTGGGCCCATTGCTGTGAAGCTCTAATAATGGACAAAAGTGTTTTGGACCAAATATGAGGTGGAAATTTCTTGCCGTTTTTGCTGACTTGCTTGCCTTTGAGGTGCTCTTTGGCGGGGTTCCGGGGGTTTGTGTGTAATTTTTGGTGTCTGTCGAAGCACTGCTGCGACAGTCTAATCTTGATTGCATTTGCTTTTCAGGAAATCCGTGGTGGAAAACAGGAGTTATGATGATTGATGATGACCTAGCTGCACAGCGCGTTACTTTGGACCGAAGGCCGAGAGATATTGTAAGTATGAGATTTAGCTTTTTCGCTGTTTGGGGGTGTTGTCGGGTGTTTTTTTGCGGGTGGGTTGGCGCCGGCGGGTCTTGCCTGGGGCATTCCTGGGAAGGTCTAATACCGGATACAAGTGTTTTGGACAAAATCCATAAGGAACAGCCTTTTTTTTGCCATTTCTTCAGACATCTTGCTCAATGTAGCGTTTTGGGGGGCTTCCTGCTGTTCGTGGGTGGGTTGCGGCCGGGGTCTCTGTCGAAGCACTGCTGCGACAGTCTAATCTTGATTGCATTTGCTTTTCAGGAAATCCGTGGTGGAAAACAGGAGTTATGATGATTGATGATGACCTAGCTGCACAGCGCGTTACTTTGGACCGAAGGCCGAGAGATATTGTAAGTATGAGATTTAGCTTTTTCGCTGTTTGGGGGTGTTGTCGGGTGTTTTTTTGCGGGTGGGTTGGCGCCGGCGGGTCTTGCCTGGGGCATTCCTGGGAAGGTCTAATACCGGATACAAGTGTTTTGGACAAAATCCATAAGGAACAGCCTTTTTTTTGCCATTTCTTCAGACATCTTGCTCAATGTAGCGTTTTGGGGGGCTTCCTGCTGTTCGTGGGTGGGTTGCGGCCGGGGTCTCTGTCGAAGCACTGCTGCGACAGTCTAATCTTGATTGCATTTGCTTTTCAGGAAATCCGTGGTGGAAAACAGGAGTTATGATGATTGATGATGATGATGACGACCTAGCTGCACAGCGCCGCGTTTGGACCGAAGGCCGAGAGACATTGTAAGTATGAGATTTAGCTTTTTCGCTGTTTGGTGGTGTTGTGTCGGGTGTTTTTTTGCGGGTGGGTTGGCGGGTCTTGCCTGGGGCATTCCTGGGAAGGTCTAATACCGGCTAGAAGTTAGTTGGACAAAATCCATAAGGAAACACCAGTTTTGGCACTTTTTGTAAGTTAGGGTTCGTTAGGGTTAGCCCTAGCAGCAGGATTGCATGTGTTTAGGGGGGTTCTATTGCAACGCGGTTCTGTTGTTGTAGAGCACTGTTGGAGCGATGCTGGCTATGGATACTTTTGCTTGCAGGCAAGTGGTTTGAATACAATCCACGGTCTGTATTTGGGTCTACTGTTACTTTCAAAGTACGTTTTGTAACCATTTTTCTGCTAGGCATCGTTTTTGGAGATATGATTGGGTTCTTCTACATTTTTGCGACTGGCTTTAGTAAGGGTCTTGGTGGGAGCATTGCTGGGAAGGTCAAATTTTGTTCTAAAACACAGTAGTACACCCACCTTGAGGGGAAAGATCCGCTATAATATTTTGGCCATACTTATTGATCCTTAAAAAGGTGACTCAGACAGAGCACGCAATTTCAAAAATATTGTACTGTCTATTAGGGAAATCAAAGTGTGACTTTTTGAACCACACAGCGTACATACCTTTTATTTATTTATCAGTGGTATTGTAATAGCACTTCCTGTTTTCCGTTCAATAATTACAGGCCGGGTTTCAGTCAACATCCGCCAGGCAGGCAGTGGACAGGGTGTCTCTTCTGTCAGTGGTCACCACCACATTGATGGACGAAGCGTCAGCTGGAATGGAGGAGTGCCGCCAATAAGAGGAATTGTTTGCTGCATGCAACTTACTTACCAATTTCAACAGGACAACTCCAACAACATACGCAATACAGATACAGTATCCATTGTTGTCTTTTATTCTATGAGTGTGACTGCATGTGCTTACCTTTACTTTGTAACCAAAGATTGTCTGTAAACTCTGTATCTTCAATTATTGTTTGTCCATGCTCTGCTTTTTTTTTCTTCTCTCAACAAAACCTACCCAAAAAGAAACCCCCATTCCCATCCATTTTACAAACCCTAACCCTCTTCCCCCGGGCTGTGTTGTTTTGCTTGATGTCTGACTAAAATGACATCAATAATTCCACACACTTGCTGGGGAGGATAAGGTGATAGCAGCAACAGGCTGGTGAAGGAATACGAGGATATCTTCTAGACTTACTCAGCTTCAGTACTATATCTTCTAGTAGTAGTAGCCAATGTCAAATAAATTCAACGCAAGTACTAGTTATACTTGCAATACTTTACCATTTGTTAGGCTACATTATGGCACTGTTCTAGTGTACTGTCACCTGCTATTTTCTCGATCGTACCGTAACCGTTGTAATGCTACAGTAAGGAGTACAAACAAGGTTTCGTTTTCTTTTTTTCCATAGGCATGCAACTGCCACTGTGTCACACCACTAGTAACACCGCAATGAGGAAATGTCACCCGCCCAGGAATGACAACGTTAATCCCCATTTCACCTGGAGCCAGCCCTGGGCCTAGCCCTAATTTCTAACACAAATTACAGGTAAGATAAGCGTTTGGTGGGAGGTAGTATAATGGAGTATTATTTCGGAGTAGACAAGAGTTTGACGGTTGTACTACTAAAGTCCTACGACTGTTCAGGAAAACAAAGTTACTGTTACACCCCCGCCCCCCACCCACCAGACTGAAAAGCAGTAAAAAACAGGTATTGGTCAGATAAAGTAGTTGAAAAATATATTTATTTATCCCTAACAAAATAATCTCCCTCACCCACCCTAACCCCAACGATTGTCTCTGAAACGTCCCAAAACGATCCCAACTCCCAAATCCCACCCCCCAAAAGTCTATAAAAAAAGGGCAAGGGACACTCCACTACTGGAGGGTGCTGGTGCTGGTGCATGATGCGGCATGGGCATCATACTCCTTGCGGAGGGTGGCAAGCTCGGAGCGGAGGCCCTTAACCAAGGTCTTATACCTCAGGACCTCCTGCTCCAGGTTGGACATGCGGACTCGTAGGCGGTGTTGGCGTTCCTTGCAGCTCCTGTGGGGGGCAGCTGGTGTTTCGGGTGCTTGGCGGTGGCGGTCGGCTTTCTTAGCCCGGCTCGGTCCCGCTGGTTTAGTCACGGAGGAGGATGCAGTGGTCACAGTCGAAGATGTTGCCCCGCTCGACTGCGTGTCCTCCTCCTCCTCCAGGGCCACCAGCCGCCGATACTCGGCGACTGTGGCCTCCAGCCTCCGTTGCCGGGCCAATCTAGCCTGCTCCCTCCTTGTTGTTGATTTGGAAGGAGCAACTATATGAAGAAAGAAAGACATAGTCTGTAACCAATGCTCCTTATTAATAACACAAAGTGATTGAGCCGAAAGTTGGGTCACAGAGTACAAGTAGCAAATTGAAAGCACAGTACATAACTATTGAGGACAGTATCTATGTAACCCTCCCACTTCTGCATCCTTGCTCTAACAGTAGTGGTAGTTTAATGAACTAATTCTACGACCACTATGGACTTCCATTACAGTCGACTATGACAGTACACCAGTCTTATTCTTCTTCTTCTCTCTTGTTTAGGGAAATGGGTACGTTATCTTATGCAAGCCGGCAGAATGACATGGACACAGCACAGTGAAGTTGCACCCGAGAAAAAAAGTTGCACACCATGATGATGGAGACAGACTTGCGTTACTGTACCGGTCCAGTACATGCAGGTGGTGAAGCTATTACTTTTCTATTACGGGTGGCACTGAGAATACTCTGTTACAAGGGCTACTGCTTAATTAATTTACCTTTCACCCTACAGTGCAAATGAGTACTAGAAAAGGAAACTGAAGAAGCTAACTAATTTGATTATCTATCACTTCACATGGGACGTATTTAATGACAGATGAGATGACTTTAGGTGCTTTGCTTAATATTGAGTGAACACAGTGATACACCCACACATGAATGACGTACTACAAGTAAACTAAAGTTATTAAGAGAGGTACGGAGTGTCCACCGTAATAACCAGATATATGCTGTGAATGCAAACGCAATACAAAGTACTGCTACTATTCATGGTAGTATTGGACACATTTACAATTTCTTTTCCTTGCCTTCCCTGCACTGGGACGGACGTGCGGGTGCGGTGGTACATGCTCTTCAAGGTAACACTTACTTCACCTGGCGACCATCTACTCTCTCTAGATACACATTTGCTATGTAAGAGTCAGAGAATACCATGCTCCAGGCATCCATTCATTCAAAGTATACGCACACATACAGTTTCTGTTTCACCCACCCAGGCTGCTGTCCTTCCACCCATCCTTGCTTCATCATTGACCCAGCCATGCACCATACCATATTCTTTCCTTCCCAGCCACCTCTGGGTCCAAGCAAACACATATCGTTCTTCTTTGCCAGCCATCATACAAGTTCGCGTCCCACTTACTTACACCCTTCTTTCGCTTTTCGTTCATCCCATCCATCACGTTCGTCTAAGAACTTATTGGGATTCTTCTCACCAAAAACTTCACAGCTAAGTCGAAGTACATTTCGAGGAGGCTACTACCTGGTTGATTTGTAATTGTAATACACCCGTGCAGAAAGCACACTATGCAGTCTTCAATCTCAATAAGTAAGGAATATATAGCTTACCTGTTTCCGCCACCACCGTTTGATCCCCCACAGGAACGGCCACCAGCTCTTCTACCGCCGCATCCTCCCCAGAGGCCTCCGAGTCCAAGTCCAACACATCAGCCACCTCCGCGCTGGCCCCGTCACCAGATGTTACACCTACAAAGTACATTTAAGAAAGTTAGAATACACCACTCACTACTATATAATATTTGGTCTAGGAGAAATGTTAAAAAAACAGAATACAATGTAATAATTTGTGACTGTCTACTCCATAGTAAAAATGTCCCATTTTCCAGGGAAGGCTGTTGTCTTGCTGCACTTTTATGCACAACTGATGAATGCTTGCTTTTGATTTTTAACACGCACCACTTTTTCTCCTAACAGACAGAAGCTTGACTCCTGAGTCCTAAGAACACGACCAGGATCAAGTTCAAAGTAGGTGAGAGTTCGGCTCGACCACAAGAAATGTGTCCAATTAATCGTCAGCACTAACCACTTTTCCGTTTACAGTTAAATAGTTTTATGACAAAGTAGATTTCAATAAATGTGTTTACTTTTAATAAAGCTTTTACACTTAAATAGACTCTGTGGTTTTTGTTCCTCTAGACTAGAGTGGATGAGCTAAAGGTTTTGGAATTTTTGCAAGCATGAGTGCCTCTGACACTTCTTGACTGTGCTGTGACTCCGTACTACTCTCTTGTCCTGCGTACGATAATCTAGAGATCATTGGGGATCTATAATCGGTGACTTCGGGAGCTGAATGACTCTGCCACACTATCTAGTCAGTAAGGAGACAGTGCATAGAGGTATTGCTGAATATAATGGGAGTCCAATGGAATTGCCAAATGTCCAATCTTAGTTAGCTACACAGACAGACTAATAAGAATAGTCTAGTAATACCACAGGGAGTCATCATATTCGAGGCAGGATAAGAATTTATATCCAGTCTACAAGAAGATCAAAGACGATTTAGAAAAAATCGAATGAGGAACGCTAGGAAAAAATAGGTACTGTTTAGTAAAATGTAAACTTACTGGGGCCAGCAAAGGAGCCCTCGCCTGCCCGATCCTGGCCTGCATCCTCAGCACCCTCCTCCTGTGTCCTCTTGCCCTTGGGGGGAGCTGATGTACAACATGAAAGAAAGAAAAACCATAAAACATGGATGAGATTTTTCAACCAAATCAAACATTTCAAAAGAACAATAACAACATATTTTGGAAAAATAGCAAATAGATAGACAACTATTCCACGGGATCTATCTCATGTGGTATACTACGTTATTCGTATTGCCTGATTTGCGGAACGTTGACTTAGAAAGTTCCTATGTAACTCAATAAACAGACTACTAAAGAGGTTTGCCTAGGCCTGGCACTGCAGGCAGTAGTGCACAACACGTGACAGACAAAGTCCATCCTGCTTGCAGATCAGTGAATACTCAAACTATCAATCCACCCGCCACCACCGCCACTATTTCTTCTGATAGCCATGTGACTGTCTAAAGGAAGGACACTGGACTTCAGTCTGTTGGGGCTGATTTATAAGTCCCTTGCGGAAGTTGCGGCTGATTTTCCTCCATTGTTGCGTGCCTTTTCTGACGCAGCGGCAGAACAAAAGACTCGCCATGGTGTTGGTGCGGCGTATATATTAAAAAAAAAAACACATATGGGCATATGGGCGATGCATCACGTTGTAAAGCCCTGCGCCATCAGGGGGCGTTCCGGCGCAAGGGAGGGCGTACCTGCGCAGGAACGAATCCTAAAAGTGGCTGAGGGAAATCTACAAGATGTCAATCAGTCATTTTTATGACAATGATGCATGACTCAAACCCTGCGCGCTTGAAGCCGACGTACGGCTTGATGCAGCATTGGGGAGATAGGGTACCCCAGAGCATTGCTGGAGCTGCGCCATCGTTGGCACGCAACTCCAGCAATGCGCTGCCTTTACGGCACAGATGCGTAAGGCTTCTGTGACGTTTTGGGCCAATGGGTGGTGGTGGCATGGCACACAATTACTGCCGCATCCCTGCTACTTTGCAGGGATGCGCCGGTAATTGAATATATGACCCTTACTGTCTAGCATTACGCAGTTCTTTTCTTTACAGTACACTGATACATAATTTCTCAGGCCAATGAAATGCTTCTGAACACAACATACAAAACAAAGAAGCATAGTAGCAAGCAAGGCTACTGAGAAGGAGAGCAGTGCACCTGAAAATGAAATGCATAGAAGATTTTGAAATATAATTTACCTCAATGTAATCGGCAGCATTATTGCTCTTGGTAAAGAACAAAGATTTGCAAATAACAGAGCAGGATAAAACAGAGTAGTAAATGTACTACTACTACTACTCACCAAGCCCGGGGACCTCTACGCCGAGCGCGTCCAGCAAGTCCCGCTCCCGGTCCATGACATCGGTCCAGCGGTGGGTGGCCTGGTTATATGTGCGCCGGACCCCAGAGATCTTGTACATGGCCCGGCACACCTTCTCCCACCGCTGGCGGCGCTCCCGGATGCCATAGCCGGTCGCGATCTTGCCGCCTCCCAGGATCGTCTTGGGGAGGCGGCGCTGGACATGGAAGATCAGTGCCGCCACTTCCTCCGCGCTAAAGATCTCCCTCGGGACCACTTGCTCCCCCCTTAAACGCCCGCACGGGAGCCGGGCACGGGGTGCGGGACCCTTCCCCTTCTCAGGGTGCTTCCCGGCTCCCTTTACCATGGTCTGGGCAGAAATAAACTTAAATGATAAAGAAGAAATAGAATAGTGAAGAAGAAAATAAAAGAGTTTAAAAAAGTAGTTTAAAAGTAACTAAAAGCTGCAGAAAACACAAAAATATAGAGCTAGAAAAATAGAGGGTTAGATAATAAGTAAAATTAGATCAAAAAAACTTCAAACAAGCAAAGGATGGCAGAGATTGAGAGAGGATAGAGAAAGCATGCCCAGAACCATAGCAATGAATGAGAAACAAGATGGCCGCGCCCGTTCACGACCGCGTGGGTAAGTTCGCGCGAGATTTTCCTTGCGAGTACGCGCGAACTTGTACTCGCGAGCAGCACACTTTGCGAGATTACACATAGCGGGCGGAAACGGAATTACGTCACGCCAACAAGATGGCCGCGCCCGTGTACGACCGATAGGGTAACTTGGCAAACGAATAGCTAGAAGCGCCTCGCGAACACGCGCAAGATCACGCGAACATACACGTCGCAACAAAAACAATTTTGTATTCGCACGTATTCGCGGCTTCCGAAATCGATCTCGCACGGATTCGCGCCCCAAATAACGCGCGAAATTGCAAAAAAAACGATTTTAGCTAAAATGAAAGCAATGAGCAGGTGCAAAAGTTCAAACTTAACATTAGTAACATTCAAGGTAGTGCTTCCTGATGGGCCCCTCCAGAGTTTGCAACAATTCTATGACCCTGCTATGACCCAAACAGCAGGCTCATAGAATAGCACCATAAAGGTCCTGTAAAAAAAAAATTTCACTGCAACAAAAAGCAAATTACAGATAAGGAAGGAAGCAGGTGCCAGCCAGACTGGAACTTTCAAAATTACTGACACATTAATGAAACACAAATTAATTGATGGCAGTTGAAGAAGGGCAGGTGTGCTAGCTTTTTTCAACCACCATAATCTACAGTAATAAATAAACCTAATAGGTGCCTGTGAGGATGTACTAGAGGGTGGCATGGGTGTCCCAGAGGGTGGCAGTGGTGAAACAGAAGGTGCTGTGAACCTGTGATGATAAACCAGACGTAGAAACAACATAGTCGCGGCCGTTGCAAGCCGAAAAGTAAGTTCGCAATTGCGAACTTGTCCCAAAATCGGCGCGAACACGCGCCAACACAAAAAACGGAAAAATCCGCAAGTCCGCTAGAGTTCGCGGATCTTCGCGGATTGCGAATCCGTAAATACGCAAGTTCGCGGATTGCCAATCCGCAAAATCCGCCCATGCTCTCAAGAAAGTGATTCCGAAGTAGTTGATGATGAACAACAGAGCACCAGTCAGGATGAATGGATTCCAGTGATTGACATTCCTGCAGATGTTGTGAGAACTAGAAGCCAGACCTATTTAGATAGACAGAGTGATAGTGAGGATGAGTCAGGAATAGAAGAACATACTGAGATTACAGAAACCAAAGCCAATAGTAATTCTGAGGAGGAACAGATAAGGAAAGATCAATATACTCAGACATTCTAGATACCCATCACAGTTCCAGAGTCTGAGAAGGGTCAGATAGGTAAAAGAGCGAAGACTGAGGAAGAAGAAGGAGAGATCGAGATGCCTCAGCAGGATGAGATAGATGTAGAAAAGCGTGTTCAGGAAGAAGAAAACAAATCAAATCAAAGCCAATTGCAGCATACTCCTGAACAAGGTCAGATTAGCATCCAGGCAGAAGAAACAGAAGCACGACCTGGACCAAGTCATATAGAGAGGAATACAGATGACGAAGATATACAAATTGTGCCACAACAGAACGAGAATAAAAGAGCAATTGAAGAAAAACAAAGTACAGTGCTAGCTAAAAGACTCAGAAAGGGAGATAATTTGCCTGGTTTTGTCAAGAAACTAAAATGTTGTCTTAAATCAATAAATGAAGAACCAGAGCAAGTAAATGAAATATCAAGTCAAACTTGGCTTTCCACACAGCAACCAAAAAAGAAAAAGTCTGCGATTGAAAAGACTGAATAATAAATTCAGAGTCCCTGAATGGACTTATGTCATCCTTGAAGATCTTGAAAAACTGAGCAATGAAGATGATGACAAATTAATTGACGAACCAACAGACGAAGAAGTAAGACCAACTTGAAAATTTCACAAGTTGAAATTCTGTGAAAAGTCTCAAAGAGGGGCTAAGTCTCCTTAATCGAAAAATGGATGATCATACTGTTATTGGTAAACCGAAAAGAACCTGCTTAAAAGCATGCTGTAGAATATACACATGTAGTGTAGTAATAATACTCATAGTATGGTTAGGATTGACAGTAGCTATTCCTTATCTAATGGATAGAAGTGAGAAGAATGACACTAAGAAAGTAGATGTACCTGAAAAGTTAGATATAGCTGGAATAATAGATAATGTTAGGCAGCAAAGAATAGAATTAGAAGCATCAGATGAGGGAGGATTGCATTATGATAAAGTTAGAAATAGAACACACCTGAATGTATTTGCAAATCTGTTAGTACATTATGTAGAAGCAATGGAAATAAGTTATTGCTATGGTTGTATGAAGCTACCATTCTCTGTAGCAGAAGGCGTCACTTATCACCATTTGCCCTTGACTTATGGTATTTCATGTAGTATTTTAGCTAGTTTATTTTATAAGAAAGGACCTTTACAATATTATTATTCTAATGTAGATGTGATTTTCTCTGAACTTCCAATTCATAGTAACCTGAATCCTGTACATACTAAAGGTAACATAGCTCATTATATGGGAGAATATTTTCTAACAATAGATAAAATAGATATAGCTGAAGCACACAAGAATAATTTAACATGCATTTACATGAAGAAGAGAAGATATTTTTGAATTTAGTTGAAAAGAGGAGAGAGGATTTCCAGAGAATAGCTACAGAACAGAAACGTAAAATTCCTAATTGGGCAGAAAATAAAGAATACACCTTGAATGGCAAAACTCATGCTGCTATGTTGCTGGACTTTGAAAAGAAAGCGAAACTCTGTCTCCACAGGGAGAGAACAAGTTATTATAATAATATATTCATTGGTTCTAGTGAATGTGAACACAATTATAAAGTAATTGGGGGTTGGGGTTTCAAAGATGGAACTGAACCGGTGTTTCCCGGAATGTATTATGTCTGTGGGAACTAGGGATATTATAAATTACCTGGGGCCCGATGTAGGTAGCCAAATACCGGTCGGTAACGGCCAAAAATACTGAATTTCGGCCGTTACGGACCGGTATTTGGCTTTTGAGATGTAGGAGGCTAAAATAGACCGACTCGGTAAATAAGAGTCGGTAAATTACCGAATTGGAATTTACCGAATTCTTATTTACCGAATTTTCATTTACTGAATCCTTATTTACCGAATCAGTAAATAAGAAATGTTAAAAATTTAGTTTTGAGATGTAGGAAACTTCAAAAATACAGAATTTCATGGAATTCGGTATTTAAGAGTCGGTATTTACCATGGAGTGAAAGCAGGTGGTAACCAGGTGCAGGCTATAAAAAAGGCCCCAAAATGCAACAGTGTGACCATAATGGCGACATTCTACGTCATTGCAAGGAGGCTACGGCTACAGGCAGCAGGAGAGAGGGTCTGGAGAAGGGAGGAGCAAGTCTACAGGCAGAGGATTACGCTCTTCCAACTCACTGAGGCAGAGATATTGCAAAGGTTCAGGCTACACCCCCAAACCATCCTGGACTTGATCAGGGACCTGCACCCACTCCTGGAGCACCCAACACCAAGGGCGCACGCCATCCCATGCCATGTGCAGGTGCTGTGTAGCCTACACCTGCTTGCATCTGGGAGTTACCAGACTGTGATTGCAGCGGTAGGTGGGGTGTCCCAGAGCTGTCTGTTCCGTTTATTCAGGAAGTTCCTGGAGGCCATGATGCAGAGAATGCATCATTATATCAGCTTCCCTGACACACATTCAGAACTGCTGAAGTCCAAAACTGAGTTCTATCAACTGGCACACTTCCCTCACGTCATGGGCTGTATAGATGGCGCCCACATCCCAATCTGCCCACCTGCATCCACAGAACACATATACAGGAACCGAAAGTCAACCCACTCAATCAATGTGCAGGTGATATGCAACGCTGGCAACATCATAACAGACATTGTGGCCAAATTCCCTGGGAGCACCCATGACTCATACATATTCCAGAACAGTGGGCTCTACACACGCCTTGCTGCTGGAGAATTTGGGGAAGGATACCTACTAGGTAAATAACTCTGACACACCCTGAAAGTTACTGCAGAAGTATGTAACTCATGGCACTCTCTTTTCCACCTAGGCGATAGCGCTTATGCTGTGCGGTCCTTTGTTCTCACCCCCTACCTGAATCCATCTACCAGGAGTAAGAGGCGTTACAATGTGGCACACAGAGCTACACGCAACGTTGTTGAACGCACATTTGGACTTCTAAAAAGCAGGTTCCGCTGCCTCCACAAGAGCGGAGGTGCACGGCAGTACACTCCTATCACCTGCTGTAAAATCATTGCGACCTGTGCCATGCTGCACAACCTTGCCACCAAGAAAGGCACAGAAGTGGAAATAACACATCATGAGGACATTGATGATGGAACTGAACAGCCAGAGCCCTATGCGGCAGTAGCAGCGCCAGCAACAGATGGGAGACTGAGACGGGCGGAGATCAAACGCAGCTATTTCTAAGTGAGTAAGGAGACACAGCCAGGCTTTGCATATGAATGACGTAGTTTAATAGTCACTAGGGCAAATTACCAATGGCACACCGTGGTACTTCAATGTCTGACTACCTCACTGGGCGGTCACAGGTTACTTCACCCTGACATGTCCTCTGGAGTTTGGGCAGCATTATTGTTTGCGCCCACACACAACAGTGTGAGATGCCCGAGGCTTGTTCTCAACAGTGGCTGTAGAGCCAGGGTCAGCAGATTGGCGCCTGCTGCTTCTTCTTATGTCTGGTATGGGAGTGCTACTGCTGCTCCTGCTGGTGGTGGTGTCATCTGTGTCCCCCATACCTAGGTCCCCAGCGTTGGCTGACTGGTTGGTGAGTAGCAGTTCCATGGCAGATGTCACTCTCCCCATACCCCTAGACACATCTGTGCAGCAGTTCACATGGCCCTCTTGCATGGTCACAGAGTGCCGACATAGCAGGGAGGTGGCTGTTGCAAGACAGTTCATTGCCTTTGTATTTTGCTGCATACACTGCCTCTCCCGGCACCTCTGTGTGCGGTCTGACTTGAGATTTTCACTGAGAGCCATCATGGCCTGCGACATGTCCCTTATTCCATCTGCCATATCTTTCATGCTCTCTGCCATGGAGCTAATTCCCCGGTCTATGTTGGGCATCCTGGTGTTTAACTGGCGCACCTGTCTCTGAACAGATAATATTCATTTTGACTGCAGGCGCTGCACTTTGACCATTGTGGCCTCCAGCCCACAGAAGACCCCCTCTCCATCCTGAAATGTGCTTCTCTCCCGTACCCTACGGCGTCTGGCACCGGTACGCACACCTTCAGATGTGGACTGCTGCCCAGCGTTGTTTGGCTCTAGTGTAGCCGTTTGGGTGTCACCCTCCCTCTCATCTTCATCGGACGTCTCCAAGATTCTGAGAGGGGGCACATCATGCCTCCTTGGCCTTACCAGTTCTGTGGAATCTGTAGCTGGTGTGGGAGAGAGTGCTGGTGGGTCCTGCTGTGGTTAGTCATACAGCAGAGGCGAACAAGGCTGTGGTGTGGTGGGTCACTCTGGTGTTGATGCTGCCTGTGCTGTGGGTGTGGGTGGCGTCTCAGTGCTTTGCCCTGCACTTGTGCCTGCGTCCTCACTCCTTTCAGTCTGAGGTGCCCTCTTCTCCCTTTCCTGCGCTGTCCTGCACGATGACTCTCCTGTGGACAGATATGGACATTGGCTCAGTGGTGCTGTACACCTGTGTATCATTATTAACTCACATTCCTGTCACACAATTGCAAACTCTTCAACTGCTCATGGATGTAGTGTGTGGCATGCCTTGCTGTTTTCTGTGATGTATGTAGTGATGCATGTTTCTATGACTATGTCTCCCATGATGCATTGCAGGTACATCCTAAAACCTGTACTGGAGTGTGAGTCACACAACCACATTGGGGAAGGGGGACAGGTAAGGGGGGAGAATTGATGTCATTCAGCTTACCTTGTTTTAATGCAGCTCTGGCTGAGCTGTCAGCATCCCCTATCCCATGGACACTCTCTGGCTCCAGGGTGGACTCCACCAGCTGCTCCAGGTCTGTTAGGGCAGGTGCCCTGCTCCTTCCTCCCCCTGTGGCACTGGCTTCTTTTATTCTGTGCTGCCAGCTTTTTTTTGTTATGATCCTAAGATCATACCACCGTTTATTAAGGTCATCAATTTCCCTGGTTGTGACCCCGATGGCATTCACCTTTGACTGGATTCCCAGCCAGGTGTTTCTTTTCACAGACTCTGCAACATGCAGAGACTGCTTGCGAAATAGCTGGGAGTGGTGTCTCACAACCGCCTCCACCAGCACCTGCAGTTCAGCTGTGCTGAATTTCAGTTTTCTCTTGCGCTCTGCTCCTTCCCTCTGTGACTCCTGTGATTCCATTGTGCAGTTCAACTCAGCTCAGGGCAGACAGTTGCTCAGTGTCTCACAGCTCTCCAGAATGTTCAAGTACTCTGCACCTGCATGGGTGTGGCCACTTCCTGGTTGTGGGGTGGGGTTAATGCATTTGATTGGTTAGTTCCTCTGTTGCTTTGTTGTGGGGTGTGGTGGATGTACCTGATTGGTTGACAAGCTCAATTGGTTATTTTTTTAATCTCCGATTCGGTATTTACCGATTCGGTATTTACCGAATCGGTAGATACCGAATCGGTAATTCCTATTCATTCCTATGGTTCTGAAGGCCCATAGGGATGAATGTATATTACTGATTTGGATTTTACAGATTCAGTATTTACCGATTCAGTAAATACCGAATCGGAGATTCCGAATTTTACCGATTCAGTATATCTTTCCGAATTTTTAGCTACAACCCATTTTCCGATTCTGAAATACCGAATCGGTAAAATTCAGTATTTTAGAATCGGTAAAATGGGATTACCTACATCTGGCCCCAGATCATTGGTATGGGCGTTGCTATTTTGGAATAGTATTCCCAAAGGTATACCATGTAAATAAAATCACTAGAGGCAATGAAGAAACTAATGGACTAATACGTGGTAAAAGAGCTAGTTTTTCAGAAATTGTAGGCGATATATTTAGTGCAATGATGCCTTCAGTGGGAGTGGTTTTAAATACTCAAAGATTTGGAAATTGTCAACAGTCGTGGATCATTTATCGACTGACACTGCTCGAGCATTTTTAATGATCAATACTGAACTAGTTGCGGTAAGGTCAATGGTTTTACAAAATCGACTTGCTCTTGATACATTGTTGGCAAAAGAGGGCGGAGTCTGCAGAATGCTGAAAGCGAAACATTGTTACACTTACAAGCCTGACAAAAGTGTGCAACTGAAAGGGTATGTAAGGAATATTACACATTTAGAAAAGGAACTCAAACCACTGGAGGTTGATAGTGCATGGAAGAGACTAACAGATGATCTCTCCTCTATAGTTAGTTGGTTTTCTAACGTAGGGAAAAGTTTTTAGGTAAAATACTGATGCCAATGGTGGGAATAGCCCTAATGATTTTAGGGATAATAACTTGTTGCAAATGTTGCAGGCATAAAAGGAACTATACAGTGAATAAGAGAGGAAAGAAAAGAAATATTAACGAAATAGAATTAGAAGAGCATAATGGACATTTGTACAAGAAAGTGAAAGATCTTCACGTGAAAAATGAAAAGAATTTTAACAAAAAGTTTGAAGAAATTGAGTTGGGTGAAGTGTGAATTTGGCATCTGTTTCATTAATTAGTGATGATATAAAATATCATCAAAGAGGGGATTGATGGAGCAAGTTTTACACGTAAAGTGACTTGCTTGTACTCAACCCTCTCGAAAGAATATTAATGTACTAACTAAAATGTTTTGACATATTAATATTGCATTACACAACATATTAGGCATCTAGGGGAAGCTTGTCTATGTGCTTTTACTAAGTATAACTCGCTTGCATTAAAATGGCCGCTTTTAGCCAGGTTTTCTACTGCGCATGCGTCTGTCATGCTCACATGACATGCTTGGTGGGAAAACTTTTGCTTCTGCGCAATAGAACTAAGATGGGTGTTCTGTGTCCTAACGTGCAAGAAGTTTGCATCGCTGCTTTGCTAAGCTGTTTGTTTTTGCTTAATATCTAATGCAATAGTTTGAATAAAATAAATGGGAATTGAGAAGAAAAAAGTGGTATACAGTGCATTCATTTATTCCGTGTCTCTAAAACTGTTTCTTTTCTATTTTTACATGTTACGTATTCTGGGCCTAAATACACTGCTGAACTCCGTCTTTGGAGAAACTGCGCCTGTGCGACAGAAGCCCTGAGCCACTGAAGCTGTGGTATTGAACTCAAGCCAATCAGACATGGATGGCCAGAACTATGGGAAGAGTGAACTGCTTACCCTGCCACCTGCCAGGGGAAGCTGAATTGAATAAAATGTATTTTATATCTTATTGTTACATTTAACTACCCGGCGGAATAAAAGTACATGGGAAGATAAAGTTATGGGAGGGAACAATTTGAATACATTATTGACAAGTTATCTCATAAGAATATGGCGTGATGACTACTCCTCGTTCATTGTCCAATAAAATTCTGGGATTCACACTTTTGCAACATTTGGGGGTGGTACACTGACTTGGAAAATAGTATAACTAGGGGAGGCTTAGCTAGTTAGTTTGTCCGACTTGTCCGAATAGCCGACCTGTCACTGACCCACGCACTCAATAGGTGATCGGGAGCAGAGTTGCTGGAGGAGCACTCTGTAAGAAGATTCAATAACCCAATCGGGGTTTGACTGTTAGTTGCAGAGAGGGTTTACAACGCTGGCGTCTTGAACTTTAGCTGTGGTCCTGGTCTTAGCCTGTGATGGTCCTGTCCTGATTCAAATTGTCCCGTAACCTGTTCTGATTCTGATCTGCACCTGTTCTTTCCTGCTGGCACCTGTACTTTGGGAATTCTTGTTCTTTGACTCAGCCCGTGGCCAGGGTTGGTCACCACACCATTCTAGGTAACTATCAAGAGTGGGTTTGTCATTGTACTGCTTTCCTATCTTTACCCACCCTTTGTCTAAATGCTTAACGATATTTCCTCCCCAAATCATTTGCATATGTTTATATTTAAATCTTTATCATACTAAATAGAATAAGAAATAATTGAATTTATGGTTTTAAAAAACTTTCCAAATATTTTTCTTAGATAAAAGAACTTAAACCTTTCCTGAGTTTGTGGTTATTTATGAAATACTAAATGTTATTTTTCTACCTATTTTCTTGCTAACTCCCTTGATCCTTTAGGTCTATAGGTAACGGTGGCTTGGATTGGTAAGACAAAATGGTATGAATCCCGATTGGTAAAATCCCAATTGATTAAGTGTAGGTTTACCTGTTTAATGTATATATAGATATATGGGCCCATGTGAGTATGTTGAGCAGGTTGAGCCCGCGCTCTATCAAAATAGTTTGCTTTGAGCGCACAAGACTAATCCCAATAACAGTAACCAATAACACTGAACTCGCTATTAACCTTGGTTTCCGGAGCAGTGTGCTGCTTGGCGTAAAGCGCTTCGATACCTGTAAATGAACTGTACACATTCTGCAGTTTGGAAAGCAAAAATGAAGCACATATTTATCATAGTTATGAAGGGTGAAAGAAATGAAGATTTCAATAGGATCAGAACAAATCAAGGCACTTTACATGGTGATGCACCAATATTGAATATTCAATTTAATATACTTTCCACAAATCATTTGTGTAATATATGGTTTTAATAGTAAAACTGTATGTCTGTGCAAAGTTAGTGACCAGTTTAATGGAAAATGTACAGTCTGTACATGAAAATGCTTTAGTTAGTTACATTAAAAAGTATACCGACTCATGTTCATTTCAGCTAGGTGGGTTGCATAAGTTTGTTGTTCTAAAAAGTGGGTTGTGGTTCTAAAAAGTTTGAGAAGCACTGGTTTAGAGTGTGTATGTGAAGGGCTTAGGGCCCAGACAGCTAATGCTTTGAATAGTGATCATAGCTAACAGTGTGCAATATTACCATTTATGTAGGTACCATGTCTCTTGGATGCAACAAAACAATAGAGAGCAGATGGATTATTCAGCTCAGATCAGTGGATTGGGCTTGAGCATAACAAGGAAATGCATGTGTTTTTGTAGGATTGATGGCTACATCTAGGATGATGGCCCCATGGGACCGCATGTGGCATGCTCACATACAAATGTCTATGTATCCCTTTGCTACCAATTCTGGTAATTTGACAAACTAGATATTAGCTGATGTTGTTTAATAAAAAATATTTATTACAGCTAATGTGTACACTAATGTATCCAAAGTTCACAGATCTTTGCACACATCTCACTTGAATGCCAACTTGTTGACAGAAATATGGTCATACTCTGGACCTGCTTGTTACTAACTCTCCACTCTTGGTTAATGAGGATCACCACCCCCTCACCTGGACAGACCATTATTTAATCAAATTCCACATTTCTAGGACCGATACGCCAAAGCAGCCGGCAATAGTAAAAAAATAATCCTACAGAATATGGACAAATATCACACCAGGCATATTTTCGGGTGTTGTGTCTTGGGGAGCAACGACCCAGGATTCTGACATCAATGTGGCGTTAAATAATTATCACTTTGCCTTACTTACAACATTTAACAACATTTAACCATTTAAAATTATGAAACAAACTTCTTATAGGCCTCCTGCCCCCTGGTTTACCAGTGACTTAGACTCCTGCTGAAGGCAACGTGTAGGAAATTAGAAAGACGCTGTTGAGGTTCAAAGGATGCTAATGATAAAGTTGATGTTAAATCTGCTCTGACTTGATATCGTACTCTTATCAGAAAGAGTAGATGGGGCTTTATGTGCCATCAAATAAATAAAGCGGGTAATTGTTCAAAAAAATTGTTTAAGGTGCGTAATGACTTTAATTACCCCTATGCTTGTGGCTCTAAAATAATTGTCTCTCAACAACTCTCCAGTTCTCTAGTGGACTTATTTGAGATGATTTATAGGAAATTCTTTATTAATCAGAAACAACCCACCCCGCCTTCTCGACGTCACCTCATAATAACTCTTTTCCTCTTTGGAATAGGTTTGCACCTTTTACAGTAGAGCAGGTTACAACAGCCATAACTAAAGCTAAATCAGGCTTTCCAATGGATGTCTGTCCTCCCAGGACTGTAGCCACTTTACCTGCTAAATTAGCGCCGGCGGTTCAGCCCATATTCATTCTTTCTCTTGAATCCGTCATGGTAACGTTTGTCATGGAAGACTGCCTTGGTTACCATACAAATGTAGACCCCAGAGATCTTAGCAACTATTGCCCTGTCCCTTTTCTTCCCTTAGTAGGATAAATATTTGAAAGTCATGTAAACAAACAGCCTATGACGTTTCTGGAGAATCATGCAATTCTGGACGCCTCTGAAATGGGTTTCCGAGCAGCCCATCGTACTGAGACCGTAAGACCGCACTGATAGCAGTTACAGATTCCCTCCGCCTTTGCTTGGACGCTAGGGCTTTGGCCATGATTGCACTTTTAGATCGCTGTGCAGCTTTTGATACATACTTTCTCATTCAGTTCTGATTAGCAGACTGTATGAGATCGGTGTCAGAGGTACTGTCTTGCAGTGATTAGCTGATTTTTTAGAAGACCGGACCCAAATCACCACAGGGGGTTTCTTCAGATCTCGGCAGGTCCCTTTCATGAAGGAAGTGCCTTAGGACTCATTATTGAGTCCAACGTTATTTAATATCTGTGTTGCTCCCATGGCGCAGATTGTTAAAACCTATAGCTTCAAAGTAATCTCATATGCCGAAGATAAGCAGCTGATCATTTCTCTAGGACAGGACATTATGGGTACTAGGCATCGCTTCCAAAATTGTATGAGAGACATTGCTGCATGGATGTCCAGGAACTGTCTTCAATTGAATAATGAGAAGCCGGAGATCTTGTTGTTTCGTAAGGTGCAACATCTTTGGTCCCCAGACTGGTGGAGTTGAGAACTGCCCCAGTGAACCCACGAAAAATATAGAGGTATAAATCTACCATGAATTGACCATGAAAAATCATGTAGCCTTGACTAGAGGGATGTGTTTTGCCACCATGCATATCCTGAAGAATGTTTTACCTTGGCTTCCTGCCTTGGCCAAGAAAATGCTGATCCAGGCACTGATAATCAGTTGCCTGGACTACAGCAATGCCTTGCTTAAGGCAACCAATGACTACCTCTTAACAAAACTTTTAATTGTACAACATACAGCTGCCTGACTAGTTTTTGACCTCCCAGCAGGCTCTCATTCGACTCCCCCATTCTCAGGTGGTGCTGGTGTTCGGCTCAGGGAAAAGGGGGCTCTGAGTTAGCACCCAAAGTACACCAGCAGCAGCGCAGTGGAAGCTGGGTGTAGGGTGCTGTTTTGGACGCCAACCCGACAGGGTGCCCTGTTGATTTCAATGGGGATTCTCTGGTTGCAAATAAGACTGCTGACTCAGGGACAAAGATCTTCTGGAGGTGAAGACCAGTTGGAAAGGTAAGTTGGGATTCCTGGGGATGGTGGGACACCGTTGGTTGGGCCACCCAAGGCCGTCGTGTGCAGGGGTGTCTTTAGGCGTTGGCTTTTCTTACCAGCTCCAGTCCCGGTCAGGGGGTCCTCCAGAAAGAGACTATAGGCGTCATTTGTAGATTCAAGGCAGGTCAGAGACCACTCAAACTCGGGCCGTGGGCGTTGGGTGCAGAGTGTTTTGTCTGGGGCCAGAGTCTGTGGATGAGTAAATACAGTGCTCACAGGAGCCAAAGTCTTTGGCTTGGAAGGCAGGGCAGCTCCTCTGGGTTCTTGAGGTTGCTGGCTGCTGGACCACCAGGATTTCGTTGGAGCAGGTTTGAGGTGGGGACAGGCCGGTAGGGCTGGGGCCAAGTCAGTGGGTGCCTCCTCTTTTTAGTTCATCACGGCATCTTCGATCCTTCTTCTTCTCTTCTTCTTGTCAATTCTTGCCTGAGAAAGTAAAGTTCAGGGTTGCCCCTAAATACTAGATTTAGGGGTGTTACAGGTAAGTAGGTGGGTACACTCTCAATTATGCCACCCTCCAGTGGGAGGGGGGCATATGCCTCTCTCTGGTTGGCTGGGTCCCCCCATCTGCAAGATGGTGGGGACTGAGAGTTGTAATTCACCTCGACCCCCCCACCTGAGCAGAGGGGTTGGCAAAGGTGGGCCCACCTCCCTTTCTCACTTGTTTTTCACACCGATTCTTCTGCCCAAAGTGGCGGTCAGAACCGGTGGGAGCCATTTTCCTCACAAAGCTCACAAAGGTGGTAAGTCTTTGAAGCTTCCCCTTTATGGACCCCGCCCATCCTGGGTGAGAAGGCTTGGCACTTCATCCCAGGATATGCATTGTTTCAGACCCACGAGAGCAGCAGGTCCTTGACCGCAGGGGTCCAGAAATATCTCTGATGGTGATGGCATCTAGCGAGCAGCCACTCAGCCAGGACGCTACAGTTAGGTCGTTTTCCAGGGGCATCTCTAAGATGCCCTCTGAGTGCATTTTTCATTAAATCCCACACTGTCATCAGTGTGGGTTTAATGTGCCTAGAAGTTTGATTCCAAACTTCCCAGTTTTCAGTAATGTCATTATGGTGCTGGGGAGTTTGTAATGACAAACTCCCACCACCATATACTCTTAATGCCATTAATGCACTTACAATATTTAAGAATTGGCTTATACACTGTAGGGGTATAGGGCTCATGCACCTGTACCCTCACCACTGGTATAGTGCACCCAGCTAGAGGGTTGGCTGACCTATGACAGGGCAGTGAGTTGTGGGCATGGCACACAGGGATGTGTGTCATGACGACTCTTCACTCTGTTTCTTACAGTGACTGACTATATAAGTGAGAGATTAGGTGTCTCAGTGAATGTATAGATGAGTGACTGGTTGTGTGAATGTATCTGACAGTTGATGTCTAAATGGGTGTATGAGTGGCAGTGGGTATGTGAATAATTAGATGGGTGATTGGTTGACTATCTTTATGGTTGTGTGTGTGGGTGAAGGAGGTGTGTGACTGCCTGTATGGATGAGTTAGTGGGTGAGTCAGTGCCTGTATGGGTTATTGAGTACGTGTGTGAGACGCTGAATGGGTGAGTGAGTGTCTGTATGGCTGTGTCGGTGACTGAGTGCTTGTGTCAGTAAGGGTCAGTAACTGTGTATGTGAAAGGCAGTATAGGTTAATGGCTGGGTATATGAGTGACTGTAGGTGTGAGTGAGTGAATGTGAGAGTGGCTATATGGATGAGTACATGCTTCTATCAGTGACTGTATAGATATTTGTATGAGCAAGTAAGTGTATGTATATGTAACTGTTTGGGTTAGTACGTACATGTATAATTGACTGTATGGTTGAGTGTGTAGGTGTGTGAGTAGTTCTATGGGTGACTCACTCAGTGTGTGAGGTATGGTTAAATGAGTGAATATGTCAATGACTGTATTGGTGACTGAACGGGTGTATGAGTGGCAGCATGGGTGAGCAAGTGGATATGTGTGTGTAGCTCTATGAATTAGTGAGTGGCTGTGTAAGTACTAGTATGGCTCTGTCCATGGATTTGTGAATGGTGGTGTGGGAGTGCCAGTGGGCGTTTAAAAGATTCTATGGGGTATGAGTGGATGCATCAGAGATGATGTGGATGATGCCATGAGTGAAGTCACTGACCATATCATGAGCGATGTAATATGTGAGGTCATAAGCAGTGCATTGTGTTGGTGCAAGGTATAGTTAACTCAGGTATCTATAACAGCTGAAATCCCCTGGTTTTGTACAAATGAAATGTCAGCCTAACCTGTAACCTTTGTTTTTTTGTGTGAATTTCTAAGGTTTTTAAATTTGATTTGCTAACTATAACGTCCCTGTAACCTTTGTTTTTTTAGTGTATTTCTAAAGTTTTTTTAATTCAATTTGCTAACTATAATGTCCCTGTAACCTTTTTGTTTGTGAATTTCTGAGTTTTTTAAAGATTCTATTTGCTAACTCTAACCTTTGTTTTTTTGTGTGTGAATTTTTAATGCTGTTCCAGCCGTGGTGCACCTGCACGAAAGAGGAGGAGATTGCAGCACCACGTTTGTAAGGAGTGAGCTGCTTTGCGGTCTAAAGCAATCCCTGACGTCGCAACCGCTGTGTTAGGATTGCCAACACATTGATATAGCCGTTAATGTGATCAAATCTGAATGTGGGGAGCACGGGCTGATCAACTATAATTCATCCCAACAGGAAGCCTGTGAAATTAAAAGCACAAGTGTAAAACGTTGCGGCAGTGTTAGCATTCGAGTCTCAAGTGGGACAGACGTTCCTGAGACCATGAGATGAGGTATGTCCTTGAGAGACTTTGACCGGGAACGTCTGGAGGCGCCAAAACAAGTGTTCAACGATATGGAGGAGATCACTGGAAGCAGTGTTGACCTCACTAAAAAGATACCTGAAGTTTAAAAGAGTGCCGAGAGGGCTAAGAATTTTTAAAGTTCCAGTCTATGAGGTCCCATACCCAGGACTGCTGGAAGAATGGGCGGACTTTGCGGCTAAATCAAGTGCAGGCATGATTGAAATCTTGGTGAAATATGCTGAATAAGATCTGGCAAAATACAGGAGGAATTAAGGATTGTACAGGACGAAAGTGAGAATATGGATAACCAGAATGCAGTGAAAGAATTCCAAGTTAAATAGTGGAACTTTTGTGAAAGCATGATAATGAGGGATAAAAGAGATTATATGGAACAACGTATCTTGACGTTTGTGAGAAAATATGATATCTATAGGAAGGAACTGCTTCAAGAAGATTCGCAGAGGAGACAGGATTTAATTTCCTCTGGGTCAAGTTTGGATGTTAGTACAGAGAATGATGAAGGGGATAACCCAGTGGGGAGATTGGGTGCATTGAGTTTTCACAGCGAATACCGTTTATTGAGACAGACCCCCCCAAGGTAGAGGAAAGAGTACGGGAAGAGGAAAAGATGCCAACAAAGACAAAGGATCAGATGAGGAAGTAGGAGAACCAATACGGGGCAAGCGCAATATGCACCAGAAGAAGAAAATCTAGAAGATTGAGAAGAAAAAATAACTGTCCTGAAATTATCCCAAAGGAATCTTACTGCAGTAGAAACGTCATTGCTGGAATTAGGACTTTCATTGGGTCCGACCTCTGGATTTAATTATGCACAGGTCAGGATTGACCTATTTTTGTTCATTAGAAAATTCAAATTGAACAAAATACATAAATCCAAAAGCCAATCATGTATTACTATTAAAAATGTGCCATCTTGTGATTTGCAGATTGGGGAAGCTGAGGGACTGTTTGCTCTGGAAGCCCTGTGCTGCGAAAGTGAGGGAGGCGATCCCCATGTTGAGGTGGAACATGTGATGGGAAATTTGGGGATTGATATTAGATCAGCCTGTGGGAGTGGATTTAAAACGAAATCACGCTCTGTTCCCTTAACTGCCCATAATAATCTGGATGTTTTCCATGAAATGGTAATTAAAGATCAGATGAGGCTTAGAACAACTGGAGGGTCATTCACTGATAATCTCATGGTGGAATCTAGAAAGGCATTACAATCCTTGAAAGATGATACCTCGATCATTATCAAGAAAAGTTCTAAAGGAGGGAATGTGGTTATTATGGACGTGGATCTGGATCATCAGGAAGCAATAAGACAACTGGGGGATGTTAATTGTTATGAGGAGATTTCTCTGGATGATATAAGACCTGTGTGAATACTTATCAGCTACAATTTAGGAGATGGTATGACGAAACGATCTTGGGACAAGATGAATATAACTTTTTGAGATCTGAATACACAAGAATCCCCTCTTTCGATGTATAGCCAAAGGTGCATAAAAAATTACACTATCCCCCAGGGAGACCTATTGCCTCATCCAGTGAGAGCTTCCTGAAGAATCTTGCATATAAATAATTCTTTCCTTTTTCCGTTTGTGAAAACACTTCCTTCTTATTGTAAGGATAGTGGCGACTTTCTTACCAAGATTCACAATCTTGTTTGGGCTTACTCATACATCACGATTACACTGGATGTATCTGCCTTGTATATTTCCATTGACCATGAATTTGGGTTACAGGCATGTGAATATTTTCTAAAAAATAGGCAGGCTTGCTTCTTAGAACACAATTGTATGTTAATTGAGGTGATTGGCACATGCTTGAAGAATAACATTTTTACACATGATGGGACCCTGTATAGACAAAAGATGGGGACTGTATTTGGGACCTGCTTCACCCCCAGTTTTGCCAATCCGGAGATGGGCTAGTGGGAGAAGCAGGTATCCTGAGCTGATGGAAATTCGGAATATGTACAGAATACTTTGATTTGGACCTGTTACATTGACAATCTATTTTTATTGTGGAATGGGTCTAAGTCAAAGGCTGAAGAGTATGTAAGGATTCTCAACGATAACACCTTCAATTTGCTCTTTACCTCACATATGAGCTCCAGTGAGATCACCTTTTTAGACATCTTGCTACAAGTGAGGTATAGAGGAATCAACACAACAGTATCGTAAAACTACCGCAGGGAATAGCACTTTGCACTTTAAAAGTCAGCACCAAAAATATCTAAAAGATTGTGGGCCAGATGTAGGTAATCCAGATTTACTGATTCTTAAATTGCGAATTTTCGGTAAGAACGGTAAATACCGAATCGGTATTTACTGATTCGGTATTTCCCATTCATCCCTATATGATTCGGTAAAATGGGGAACACATTCAAGGGTGGCAGGGTGTCACTTTGACACCTTGTTGCACCCCTGAATAGTGCATGGGTGCACATGTGGCACACATACATGCCCTAAGGGCATGTATGTCTGCCACATGGCACTGTTATAATTTGCAAACATTTGCTTTTTTTTTAGGGTTTTCGATATTTACCACCAACTTGTTGTTGGTGGTAAATAACGAATCCTGAAATAGGAAAAACACTCATTTGAGTTCTCCCTACTTTAAGGATTCGGTAATTTACCGAATCAGTAATTTACCGATTACTTAAAATATGAATCCGTAAAATGGCCACCTACATCTCAAAAGCCTATTACCAGTCGGTAACAGCCGAAATTTGGTATTTTCGGCCGTTACCGACCGGTATTGGGCGACCTACATCTGGCCCAGTATCCCTTATGGCAAAACACTGAACCTAAAAAGGATTGGCAGTCAGGAGCAAGAATTTGACAAACAAGCAATGAAAATGAGCAGGAGATTTCAAAGGAGAGGATATTGTTTGAAAACATTGCATACTGCAAAATTAAAATTGAAGAATATAACTAGAAATCAGTTACTTTATCCGAATACCAGGCCGGAGAAGGGGATTTTGATTACTAGATTCATCACTTGTTTTAATTCCAAGTTCCCCAAGGTATACCAAATCATGAGAAAGCACTGGAAGCTAGTGAAAGGAGATACAGTGATAGGGAAAGATTTACCATCAGTACCTCAGGTGACATACAGGAAAGGTAGAACGCTGTGGGATACTCTGACACATAGCTACTTTGTGAGTAGTCAAAAATCAGATACTTGGTTATTATCCACGAAGGGATTTTTTCTAAATGCAACCACTGCAAAACCTGTAGGATGGTTAAGAATGTCTCAGTGTTCCAGACCACAGACACACAAAACAGAAGGGTAAATGGGTGTTATAACTATAACACAGACCATTGTGCATATGTGTTATCCTGCCCCTGTGCCATAATGTATCTAGGGAGTATAATTTGTCTACAGAAGAAGAGTATTCTGGAACACCAACTGGAGATTATAAATCATGATTGTAACTACTCGGTGGCTAGGCATTTGTATGATCAACATGAGAGTGATCCAGGATTACTGGATTACTTTGTGGTAGACAGAGTCAACCCAAATGCAAAAGGAGGTAATAGGGTGATTAACCTGAGACGCTTAGAGTTGAGATACATCTTAGACCTGCACACAAAATTCCCGGCTGGGTTAAATAAAGATGAGGAGTTGGATGTCCATTTGGGTTGACTTCTGGTAATAGAGTGTTACCTTCTCTAAGTGCTATAAAAGTAGAAGCTTGATCTTATATTACAAAGCAGATGGACTAGAAGTTTTAATCTGGTACTGCTACCAAATTATTCCCTGTTTGTACTTTCCCTCTAGATGATGTTGACTGATTTATTGATTAAATTGATGAGTGTGTATGATGAATAGATGTTGAAGATATTATCATATTATATTATTAGTATTTATGCCTCACCAAGAAACCCTTTTCTACAGAGTATAAGATATTGAACTAATTAGGATATATATATATATCTCTCTCTCTCTCTCTCTCTCTATATATATATATATATATTCACTGAAAAAACCATAGGTTATAGACCATATATAGTTAGGAATTAGCATTTACAAAACCTTGAAAATTCACTGAAAAAACCATAGGTTATAGACCATATATCGTTAGGAATTAGCATTTAAAAAACCTTATTTTACTCACACAAAACCATTGAAATTCCATATATAGTTAGTTGCACTAACTATATATCGCGCACCCGCAATCCACTGCTGATGATGTCACATATTACATCATTCATGACATGGTCAGTGACATCACTGATGACATCACTGATGACATCTCAAATGACATCACTGATGACATCACTGATGACATCATCCATTGACTGTGTGTTTCTGTAAAGTTTAAATATGTTTTACATATTGAAGAATGAGTAGATGTATAAGTGTCTGGATGAAGGATTTAGGTGCGTGACTGACTGTATGAGTGAGTGATTAAATGTGTCTCACTGAGTGCATGGGTTAGTGACTAAACTGTCTTAATTTGTGCATCATTATGTCTGTTGTTCTGTAAACTGCTGCATGTGTTGATCAGTAGCTATATGAGTAACTATATGGGTTATTGATTGATTGTCCAAGTATTTGTATGGGAGACTGAGTGTGTGTGTGGTTGGCTGGGAGATGTGTGACTCTGTGCAGATCAATGTGTACTTGTATCAATGATTGTATAAGAGAGTAAGTATGTGTTAGTATATGTTTGAAAATGTAAGGTACTCTATGTTTAAATGGAAAATGGAAAAAATAGAAAATGGAAGTGTGATTGATTCTTTACAGGACTGACTAAGTGTGTGAGTAACTCCATGGATGAGTGGCAGAGTGTGAGTGTCTGTATAGGTGTATGAGTGCATATGATAGTGTTGTAAAGATGAGTGATTGTATGTATGAATGATTGTATGGGTGAATGAGTGAATGTGTGTGTAGACGTAGGAATCAGTGAGTGCGTATGTAGTAACTAGTATTGGTGTGTCAATGGTTTCAAAAATTATACTCTGTATTTAACACTGGGTGTAACAGAGGTTATATTAAAGTGTGAGGAGATGCATTGTATTGTCACATGAATGATATCATCAGTGATGTGGTCATTGATGTCAAATGAGATGTCATCAGTGATGTCATCAGTGATGTCATTTGAGATGTCATCAGTGATGTCATCAGTGATGTCACTGACCATGTCATGAATGATGTAATATGTGACATCATCAGCAGTGGATTGCGGGTGCGCGATATATAGTTAGTGCAACTAACTATATATGGAATTTCAATGGTTTTGTGTGAGTAAAATAAGGTTTTTTAAATGCTAATTCCTAACGATATATGGTCTATAACCTATGGTTTTTTCAGTGAATTTTCAAGGTTTTGTAAATGCTAATTCCTAACTATATATGGTCTATAACCTATGGTTTTTTCAGTGAATTTCAATGGTTTTTTAATAGCAAATATCATAAGCTGTCGAATGTCAAGTACGTGGTAAGTAAAAACATTTTCGTGTTTATGCACACTGATCTGCTTTGAATGCTGCCCCCCCCCCTCATTTCTATTAGGAGTACTCTCTCTTTGCAGATAGTGAAGGGTAGTTAACGCAGGCCTTTGCCCCCGTTGTAATCCGTCGTGCCTGCTTCTCTCTCCATTTGATTGATTGTTCTCTTTGGTTCATTCTCTATTTACAAACAAGCACAGAGTCGCAATACTCTGTTTAGTCTTTGCAGATAGCGAAAAATCGTGTAAAAAAACAAAAGGAATCGAGCAAAATCAGTAGGCCACTAATGGGATCTCTTTTTGACCTCCCTAAAATAGAAACATTAGGAACAACCTGTTGATAATACCAATGTGTATGTACATAAGCGGCGTTCATTTGTGTTCACAGTACCCCTTGTTGATTGTTTGAATCGAGCATTGAATTGTTCGAAGTTGATTCTCTTAAGAATCTTCTCTGCCTGCAAACGAGGAAGAATAGGAATATTCTCTCTCCCTTTGCAGATAGTGAAGGGTAGGTAACGCAAACCTTTAACACGTCGTGCCTATTTCGTTCCTCATTGATTGATTGTTTCCCCAAACATTGACTGTTTGGGAATTGGTTCTTTTTGGAGGTATTCCCTGTTTGCAAATATACGTAGGAAAATCTTTGCAAATAGTGAAAGGGTACGTAATGCGGACCTTTCTCCCCCGTTGTAATCTGTCATGCCTATCTACTCCCCACTGATTGATGCACCTGTTTCACCCGGACCATTTACTAGAGATACGTCATCTGGCCCGACCAGAGAGCACCCCTAGTGAAAAGGACATATACAATAATAACGAAGTGATCACTGTATCCTGTTAACAGAAACTTTAGCATGAAACAACCTGGAAAGAAAAGAATAGGAAAACGAAAATCAGTAGGCCACTGATGAACATGAACTTTTATTAAACAACGAACAAAGAAACGATAACATAACGTAATGATAAAACCTATTAATGTCCTAGAAACAAGAAAACGTTAAAATATGCCAGTGGTGAGAGACCAGAAAAACAGTAAGAGAAACCAAATCACCCCTCGCTGTCCCACCGCCTGCCACGCCAAAAAAATCGATAGACTAGGGAAAATGCAAGTCAGTAGAACATCCGCCCCCACTCTGGAAACTTCCAAGGTGGGGCAGGGTTGCGGCTACGCCCAGCCGGGAGCAGCCCATATAAGGCGGGTCCTGCTGCCACGCCTCGGCCAGGAGATCCTAACGTAGGGTGTAGCCGGAGGAGAGGCCGAGGCCAGTGGGACCCGGCCAGGGGATTGCCTTTACAACGCTGAACAGTTGCAGGGGGGGGAATGTCTCCTCGACCCTCCCCTCTCTCTCCCAGTCCGGCCGCGGTGGCCCTTGACAGTTTCAGGTAGTCCCGCCACATGCTCTTCCGGTCCGGCCACCAACGGTCGGGGGGCCGAGGCCGACGGGATCCGGCTGCAGCCGATAAACCAAGAAACCCGTTCATGGGGCCAGAGCCAGGGGCGTCCGGCCGACATCTACCGGAAGCCCGGCCCGAAGACGGACGGGACACTTCTTCTTTCTTGAATAATGGCTGCGACAACACTGGGGGGGGATGTCTTGCACATGCCTCCGACCCCCCCCCCTCGTCCTCATCGCCTTGTCCGGCCATAACAAATCTCAAGCGAGACGCCGTGGGGTGCACTGGGAGGGAGAGACGGTGCGAACAGGCCTCTCCCGCCTCCCCAGGTGGAGGCTTCCCAGCTGCACCCTCAGCGCTCCAGGCGCCCGGAAAAGGGTTCTTCCACTGTGGCCATGCTGCAACGTCTCGCCCGGCAGGGTGGAGCCCGTCCGCTCATTTGACCCCGCGATCGCCAGTAGCTACCGAACTCTCAAAATGGCGGTCGACCTGGCAAGAGCGGGCCCAGCATAAAAAAATGGCCCGGTCACTGGTTGACTCCACCACCGTAGTCCTCCACGACCTTGAAGATTCTAGAGGAGCCGCGGGAGTCTCCGACCCCCGATGGGGAATGACTGCCATGATCGCCCGTGGAGTGACGAAACTGTATCCGCGGGACGTCGGCGCTCCCATGCTGGCGCCAGCCTCACTTTGAATTACTAGAATCCTGCAGACCTCAGTTCCGGTGAAAGCACAGTGTGACCCGGTAGGAAAAATTGTTGCACCCCCTCCCCTTTTTGACTGATAGTTCAAACCACCGATCCTTTCCTTTGCCCTTTTAACGGAACTTTGGACTGCCTCCCCCTCTTTTACATTTTCTAGAGAAAACAAAACATTAACCACTACATTAGCATAGCAGTTGACACCAGAACTGTATTCAAATTGAAAACCAACAACATCTTCAACAGAATCCTTTTTGTTTCTGCTGTGACCCTGCTACAGCACAGGCATTGTCCCCAGCAGTAATTCTGCAATGCCGGTAAGAATAGCTGTGGTGCCTACTGGACTCACTCACCCCCGCGGCGCCCCACGCCGTTATTTGCTGGGCGGCAACTTACTAGACATCACTTTCGTGCCATCTAGATTTCAGCGCGTTCTGCTGCCTTGGAACTATTCGCACAACAGACTGCTACTGACGACCCACCCCCAGGCAACATCTTCTGAATTTTCATAATTTGAAAGAACTAGTAACATGTCCTCATCAGGAATTCAAAAGAAATTGCCACGGTCTCTTCGTTGTTTAAATGTTTTTACTGTTTTTGTTTTGTTGTATATATTTATATGTTATTAAAGTTTTATATTCCTACTACTTTGTTGGAGTGCTATATATTTTTAATGTGACACATAATTGTAAAAACTTTGATGTACAAAGAGTCATTCCTGGAATCTTCCGCTTCAGGCTCGGTCCCCTCCCCAATCACAATACAGGATGGTTTTCAGATAGTAGGAACACGTGTGGTGTGACGGATCTCATCGGGTGTGGGCCTTGATCTACTATAACTCCTTTGAAGAGGGGTGATTCTTTACAGCTGGGGCCATAAACTACATCTGCAGGGCTAGGTGATAGCCTGGACAATCGGACACAGAGGAAGAGGAGTGTCAGAGGGTGCGGTAGTGAATAGGGCGAAAGGGAGGTGTCGGGCGGGCACAGAGTGTGATTTTCAGGGAAGAGCAGCGCAGATGGGGGGAGGTTTATTGCCGATGCATAAGACAGAGAGCGGGGGTGACCAGTGCCTGGGGAAGATGCTTGCGAGAGTGGGGAGCCATGCTACGAATCGACAGCGTGCAGAGAGTGGGTCTGGTCAAGGCATCTAAAATGGCTGCCGTGCACGACAAAGGTGTGGCATTTCAAAAAAGGCAAGATGGCGCAGACAATGTTTTTCAACACTTCCTCATTTCCTTCGAATCGAACGTTAACAGACGTTGGTGCATATTACCAAAGTTAAGCGATATTTATCGCTAACGATGCTTACCAACGAATTTTTTACCGCTAAGCATCGTCAGAAATTATCGAAGATAAACCTTGCTATTATCAAGGTTTATCGCAAATGCGATAATAAACGGCCGCAATGCGTGAATATCGCTAAAAAGTCAGCGATATTCATGCATTACCGAGCTAATGCTCTTAGCCATGTTATCCACCTCCCATTGGATAACATGGCTAAGAACTGCTCAGGGCAGGTGTTACTTTTTGGAGATATTCGCGCTTAGCGCGAATATCTCAAAGTTGGTAATAGGAGATAGATATCTTGCATGTTGTAATGCAAATTATTGTGGTATATGGAACTCATACCATAATCTCTCAGGAAAGCAGAAACTGATCCTTTTGGGACCGCCTAAAAAGGCCTAGGGGGTGAGGGGTACTCTACTTTGCCCCCTTTTCACGTTCCGAACTATTTTATTTTACTCTCTTCTGTAATTACACAAAATAGCAGCGATAAGATGCATCGGAGACACACAGTGAGAGAAAGGAGGCCGGAGATGAAGAAGAGATGTCAAATACACATTGGAGATAATATAGTGGCAGAAGGGAAGTAAATATGAGTAAACTTACCATTTAACATAAAAATGTTGCACTCTATACTATAAGTCTCATTTTATACTACAATCACTTCGCTACAACCTCATAAATTAAAAATAAAAATGAATAATGTCTCAAACAATTTTTGATTTCTAAATATAAATTTATTCTTCAGAATTTTCTAAATTTGAAAGAACTAGTAACATGTCCTCATCAGCAATTTCCTCATGAAAAGTCTGCAATGATGATTCTTGTAACTCTATGGTCTCCAAACATTCGATAAATTCGCCATCAACAGATTGATCAAAAAAATCATTCAAGTCATCTCCTCCTTGTGACAATATTTCATTATTGGTGCTGTCAATTTCAATCAATGTAGTGGAATCATTCAAGTCATCTCCTCGTGACAATATTTCATTATTGGTGCTCTCAATTTCAATCAATGTAGTGGAATCATTCAAGTCATCTCCTCCTTGTGACAATATTTCATTATTGGTGCTGTCCATTTCAATCAATCTAATGGAATCATACAAGCCATCTCCTCCTTGTGACAATATTTCATTATTGGTGCTCTCAATTTCAATCAATGTAGTGGAATCATTCAAGTCATCTCCTTGTGACAATATTTCATTATTGGTGCTGTCCATTTCAATCAATCTAATGGAATCATACAAGTCATCTCCTCCTTGTGACAATATTTCATTATTGGTGCTCTCAATTTCAATCAATGTAGTGGACAATTCAAAAGAAATTGCCACGGTCTCTTCATTGTGAGCCATTTTATTTTGAAATTGCTTGCCGTAAATTGCAGAAAAAAATAATCACTTTCATTTATCGTTTTTAGTAATACATAATATAAAACTAACTTTATCAAGTATTTAGTATAACAGAAGGACTGCAAATAAATAACAGAAAACATTTTCCAAATTATCTTCAAGTGTACAACATAGTTCCCCTTACAAATTAACAACTCACCTTTTTAAAAGTAGGAGAAGTGTTAGTACTGTGTAAATCAAACACCAGAAATTCACCACCAAAAATTCCTCACAAATGTACCTCAGACAGTAGTATCACAAAATGGCTGTGGTTTCCTCTCATTTGACATATATACATAACCAATTAACTTTCATCACACACAAATACAAAACCAAAGTAACATTTTAATTGGTTCTAAATTTCAACACTTTCAAATGTGTTTTCCCCATGCAATTTTCCATAGGACATTTACATACGTCTACAGCCTGAATGGCTGAACGGAATTACACCAAACTTGGCAAAATGGTACATCAAACCTAAGAGGTCAGGAAGGATCTACTATGCCCCCTTATGGTCATTTCCCCCTTCGCTTTGGCCTCCTCTTGTCTCTCAATCCTACCGAGAGACAAGATGGCGGCCGCTACGGACTGTTTGGAATGTTGACAGACGCCGGAGAACCAATCAGCTTCGCAAAGCTCCGTAACGCGAAAAGTACGCGAAGCGGAGCGCTGTTACAGATATATATCTTTTTTTGAACGTTAATTTCTCAAAATCCACTGGAGCACACATATTGAGACCTAGCAAAGGCACATCGGGCTACCAGTCCCTAATATTTTACCAAGTTTCGTGCAAATCCATTCAGCCGTTCGATTATTATTATTATTTTTTTTTTTTGCCCCGCGGGGCCCTTTTAAAACCTCCACATCAAACCTAGGGGGTCAGCGAGGATCTACTATGCCCCCTTATGGTCATTTGCCCCTTCGCTTTGGCCTCCTCTTGTCTCTCGATCCTACCGAGAGACAAGATGGCGGCCGCTACGGACTGTTTGGAATGTTTACAGACGCCGGAGAACCAATCAGCTTCGCTTCACAAAGCTCCGTTGCGCGAAAAGTACGCGTACTGGAGCGCTGCCCGGTCCGCTGTTACAGATATATATCTTTTTTTAAACGTTAATTTCTCAAAATCCACTGTAGCACATATATTGAGACCTACAAAAGGCACATCGGGCTACCAGTCCCTACAATTTTGCCAAGTTTCGTGCAAATCCATTCAGCCGTTCGGGCTAAAAGTGAGGCCAACCGCCCTATGGAAAACTCAATGTTAAAAACACGTTTTGGGACCCCCCTTTTTTCTCGACCCCCCCTGGACGAACCCCCCCCCAATTTTCAGGGGCTGCTCAGAAACAAAATGTGCCATTTTCCTGAAAATTTCAGCCAATTCCGTCCACAAACGCCAAAGTTATTAGACATAGAATTTTCAAAAATCCCATAGAGAAAAAATCCTAACTATATATACCTACTATAGATATAGATATAGATATAGATATAGATAATATGTTGCATGTGGTTTTACCTGAAGGTATTTTATAGGATATATATCTATTTATAAAAGTTTAAATGATTACTATTTATTCATATCCCTCCTAGTACATTTTAAGTCTCACAAAGAGGGAATGATTAGAAGTAATTGAGTTGACATAAAGTGGTTATCAGAAGATCTTCAAGTATTAGTGAATTTAAGTCGGATGACATTAAAATAGGGCACTGACCGGAGACATAGCTTTGCCTTTCTAGACCTCTGAGTTCCCATGTCAAAGTTCTGCACACATTGAATTATGTATTAATGAATGTTAAGGTTTTTCTATTGCAAACGAGTTTAAGAAAAAAATAAGAATAGCAAATATTATTAAAAACTTTAAAAGAAATACATATTGTAATATCATGAACTTGCTTTGCAAAATGAATCATAGTGAATAGATGAAATAAGAAGAAAGATAAAAGGAGGTATATCTTCTATATCTATGATGTGTTGTATCTTTAAAAAGATTTGGGCCAGAGGCTTGAGTAACTTTGAAAAAGGCTGGGATCAGCCGAAACGCGTCAGAGAATGGACACGCTTAAATAAAATGAGTAAATCTTTACCTCGCCTAGAGTGCCCACTTCTTCTCTTGCATTAAGAGATTTGTAACAGAGATATATATTTTAAATGATCCCAAATATCCACTACTCCACGGATACAGAAGGGCACGAACTCCAGATTGCTGGTGCAAAAATTAGTTTATTCCTCCCAGCAAGTCATGGCGCATTTCGGTTATTAAGCTTGACCTTGAACACATCATTGACTCTCTGCGAATATGTGTTTTAACCACCCTTAGATCCCACGTGACATATAATTACAAAGGCATAAACAACAGACTTCGTTTTCGGATGATCTCTGATACTAATACATATATTACTTAACTTTGGGTAGCACACATCCTTATCGAATTCTTTACTCTATAGTTACATTTAGTATTGGCATAACACATGATTGTGACTTTTATCATCTGTACGGCAATTGCCTTTACCATTTATTCACTGTGTAATCGTATCTTTTAGTAAACTGAGGTACATTGTAACTGGCTTCAGCATATATTTTTTTATGACGTTTTCGGAACCAATTATCAGTTCACAATTACCGCACTAAAGCTTGTAGCCGATAAACCCACTGGCTCATCTTTTTTCATTAAATATTTATTGCAAAGTGCTATGTAGATTTATTTTAAAGTGCATTGTGATACCCAAAGTACTAAGTGCTTAATGTTTCATATGATATTAAAAAATTAAGTTAAAAAGGTAGAAACGATAAAAAATCGGATGTTCAATATATTTTGGGCCTAGGAGGAACCATCTATACACAATAACCAAAATACATTGTATTTGATCAACTTCGATATAACCCCTATTTTTGACACTTGCTTTTTGGATGTCCTTTGGGATAGTGTATCACTTTTTACAAATCAGAACTAGCTTTGCCCACAATTATTCAAATACAGTACTTTTAAATGTTAATACTCAATATATTGCACTTTTGCTCATTTTAGCGTAAATTTGATTTTGCCATTGCACTCTCCCTCACATTAAAATGCATTACATTTTTTATTGGATTAATACTGCATTACATTCATTGCACTCCCATATATATATATATAACACATAAATATATTATACATATCTTCCTCATAAAAAATTGCGCAAATCTTCACTGTTGATTAATTCTGATGGGAATTTGGAGTCCAATTCAAATATCATATGTGACTCCAATCTCCTAAGGAGTGTTTCCCTGTTTCCTCCCCTTCCAAGTTTTAGTATTGCTCCTATGACAAAATACGAACGGCATTTGAGTTTGTTATTACGTCCATCTTTGAAATGCCTAGCTACAGGAAAAGAGGGGTCTGAGTTTACTATAGCCCTCAAGTGCTGGAGTATTCTCATGTGGACCTGTAGCTTGGTACTGCCCACATACCTAAGCCCACATGTGCACTCTAGAACATACACTGCAAATTCAGTATGGCAGTTAAAATTCTCCTTAATCTGTACAGGTTCGCGGTTAAATGGTGTTGTGTAGTAGGTGGTATTTAAACACCCTGCATGAGCTGCATCTATAGAAGCCTTTCTTAGGGGCCAGGCAGGTAGTAATTGGGCTGATCTAGGGGGCATTTAACCAATAGATCCCTCATGGATTGGGCTCACCTGAATGTAAGGGTCGGCTTATCAGGTAGTTTGTGGCTCATAATGGTGTTTGTACGTACTATTGGCCAGTTCTTATTTATAATTGATCTTATTTCATTCTCCTGCCGACTGTATGATGTTATAAGTCTTATCTTGAACCCTTCATTGTCCTTTCTCTTAGTGTTATGATGCGTTTCCACTATATCCTTACAATCTTTAGCCAATATGCTTTCTCTTGGTAGCTCATAGGCTTTGGTAATCGCTTGGTTCAATACTTTGTTACTGTACCCTCTCATGAGAAATCTTGCTCTAGCTTCCTGTTGATATTTTACAAAGTCTTTTTCTGAGCTGCATATTCTTTTAAAGTGTAATAATTCGCCATAAGGGATACTGTTGCTGAGGTGCTTCTGGTGGAAACTTTTTGCAAGCAACGTTGAATTTTCTGCTGTGTCTTTCCGATGTAATGTTGTTTCTAACTTGTTGTTTGTAGTGTAAACTCTTACATCAAGAAAATGTACATAGAGACTGTTTATTTTTTTTTAAATTCTTTATTGATCAGTTCATAGCATGTAATACTTACAAATCAATTGTTTAAATCCTTAATGCATACATCATTTACACTTTGAAAATAGAAATGAAAAGCATAAGAAACATAAAAGGTTGTTACCATTCACAGCGATATCTCCATGTGCTGCAACACAGGTCCCCAGTTTTTTTCCTCATTGATTTGATATGATACAAACTATATTCCAAATTGAATACATTATAAAACTTCACGCGCCACATTTCAAACGATGGTGCTTCAGGCTGAAGCCACATAGAAGCAACACACAATCAAACAACAGCCATAAATATAAAATACCTAAATGGATAGCAAACCTGAGCAGACTGAATGCCCTCGCCCACACCTGTTAGCATTACCTCTCTAGAGATACACACATTAACCCCTGTGGTCTGAGTTAGAAATTCTGATATGCCCACTCTAAACTGATTTAACACTGTGCAATCAAAACATACATGTACAATATCAGCTTTCTCCATATGACACCTAAAGCATTTCCCGTCCTGGGCCCCCCCACTTCATCAATTTGACAGGGGTGTGATATAAATTAAACAAAGTTTTATAATGTTGAGTGCGCAAGTTTGCTGTCAACATGACTTTGGCTGCCATGTCAATTGATTGTTGCACATATATACCTGTGTTCCCAAATCTTTCACTCCACTTCACAGTGTGTCTCTCTATATTGTCCCATTGAGTCTCAATCAATATGCCATATAATGTCCCAATCTTAGCTCTTTTTCACTGCCTCTATTAAAGCATTGGGTGCTATGGCTCTATACCTGCAGTGTGTACCTAAGTAGTCACAGATTTGTAGGAATTTTAAAAAGTCATTTTGAGGCAACTTATACTGTTCTACTAAATCTGAGCAATTATCCCACCACTATAAATATCCCCTAAATGTCGAATCCCCTTATCACCCATAGTGACTGTCTATGTGTACAGTGAATTCCAGATTATACTGGTTGGTATTGATGGTTACTATAAAAACCTCCGCACTCTCCTTCGTTCCATGCCGCACAATAAAAATGTCAACGATAAATCTCATCCAGTTTATCACATGCGCCTGATATAATACGGCATGTTCTCTTTTGAGGACCTGCTCCTCCCACCAGCCAACATGAAGACACATAGCTGGGGGAGAAGCAGGCCCCCATAATCACACCTCTTATCTGTTGAAACATTTCTTTGCCAAATAGAAAAAAGTTGGTATGGAGACACCCCTTAATTAATTCCAACAACATTTTGTTGTGGCTGTACATGTTAATAGGTCACTTGCTAATAGATCACCAAGTAGGCCTAGAAGCAGTGCAAAAAAGATTGCACTGCTTCTAGGCCTACTTGGTGATCTATACCAGTGTACTAGGGTGTTATATCAAGCGTTAGAAGGATGTACTCGTCTGACCAATGTATTCAGACGTCCACAGTGTCTTTTATATAGGACAGCAATTGTTGGACTGGTCTTGCAAAAAGTAATCTACATATTGAGATATTCATTGAAAAAACCCAAAGGTTACAGTGTCCGTTATAGTTAAGCTGCTCAGGTTTCACTCTTACAAAACCAGAGAAATTCAGCAGTTATAGTTAGCTGAGCTGACTGCAACTCATGCCCTACAATGCACTGCTTATGAGCTCACATATTACATCACTCATGACATGGTCACTGACATCACTGATGACTTCCCTGTTGACATCATCCTGTGACTAAGTGTTTTTAAAAATGTTATGGGTGCTAAATATATACATCAAGGTGTATTGATGAATCAGTGGGTGTAAAAGTGCCTGTAAGGATGATTCATTGGGTGCATGACTGCCTATATAAGTGAGTGATTAGGTGTCTCAGTGAATGTTTGGGTGAGTGACTAGGTTGTTTGAATATCTGTATTAGTCTGTCAGTTGGTGTCTAAGTGGCTGTAGGTGTTGGTGACTGGGTATGTGAGTGGCTGTATGGGGGATTGATTGGTTGTCTGAGTACCTGTATGCGTATATGAGTGCCTGTGTTGGTGAGCGAGGGGGTGTATGACTGCCTGCATGGATGAGGGAGTGGGTGAGTCAGTGGCTGCATGAGTTAGTGAGTGTGTCTGTGAGGTACTGTATAGGTGACTGAGTGTGTATATAGCTGTGTTGGTGAGTGAATGGATGTGTCAGTAGTATATGGGTTTGTAACTGCATATGTGAAAGGCAGTATAGGTGATATTTGGAGTATATGAGTTTTTAAAGGCAGTATAGGTGATATTTGGAGTATATGAGTATTTAAGTATGAGTGAGTGATCGTGAGAGTGGCTGTATGGGTGAGTGTGTGTGTGGTGTTATATTAATAATGTGTTGTTGTTGTTTATTTATATTCTGTTATGAACAGGGAAGTGTTGTGGTGTTTTACATCTCCTTGTAGCTCCATCACCCTTGGTTACTAGGTGATGATGTGGGTTGGAACCAACAGTGTTGGGGAAAAATAGTTGGACATGGACTGAAGGTTGGGTGAGGTCTCTGAATCAGTTTCTCCTGTTTCTCCTAATAACTCTTTTTAATCTACAACCTGGATGAAACGTTCATCTTTCTTTATTACGACATGATTCCACATTTGGCGATGAGTGGAGATTGAAGAAGATAAGAGAAACATGAGGAAAAAGAGTCCTCAACACGGCGACAAAAACTAGACGAACCAAGCTTACCCACCACTTTGCACTTTGAACATCAGATTGACATCAATCGGAAGGAGCCAGATGGAATTTTTCACCTGAGAGTTTTCAACCACAGATGAAGTGAGCATGTTTGGGGAGGCAACGCGTGTCCCGGCGCAAGCCTTTAACAGCAGCACAAGCGTTTAACAGCTGACGCGTGGAGCCAGCGTGTGTCCCGGGCACGAGGTCCCAACAGCTGCACGAGCCTCCGACAGCTGACGGGTGGAACCAGTGCACAATCCGCATTCAACTGGAGGATGCCGTCACGTAGTGATGGAGCGAGATTCAGAAATGTTTTTCATTTCAACTCGTGAAGTCACACTTCCATAAATAAAATAATAAAATTAACAGTTGTATTGTGTATGTATTAATTTAACCTAGTTAAAGTTGCATCTACACCTGACAAACGCGGGATACTAACATCTGTGCTAATAAACGTGCATTATGTTGCATTTCCTTGTTTGTGAAAATAATAAATTAATCGTGTCTATTGTCATGTCAAAAATTAACTGCAGCTGTTTAGAATAAATGGCATGTGCTTATTTTGCTTCCCTGTCTATGTGGTGTCACTCTATTCTCTATAAGTGCATAAAGGACATTGCTGGATAATAAGAAGAATGGTAGATATAAAATGCTGCTTTATTTGTTTGCTTCTGCTAGGTAACTCAGACTAATGGGTTAATTATTAGCAATAAAGGGTGGCAACAGAACAAATTAATTTTCTCGCATTAATTACTTTCTTGTGTTTGTTTATACATTAGTTAATAAAGAGGCTTTGGGCCTAGTGAAAACTTTCCGTGCTTGCAGAAAAAATCTGCTTGGAGCCAGAATAAGTCCGTGATGGCTACAGTTTTCTCCGTCTGAAAAGTTTGTTATGATGAGATGACATTCTCTTTGCCGAACAAGGCCAAGGCCAGGAACCGGCGAAAGGCTTATAACATTCATGCATCCGAGGAAGCTAAAAACTTCATTTTGTTGCTAATGTAGCGAACTGGAGGAAACTGCGTTTTTCGAAAACCGGAGACAATGGTCTCTAAGAATGATGACGGAACTGTAATTCTGAAATCTGGTGACATGTCGCTTGTCACTTTTGAGCCAATGGGACTTCATTTCAGCAGAGAAAAATATACAATTTTAGATTAGCTTAGCGTAGAAAGGTATAAAAACTCTTTCCCCGTGGAAGAGTTATGCTTCTCCTTGCAGACCTTTTGATGAGGGCGTTATGCTGTTGGACTTCCTTTGGAACACGTAAGAGCCCTCAAAGACTTTACTCTTTAATTTACCTTATAGCTAGCATTAGTTAGGGACTTAGGTTTTGAAAAATGCCAAACTGATAATTCTCATTTGCAATAATAATTTTGATTCATAATAAACTTGTCATAACTATTTGCAATGATTCAAATAAAAATGCTTTAATAAAATTTCTAATACATTTTCCAAATGAGTAGCTAATAAAAATCTTACTTTGGAAATCAAGCTGGTCTTGTTATTTTCATATGTATAGGTTATTCATAGCTAGATCTTATCGCCACAGTGGCTTAATTAGCTTGTAGGTTTGTATAGTATGATGAATTCATTTACCATGGTTGTATATAAATGTATATAATTTGTGAATAGGTTAATTAGGTCACATGATTCAGTTGGTTATAATATGTCATGTTAGATGTATGGGCCTTATGAGAGTTTATTGACTGATGGTGTATATAGTGGAGTTGGGTAGCGTTGCTTATGACATATTTCCTATAGCCCGCTGGATCAATTTTTCTGGTAGCAGATTTGGATGGTTGCTATGGTAACCGATATGTTATATGGTAGTTACATAGGATTGATGATTAACATATGTTGAGTTTGATTGTGTTATGTGTAGTCAAAAGGGTTTTTCCGACGTGGAAAATCCTAGTTGTACCGGTACAGAGTAGTGTGGCCAGAGTGTAAAGTCACAAGTCACACAGTGCATTTGATCTGTTTCAGAGTTGTGATATCGTCGTGTATCACAAGTGTTGTCGTCACGCAGCACGTGTTAGGGATATAGGTGTGTCAGATAGAATGAATGCATAGTGAGGATTGTCTATGAAATCGAAGCATTGAGTATAGGGACAATGTGTCCGTTGTAAACCTCTCTGTGGGAAAAGTAATAGAATTTATTCAACTTGAGTGAAGGGTAGGATAACGTCGCTTATTTTACTGACGATTCATGTTATCAGTGGGGGGTTAGAGTCCCGCCAGGATTTCATGTGTGTGTGGTTAGGGATACTTTCCGTTTGAAAGTGCGTAAATGGTCTTGTAATTCTGTTCGAGTCAAACTTTGAATTGCTACTTTATGTGCATTCAGAGGGAAGCGCGTTCGTTATTACGTGTGTGAAGGGTAGAGTAAAGGTTTACTTTATCGGCAAATGCATATTCTGTGAGAATAGCGTCGTCTATTCCACGCAAAGAATTTCTCTTGTGTCTGTAAAAACGATCATCTTATTTAGGGAAACAGACAAATGGTTTGTTCTTTTTGTTGTTGATTAATCGAATTTCATTGAGCAAAGCGTCTTTAAAATGGCGCTGTGAAAAGTTTTTGTGAAGGAGGGGTGAGCGCTGAGAGTGAGACGCGAGAAACCGCAGCGGCTGCATACGTCACAGGGTCCGCGCAGGGATTGGGTACTGTACGTCACAGACTGTACTCTGATTGGCTCACATAACTTTGTCGAGCTGAACACTGATTGGCTTTGGTGGAAAGATCTGTTTTTACTGGTCGAGCAAGGTGGTGACGTAGCTCGAACCTGATTGGCTTGTTGCTGTGTTTCGCGCACGGATTGGCTGGTGTTACGAGACAACCAGGAAAACATTTACGATACTTTCTGATTAAGCGGATTTGATTTAAAAATGACTTATTACTTTAAACATGTCGAGAAAAAGACTTCGATACTTCAAAAATTTAAGAATTTATTTTTACCCGACAAGAAAATTCAAACGCGAGGTGGTAAATTACTTCATAAGTACAAGACACCTGCAGCGTATATGGAAGCTGAATATGGTTACCATACTGTCCTGTGGTTTGATGTTTGGAAAAATTACACAAAGGACGACGGCGTATTGGCTTGGCCGGATGATAGTTCATTCAATGTTAAGGTTTTAAGAAATCTGAGAGAGAAAATGTCAGCTCTAGTACCACGGCCTAGACCGACACAATTTGAAGCTTTGGTTGAATGGGAGGGTGAGATGTTTCAACTTCAGAGAGAAGCAAATGGGATTAAGAGACCTCCAAAAACACCGAGTTACAGACGAGAAACGCATGAAGATAGAATGCGTATGTGGAGACAGGGAGATATGTGCGATGGTCTCTATTTAATTAGGGAAATGGTTCTAGGGTCTCCAGGTGAAAAGAGAACTGAAAAGAAAAATAATGTTGTTATAGATAACGAAACAGAGGATCCAGTTTTAGAAGAAATTTATACAACGAATAATAAAAATGCCCCTTTGAGACAGCCTCGTTCATGGTCCACACCAACGGTTTCTGCTGGAACCACTCCTAGTGCACCCCCAGTAAATGATTCTCCAAAATTGTACCCAAATAATTGCGAATCTTTTGGAACTCCAGAACAGTTTGAGACAAGAACTAATTCTAGTGCTTATAATGAAAATAGAAGTTTTCCAATGGAAAGGGAAGCCCCTAGAAATCTGATGAGAACTGACAGGATTGAGGAAGTTGCAAATACTTCAGAATATCTGCGATAGAAAGAAAAATTAATTCAGCAAATAACCAGGAGCATGGAAGCAGTGACAGTTCCAGTAACGATTGGTTCTGTACAGCCTGTTTTCGATCAAAAAGAAATTAAACAGCCAGGTTTAACAATTCCATTAAACGCAGAAATTCAAAAAGTAGCTGGAAAATTTTATTCAGATTTATCTGAAATTAATCGTGTAAAATCAAGGATGCCTGACTTGACTTTTAATCAAGGTTCTTTTAACCAGACACCAATGGGTGCAGAGTCAGATGCTGAGTCTCCTGAGAAAAGAGAAGCAAATTCAAAACTTGATGTTGCTAAATTAAAAGCAGATTTAGAAGAATTAATAATTGGCACAATTGGTACGGACAGTTTGAAATTTTACAGAGATGATGAACTCCTGTTCATCAGCAAAAGCATGCATTGGAAAATAAAGAATAAATATGATCAGCTGGAGGAACTGGCAGAAGAATTAGAAATTGATTTGAACAAAAAGAAAAACCTGGGAAAACATTACAGATTAAATTTTACTGAAAAAGACATTGAAAATTTTAATACAGGAGGAAGAATTACACACATAAAAGAATTGATTGTTTACATCAAGAAATTGGGTGATTTGAGTAAATGGAGAGTGAAATGCACGAAAAAGAAGGAAGATGAAAGGTTGGATAGGTTGGATAATCTGTCCAAACAGTTTCCAATGAGAGAAATTGCAGGTGGAGGGTATGTACATGTTCCCTGGTCAAGACAGGATATTCTGCTTTTCACTAATGATTTTCCTCGGCTGGGAGAAAAACCTGTGGAATGGTACCGACAAGTAGACAGGTTTATTAAAGTTTCAAAAGTTCTGTGGATTGATCTGGATGGCTTTTTCGACATAGTTGTCCCATCAGATCTATGGACAGAATACAAAATTGCTGTGGGTTGGCCAAAAGCTGAACCAGATCGAGTTAAAGAGACAGGTGCTCCAGCACCCGAGGTCATGGAATTCTATGAAAAAGTGATTTACTGGTTAAAACAAAAAATTTGCCCCAAAAGAAGTAGGGATAAAATAGACAGAACAAATCAGGAGCCGAAAGAATCAGTTCATTCATTCTATGAAAGATTATTATTGGTTTTCAAACAATACAGTGGTTATGAAAAATTAGATGAAAAAAATATGAGCCATTTTATTTACAGGTTCGTATATGGTCTTAGACCAGAAATTGGAGAAATGATCAGGAATAATATTGTCGGATGGCAATCAAATTCAGTTGATGATATTTTAAGAAAGGCAAAATACTGCAGTGATGAATTGGAGGCTAAACAAAAGAAGTTAAAGGAAAAGGCAATGTGGGCACAGGTAAAGGTAGCTGAGCAACAGATTGCAAGCGTTGAAAATAAAAATGGGAATTTTGTGCAACATGGAAATTTCGTACAAAATCAAAATCAGGGTCAAGGAAAATTTAAAAGTAATTTTAATAATCCTATTAAGCCAAAGTTTAATCCAGAAATTGAAAAATTAAAACAAACGATGCCTTGGTTTAACTGCGGGGAGATTGGACATTGGAGAAACGAGTGCAAAAACCCACCCAGAAAATTTTAAAACGCATCATTTAACCCACAGATGCAGAATGATGTTGATCTGCAGCAACAGTTGCAGCTGCAGCGTCAAATGAGTGAACTGAGTCTTCAGCGACAGCTACAACAGCAGTTGACCCAGCAGCAGAATCAGATTCCATTGCCTCCTTTTCCTAACTGTGGAGGAGGTCAAAAATTCAATCCAGATATTGGATTCAGCGGATGTGATCAGGTAATAAGAAATCAAAGACCAAATTTGCAAAGTGCATCAGGACAATTTTTGTTAACAGGAAACAAAGAAAGCGATTCTGATGACTGCTTCTGACGGTGCCCGAGAGAGGGGGAAGAGTGTGTAATTGGAGCCACTCTTGAGGTTGACCAGTCTGGTCCATTTGTAAATGGAAAGGTGAACGATGTAGAGATCACTTTTCTTGTGGACACTGGTGCTACCCGTTCTACTGTTAGATCAGTGGAAATTGAGAACCTACCTCTCTCTGGGGATACCATCCAAGTAGTCGGAGTCAGCAATCAACAAATGAAGACTGATCTTACTGATCCTGTGAATGTGGAAATAGGCAATTTCAAAGACAAACACAGATTTGTAGTTTGTAATAGCAGTCCAGTGAATTTACTAGGAAGAGATATATTGTGTAAAATGAATTGCAGGATATATTGCTCACCTGGTGGAATTGAATTACAAACCATGGAGGAAGATGGGTTATACAGACTGACTATGCTAATGATTGAGGCAGAAGAAGAGAAATTGTTTCCTACCTTTGATAAAGAAAATTTACCAGAGGAATTGAAAGAGACAGTTAAATCTGAGATTTGGGATTTGACTGGAAATGAGATGGGTCTAATGAAACATGTCGATCCAGTCAAAATCACAGTGAAGCAGGGAATAGACTTTCCAAACATTCCTCAATATAAAATGAAGGCAGAAACGATTGAGGGTGTTATTCCTGTAATTGAAAAGTTCATTAAACAAGGTGTTTTGAAAGAAATTGAGAGCAGTCCTTGTAACTCACCGATTATGGGGATCAAAAAGCCAAATGGAACGTACAGAATAGTTCAGGATTTGAGAAAAATAAACCAGATTGTGGTTCCTTGTTGCCCAGTTGTTCCAAATCCTGCTGTCATTCTTTACCACATTCCGCATGATGCAGAATGGTATACTGTCATTGATCTTTGCAATGCGTTCTTTACTGTTCCATTGCATCCATAAAGCCAGGAAATCTTCGCTTTCCGGTTCCAGAGTAGGACCCTCGCATGGTGCAGAATCCCTCAAGGGTATACAGAAAGTCCTTCTATCTTTAATGAACTGTTAAAGAGATCTTTGGAAGATTTGAATTTGCCAGGCAGATCGACATTAGTTCAGTATATTAACGATCTGTTGATCGCAGCAAAAACGAGAGATAATTGTGTGACAGACAGTATTACAATTTTGAATCATTTGGCAGATGAGGGACACAAAGTGTCTCCTGCAAAGTTGCAGTTTTGTAAACAAGAAGTAAAATACCTTGGTCATAGAATTGCGAAAGGAATGAGACAGGTGACAATCGAGAGAATCAAAATGATTCAGGGAATGCAACCTCCAAAAACACAAAGACAGGTGAGAATGTTCCTGGGAATGGTTGGTTACTGTCGTCAATGGATTAGTGGATTTTCGGTAATTGCGAAACCACTACAGAGACTGACAAAATCAGATGTGAAAGATCCAATTGTTCTTACTGACATTGAGTTGGAAGCTTTTGAAAAACTAAAAAGAAGCTTATGTGAAGCTCCAGCTCTGGGCATGCCAGATTATGAAAAGGGTTTTGAACTATACTGCAGTGAAAGAGAAGGATGTGCTTTGTCTGTGTTAATTCAGAGACATGGTAACATGAGAAAGCCTATTGCTTACTTCTCAGCAGTTCTTGATCCGGTTGCAAAGGCATTACCAGGTTGCTTAAAAGCAGTTGCAGCAACAAGTGTTAGCCTGGAACAGAGTGAGGGAATAATAATGGGATTTCCTGTAAAAGTCTATGTTCCTCACTCAGTTGAAATTCTCCTTACAAGGAGTAAAACGCAGCACCTGACAAACAGCTGACTAACCAAATATGAGAACATTATTCTGGGATCTGATAATGTGTCAATTGCAAGGTGTGTGAATTTAAATCCTTCCACACTGTTACCTGACACTGAAAATATTGACGAAAATGACGTGGAGCATGAATGCTTGGATGTCATGGAATACTGTACCAAGCCAAGGCAGGACATTAAAGATGTACCATTGCCTGAATCAGATCTTGTCTTCTTTGTGGATGGCTCCTGTCTGAGATCAGAGGGAGGTGTTTTGAAAGCAGCATACTCGGTCTGCACAGTAGCAGATGTTGAAGAAGCTTCATGTCTAGAAGGAATTCGTTCAGCACAGGTGGCTGAATTAATTGCTTTAATTCGTGCTTATGAAATAGCAAAAGGCTTGAGAGTTACTATAATAACAGATAGTCAGTACGGATTCGGAGTTGTGCATGATTATGGACAGCTCTGGTCTCAGAGAGGCTACATGACATCAGCAGGTTCTCCAATCAAAAATGCAGAATTCATTAAAAGATTGATTGATGGCATTCAAATGCCAAAGGAGATTGCTGTGGTAAAATGCGCAGCACATCAAAAAGGTGAAGATTTTATCACCAGAGGCAATAATTATGCAGACGAAATGGCAACATTTTGTGCAAAAAATGATTATGCACTTAATCGGGGAAAAAACAAAGACTTTGGTTCAATTTCATTAATGCTAACATCTGTTGTTGAGACATGGGAAGAAATTAGGGACTTACAAAATGAAGCTGATGATGATGAGAAAAACACATGGTTGAGAGCAGAATGTAGGCCACGAGATGAGGATGGTGTTTGGACCTACAAAGATGGCAGAGTAGTCTTACCAAATTGCATGATTGCTGACATGGCCAGAATGTATCATGGTCCTGGTCATATTGGAAGAGACTCCATGATCAGGCTTTTCAAAGAGACATGGTTTAATACCAAGTTCAGGACAATTGCAGAATCTCTTTGTCAGAGGTGTTTGACTTGCCAACAAATGAACCCAAACAGGAAATCAGTTGTGGGAACGGGAGTCATAGGACGGGAGGGTGGTCCTTTTACCAGATTACAAATGGATTTCATTGAAATGCCAATACACAACTGTTTGAAATATGTTTTGGTGATTGTGTGCTTGTTTTCAAGATGGGTGGAAGCATTTCCAATACGTCATTGTGATTCGATTACAGTGGCAAAGTTGCTTCTTAGAGAGATAATACCGAGGTACGGTTTTCCAGTCACTCTTGAGAGTGATGGAGGGGGACATTTTGATAACAAACTGATGAAATTGATCTGTGAAGCATTACACATTGAGCAGAAAATACATTGTGCATACAGACCAGAGGCATCTGGAGTAGTAGAGCAGATTAATGGAACAATAAAAAATAGAATTGGGAAAATGTGTCTTGATACAGGTGTGAAGTGGACAGATGCTCTTCCACTTGTTCTGATGACTTTGAGAAGTACACCAGATAAAAAGACAGGTCTGAGTCCTCATGAGATCCTTATGGGGAGAGTGATGAGGCAAGCTTATGTACCTGTAGGGAAACTGTTAAGCATTAATGACAGTGCGATTTTGGAGTATTGCAAGCGTCTGTCTGACGTAGTGACTTCTGTGTCTAATCAGGTGGGAACTGAAGCACAATCAAAAGACAAAGTGCAGACACATGATCTGAGACCTGGAGATTGGGTCAGAACGAAAGTTCACCGAAGAAGGAACTGTTTGATCCCGAGGTGGCAGAAACCGAGGCAGGTGATCCTTGTTACAACAAATGCAGTGAAGTGTAGAGGATTGAAAAGGTGGATACATCCAAGTCACACTATTCCAATACCTACACCTGAAAACTCTGATGAGGAGAGTGATACGACAGATGATTCAGACTCTGAAGAAGAAGTAGAAAGAAATCCAGATATTGAAGATCGACAGAGTGGTCGACATCTGGAGAAACCATCTGTGAATGGAGATTTGATTGGAAAAGAATTGAAGATTATTGAAATAGATTCTGGAGATGAAAATAATCTGTTAGATAAAGAATCAACAGAAGTAACAGAAAAGGAAACAGGTGAAGGGAGAGAACCTGATAAAGAATCGAGGAAAGAAAAAGAAACAACAGAAGAGTCTGATCAAGTTCAGAAGAAAGACCAGGAGGGTATCGAAAGGCAGATAACGAGCTCTAAAAGCAGGACCAAGGATTCCGGATCTTGGAAGTTAAAGGTGATTGAAGAATTGGAGGAAGACGAATTACCGAGTACCAGTGATGGGAGAAGGAGTGCTGTTCCTAACGAAGTAAGGCTGCCGATTAGAAAAGATCCTGGGATAACGATTGAAATTTCTGACAGTGACTCTGGAGAAAGTGATGAAGAATGTCAGAAAGGAGGAGTGAAGAAAAGATCATGGAAAACAGAATCTAATGAGTCTGAGCCAAAAGGAAAATCTTGAGGAAAGGAGAGACCTGGCCATCTGAAAACGGAGGGTTGAGAGTCAGGTTAGTGAAAAGATCGAAGGAGCAGGTGAATGAGATCACTAGTCAGGGGGATCCTGAAAAGAAAGCTGAAAAAGGAAAGAAAATAGAGGTGATTTCTGGAAAGACAAAGAGAGTTTTGAGACCGAATCAAAAATATAAATCTCCTGAATGGGCTTATATAATAATACCATCTGTAATTGAAATAAACAGCAGTAGTCAGGAAGAAGAAGTGGAGGAGATTAGTGACGATGATTGAAGTACTAACATGTTAGAATTTAGGATTACGTTTAGGTTTGTGTTTTTGGCATAAGGCTGAAGAAATTGTGTTAGGTGACACAAGGTTGAAGAAATTGTATTTAGTTGGAGAATAACTTGTGACGCAAGGTCGAAGAAAAATTGTTAGAGGGTTTTAAAAAAAAAAAAAAATTCAAAAGGGGTGTGTGAGGTTTTAGAAATTTTTGAAATTTTGAAAATGTTGTTCTCTCTTTTTTGTAAATAAAAAAAAAAAAAAAGATGCCTTATGTAATGGCGCGTAGTACTTCAAAATGTTCCATTTTCAAGAAATGCTGTAAGATGACTCTGGTGTGTGTGCTCATATTAATTCTGCTCTGGTTAGTTTTAGCTGTCATCTTTCCTTTCGGGTTCGATAAGGAGAGGTTCAAAGTCAATATGACAAGCAAAGCTTCAGTTAGTCAAGACAAACATAGTGCAACACACAAAGCTAACAAGGTTATTGATCACAGACCAGATGTTCATCAGGACAGGTCTGTTGGTGATTTTTCTAGCAATACATTTTCAAGGCTTTTGGGAGAATATGTTAAGGTCATGGATGTCAAAGATTGCTACATCTGTGTGAAGTTGCCTGCTTCTGTTTCTGAGGGAGTAACATACAATATGCTTCCTCTTACTTATGGCATAACATGCAGTGTGATAGCTAGCTTATTTTACCAGACTGGTTGGTTGGAGTATTATTATTCCAACTATGATGAGATTTTTGCTAACCTGAAAATAGAGAATGCTTTAAATAAACATAAACAAGCTAAACAGATGAGGGATTTCTTCTTAGTAACTAATGAGCTCACTTATGAGTACGCATACAGAAATAACTTAACTTGCAAATTGAGAGCTGAGGAAAAGTCTTTCCTGAATCTTGTTGAGGAGAGAAGAGCAATTTATAAAAGAAATGAGATGGTCAAACAGACCAAATCTAAATTCTGGCAAAAGGAGGATGCTAAGCTTAATGGCAAAAATGTTGACAATGTTGCAATTCACATAGACAAACCAATTAGTGGCAAGCTTTGCATTAGGAGAGATAACACTCTGTTTGATAATTATTTTGTAGGAGCTAGCAATTGTGAGGACACTTACCAAATCATGGGGGGTTGGGGATTCAAAGGTGGCAGAGATCCAATTTTCCCTGGGATCTATTTTGTTTGTGGAGATAAGGCTTATTATAATCTCCCAGACCATTGGTATGGGACATGTTTTGTTGGTCTTGTGTTCCCCAAGATTTTTCATGTTGACAGAAATGAAGAAGGTTCTTTTGAAATCAGTAGCCATGCAAACAGGTATAGGAGAGAAAGTTTCTCAGAAATTTTGGGAGACATCTTTGAGGCAGTGATACCCTTAGTAGGTATAACCCTGAATGCAGGAAGAATCAGAAAATTGTCCACAATTGTTGACAGATTGTCCACTGACACAGCAGGTGGTTTTCAGTTAGTGGATGTGGAGGTTATTGCGGTCAGATCAATGGCGATGCAAAATCGCCTTGCTTTAGACATACTCCTGGCAAAAGAGTGAGGAGTCTGTGGCATTTTACATGTACAGCATTGCTGTACTTACGTTCCAGATGAGAGTAAGAATATTGAAATGTACATTAGAAACATCACAGAGATGCACTCAGAAATAGTCCCCTTAGAAGAAGATGATTTTTCAGAACGTCTTTCAAAAAGATTCCAAGCAATCAAAACCTGGTTTCAAGAGATTGGTGGATCCGTTCTTGGCAAGATTCTAACACCTTTGTTTGTGATAATTTTTGTGATAGTTTTGACAGAGATCAGTTGTATGTTACACAAGAGAAAGAAGCACATGAGGGAAAAGAGAAGAATTTATAAAATCAAAAAGGAGCAAGAGAAAGAGATAGAGCTTGAGGAGTTGCGCAGAGCTCAATATGAGAGTTGTAAAGATTTTGCTGAAACTAGTCTTTAGAAAATACTAACAGAATGAAATCGAACCATTTTCTTTTGTGATAAAAATTTTACCAAATTTTTGGGTGTGGTGTGGTGATTGGTTAATCACCAGATGAGGGAGTTGATGGAGCGAGATTCAGAAATGTTTTTCATTTCAACTCGTGAAGTCACACTTCCATAGATTAAATAATAAAATTAACAGTTGTATTGTGTATGTATTAATTTAACCTAGTTTAAGTTGCATCTACACCTGACAAACGTGGGATACTAACATCTGTGCTCATAAACGTGCATTATGTTGCATTTCCTTGTTTGTGAAAATAATAAATTAATCGTGTCTATTGTCATGTCAAAAATTAACTGCAGCTGTTTAGAATAAATGGCATGTGCTTATTTTGCTTCCCTGTCTATGTGGTGTCACTCAATTCTCTATAGGTGCATAAAGGACATTGCTGGATAATAAGAAGAATGGTAGATATAAAATGCTGCTTTATTTGATTGCAAGCACAACAATGATGGACAGAATGTGGATCAATGTCACACATTCACCCCAGTCAAAAGATCTGGGCCCAAATCCATCGTTTTTCCACTCCACACCACCCTGGGTTAGACAATGGCGATATGCAAATCAGCGCTGACCCTGTGCCCCATGGGAACAGTCCAGTCCGAACTACAAAAGCCATGTCCTTCCCAGAACGGAAACAAGCATCCGAGGACCGGCCCGGTTTCGAGGTAACACCTCTCATCAGCCCGGCTAGCTTGCTTCCAGTGGTGTGGAGTGTCTGGGACTCACGTCTGAGCATCCCCAGTACACTTAGAGCGGTAACTGCAAGCACAACAATGATGGACAGAATGTGGATCAATGTCACACATTCACCCCAGTCAAAAGATTATTTGTTTGCTTCTGCTAGGTAACTCAGACTAATGGGTTAAATATTAGCAATAAAGGGTGGCAACAGAACAAATTAATTTTCTCGCATTAATTACTTTCTTGTGTTTGTTTATACATTAGTTAATAAAGAGGCTTTGGGCCTAGTGAAAACTTTCCGTGCTTGCAGAAAAAATCTGCTTGGAGCCAGAATAAGTCCGTGATGGCTACAGTTTTCTCCGTCTGAAAAGTTTGTTATGATGAGATGACATTCTCTTTGCCGAACAAGGCCAAGGCCAGGAACCGGCGAAAGGCTTATAACATTCATGCATCCGAGGAAGCTAAAAACTTCATTTTGTTGCTAATGTAGCGAACTGGAGGAAACCGCGTTTTTCGAAAACCGGAGACAATGGTCTCTAAGAATGATGACGGAACTGTAATTCTGAAATCTGGTGACATGTCGCTTGTCACTTTTGAGCCAATGGGACTTCATTTCAGCAGAGAAAAATATACAATTTTAGATTAGCTTAGCGTAGAAAGGTATAAAAACTCTTACCCCGTGGAAGAGTTATGCTTCTCCTTGCAGACCTTTTGATGAGGGCGTTATGCTGTTGGACTTCCTTTGGAACACGTAAGAGCCCTCCAAGACTTTACTCTTTAATTTACCTTATAGCTAGCATTAGTTAGGGACTTAGGTTTTGAAAAATGCCAAACTGATAATTCTCATTTGCAATAATAATTTTGATTCATAATAAACTTGTCATAACTATTTGCAATGATTCAAATAAAAATGCTTTAATAAAATTTCTAATACATTTTCCAAATGAGTAGCTAATAATAATCTTACTTTGGAAATCAAGCTGGTCTTGTTATTTTCATATGTATAGGTTATTCATAGCTAGATCTTATCGCCACAGTGGCTTAATTAGCTTGTAGGTTTGTATAGTATGATGAATTCATTTACCATGGTTGTATATAAATGTATATAATTTGTGAATAGGTTAATTAGGTCACATGATTCAGTTGGTTATAATATGTCATGTTAGATTTATGGGCCTTATGAGAGTTTATTGACTGATGGTGTATATAGTGGAGTTGGGTAGCGTTGCTTATGACATATTTCCTATAGCCCGCTGGATCAGTAGCACGTAACAAAACGCGTGCTGTGGCCATCTTGGAACATGCTATACCATGTTTATCCAGCAAAACTCTTCAGAACTGACGTGCACAGCAGGGGAAGAGTGTTGTCTAGTGGCCTCCGGCGCTCATGAAAGAGCTCATCAGCGCTGGCACACACTGCTTTTTAGAATGATTGGAGGAAGATTGTGGTCACATGGCATATCACATACAGGGGTTCTTCTTGCTTGTGCGCTAATGCACACAGCTGACTCTGGAAGCGAGGTCACTTAGGTCACTTTTCCAAGAGACTCCACGCTCATCACCGGATACTGTGCTCATGTTCACACTGATGCGCACAGCTTTCGTTTGGTGAGATTTCCATCTTTGTATGCTTATTCAGTTCGGAGCAAGGTTCAACCCTCTTTGTGCACTGCTATTACGCGCTAATGTACACTGTCGTTTAGGATATCAAGTTGATTGTTGTCCAAGACTGTTTGTTGACTGACTTGTTAATCTTTTAAGAGCTACTTGTTCAAAGGCTTAGTCTCATGGTGCACTGCTTTATACGTGGCAGCAATTCTAAAAGTAATAGCACCTCCATTTTTTTATCTTCTCCAGGCCAACCTTCTAAACTTTGGCAGAAATGGAAAAAGGTCTTCACAGACTATGCCAGGATGTGTGGAACTTCTCTTAGTGCAGAAAGAAAAACATCTGTATTTATGCACTGCCAGGGTTCTGAGGGACAGGAAGTATTTGAACATCTTCCTGAACTACTTGATAGTGATTATACAAGTCTCAATGAGTATGAGATCTGTATAAAAAGATGGATTTGCATTACCTTCCCAAAATTAAAAGTGTTCTTGAGAGATACCATTTGGGGGAAAGAATGCAAAGGCAAGAAGAGGGGGTAGAGCAGTACATAGCAGCATTAAGGAAATTAGCCTCCACGTACAAAGTTGGGGCGACTTTAGAGAGCGTTTAAAGGATCAACTAATGTTGGGTTGCACCATTGATAAAGCTAGTGATACCTTGTGGCAAAAAGATAACCCTATATTACAAGAAGTTCTTTATGCTTGTAAAATTGCATGAACTTTCTAAAGCATGTGTTGATACAATACGTAAAGATATGTCTGTAGTAAAGGATGATGCAGAGGTGGTTAAAACAGTGGACTGTAAATCCACTAAAGGTATGTTCAAGGTAAATGTTTTAGATGTGGGAATGTAGGTCACATGACAAATTTTAGAGACTGTCCAGGATGGAAGGCTACTTGCAGTATCTGTTGGAGGAAGGGTCATTTTTTGAGGTGTTGTAAGTGAAGAAAAGAAGCAAAACAAGTGAGGGAAGTGGAAGCATGTGATGAAGTAGTTGAAGAAGTTAATATTCTTTAGATTAAGGAGTGTCCTGGGGAAGGGCCATTTGAGAAGGTCTTGGTCAATGATGCATCCGTAAATATGCTTTTTGACTCTGAGCAAAAATTATCCTGATCCCAAAAGTGTTTTATGAGCAGCATTTGTCAGGCAGCGTTCGGTTGTTGAAACCTGACATCAGGCCAAAAGGGTATGGTGGAGAACAAATTGACCTGTTGGGATACTTTTGGGGCATGATTGACTTTAAAGGCAGGACCATTCTTGCAAAAATATATGTGTCGATGAAAGGCGACTCCTTAATCAGTGAGTTTAATCAACGGGACCTGTACATAATTTTAGATCCCAATGAAAATCCCTCTGTATGTTTGAAAGAGATGCCATCTGTCAGGTCTGTGGGAAGAGGGAGTGACATTTGGATCAAAGAATTTTCAGATCTCTTTAAGAATGTACTGTTGTGTCTCAAAAATTACATGCACTGTATCAAACTTAAGTCAAATTTTGTTCCGAATGTGGCAAGAGTGAGAGGTGTACCTCTGTTAGTGAAGTAGAGCATGCAAGCTGAGCTGGACAAACTCTTGGGGGATGGTGTGATGCAGTAGGTGCGGCCACATAGTGGGTTTCTAAGGTGGTTATGGCCCATAAGGGCAATGGAGAGGCTTTGACTTGAGCAAGCTCCTCAAAGCAGTAGTGGTTGATCATACCCACTTCCCAATATCAACGAGATGTTGTTCTCTCTCGAGGGTGCAAAGCATTAGACTTATCATCGGCCTTTCATCAGGTAAAGCTCCATTCTCTCTCTCAAGGTCTCACTGTGTTTTTCAATTCATTTGGCACCTTTAAATGCTTGGGGATGCCATTTGGCCTTAGATCCACAGAATCTGTTTTTCAGAGAGCAATGGAGGGCATCTTTCAAGGGATTGGAGGAGTCAAGCTATATCAAGATGATGTTCTGATTGTTGGGGTTGATCTTAAGGAGCATGATGGAAGTTTGAAGTCAGTATTGAAAGATTGTTAGATGCTGGCCTCACACTTAGATCAGACATGTGTAAGTTTGATGTTGGCAAAATTGAGTGTTTGGGTCATCAGGTGTCTGTGTCTGTTTAAGGTCCAAACCTTTGTTAGTAAACTTCATTTGTAATCTAATATCACCCAAAACAAAAGAAGAAATTGTGAAATGTTTGGGTAAGGCCATGTTTTACAATAAGTTTGTGCTAAATTTTATGGATAAGACATCCTTCATGAGGGCTTTGCTTAGGAAACAATACAAGTTTGTATGGTGTGATGGTTGCGAGAAGGAATTTGTTTCTATTAAGGAGTATTTGTCTGCGGCTCCCAATTTAGGAGCTTTGATCCATTAAAAGCTTTATAGGTCATGACAGATGCTAGCTCAAAAGATCTGGGGGCTGTTTAGATGCAAAAAGAGGGCTTTATGGACAGAACTATCTTGTTCGTCCCTAGGCCATTAAGAAGGGCTGACTGTAAATATTCTGTTGTGGAGAAGGAGGCTTTGGGTGGTGCACAAGTTAAGGAAGTTTCAATGGGGCAAGAAGTTTGAAGTGTTGATGGAATAAAAGCCTTTGAAAGAGGTGTTTACAAGGAAAGGTATTGATTTTGTCTGCCATCGAATAAGAAAATGGGTAGTGGCATTGCAGTAGTTTGCGGTTGATGTCACGTACTTGCCAGGCTCTGGTAACATTCTAGCAGATTGTCTCTCCAGGTTACCTAGTATGGCAGCTGAGGTAGCTGAGGAAGGTGATTGGCTTGGGGGTGAGGAGTTTGAAGAAGAGATCAGCGTTTGTTTGGTCAGTGAAGGTGTTATTTTGGAAAAGGAGTGGAGGGATTGTTTGGCTAGTGATCAGTTTTTGCAAAAAGTTCTGTTGTATGTTCTTGGGAAATGGGTGGAGAAGCAAGATTGTGAAGAAGAGATAAAGAGCTTTTGGAAAGTTAAAGAAGATCTGATGGTTGTTCAGGGTCTTCTTATGAGAGGAAGCAAATGAGTTCCCCCTAGTAGTCTTCGTATCAAGTTAATGAAAAATGCTCATGCCAGTCATATGGGCATTGCAAAATCCAAAGAGAGGATTATAGAGTCCCATTGGTGGCCAATAATGGACTTGTAGATCGAGAGGTTGGTTAGAGACTGTAGCGAGTGTTCAAACAGTGATAACATTCTGGAATGCAGGACACAACCCATGGTTGTTAGGAAACAAGCATGTGGTCCCTAGTCTGAGACTGCAATCGACATCTTATTTCCTTTTAAGCTGAAGAATAAGCTCAAATATGTTTTGGTCTGCCTTGATTTGTCCTCCCGGTGGCATGAAATTAAGATTGTTAAGTCTGTGGAACCTGGGGTGGTAGTAGAGTTTCTGGAGGAATTATTGAGTGGAAGGGATTCCCGCTGTCGATGTCATCTGATAACGGAGTGCAATTTACATCAAATGTAGTGGAAGGGTTTCTAAAAGAGAGGGGCATTGTACACAAGAATGCAGCGTTGTATCACCCAGAGAGTAATGGCATTGTTGAAAGGTTTGTGAAAGTGCTTAAGGAGACTTTACAACAGGCGCTGGTATCTGGTGAAAACTGTGAGTTAGCCATGAAAAAAAGGTGCATGTATGCCACATTCCTCATCTGGTGTTGCCCCTTTTTGTTTGTTCAAAGGTAGGACTGCCAACGCACAAGTGACTCCTTCTTGGGTCACAATCAAGAGAAGTATTGTGCATGACGGTATTGGAGACATTTTAGCGTGGAGAGAAAGAAAGTAAGCAAAAATGAAGAAAGGAAAGTTTTGTATGATGCGTTGAAGGCAGTGAAGAGGATAATTGTTTGTGTTGGAGACTGGGTCAGGATCAAATCTCCATGGAGAGATGGAGGAAAGTCCAAATTCAGTCAACCTGTTAGGATTCTCAAATTATTCAAGAATGCAGTGGAAACACATGAACACAAAATCTGGAATCTGAACAGGGTGACAAAGTGCCAATTGAGGGTTGGGGACTTAAATGCACCAGTTGTTCAAGAAAAAGTTAGTAGGCCTCTTCACACAAAAAGATTCCCACTTCGTTTGACGGGCTGTGTTCAGTGAAATATGTGACTAACGTTACTTTTTCCTTTTTGTAGGTTATTAATAATGTATTGTTGTTGTTTATTTATGTTATGTTATGAAGGGGGAGGTGTTGTAGTGTTTTACATCTCTTCTAGCTCCATCCCCCTTGGTTACTATATGATGATGTGAAGCATCACAGTGTGGGTGGTTGGGGTTGGAACCAAGAGTGTTGCGGAAAAACAGTTGGACCTGGACTGAAGGTGGGTGAGGTCTCTGAATTTGTTTCTCCTGATAAATCTTTTTAATCTTAAATCTGAATGAAGCGTTCATCTTTCTTTATTATGACATGATTCCACAGTGTGCTTGTGTCACAGACTGTGCAGGTGAGTGAACATGTGCTAGTATTGGTATGAATACGTGAGTGGGTGTGTGTATAACTGCATAGGTGATAAGTGGCTGTGTGATTGACTCTATGGGTGAGTGAGGATGTGTGTGAGCAGCTCTATGGATGACAGACAGTGTGTGAGTGGCTGTATGGGTATATAAGTGGATATATCAGTGGCTGTATTAGTGAGTGAGTTGGTGTATGAGTGGCTGTATGGATGACTAAGTGGATATGAGTGTAGACCTATGAATCAGTGAGTGGGTGTGTAAGAACTTGTATTGGTGTGCCAATGGTTTTGAGAATGGTGGTGTAAAAGTAGCAGTGGGTGTATGAAAGGTTATATTGGAATGTGAATGGGTGCATCAGAGATTCTATGGATGATGTCATCAGTGATGTCATTTGAGATGTCATGAGTGATTTCACTGACCATGTCATGAGTGATGTAATATGTGAGGTCATGAGCAGTGTATTGCGGGGACGCCAGTTATTGTTAGCTCAGCTAACTATAACTGCTGAATTTCACTGGTTTTGAATGAGTGAAACCTAAGCCTAACTATAACGTGTCTGTAATCTTTTTTTTTTCAGTGAATTCCTATGGTTTTTAGGTCTCAGCCTGCGATGGCTGCACTTGTGCAGTCTCGCTGGCGAGATTTAATGAGATAGAGAGAATATCACTAGCGAGATTAAGCCCCGCTCCTCTTCTCCATTGGCTGGCCTCCTAAATGGTAGCCAGCCGTTGGAGAAGAGGTCCTAGTGACGTTCTTCTTTCTCTTTAAGCCCCGTCCTTTTCAGATTGGGTTCCTTGACTTACTGCTGAAGTAAAAGGTTTCCTATCTTCTTTATGGGTCCAGATGGCCCCATAAAGAAGGCAAGGAACCTTTTACCACACCAGGAAGTCCGGGAGCCCAGTCTGAAAAGGACAGGGCTAAAAGACAGCTTGTTTTTTTCCGTAGCGCCATGCTGATCGAGACCGTCTGATCCCTGCACCACGCTGATATACTATCGGGCTCTATGCACCCTTGCACCATGCTGGAACTGCCTAATGCAGAAGTGTATATATATCCCCATGTGCTGTCTCGTGCACATCCATCCATGTACGTGGCGTGCACCTTCTGTGCCTTCCCTCGTGCTGCCCTTTATAATTCCTCTCAGGCGTGCACCTTCTGTGGCTTCCCTCGTGCTGCCCTATATAATTCCTCTCACTCGTCCCCTGTGTTTCTTCAAGCATCCCTCTTATGTGCGGCACCTCTTGTGCACATCCTTCATATTCTAACGTTTGCATGTTGTGCACTCCTCCGTATCTAGCAGCGCGCGTGCACGCATTTCCTCGCGCACCAATCTGCATCGAATCTCTCACACTCCCCTGTGGCCGGTCTTGTGCGCTCTGTGTACACTGTACCACGAGCTCTTACTGTGTGTGGTTCATGACGCCACCGGCGTCCCTTACGTCACGCAGATGTGTGCATTCCTCAGGTTCGTTCCCTCACACAGTCAGGTGTTCGCCCCACTCTGCCACCTTGTGTACTTTCCCTTTTACACCTGCTTCCTCTCTATATTTGCACACACTCCCTGGTCCCTGCTCACTCCATGCAGAGCTGCCTCTCCCCCTCTCTATCCCCAAAAGATCTGCCCTCCACACACTTCATCACTAACAGAGCTGCCCCCCACCCCATTCACTCTAACACCAAAGTGTCGCCCTTCGTGTGTGTGGGTGTTCCACTGCTCACTCCTCTATATTTTCATGCACACTCCCTCTCAGTCCATGCAGAGCTGCCTTTCCCCCTCTCTATCCCCAGAAGAGCTGCCCCCACATGTTATCTCTAACAGAGCTGCCCCACACACTCTAACCCCACAAAGTGTCTCCCATCCTGTTTGGGGGTGATCCACTGCTCACTCCTTTTTAACCACCCCAACGCCCCTGCCCCTCCCAGCTCGGAGTCTCTGCCCTCGAGCACGCAGTGTCTCCAGTATGCCCCCTCACTACACAGCATCAGTACCTCCACGCGCTCCGCTATGCAGCGCCCCCCTGTGGCATTGAGCCCCCTCTCGTGCGTGCAGCCTGTCCCGGCTCAAACTCTGCCTGTTCCCCGGGCCTCTGCACACTGTGCACGGTGCACCGGCTGGGAGCCTGGCCGCTACCTCCGCACCAAGGCTCAGGAAGCGTGAGTGGCTGCCGGGAGGGAGGGCTAGGAGAGGAGGAGGAGGGGCAGTGAGAGGCAGCGGGGCAGCGCACAGAAGAACTCCCCGTCTGGCAGCAGCGCCTCCAGCAGCACCCAGCCTCCTGCCCCGGCATGGACAGCCGCTGCCCCCGGGCACCGCTGCCCCCCTGCTGCTGCCCCTGGCGGCCGCCCTTCTCCTGGTGAGTACATGCCTTCTCTTACAATGCTGCCCGCCGCTTCTAGGAGCTGGGCCCCCTTCCCCAGCACTGAGAGGAGTGAGTGCTGTGGGCACTTTGCAGGGGGAGCCGTCCTGTCAGGATGGGTGCACGCTGTCACGACGACTGGAGGACAGCAGCTGTCATGAGAGTCTCAGAGTAACTTGTCAGGACAGGTGGACGCAATCTGTCCGGAAGAGCTGAATGATGGAGGGTCACCTGACAAGTGACTTGCCACGACGGGTGGCGTGTTACATCACGATGGACTGAAAGTGGGATAACAAGCTGGGTGGAAAGTGACCAGTCAGGAAGGGTGGAGAGTGACCTGTCAAGATAGGTGGAAGCTGTCAGCACCTCCACAGTGCCCCGGATGCTTCGTCACAAGTAATTTTTACACTACATTGGCTCTTGGAATTATGCTCTGGGGCTCTGTGTATTTGTGTGTGGCTCTGTGTGTGGCTCTGTGTGTGTGTGTGTGTGGCTGTGTGTGTGGCTCTGTGTGTGTGTGTGGCTCTGTGTGTGTGTGTGTCTGTGTGTGTGTGTGTGGCTGGCTGTGTGTATGTGTGTGTGGCTGTGTGTGTGTGTGTGTGGCTGTGTGTGTGTGTGTGTGGCTGTGTGTGTGTGGCTCTGTGTGTGTGTGTGTGTGGGTGCAAATGCAATAGGTCTCGCATTTGCAAGAGATTAAGCTATTGGCATTGTAAATGACAATGCCATTTATTTATCTGTTTTCAAAACCAAAACATAAATAAAAATGTTGTGATTTACAATGCCAATAGCTCTAACTTTTGCAAAGGTGAGACCGTTGCATTGTAAATGCTTGTTTAACTAGTAGTCGCGTTTGCAGAGTGGTTGAGAAAGGACGCTGGGCCTCCAACTAGCTCTCATGAATCCAGTGTGTAGGACTTCCAGGAGGTACCAGGAGGGATTCTTGGTCCCCAAGGTCCCTCAGGAGTAAAGTGGACTTAATCTTCCAACCATTAGTGCACCACAAGCCATTTTTGCAGAGTGGTGGAGAAAGGAGGCTTGGCCTCTGAAGACCTCTTAGCAATCCCGCTATGCATGACTTATTGTAGATAACAGAAGTGGTAGTTGTCCCCCAAGGACGTACCTGGGGCCCACTACCCTTCATACTACCTCCAGCAAGTCCCACACAGCAGGATTGGTGAGACCTGATAGGAGGCCATGCCCCCTTTCTCCACCACTCTGCAGACATGCCTCCTGGTGCACTACTAATAGGGGAATGAAGTACCCTTGGCTATAGAAGGTCCTTGGGGGCCAACTACCGCTCCTGTTACCTCCAACAAGCCCCACACAGTGGGTTTGCTAAGAGGTTTTTGGTGACAATGCCCACTTTTTCCACCACTCTGCAAATGCATCTCTTGGCGCACTGCTAGTTGGGAAATCCCCTTGGCTCTTGAGGGTCCTTGGGGGCCAACTAACCCTCTTGTTACCTCCAGTAAGAGCCACACAGGTAGATTGCTGAGAGTTCATCAGAGGCATTCTTTCTCCATCACTCGTTAAATGTGCCTCCTGGCACACCATTCGTTCGGGTAAGAAGTTCACTTTTGTCCTGAGGCCAACAGGAGGCAACAGGATCTCACCCCCTCCACCAGCAGTGTTTCGAGAGGTGTGTTTGCAAAGTGTGGAGAGAGGGATGTGTGGCCTCTGACCACTTCTCAGCAATCCCACTGTGTGGGGCTTGATGAGGAGGACCTGGCTTGGCTGTTCGGGCTGGACTGTTCCCATGAGGCACAGGGTCAAGACTGATTTGCATATGGACAGGTATAAACTGGGGTGGCATGGTGAGCAATATAATGATGGATTTCACCCAGATCTCTTGACTGGGGTGAATGTTTTGATTTGTTCTGCATTCCGTCCATCAATTGTGTGTCTTTTGCTTTCTCGCCCTAAGTGTGCCAGGTATGCCCAGACGTGGGTCCTGGGCTCACTGTGCCACTGGAATCAAGCTATCCTGACTGATGAGGGGTAAGACCCCGAAACTGGTTCTAGAATGCTTGTTTCCGGTCCAGGGAGGACCTGGCTTGGCATTTTGGGCTGGACTGGTCCCATGAGGCACAGAGTCAAGACTGATTATGATAGTTGGACAGCACCCTTCAAAAGTTATACATTGTTGCAAAAAATATATTGTATTGGAAGACACATGTATTTAAAAATTACCTTGAAACAAACTGTCTGATATCAAGTTTCACATCTGTCTTTGTCAGGCTTTCATGGAGTTTCTTTTTTTGCTCTGTTAAAATAATCCCCACAGGATGTATCAGAGGTACTCTCTACACTAAATTCTGTACAAAACTATCATACCAGTTGTAAACATTTCACTCAACATTAGTTAAGACAGGAAAGCCCAATTGCGATAGTCCGAAACATTGGTTACCATGCCTTTACACTGTATTGCTAAAGAACCTCCAAGTCGTTCACTAGAGCCAAAATAATATCTATACTCACTGGAGAGTTGTAAGCAAGGTCACAGATCCTAGTCACGGTCGCTGTCAACACAGAAAAAGTAGGCCCACAGAAAAGTCTAAAAAAAATTATTTTCAAAACATGTGAGTTGGTATTAAGAGAAAGTATATCATATGCATCATCATATGCATAGGATTAGATTGTTCTAGATCATTGATCAGTTAATAAACAATTAGCAATATGCCTAATAAGTCAAAAGGAAAACAACCCTATATATTCCAAACCCAAGTTACACTCAATTAAGTTAAAACCTCAAAATTACCTCAAAAAGTTAAGTCAAAGAAACAAACCTAATTGTTACATAAGGAATTCTTAAAAACGAGCTGAAGAGGTATGTAGAGGTTTCCCAAGATTTAAAAAGAGAGTTAGTGTCAGTGTGCAAAGCAAGACTCACCAAGGGGCTGGAACATACAGGAGCATCAAGTTGTGGTCTTCTGGTTCGAAATCTTGGCGCCAGAAGCACAGTATATATAGGTGTCCTGATAGAATAATTGAGCCAATTACTAAAAATTGGATAATAGTAATTGCTAAGTGAAGTACGAGAAAAAGCGCCGCCATCTTGGAACAGGAAGGATATACTGAATCCTTACCTTTTAACATCGGACCACATACTCACCGAGAAAGCATAATTCTAGGGAGCCTTCGAATGTAAAGGTAAAATTCATCCTCTATCTAAGCATAATTTTTGTGAAACATCAGTAGGTTTAAAACAAAAAAGTCAAAAGACGACAGGCGACCCGGTCTCGATCTCCCGATTGCGTCACGAAGTAAACAAACAACGGCCGCCATTATGAAATGGTCAACCCCACTATCGTCAGCACCAGGGCTACTCAGAAGAGATTCGTTGACAAATTTCACAACATATCGAAAGAGAATTAAGTTATTAACATGATAAAAACGCTCCTCATATTGTGATAATAAATATGGTATAAGCGTAAGTTAATTTTATACAATTCGAGCAAGTTGTTTAAAAGCACAGTTTTAACAAGAATAAATACACCTAATGATGCAGTCGAAAGGGTAATTAACGTCAAAATACATTTTAAAGATAAATGACAAGGCTTAAGGTCAAAATTCAACCGTGCATATCACGCGATATGTAAAACAACAGGCGCCATCTTAGAATGGTCTTTGTTTGCCGAATAGGGCAACGTGCAGGGATACAGATAAATGCATCTCGTGCATATAGTTAATTCAAATACATGTTTCTTCAGGCCATAGGCATATCATTATAGCCCAGTATTTTGAAAAAAAGTACTCCACTAACTATGAAAATTATTCCAAAAAATCATGCAGAATAAGCCAAAAGTGGTCATGACTGATATACTTCGAATCACTAAAGATACATAATTTAAGATTCAGCAGAGAACGAACAATGATAAAGGACAAGACAATTTCATTACCAGTCCAGTGTTTTTAGAAAAGATAAGTTAGTGCCCCAATGGAGTTGTGGAACAGATGTAAAGAGAGTGATCAAATAACAGATGTTTGGACATATCAAAGAGCACATACATAGAATCAATTTTACAAATAAAAAAACACGATTTTTGGGCATATCAAAAGACACATACATAGGATCAATTTTACAAATGAAGAACAATGTACACAAACTTTATAGAGATGGCTTTTATACATGGAGAAAACACAGAGCGGTATATGCATTCAACATCTAAATTTAAAAACGCCAGCCATTTTAATAGAGGAACAGGGATGGTAGTACTTAGGCTAATTCCTATAGAGCCCTATAGGAAAAAGTGAAACTCATTATTGGTATTCATTCCCTGTTGAACCGCTCTCAGTCTACAAATCCAGCGCGATTCCCTTTGTCTTAACAATAAACCTCTATCGCCGCCCCTGTCATTGCTGGGCACATGATCAATGGCATGAAAGGAAATGGCGTCATGATCAGGATGACATTCAGAGATATGTTGCACCACAGGACTGTGGATATCCTGATTTTTTATGTCGCGAACGTGTTCCTGAATTCGCTTCTTAAGATTTCTGGTGCTACTGCCCACATATATCATTTTGCAGTGACAGACGAGGGCATATACCACATGTGTGGTGTTACAATTGATCAATCCCCTTATTGTATATTCCTTAGGTCCATTGTAGCTAAAGGTTTTAATTTTGTTAAGACCGTATTCACAAACGGAACAAGTACCACATGTGTGAAAACCATCCGTCTTCACAGGCAACCATGTGCTGGTAGTCGTCTTAACTGGTTTAATATAACTAGGACAAATCATGTTTTTAATAGAAAGGCCCTTTTTATAGACTACCCTCGGTTTAACAGGCACAATGTCCCTAGGGGTTGATTCAGACAAGAGTAAGTGCCAATGTTTCCGAAGCAGATTGTAAATATGGTTACTATATAAGCCATATTCTGTTACGAAGGTGCATTGTTGGCTAAAAGAAATATTCCTCTTGGGAGCACTAGTGGTAAGGGTCTCACTCCTATTTTTCTTTATTATTTTATTTTCAGCTTTTTTCAGTACGTTTGGGTCATAACCTCTTCTTTTAAAGTTGTTAGTAACCTGTTGTAGCCCTTCTTCAAAGTTTTTTTCTTCACTACAGCTACCCCGTACCCGTGTCATCTCTCCAAACGGGATGGCATCTATGGTGTTTTTAGGGTGACAGCTGTCTGCTCGTAACACACTATTACATGAAGTGAGTTTTTTATACAGGTCACTATGGATAGTCCCACTTTTCGCATACAGTTTCAAATCCAAGAAGAAAACTTCATCCCTGGATCTGGTCATAGTCAACCTGATATTGCGTCCATTGTCATTAAGGAAAGCAAAGTACTGATCTAATTCCTCACTGCTCCCTTTCCAAATCAAGAAAACGTCGTCAATGTAACGAACATAAAAAAGAATATGTTCGATCCAGTCTTTTGCACCACGGCCCCAGGCATGCTCCATCTCAAACAGACCTATAAAAAGGTTAGCGTAAGATGGAGCAAACCTGGAACCCATGGCCGTCCCACGCTTCTGGATATACCAGGTACCATCATGTAGAAACACATTATGTGTTAGGATAAGCTCTGACATAGTTAGCAACATATTGCTATGTTCTAAGTGACTCGCATTGCGTTGGTATAGATAGTATTTTAGTGCGCGTAAGCCATCTTCTAGTGCAATGCAAGTGTAGAGGCTCTCTACATCCATTGTCACAAAGGTAAAGTTGTTATGGTCCCAAATCACGTCCTCTAATTTGTACAGGAGCTCCCTACTATCCCTCAAATAGGATTGCAGATTCTGTACCATCGGTTGAAGAAAAAAGTCGACATATTCTGCCATATGTTCAGTCGGCCCTCCATTTCCCGATATGATAGGCCTACCGGGAGGAAAGGCACCCCCCTTGTGCACCTTGGGCAGTGCATAGATACAAGGATAACGTGATTTATTAGCCATCAGGAATCTGGATTCTTGGTCAGATATAAGACCAGATTCCTTCCATTCAACAATCCGCATGTTGATATTGTTCTCTACAGATTTGATGGGGTTAGTTTTTAGTTTAGTATAACAATCTGTTACCGCCAATTGCCTAGCTATCTCATCCATATAGTCAATCCTATCCATAATGACAATATTACCTCCCTTGTCGGCCTCTCGTACAACAAGGGAGGTGTCATCACGTATGGAGTTCAAAAAGATTCTTTCCGCTCTGGTGATGTTCTGAGGGTGTTTACATTTAGTGGAGCCAAAATGAGTATCCTCCAGTTTGTGCAGATCATGGGTCATACGACTTGTAAATTCGACAATGGCATTACATGTATTACCTGGTGGTGTAAATGTAGAGTTTAGTCTCAACCCACTTTCAACTGTGGTGTCCTCACTAACATCTATACCCCTAGCGAAATCAACTAATGTTTCTGTTCCCTCATCATCATCTAGAGTGGCAATGAGATAAGAGGCATGAACATCTGAAATGGTAAACTCTGAAAGACACACATCATTATGAACATGTAAAGGGGCTCTCGGATGTTCTAAAAAGTATTTTTTTAACTTTAATTTGCGAGCAAAGCGAAATAGATCAAGATGAACATTTTCAAAATCTTGTTTATTAGTTACGCAAAAGTTTAAGCCTTTACACAGAGTAGCATTTTCAGATGCGTTGAAAAGTTTTGAAGACAGGTTAATCACATTAACGTCAGTACAAGTCATATTCACATCATTACTGTCCAAAATTTGGCTCACAATATTCTCAGTCACTTGTTGTTCGCAAGTTTGGCTTTGGTGGTGGATCTGGTATTTTTTGCCACCCCTTCTGGTTCTTCGTTTAGGTTTCTTTGTTTGTTTCCCAACCGATATCGTTGGACCTCTTGAAAAAAAGCAGAGGTCTGATTCGGTGCAAGTGTGCCAGAGCTCGTCCCTTCACCAGGGTCACTTTCCAGTGAGGTGACTGATGATACTGATGTACTACTGGACACAGAGCTAGGTGCTCTACTGGACACCTGGGGTACAGTTGTGGGCTTAGGGGTAACGTCATCATATTTGCGAGCAAACGTGAAAATACGGCCCCTTTCATAGTCCCTACGGTCCCTCTCTATCTTTTGTTGTTTCTTATTTTTTAAGTATAGTTGGTAATTGGCCAATTCTTTTTTCAAAATATCGTAATTTTTTGTAATGGCCTCTGTGAGATGGGTTTCCTCTATTTCCTTCTCAAGGGACAAAATTTCTTCTCTTAGCTTTTTTCCTCTCCTTTCTGCATTGCGGATCAAAATGTCCAACATTTTATATGATGCAACATGTAGTCCCTCCTCCCATTCGCCAAGAAGATCTCCTTCTAAGTCCTCAAAGTTGGGGAAAATTAGAATGCGTAGTCCCCTAGGGATCCGTTTGTTGTCTAGATATTTTTTTAGTGTCGCCCCATCCCACCACTTTGCTAACTCCTGCTTACGGAGTTTCTCGAGCCTTATAAATTTGCTCTTCAGGCCATCTGTCTTAGGCAGGGATGTTGATTTACTAGTTGTCTTTTTCTCAGTGTTAAACAAATCACCGAGTAGTTCTTCCCTGTTATCTTCAAAATTCATATTTATCTTCAGAATAGATAAGGTGGATTATATAGGTCCTGGTTTCCAGAGTGTGCAAGGCTTCCTTCAAATATAAATGAGGCAAGAGAACTGGGAATTAAGGAAAAAAACTGCACCACTGTTGAAATACCATCTACTGTGTCGGAATTGAAGGTGCTATGCCCAGACATGTGATTCCCACACGGGCCTTAAGGGAGATAGGCAACCTACCACCCAGGAAAGCTAATTATGATAGTTGGACAGCACCCTTCAAAAGTTATACATTGTTGCAGAACAGTTATTAAAAACATAAATAAACAGAGTTATTAGTTTTCCCAACTATTCAGATAAGACACACAAAAGTAGTGACTTGGATTTTCTTTCTTTTATTCAATTTTTATTCTTTATTTTCTTTTTTTGATAGTTGCAGATAGCCGACGCGTTTCGTCCGTTGCCGGACTTCTTCAGGGCTATACAAAACACATGCAAAAACATATATTACAAAAAATTTAATTAATATTATATTGCACAATTTGTATATACATGGACACCCCAAACCAGAGAACAGAGAACAGAACCAGAAAAGGTTCGGGGGTCCAGTCACTAGTTTAATGACAAGTGATTTACAAACATGGGAAAACGTTTGCAATTCATATTAAAAAACACTACAGTGAACAGTAGAAAGACTAGAAAAACAGGGATACAGTCAGTTTTATAAAATGATCACAAAAAGTTCTGTCATCTCAATACATGGCAACGAGATATCATTTCTTCAGGATTGTAACCCTAAAGATAACAATAGTGGTACATGACATTAAGTGCCACAGCTGGCTAGTTTGTTGGAAGCCAGTGGTTGGTATTTAACCAGAAAAAATAGTTTTGTTTTATGATTGTGACTTTAAAAATAACAATAATATTATATTGGAAGACACATGTATTTAAAAATTACCTTGAAACAAACTGTCTGATATCAAGTTTCACATCCGTCTTTATCAGGCTTTCATGGAGTTTCTTTTTTTGCTCTGTTAAAATAATCCCCACAGGATGTATCAGAGGTACTCTCTACACTAAATTCTGTACAAAACTATCATACCAGTTGTAAACATTTCACTCAACATTAGTTAAGACAGGAAAGCCCAATTGCGATAGTCCGAAACATTGGTTACCATGCCTTTACACTGTATTGCTAAAGAACCTCCAAGTCGTTCACTAGAGCCAAAATAATATCTATACTCACTGGAGAGTTGTAAGCAAGGTCACAGATCCTAGTCACGGTCGCTGTCAACACAGAAAAAGTAGGCCCACAGAAAAGTCTAAAAAAAATATTTTCAAAACATGTGAGTTGGTATTAAGAGAAAGTATATCATATGCATCATCATATGCATAGGATTAGATTGTTCTAGATCATTGATCAGTTAATAAACAATTAGCAATATGCCTAATAAGTCAAAAGGAAAACAACCCTATATATTCCAAACCCAAGTTACACTCAATTAAGTTAAAACCTCAAAATTACCTCAAAAAGTTAAGTCAAAGAAACAAACAAACTGTGCGCCGAATTCTGTGCAAGGGAGCCGCAATCATGGGCAGGGTAGACTGGTCCAAAAACAAATACCCAATGACATAAACATACATGTCTTCAATAAGTTTAGACAATCTAGCCCTAGGTTCACTCCTAAAACCAGCAAAAAACCTAATTGTTACATAAGGAATTCTTAAAAACGAGCTGAAGAGGTATGTAGAGGTTTCCCAAGATTTAAAAAGAGAGTTAATGTCAGTGTGCAAAGCAAGAGTCACCAAGGGGCTGGAACATACAGGAGCATCAAGTTGTGGTCTTCTGGTTCGAAATCTTGGCGCCAGAAGCACAGTATATATAGGTGTCCTGATAGAATAATTGAGCCAATTACTAACAATTGGATAATAGTAATTGCTAAGTGAAGTACGAGAAAAAGCGCCGCCATCTTGGAACAGGAAGGATATACTGAATCCTTACCTTTTAACATCGGACCACATACTCACCGAGAAAGCATAATTCTAGGGAGCCTTCGAATGTAAAGGTAAAATTCATCCTCTATCTAAGCATAATTTTTGTGAAACATCAGTAGGTTTAAAACAAAAAAGTCAAAAGACGACAGGCGACCCGGTCTCGATCTCCCGATTGCGTCACAAAGTAAACAAACAACGGCCGCCATTATGAAATGGTCAACCCCACTATCGTCAGCACCAGGGCTACTCAGAAGAGATTCGTTGACAAATTTCACAACATATCGAAAGAGAATTAAGTTATTAACATGATAAAAACGCTCCTCATATTGTGATAATAAATATGGTATAAGCGTAAGTTAATTTTATACAATTCGAGCAAGTTGTTTAAAAGCACAGTTTTAACAAGAATAAATACACCTAATGATGCAGTCGAAAGGGTAATTAACGTCAAAATACATTTTAAAGATAAATGACAAGGCTTAAGGTCAAAATTCAACCGTGCATATCACGCGATATGTAAAACAACAGGCGCCATCTTAGAATGGTCTTTGTTTGCCGAATAGGGCAACGTGCAGGGATACAGATAAATGCATCTCGTGCATATAGTTAATTCAAATACATGTTTCTTCAGGACATAGGCATATCATTATAGCCCAGTATTTTGAAAAAAGTACTCCACTAACTATGAAAATGATTCCAAAAAATCATGCAGAATAAGCCAAAAGTGGTCATGACTGATATACTTCGAATCACTAAAGATACATAATTTAAGATTCAGCAGAGAACGAACAATGATAAAGGACAAGACCATTTCATTACCAGTCCAGTGTTTTTAGAAAAGATAAGTTAGTGCCCCAATGGAGTTGTGGAACAGATGTAAAGAGAGTGATCAAATAACAGATGTTTGGACATATCAAAGAGCACATACATAGAATCAATTTTACAAATAAAAAAACACGATTTTTGGGCATATCAAAAGACACATACATAGGATCAATTTTACAAATGAAGAACAATGTACACAAACTTTATAGAGATGGCTTTTATACATGGAGAAAACACAGAGCGGTATATGCATTCAACATCTAAATTTAAAAACGCCAGCCATTTTAATAGAGGAACAGGGATGGTAGTACTTAGGCTAATTCCTATAGAGCCCTATAGGAAAAAGTGAAACTCATTATTGGTATTCATTCCCTGTTGAACCGCTCTCAGTCTACAAATCCAGTGCGATTCCCTTTCTCTTAACAATAAACCTCTATCGCCGCCCCTGTCATTGCTGGGCACATGATCAATGGCATGAAAGGAAATGGCGTCATGATCAGGATGACATTCAGAGATATGTTGCACCACAGGACTGTGGATATCCTGATTTTTTATGTCGCGAACGTGTTCCTGAATTCGCTTCTTAAGATTTCTGGTGCTACTGCCCACATATATCATTTTGCAGTGACAAATGAGGGCATATACCACATGTGTGGTGTTACAATTGATCAATCCCCTTATTGTATATTCCTTAGGTCCATTGTAGCTAAAGGTTTTATTTTTGTTAAGACCGTATTCACAAACGGAACAAGTACCACATGTGTGAAAACCATCCGTCTTCACAGGCAACCATGTGCTGGTAGTCGTCTTAACTGGTTTAATATAACTAGGACAAATCATGTTTTTAATAGAAAGGCCCTTTTTATAGACTACCCTCGGTTTAACAGGCACAATGTCCCTAGGGATTGATTCAGACAAGAGTAAGTGCCAATGTTTCCGAAGCAGATTGTAAATATGGTTACTATATAAGCCATATTCTGTTACGAAGGTGCATTGTTGGCTAAAAGAAATATTCCTCTTGGGAGCACTAGTGGTAAGGGTCTCACTCCTATTTTTCTTTATTATTTTATTTTCAGCTTTTTTCAGTACGTTTGGGTCATAACCTCTTCTTTTAAAGTTGTTAGTAACCTGTCGTAGCCCTTCTTCAAAGTTTTTTTCTTCACTACAGTTACCCCGTACCCGTGTCATCTCTCCAAACGGGATGGCATCTATGGTGTTTTTAGGGTGACAGCTGTCTGCTCGTAACACACTATTACATGAAGTGGGTTTTTTATACAGGTCACTATGGATAGTCCCACTTTTCGCGTACAGTTTCAAATCCAAGAAGAAAACTTCATCCCTGGATCTGGTCATAGTCAACCTGATATTGCGTCCATTGTCATTAAGGAAAGCAAAGTACTGATCTAATTCCTCACTGCTCCCTTTCCAAATCAAGAAAACGTCGTCAATGTAACGAACATAAAAAAGAATATGTTCGATCCAGTCTTTTGCACCACGGCCCCAGGCATGCTCCATCTCAAACAGACCCATAAAAAGGTTAGCGTAAGATGGAGCAAACCTGGAACCCATGGCCGTCCCACGCTTCTGGATATACCAGGTACCATCATGTAGAAACACATTTAGGGGTCGATTGCGATCCGGTAAAATCCCCGTCCGTACGAATCGTATCCGGAGCCGTTTCCGTACGACTCGTATGGACGCCTTACGACCGGACGATTCCGATCCCGATCGGCCGACCGGGACGCGATTCGTAGGGTACACGTCGATTCGTACGGAGAAGCGCACGATCACCTATACACCGTACGGCGCGTACCCCCCATGATCGCAGGGGTACGCGCCGTACCCCTGTGATCATGCGGGGTACGTGCCGTACACCCAGCGTACATGGGGGGTACGTGCCGTACACCCAGCGTACATGGGGTACCCCATGTACGCTGGGTGTACGGCACGTACCCCCATGATCGCAGGGGTACGCCACGTACCCCTGCGATCATGGGGGGTACGTGCCGTACCCGGGGGCCGTTCCGTACCTGTTTCGGGGCGAACTCTGACTGTACGACAGTTTCCAGCTCTCGTAGAAAAAGGGTCGTACGGAGCGTACACAACACGGATCGTACTTGCCGGGTCGTAAAAAGCAGCGGCGAAACGTATGAACGTCACGTACAGCGGCTTCCGAGGGTGATTCGTACGGGAATTTCATTCGTACGGTCCCTGGTACGATTCGGACGGATAGCTGCATCGGGTGTGGATCGTACTACGTCGTTCGTACGGGGACGGTTACGGGTACGATTCGTATGGAAAAAAATGCTCCGTACGACGATTCGGAGCGCTTTTTACCGGATCGGAATCGACCCCTATGTGTTAGGATAAGCTCTGACATAGTTAGCAACATATTGCTATGTTCTAAGTGACTCGCATTGCGTTGGTATAGATAGTATTTTAGTGCGCGTAAGCCATCTTCTAGTGCAATGCAAGTGTAGAGGCTCTCTACATCCATTGTCACAAAGGTGAAGTTGTTATGTTCCCAAGTCACGTCCTCTAATTTGCACAGGAGCTCCCTACTATCCCTCAAATAGGATGGCAGATTCTGTACCATCGGTTGAAGAAAAAAGTCGACATATTCTGCCATATGTTCAGTCGGCCCTCCATTTCCCGATATGATAGGCCTACCGGGAGGAAAGGCACCCCCCTTGTGCACCTTGGGCAGTGCATAGATACAAGGATAACGTGATTTATTAGCCATCAGGAATCTGGATTCTTGGTCAGATATAAGACCAGATTCCTTCCATTCAACAATCCGCATGTTGATATTGTTCTCTACAGATTTGATGGGGTTAGTTTTTAGTTTAGTATAACAATCTGTTACCGCCAATTGCCTAGCTATCTCATCCATATAGTCAATCCTATCCATAATGACAATATTACCTCCCTTGTCGGCCTCTTGTACAACAAGGGAGGTGTCATCACGTATGGAGTTCAAAAAGATTCTTTCCGCTCTGGTGATGTTCTGAGGGTGTTTACATTTAGTGGAGCCAAAATGAGTATCCTCCAGTTTGTGCAGATCATGGGTCATACGACTTGTAAATTCGACAATGGCATTACATGTATTACCTGGTGGTGTAAATGTAGAGTTTAGTCTCAACCCACTTTCAACTGTGGTGTCCTCACTAACATCTATACCCCTAGCGAAATCAATTAATGTTTCTGTTCCCTCATCATCATCTAGAGTGGCAATGAGATAAGAGGCATGAACATCTGAAATGGTAAACTCTGAAAGACACACATCATTATGAACATGTAAAGGGGCTTTCGGATGTTCTAAAAAGTTTTTTTTTAACTTTAATTTGCGAGCAAAGCGAAATAGATCAAGATGAACATTTTCAAAATCTTGTTTATTAGTTACGCAAAAGTTTAAGCCTTTACACAGAGTAGCATTTTCAGATGCGTTGAAAAGTTTTGAAGACAGGTTAATCACATTAACGTCAGTACAAGTCATATTCACATCATTACTGTCCAAAATTTGGCTCACAATATTCTCAGTCACTTGCTGTTCGCAAGTTTGGCTTTGGTGGTGGATCTGATATTTTTTGCCACCCCTTCTGGTTCTTCGTTTAGGTTTCTTTGTTTGTTTCCCAACCGATATCGTTGGACCTCTTGAAAAAAAGCAGATGTCTGATTCGCTGCAAGTGTGCCAGAGCTCGTCCCTTCACCAGGGTCACTTTCCAGTGAGGTGACTGATGATACTGATGTACTACTGGACACAGAGCTAGGTGCTCTACTGGACACCTGGGGTACAGTTGTGGGCTTAGGGGTAACGTCATCATATTTGCGAGCAAACGTGAAAATATGGCCCCTTTCATAGTCCCTACGGTCCCTCTCTATCTTTTGTTGTTTCTTATTTTTTAAGTATAGTTGGTAATTGCCCAATTCTTTTTTCAAAATATCGTAATTTTTTGTAATGGCCTCTGTGAGATGGGTTTCCTCTATTTCCTTCTCAAGGGACAAAATTTCTTCTCTTAGCTTTTTTCCTCTCCTTTCCGCATTGCGGATCAAAATGTCCATCATTTTATATGATGCAACATGTAGTCCCTCCTCCCATTCGCCAAGAAGATCTCCTTCTAAGTCCTCAAAGTTGGGGAAAATTAGAATGCGTAGTCCCCTAGGGATCCGTTTGTTGTCTAGATATTTTTTTAGTGTCGCCCCATCCCACCACTTTGCTAACTCCTGCTTACGGAGTTTCTCGAGCCTTATAAATTTGCTCTTCAGGCCATCTGTCTTAGGCAGGGATGTTGATTTACTAGTTGTCTTTTTCTCAGTGTTAAAAAAATCACCGAGTAGTTCTTCCCTGTTATCTTCAAAATTCATATTTATCTTCAGAATAGATAAGGTGGATTATATAGGTCCTGGTTTCCAGAGTGTGCAAGGCTTCCTTCAAATATAAATGAGGCAAGAGAACTGGGAATTAAGGAAAAAAAACTGCACCACTGTTGAAATACCATCTACTGTGTCGGAATTGAAGGTGCTATGCCCAGACACGTGATTCCCACACGGGCCTTAAGGGAGATAGGCAACCTACCACCCAGGAAAGCTAATTATGATAGTTGGACAGCACCCTTCAAAAGTTATACATTGTTGCAGACCAGTTATTAAAAACATAAATAAACAGAGTTATTAGTTTTTCCAACTATTCAGATAAGACACACAAAAGTAGTGACTTGGATTTTCTTTCTTTTATTCAATTTTTATTCTTTATTTTCTTTTTTTGATAGTTGCAGATAGCCGACGCATTTCGTCCGTTGCCGGACTTCTTCAGGGCTATACAAAACACATGCAAAAACATATATTACAAAAAAATTAATTAATATTATATTGCACAATTTGTATATACATGGACACCCCAAACCAGAGAACAGAGAACAGAACCAGAAAAGGTTCGGGGGTCCAGTCACTAGTTTAATGACAAGTGATTTACAAACATGGGAAAACGTTTGCAATTCATATGAAAAAACACTACAGTGAACAGTAGAAAGACTAGAAAAACAGGGATACAGTCAGTTTTATAAAATGATCACAAAAAGTTCTGTCATCTCAATACATGGCAACGAGATATCATTTCTTCAGGATTGTAACCCTAAAGATAACAATAGTGGTACATGACATTAAGTGCCACAGCTGGCTAGTTTGTTGGAAGCCAGTGGTTGGTATTTAACCAGAAAAAATAGTTTTGTTTTAGGATTGTGCCTTTAAAAATAACAATAATATTATATTGGAAGACACATGTATTTAAAAATTACCTTGAAACAAACTGTCTGATATCAAGTTTCACATCCGTCTTTGTCAGGCTTTCATGGAGTTTCTTTTTTTGCTCTGTTAAAATAATCCCCACAGGATGTATCAGAGGTACTCTCTACACTAAATTCTGTACAAAACTATCATACCAGTTGTAAACATTTCACTCAACATTAGTTAAGACAGGAAAGCCCAATTGCGATAGTCCGAAACATTGGTTACCATGCCTTTACACTGTATTGCTAAAGAACCTCCAAGTCGTTCACTAGAGCCAAAATAATATCTATACTCACTGGAGAGTTGTAAGCAAGGTCACAGATCCTAGTCACGGTCGCTGTCAACACAGAAAAAGTAGGCCCACAGAAAAGTCTAAAAAAAATATTTTCAAAACATGTGAGTTGGTATTAAGAGAAAGTATATCATATGCATCATCATATGCATAGGATTAGATTGTTCTAGATCATTGATCAGTTAATAAACAATTAGCAATATGCCTAATAAGTCAAAAGGAAAACAACCCTATATATTCAAAACCCAAGTTACACTCAATTAAGTTAAAACCTCAAAATTACCTCAAAAAGTTAAGGCAAAGAAACAAACAAACTGTGCGCCGAATTCTGTGCAAGGGAGCCGCCATCATGGGCAGGGTAGACTGGTCCAAAAACAAATACCCAATGACATAAACATACATGTCTTCAATAAGTTTAGACAATCTAGCCCTAGGTTCACTCCTAAAACCAGCAAAAAACCTAATTGTTACATAAGGAATTCTTAAAAACGAGCTGAAGAGGTATGTAGAGGTTTCCCAAGATTTAAAAAGAGAGTTAGTGTCAGTGTGCAAAGCAAGACTCACCAAGGGGCTGGAACATACAGGAGCATCAAGTTGTGGTCTTCTGGTTCGAAATCTTGGCGCCAGAAGCACAGTATATATAGGTGTCCTGATAGAATAATTGAGCCAATTACTAACAATTGGATAATAGTAATTGCTAAGTGAAGTACGAGAAAAAGCGCCGCCATCTTGGAACAGGAAGGATATACTGAATCCTTACCTTTTAACATCGGACCACATACTCACCGAGAAAGCATAATTCTAGGGAGCCTTCGAATGTAAAGGTAAAATTCATCCTCTATCTAAGCATAATTTTTGTGAAACATCAGTAGGTTTAAAACAAAAAAGTCAAAAGACGACAGGCGACCCGGTCTCGATCTCCCGATTGCGTCACGAAGTAAACAAACAACGGCCGCCATTTTGAAATGGTCAACCCCACTATCGTCAGCACCAGGGCTACTCAGAAGAGATTCGTTGACAAATTTCACAACATATCGAAAGAGAATTAAGTTATTAACATGATAAAAACGCTCCTCATATTGTGATAATAAATATGGTATAAGCGTAAGTTAATTTTATACAATTCGAGCAAGTTGTTTAAAAGCACAGTTTTAACAAGAATAAATACACCTAATGATGCAGTCGAAAGGGTAATTAACATCAAAATACATTTTAAAGATAAATGACAAGGCTTAAGGTCAAAATTCAACCGTGCATATCACGCGATATGTAAAACAACAGGCGCCATCTTAGAATGGTCTTTGTTTGCCGAATAGGGCAACGTGCAGGGATACAGATAAATGCATCTCGTGCATATAGTTAATTCAAATACATGTTTCTTCAGGCCTTAGGCATATCATTATAGCCCAGTATTTTGAAAAAAAGTACTCCACTAACTATGAAAATGATTCCAAAAAATCATGCAGAATAAGCCAAAAGTGGTCATGACTGATATACTTCGAATCACTAAAGATACATAATTTAAGATTCAGCAGAGAACGAACAATGATAAAGGACAAGACAATTTCATTACCAGTCCAGTGTTTTTAGAAAAGATAAGTTAGTGCCCCAATGGAGTTGTGGAACAGATGTAAAGAGAGTGATCAAATAACAGATGTTTGGACATATCAAAGAGCACATACATAGAATCAATTTTACAAATAAAAAAACAAGATTTTTGGGCATATCAAAAGACACATACAAAGGATCAATTTTACAAATGAAGAACAATGTACACAAACTTTATAGAGATGGCTTTTATACATGGAGAAAACACAGAGCGGTATATGCATTCAACATCTAAATTTAAAACCACCAGGCATTTTAATAGAGGAACAGGGATGGTAGTACTTAGGCTAATTCCTATAGAGCCCTATAGGAAAAAGTGAAACTCATTATTGGTATTCATTCCCTGTTGAACCGCTCTCAGTCTCCAATCCAGCGCGATTCCCTTTGTCTTAACAATAAACCTCTATCGCCGCCCCTGTCATTGCTGGGCACATGATCAATGGCATGAAAGGAAATGGCGTCAGGATGACATTCAGAGATATGTTGCACCACAGGACTGCGGATATCCTGATTTTTTATGTCGTGAACGTGTTCCTGAATTCGCTTCTTAAGATTTCTGGTGCTACTGCCCACATATATCATTTTGCAGTGACAGATGAGGGCATATACCACATGTGTGGTGTTACAATTGATCAATCCCCTTATTGTATATTCCTTAGGTCCATTGTAGCTAAAGGTTTTAATTTTGTTAAGACCGTATTCACAAACGGAACAAGTACCACATGTGTGAAAACCATCCGTCTTCACAGGCAGAGTCAAGACTGATTTGCATATAGCCAGGTCTAAACTGGGGTTGCATAGTGAGCAAAGAATGATGGATTTAACCCAGATCTCTTGACTGGGGGTGAATGTTTTGATTTGTTCTGCATTCCGTCCATCAATTGTGTGTCTTGCACAATGATAGTCATCATAAAGATACACAGGGTTCATGCGCTTATTGGGCATTATAAATAATCTATTATTATAGAACACCAACTACTGTGTGTGTCTGCTGCTTTCGAGGGGAGAGGGTCAGGGTCCACGGCATTGGGGGTGATTTTAAAAAATATGAATGTGAGCGTCTGCACCTTTGCGAAAGTGGAATAAGCAATGACGGTGCCTCAGTATTAACTAACTTCTCACCTGCAGCATATGCGAGAGAGGGAGACCTGTTTTTTTTTATTGGATTGATGTGTAGACTAGAAAGCAAAGTTAGTGCATTGGAACATAACAGATTCTACTGTCAGACAGTGTGGAAAGTATATTTGTTAACTCTGAATGGATTGATTATATAATACATGGTTTAGAAACTTAGAACCTCTCCGTGAATGCATACATGCCAACCCTCCTGATGGTTTAGAACTCTGTTTTTGTTTGCACTATGTTATTAAACTGGCAAGAATGAAATACTGATTTCTGTCACCATACATGCCAATAGACCTGATTCAGACAGATTGCCTTCGGGAGCCAATGGGGACAATCCATTCTCCCAACCATTTTTAAAAAAGCTTCCACTTTCCTGTTCTACAATGTTGGCATTTATGTGAATGGATTGTGTGCCACCATGATGAATTATTTCCATTTTGCTTGACTCTTTAAGCCACCTTGGATTGAAGGAATATGGAACTATCTGTGCAGTATGTGCACAATGGTTTCACAAACTGTAGTGAGTCACCACAGACGTTGCGTGCTGCTCAGTTGGAGAACCTGGGAAATTGAGCGCACAGTTTGATGACGCCCAGGCCATGTATCTAAGTTTGCCAGGTTTAGCAGCTATCACAGTGGAGGTCCAGCGCACACTGTAAAGTTAATGCTGTTGCAGATCAAGCTGTGAAATCTGCTTACAGATGCAAGTTTGTAAAGTAGCGGCAGTGGCCGAGTTGAAAACCAGAAGCTACTTGGACATGCACTCAGCAGTGCAATCATGGCACAGCAAAAAAGCCCGGCCTCCTGACTTTCTGGATAAGTACAACTACTGGTGCATGCTGACTGTTAGCTGTGAAGAATCATGCAAACAATGATTCTGCCAACATGAAGCATAATGGGCAATTGAAAGCAGCCCTGTTTGGTCTTTAGTTTGCTTTATGCTTGCGCCTGGCAAGTAGAATTGAGCCCTGGGTGTTAAATTTACCTTTGATAGAGACAAAACTTTGGATAAATAATTCATAGCTCTAATAGATGTTTGGAATCGTTTTGGTAGCCACATGGTAAGCAGGGGTTTCAAGCCCCTTATTGTCAGAATTAGGTCAGCTTGCCTCAGATACCCTGGGTGTGTACTGTGCAATCTAAAGACAGCAGCAAGTACTTCCCTTTAGGACTTTGACTGTCAGGCTAGCAAAGTGAGTAGCCCACATCCAACTCAGAGCGGTGGTGTGGAGTTAGAGACTCCGAACTTGGTAACATAATAAATCAGTTGTTCAACTAGTTCTATATCTTGAATTAGAAAATGTACGTTATTCTACTCGTCATACAATGCTGAATAAATACATTTGCTCCTGGGTCTGAAACATGCAACTTCTGGAAATAGACAGATTTTCTTCTGAGTGTTTTGAATGAAAAGGCTTCTGCCTATGACTGTGACCTTAAGTTCTGTCCTTGACTTACTTTATGCCAGCAGTACCTTTGTCTCAATGGAGAAGTCCAAACAGCAGATGGGCAAACTGAAAGTCTCAAGACGCTACAGGCCTTAGCATAAACATTTACCCTGAACACTATTTGAAGGGCTCTCTGTTTGAGGGAGGGTGCGACTGATGTTACCAGCTGGTTACAGCTTCTTCCAGGCGCCTGTGTGGTCTCACAGAGCAGCCAAAGGCTCAGTAGCTGCGTTCACAGGTCCAAACAAAGTTTCCCCCACCCAAACGAGATGAGAACCCCATGTGTCACTTGAAAAGGGGAGCAGTTGGTGAAAGACAGTTGCCTTGGAGTCTGCGCTTCAGACTCTCCAGTGAGGTTAAAGTCCACATGGCACACTTCTACAGCGCCATGCACAGTTTCGGCAATGGCTTGCGGACCCTTGGTTACAATTTTAGCCTTTATAGCGCACAAGAGTCCGAGGTGATCGTGAAGCCTCGCTCGGGGAAGCCACGGACATCCACTCTGTGAGCTGGGGTACACACAGTCACTAGAGATCTCTGCTGCACTATCCTCCCCTGGCCTCTGCAGTGCAGGCGGCGTGTGTTGAACTGCTCAGTCCTCCCTCTAGTTAGCTCCCCCACTTCCATGCAGCTTGGCTAGGCTCTTCATGCAGAAACACCAGCAGGGCTGATCTCGCAGGCAGATCCTCGGTGCTTCCAGCAGGAATCCTTCACGCCAGATGATGGCCCCCTAAGCTGATAGGAAAGCTGGTTGTCTGAGACTCCAGCCCTTGATCACAGACGCTTCTCCAGCACCCTGCAAGGGTGTTGTCTGAGCACCAGTCACTGGGAATTTCTGGAATGCTAATTTGTGATTTTGGTGCAGTCTTGTTTTTAAAGTTATGTTTCTATAACATGTTTGTAGATTGTATAGACGCATTTCTGGGGCTGGTTTTAGCTCCTTTTTTTGATTATTTGTTCTAGACAGGCCCGTCACAGTCTTTGCTTCAGAGTGTCAACAGGAAAGTGGGGTAGGGCTGGAAGTCTCTGTTTAAGACAAACCAAAAGTACAGGATCAGCAAAGGTAGAAGCATTCACACCTTATGCCTATCAACCTCATGTGGGGCACTTCAAGAGAACAAGCAGAGAGGCAGGCCAAGTGAAGGCTGGGAGAAAAGGCTATCTCTGCACTTCAGAGAGAACTGCTGTCTACTGTCCACCCACACTTTCAAGGCTTGCTTATCACAAAGGATCAAGGGATGCATTGAAGGAGCCACGCAATATACTTTGCTTATCTGGTTGGATACCTTTATCCTCCATCTCCAATATTCAACCATAACATAAGTTTCTTGATCATTCTACTACACACACCTCACGTACATACAAATAGGGAATAGGCACACAACAGGATGCAGTGAAGGACCTCGTGCAAAGAACTGCAAACCAATTTAAAGGGATAAGGCCAATATGCAACTATGCACGTGCAAAGTACAGGGAAAAGGCATGCTCTTCCATGTTAACACATTGCTGCCACCAGTGTCAGTCTACTGAGCTTATTCAATCAATCAAACTTATTGAGCTGACTGCAGTCACACTCGATTAAGGAGGGTGCACCTGGTATGCCACCCTGGATCATATAACCTTCTAAGGACTGTACTGTACTGCATGATACAGTGGGCACTAAGAGTACACACATAAGTGTGTGTTCTGAAGCCACAGAGTCAACAAGAATGTGTAATACAATAGGGTGAGTAGCGCACTCTACAAATGTTTTGATTGATTGTTTTTTTTTGATTGATTGGGATTGTGTGTCATAGAGTGTAAATATGTAGAATGGTATCTTGTGCTGTGGAGTGGTATGTAGTGGAGTTTAATTAGGTGGTGTGCTGTTGAATTTTGTGGCATGATGTGGAATTATGTGGTGTAGATTGGATATATGTGGTGTATTGTGCAATTGTGTTGCTGAGTTGAATGATGTGGTTTGTTGTCGAATTAGGTGGTGAGGAATGGAAATGTGTAGAGTATTGAATTGCTTTGTGTGAAAGTGTGTGGCATTGAGTGAAATTATGCTGATTGGAATTATGGTGTGGAGTGTATTTTTTGTCGCTTGTGTTACCAAGTAAGTTGATACAACAACATAAAATATTGCACAACACCAAGCTGTTCTGAATTCAGTGGTTAGCACAGTCACCAGTAACACTCGACATGGCCATATTAGGACTCCCTATAGAGCTATGCACGTGTCACTGGTGCATGTGAGGATGATCAAGTTCAACAGAAGAGGGTAGTAGTGTCCAAAATGGAACAGTCCGCAACATTCAATAGAAAATATGTTTCATAGTACAAATAAGTAAATACGCGTTATAAATAGAAACAGTTAGATAGTGTATAATGGGTGCTCAAGAAACTCAAGGCACCTACTACCTAAAGGTGCTATATCGGTGCACACGAATGTACAACCGGAACTAATGCTACAAAGAGGTGAGGTTCTAATTACAGCACACCAAAAATTATTTTAAATTATTTCAGTCTTTATGTGCGTATTGCACAAATGAAAATTTGAACTACTATCACCAGTAAAGTTTACAAGACAACACAAGATTCACACAGCAAAAGGGTAAATAATGGTCCAATATAGAGTCAAAAAGAGGTCCTCTTCAGATAGCGTTATTTTTGTTATTCTTCTTTATTCAAATTTCATAAAAACAGGTTCTCCCAGCATAAACATCGCCAACACGTGTTTCGTCTACCACAGAGACTTCATCAAGGCATAGATAATAGTAGAAAGGTGTTTAGTGATCCGCTCATGAAGTGAGGACACAACGTTATATGTTAATAGTGGGCTACCCCAGAAATAGAGAATAGGAAAAAACACACGACTGAATTCACTTCGACATGAGGGTCAGCATATTATTCTTGGCAAATGTGTCATCATTAATTATTGAGAAGATGTATCATGGGCGAAAATGATTATGAATTGCGGCTATCAAAGTCCAGAGTTCTAGGAAGGATCCCATAACATAAATCACACAGTTTCCAAGGTGAGCAAGTAAGTTTGGACGAACTCCCAGAAGGGTAAAAGAAGTCCGCATTCGCAACCTTGAAGTTGCAATCCGCCAAGTGGCAGCAGCTTTCGTATCCCGTTTCGTCGCCCGCAATAACAAAAAAACGATGATGTTCAAATCTCTGACATTCACCCGCAAGGCAACTTGTGGACGTGCTTCTGAATACTTACAGATATCTATAAACATCTATCAGTCATGTAGAACCCTGTACTGGTGTGGAAAACAAATGATGGTTGCACCTTTTATTAATCACATTATGTCGGGAAGAAGGGCTCTTTCCACTGGAAACTGAAGAACGTATTCCATTTAGAATGGGGCTGAATACGCAGCTATTTTGAGCTGTAGATGTCTTTGACTGTCTGCGATATTTGGAGCACTTTGATGCATTTGATCCTTGAGCTATTTATAAGTGAGAATATTTTATTGTGTTGCATTTAGAAAGTGCTTTTCAACCCATAAGGCTCTGATGCCTTTTGTGGGTGGATATTAGCATGTCACTCCTTGCAATTTTTACAATATCAGAGACTGCAGTCCAACCTGAATTTGTCATTCTGGTATCTTAAGGATGTCACACAATTGGCAGACAGCCTGCTGTGCAATTTGCCATGCTAGCTGTTCTATATACTTCCTGCAAATCGTTACGTAATAAGTCAACAAGAACAACAGTTTTGGGCAGAACACCTTACCCCACTATATAATGATGTATTTCAAACCGGAAGCATTCCCGAGTCATGGAGAGGTAGCATTTTACATCCTATTTTTAAGGCAAGCTCAAGGTCCGACCCAGGCAACTACCGCCTCATTGCACTCATAGATGTCGAGGCCAAAATCTATGCCTCGAATCTTCTGAGGGATCTGGAAGATTGGGTGAGTGCGAAAAAGATTCTGCCGATTACGCAGACAGGATTCAGACCGTAAGTTGTATCGTCGTTTCCCAGGTACGGTGTGATCTTCAAACAATGTCTTAGGTTCAGTAGTGTCCAATTGCATAGACGGTGACACAGGTCCTTGCAAAATGTGACCACTCTCTTTTTCGGTACTAGTTTCTTTCAACCGTGCATCGCTGAAAGGGATGAAACGAGGTACGGATTCTGTTTCAGAGTCGGCAAGTCCTTTGTTGACCCACCGGTCGTATGGAAAGGGTAGAGGGACCCGTTTGCAGTGGGTCCCATGCACCGAGTTCTTCTTGCCTTCCACTCGCACAGCAGATCTTGTTGAAAGTAGTACTAGGTGCGGTCCGGTCCACCTCGGTTGTCCGTTGTTGGTGCGCTGAAAGTTCCGCAACAGGACCCATGAACCGGGTTCGATGAGGTGACCAGGATCGTCAGAGGCTGGTGGAGAAGAACTGTGAACCTGTTGGTGTAAAACACGCAATTTAGTTGTCAATTCGCACAAATAGTCTAGCAGCACGGGGTGCTCTATCTCGCTTAGTTTCTTGGGTCTCGGCACGCCCCAGACGTTGGCTGGGCGGCCAAACACAATCTCATGGGGGCTAAGTCCTAATCTGGAGTGGACAGTCGTCCTGGTTGACAAGAGTGCTAGAGGCAAGGCATCAGGCCATTTAAGACCTGTACTGGCTTGGATCTTGGCTAGTTTGAGTTTCAGAGTGCCATTGTAGCACTCTACTAATCCAGCTGATTGGGGGTGATTGGCAGAGTGGAATTTCTGGTGGATCCCTAAACACTCACACACTCTCTTCATCACGCATCCTACGAATTCACTTCCGTTATCACTCCAGACAATTCTAGGCATACCGAACCTAGGGAAGAACTCTTTGACGAGTGCTTTGGCAGTTGATAAAGCGGTATTGTCCCTAAGGGGGTACGCTTCCACCCACCTTGAAAAGGCGCAAACAACAACGAGAACGTACTTCAGATTGTTGCACCTCTCCATGTGGATGAAATCGAGCTGCAAAACCTCGAACGGGTACGTTGGAGGCGCAAAATGACCAGCTGGAGTTGGCGTTCCCCTACCGGGATTGTACTTCAAACACACCATACAGTTTCTGACCACGTTTTCTGCGTACTTTGGGATATTGCTATTCTGCCATACTGGGGCCAATAGTTTACATATTCCTCTCGAACTAATGTGTGCCATTCCGTGAGCCATCGTCACTACTGCAAATACATATGCATTAGGTAACAGCCATCGCTGGTGTTCCGATAGTTCGACCCAACAACCATTCGCATCCAATCTACCTGTGCTTTCTCTCCATTCATTCACTTCGTTCTCAGTGGCCTCGGCTTGTATTGATTTTACGCTTTCAATGGTGTCCTCACACATTCCCACATCAGCAATCCATCTAGCGGGACCCATAACATACATTCGAGTCATTGTGTTCCTTGCAGTTTCTTTCGCAACCTCATCTGCGAATGCGTTCCCGTGGCCAACATCATCCTGAATCTTTTTGTGTGCACTACATTTTATAATGGCGACCTGTAGGGGCAAGGTGAGTGACTCAAGGAGCTCATTGACTAACTGGCCATGTTGTATCCTTGCACCATGGGACGTAAGGAATCCACGTTCACGCCATAATCTCCCAAAACTGTGAGCCACGCCAAAGGCATATTGGCTGTCAGTGTACACATTCACTCGCTTTCCTTTTGCCAGCACACATGCTCTGGTAAGCGCTACAAGTTCGGCGGCTTGTGCAGAACCGTGGGAAATGCGTGCAGTCTCTACAATGGTGTGTAATGTCGTTACGGCATATGCTGTAGTCGTATCACCATTTGGCAACATGAACCATCAACCCATAAAGTATCATTGCATTCGGGAAGGGGAGTGTCTTGTAAGTCTACTCTCCCTTTTGTCTCTTCCTCTGTCCTGAAACAACAGTCATGCTTGTCAATCTTGTCTGTCTCTGTCGGGATGGGTAATAACGTAGCGGGGTTGAGTGTATCACACCTCTTTATATGGATGTGACTTGCTAGCAGGGTAAGTTCGTAACTGGATAGTCGAGCGCTAGTAAGATGTTGCGTCTTTGTCCTATTTAGCAAAATGTCTACTGCATGCGGAACCATTACGATCAGAGTGTTATTCATGACTAATCCAGCAGACTGTCGAATGCAGACAGCTGCTGCGGCGGTTGCTCTTAGACAACTTGGCAGTGCCTTAGCCACAGGATCCAAAGTTGCCGAAAAATACGCGCATGGGCGCTGTTTGTCCCCAAAGTATTGCGTTAGGACTGATAATGCACAACCTTCTTTTTCGTGGACATACAATGTAAAAGGCTTATTGTAGTTGGGGTTTCCCAACACAGGAGCCGAACATAATGCATCACGCAACTCGTGGAAACTCGTCTGACAATCGTCAGACCAAGGCATAGGATTAGGCATGTCTTTGCGGAGTAGTGCTAGTAAGGGTTTGGCTAGTAGTGAGAAATTCGGTATCCATTGTCTACAGTACGATGTAATGCCCAAGAAGGCTCGAACTTCTCTCTGTGTCCTAGGGGAACTTAGTTCTGTAATTGCCTGTATTCTTTCTGGTGTCAGTCTCCTTCCCTCCTTCGACAAGATGTGACCTAGGTAGGTCACCTCTTGTCGGCAAAATTGCAATTTGGAAAGAGAGACTTTGTGCTTCATGTCACGTAGCTTCCTTGCAAATCTCTTCAGTGTCTGCAGCGATTAGTAAATCGTCTACGTACTGGACCAAAGTTCACCCATCTGGCAGCACAATTGTGTCTAGTTGTGTTTTCAGAGCCTGACTGAATATTGATGGGCTTTCGCAGTAGCCTTGAGGGGCGCACTTGAAGCGGAAGCTTCGTCCTCCTAAATTGAAGCCGAAAAGGTCTCTACTTTCTTCGGCGATCGGGATGCTGAAGAAAGCGTTCTTCAGGTCAATCACCGAGAACCAGGCCGCTGAAGCTGGAACCATTGTTAATAAAGCAGTAATGTCGGGGACGACTGGAAACTGTGGTATAACTACCTTATTTACTTCTCGGAGGTCAATCACAAACCTATACACATTTGGGTTGTGAAGGACTAGTACGTTTCAAGACCGGTAAAAGTGGACTGTTGCAAACGTTACCTGTCGTTTCCTCGATAACATCTTTATCGATCAAATCATAAACGATCGTTAACAACGCCTGTTCGCAGTCGTTAGAAATTTTGTATTGGGGAATACGTGGCAATCTGACGTTGGCTTTCAAAGTTATGACATACGGTGCTATCTCCAAACGACCTACATCGTTGGAACCATTAGCCCACAGTGTCCATATGTAGGACGCTGATGGGAAAGCTCGTTTCCTTGCGCGTCTCTAGAATACTGCTGATTCTGTTGATAATTGGGCTGGCTAGCCATACGAGGCGGATAGGCCTGTTGGAGAAGAACTTTAGTTTTTAAATCTTTCGTCTTTTTGTCTGCTTTGTCTAGCTCGTCTTTACGCCTATTTTCATAGTACTGGGCTGTTGCTAAAATCTGTGCTGACGTAGAGACAGCCCAAGCACTTTCAGAGTCTTTTAGTTTATTGCACAGTTCAGGAAGCAAATTGTGCACAAATTTGTCTACAAACAATCTTTGGCCACCCTCGGTAGCCATATCCTGACCACTATGGTCAGTGAAAGTTTCCTCAAATCTCGTGAAAAAGTCAGACACATTCTCATCTTTCTTCTGCTTGCACGCTGATAGCTTGTCCCAGTTTACGCGTACTTCAGGCATAATTGTCTTCATGTACGCAATAATTCTACCAGGAAGTTCAGCTATTAACGGCTCAGGTTTGAAACCACCGACTTGTCTAGCATCTGTAGTCGCAATATTCGCCCATGAGTCACCTAATTCCTGGTCATGATCTGTATGACGTATCTTGCTCCATAAAGGATGTGGAACAACGTTCCCAAATAACATGTCTATATCCGCTAAATTCATTATGCATGAGCTTGCAGTTTGGGACAATTCCTTATAATACCCAGTTGGGTTTTTACGGGGGTCAGGTAGTGTCTGCTTGAGTGCTAAAACTTCGGATCTCTTCCAGGGGACATGTACCCATACACGCTGGAAATGAGGCAGAACCGGTGGAACTGCGTTTGCATCAACTTCCCTCCAAACAGGAGGAACCTCTCTCATGGGGTACTGTCTCGCTCTCTTCCTACTAGATATACCACATTCAGACGATGACGCAGAATTACCACCTGTACTTCGATTTGATAATAATATCTCTACTGCTCTTTCAACGTCGGGACCAACTATCATACCCTCCCCGAATCTAAATCGTAACCTACACAACTCTGGCAGGTTGCTCTTCTGACCATTATCTTCCAAATCCTCACACAGGAAAACACACATCTGTTCAAAGACGTATCTTTGTGTTGGTTCATCCCATTGACGGAAAACGTTCATGACAGATTCTACATCATATCTCGCTGTATTCATAGCCCAATTCCGTGCTAACTTATTCAATGATTCCCTTTCCTGATAATCGGGCATTTGGCTTCGTAATTGTCTTCGTTCCGTGTTAGGGGTCGTTTTAGGCGACCGAAAAAGTGGTGAAGGAAAGTTAGTAACAATGCTGGCCATTTTATGCCAGACGGAAGGTGAAAGTGGAGGAATAACTGGTGGTAGAACAGAGTCACGCAAAGCAGAAACAGAAATGTTCGTAGAACGAGTATCAGGGAGACTAGAAGGTGCGCTAGGCGAAATTTTAGAAGGAACAGTAGGAGGAGTAGATGTGATCGGTGAGCCTTGAGGAGGCTGCGCCAGAGAAACAGGAGCCAGCTGAAGAGTAGCTGGTGTGTGCGGTAAAGGAGCCTGTATAACAGCTACCAGAGGCGCAACTAAAGGTTGCGTAGGAGCTGTGGCATTTTGTGCATAGGGTGGTGGCGAATTTAGCAAATGTGCCATTAATGGATCTTTTTCGGATCCTTCCTTTTGGCCTTGTCCCTTATTTGGCAGCATCGGGTAACATTTATCTATCGCTAGTTTCTTGCTCCTAAGCATCTGTTCTCTTTCCTGCTCTTCCTCGTTATCTCTGTATGCAACGGCAGCTTGCACCATCGACATATCTCTTTCTCTCTTATTTTTCTTTTCTAATTTAATTTCTTTTTGTTTGGCCTCTTTACGCCATAAACGGAAAGAGTCAAACATCGCCGGCCGGGCTTTCTTCTTGAACAATTTGACCTCTAAGTTATCTAATATTTCTGAGTCGAAACTACCATATTGGGGCCATTTTAAAACACCATCCTTGCGGGTGTATCTCATCCATACTTCGTTATATGTTATAGGACCTACGCCATGCTTCACATAGAGCTCATACGTTGGAGTTCCAATTGGAGGAACCGGACAAGAATCCTCTAATCGGGAGTCCTTACTATAACCAAGACAAAACAAGTTTCCAAGTTTGCTAAAACTAGGCATCTTCGCTCACTAGTCTAGCTTCAAACTTCAAAGGATTATCTATTACGATATTTCTCGCGAATACACGAGTCCTTCGGCTTTGGGGCTTGCAAGTTCCAAATCAAAGCGTATCTCAAGGATACCAAAAACTAAGGACAAACTAAGGACTGGAGACGCTCCACTTATACTTAACTGAAGTAATTGAAGATCGATGACGTCGCTAGAAGACTCGTCTATCGTTTCGCTCTACCAAGGATCACTGGGTCCAAAACAAGGCGATAGTCAGGGCAGCAGTCCTTCGTAGCCGTCGGGACGCGGGGAACCTCGCAGCAAAGACCTTCGGAACCACGTCGACATACAGGGGTCGCTGAAGTGGCTGGCCGTCCTCCGGAATTTTCACACGAAGCTCCTCACGAACATCTGGCTTGGACCGTCACCGCTTGATATCGCCCCGAGTTGGGCGCCAACTGAGGTAACGGGTTTTTAGGAACCCGTTGGTGTCAGGGGATAACACCCGTAGACCTCTGAGTTCTCCCTTGTTCCGGACCACAGAAACACGGAGTCTTCTAGTCGCAGTCAAAGATCAAGTTTTATTGGTAGCTACCAAGTAACACGTGTCCCAGAAGTACACCACACGGAGAGTAGGTTCTTGGGAGACTGTTCGTTTTTACAGAACCAGCCGTCTCCTTATATATCAAATATATGGCTTCAAGCAAGAATTCTTGAGTTTATGGTATGGCAACACACATATTTCAACAACAATACAAAGAGCGAAGTCATGTAGGCAAGCCCATATTTTAGATGTCCAGTTCGTGATAGATTACCCGGTTAGGCCCGGAACTCCCATCAGATATCGATGAAACACCAATAAAGGAAGGTACAACCCAGCCATAAAACTGACCATAAACAAGATACGTGGACAGGTGCATGTTTGTAGAAAGCATGGTCTGTATGTAGTGAATGGTTCGTGGAATGTTATGCGTAGATGCTATCGTATTCGGCCACTGGGCGAGGAGCTGCCTAAACAGGTTTGGCCGAAGACAGTGGAGTCAGTTGGGACAGGTCAGGGGAAAGTCACGAAAGGTGGACGTGTCTATTTGGATCAAGCTCGACCTTTAATTGACTTAACATGAGGGCAAGATGTAAGATGGATGCCGTTCACAAAATGGAGTCTAAGGGTTGGGACGGAAACTGTAATTTAGGGGTGTTGGCAACCCTCGATTGTAACGTAAATACATAGGAATGATGTCCTACCCATTATCGGTTCATAGACACCAAAATCGTTATGGTACGTTGAGGTTTTGTGATACGGGTATTGGACCCCGATATAGACAAAACAACAGGGTCCAGATTTTCAGTACCACAGAACCAGTACGTCATGCAACCTGCTGGCGATAATCTCATGGTTGAAAAAAGTAGGGAAAACTCAGCGAAACTGTACACGTGCTTTGTAGACCTCAAAGCAGGGTTCGACACAGTTTGTGGTTCCGTGGATTCTGGACCCATGCCATAAACATGTTCATGATTCAGAAAAGGGGGTGGTGATGAACAGAGTGCCTGAATTAAGCAGACCACTCTTACCCAGTCCAAAGATCAGGGCTTGATCCATCACCGTTTTTTAGCTCACTGCACCATCCCAGCTGAGAACTTGGCTATATGCAAATTAGTCTGTTCCTGTCCCAGTGCATGATGGGAACAGGGCAAACCAAACTACCAAGCCAATTCTTGTACTGGGAAGGAAACAAGCTTCCGGGGACCGGTTTCTGCCATTTCAGGCGTCGTCGGCCCGGCTTGCTTGAATCCTGATGGTGCAATGAGCAAGGGACTCACATCTGAGTATACCCTTCCACGCTTATGGTGGACAAAAGGATTCAGAAAAGGGGGTGGTGATGAACAGAGTGCCTGAATTAAGCAGACCACTCTTACCCAGTCCAAAGATCAGGGCGTGATCCATCACCGTTTTTTAGCTCACTGCACCATCCCAGCTCAGAACTTGGCTATATGCAAATTAGTCTGTTCCTGTCCCAGTGCATGATGGGAACAGGGCAAACCAAACTACCAAGCCAATTCTTGTACTGGGAAGGAAACAAGCTTCCGGGGACCGGTTTCTGCCATTTCAGGCATCGTCGGCCCGGCTTGCTTGAATCCTGATGGTGCAATGAGCAAGGGACTCACATCTGAGTATACCCTTCCACGCTTATGGTGGACAAAAGGATTCAGAAAAGGGGGTGGTGATGAACAGAGTGCCTGAATTAAGCAGACCACTCTTACCCAGTCCAAAGATCAGGGCTTGATCCATCACCGTTTTTTAGCTCACTGCACCATCCCAGCTCAGAACTTGGCTATATGCAAATTAGTCTGTTCCTGTCCCAGTGCATGATGGGAACAGGGCAAACCAAACTACCAAGCCAATTCTTGTACTGGGAAGGAAACAAGCTTCCGGGGACCGGTTTCTGCCATTTCAGGCGTCGTCGGCCCGGCTTGCTTGAATCCTGATGGTGCAATGAGCAAGGGACTCACATCTGAGTATACCCTTCCAGCTTATGGTGGACAGTGATGGATCAAGCCCTGATCTTTGGACTGGGTAAGAGTGGTCTGCTTAATTCAGACACTCTGTTCATCACCCCCCCCCTTTTCTGAATCGTTTTTGGCCACTATAGGTGTGGCAGGGTATACTCAGACATGAGTCCCTTGCTCACTGCTCCATCAGGATTCAAGCAAGACGGGCCGACGACGCCTGAAATGGCAGAAACCGGTCCCCGGAAGCTTGTCTCCTTTCTGGTGAAGAATTGGCTTGGTAGTTTGGTCTGCCCTGTTCCCATGATGCACTGGGCCAGGGACAGACTAATTTGCATATAGCCAGGTTCTGAGCTGGGATGGGGCAGTGAGCTAAATAACGGTGATGGATCAAGCCCTGATCTTTGGACTGGGTAAGAGTGGTCTGCTTAATTCAGACACTCTGTTCATCACCCCCCCCCCCCTTTTCTGAATCGTTTTTGGCCACTATAGGTGTGGCAGGGTATACTCAGACATGAGTCCCTTGCTCACTGCTCCATCAGGATTCAAGCAAGCCGGGCCGACGACGCCTGAAATGGCAGAAACCGGTGCCCGGAAGCTTGTCTCCTTTCTGGTGAAGAATTGGCTTGGTAGTTTGGTCTGCCCTGTTCCCATGATGCACTGGGCCAGGGACAGACTAATTTGCATATAGCCAGGTTCTGAGCTGGGATGGGGCAGTGAGCTAAATGACGGTGATGGATCAAGCCCTGATCTTTGGACTGGGTAAGAGTGGTCTGCTTAATTCAGACACTCTGTTCATCACCACCCCCTTTTCTGAATCGTTTTTGGCCACTATAGGTGTGGCAGGGTATACTCAGACATGAGTCCCTTGCTCACTGCTCCATCAGGATTCAAGCAAGCCGGGCCGACGACGCCTGAAATGGCAGAAACCGGTCCCCGGAAGCTTGTCTCCTTTCTGGTGAAGAATTGGCTTGGTAGTTTGGTCTGCCCTGTTCCCATGATGCACTGGGCCAGGGACAGACTAATTTGCATATAGCCAGGTTCTGAGCTGGGATGGGGCAGTGAGCTAAATAACGGTGATGGATCACGCCCTGATCTTTGGACTGGGTAAGAGTGGTCTGCTTAATTCAGACACTCTGTTCATCACCACCCCCTTTTCTGAATCGTTTTTGGCCACTATAGGTGTGGCAGGGTATACTCAGACATGAGTCCCTTGCTCACTGCTCCATCAGGATTCAAGCAAGCCGGGCCGACGACGCCTGAAATGGCAGAAACCGGTCCCCGGAAGCTTGTCTCCTTTCTGGTGAAGAATTGGCTTGGTAGTTTGGTCTGCCCTGTTCCCATGATGCACTGGGCCAGGGACAGACTAATTTGCATATAGCCAGGTTCTGAGCTGGGATGGGGCAGTGAGCTAAATAACGGTGATGGATCACGCCCTGATCTTTGGACTGGGTAAGAGTGGTCTGCTTAATTCAGACACTCTGTTCATCACCACCCCCTTTTCTGAATCGTTTTTGGCCACTATAGGTGTGGCAGGGTATACTCAGACATGAGTCCCTTGCTCACTGCTCCATCAGGATTCAAGCAAGCCGGGCCGACGACGCCTGAAATGGCAGAAACCGGTCCCCGGAAGCTTGTCTCCTTTCTGGTGAAGAATTGGCTTGGTAGTTTGGTCTGTCCTGTTCCCATGATGCACTGGGCCAGGGACAGACTAATTTGCATATAGCCAGGTTCTGAGCTGGGATGGGGCAGTGAGCTAAATAACGGTGATGGATAAAGCCCTGATCTTTGGACTGGGTAAGAGTGGTCTGCTTAATTCAGACACTCTGTTCATCACCACCCCCTTTTCTGAATCATAAACATGTTCATGGCATGACAAATTTGGTATCAGCAGACTGAAAATGGCGAGTATACTATATACGAGTATTTTCGGCGTATTCGAGTGACAAGATCACCCTGAAATCAGAGATTCCGTTCTGAACCCTCGGGTTCCATTTTGTGCACGGCAGCCATTTTGTGGTTGCCCTCACATAGGCCGATGACTAAGGCCAAAACGAGTCTTAGGGACACGTACACCTTTGCTGACTTTTGTGTGACCTAGGCAAACTGACTCCACTGCCCGAAGCCAAACCTGCTCGACCAGTTCCTTTCCCAGTGACCGATCGAGATTAGGGATCAAGCCACAACATGCCATAAACCCTTCATTGCACACAACTATGTCTAATCTTACTCACACCTGTCTCTGTCCTTCCTTTATGGCCTGCTTTACGATGAAGAGGTGCCCGTTTTTATTAGGGGTCCGTCCAATATCTGATGAAAAATGTTGGACCTTGCCGGGTAATTGATTGTGGGCTGGACAAACTGAAATATGGGCTTGTCATCATGACTCTGCTTTTTCTTTGTCGTGAAAATATGTGAATGGTCAACTGTAAAATAAGGAATATTTGCCTGAAGCATAATATTTTGTATAAAAAGGGTTGACTGGCTTTGTAAAGTTGAGCAGTCTCCTGAGAATATACACTGTGTTGTACTTCTAGGATACCTGTTACTGGCTGCAGCCAATAAATTCGATCTTTGACTTCACCAAGAAGACTCTGTGTTTCTGTAGTCTGCGACAGGGGAACTCGAAGTCTTTGGGTGTGTCCCCTGGCACCGCTGGGTTCTTAAAAACCCGGTACTTCATTTGGCGCCCCACGTGGGGCGATTTCAGCGGTACCGGTCCAAGCTAGAGGTTCGTGAGGAGCTTCGTGTGAAATTCTGGAGGAAGGCCAACCACTTCATCGACCCCTGTATGTCGTCGTGGTCCGAAAGTCTTTGCTGCTAGGTTCCCCGCTTTCCAACGGCTACGAAGGACTGCTGCCCTGACTATCGCCCTGTCTTGGACCCTTTGATGATTTGTAGAGCGAGACGATAGACGAGTCTTCTGGTGACCTCATCGATACCTCAGTTAAGTATGAGTGGAGCGTCTCCCAGTCCTTAGTTTGGTTCTTAGTTTGGGTATCCCCTTGGGATCTTTGATTTGGAACTTGCAAGTACCAAAGCCGAGGGATTCGTGTATTCACGAGACTATCGTATTCGATAATCCTTTGAAGTTTGAAGCTAGACTAGAGAGCGAAGATGCCTGGTCTTAGCACACTTGGAAATTTGTTTTGTCTTGGTTGTAATAGGGATTCCCGATTGGAGGACCCGTGTCCGGTTCCTCCGATTGGAACTCCAACCTATGAACTGTATGTGAAGCATGGCGTGGGCCCAATCGCATATAACGAAGTATGGATTCATTACACAAAAAAGGACGGTGTCCTACAATGGCCCCGATATGGCAGTTTTGACACGGAGATTCTACATAATTTAGAGGTTAGACTCTTTAAGAAGAAAGCCCGGCCGGCGATGTTTGACTCTTTCCGCCTATGGCGAAAGGAAGCCAAACAGAAAGAAATTAAATTAACAAAGAGAAATAAAAGAGAAAAGGGTATCTCGATAATGCAAGCTGCTATGCAGTATAAAGATAATGAAGAAGAACAAGCGAGTGAGCAGTTGCACAGGCAACGTAAAATGGCGATTGACAAATGTTATCCAGTTTTGCCACCTCTTCAGCAAGATGCAGCAAAAGAACTTGAAAAAGATCCTTTAATGTCTCATTTATTGAGTTCGCCACCCCCTTATGCGCAGAGTGCTACAGCACCTCCGCAACCTTTAGTTGTACAACCTCCGGTTGTTTTGCCCCAGGTTCTCCCACAACCACCAGCTCCTCTTCAGTTGGCTCTTACTGCTATGGCGCAGCCTCCTCAAGGGCCGCTGACTTTGCTACCTACTCCGCTAATACTTCCTACAACTTTGCCTACTGTATCAACTACTTCTTCCGATATTCCTCCTGATACTGCCTCTGCGTCTGCCTTGTCTCATCCTGTTTTTCCTCCTGTTCTTTTGTCGACTTCTCCTTCCGTCCGACAGAGAATGACGGATACTGTTACTAGTCTTTTGTCTCCTTTCTTTGGGTCATTAACTACGACCTCCGTGTCAGAGCGTAAACAGTTGCGTAGCCAACTGCCCGATTCTAGAGAGAAGGGAGTATTGGATCATTTGGCGCATAAATGGGTTACCGACCCTGCAAGATATGAGTTAGAGTCTGTTATGGATGTCTTCCGCCAACGGGAAGCACCGAAGCAGAGATATGTTTTTGATAAAATGTGTGTTTTTCTTTGGGAAGAATTGGAGGACAATGATTTGGAATCCAATCCGCCTGAGTTGTGCCGTGTACGGTTCGAGTTTGCAAAGGGCACGATTGTGGGTTCTGATGTTGAAAGAGCAGTTGCGACATTGTTGTCATTTAGGAGTGAGGCTATCTCTCGGTCGTTGTTTGAACCTGATCCCTCTGCTAGGAGAAAAGCGCGATAATATCCAATGAGAGAGGTTCCTCCGGTATGGAAGGAAGAAGTACCTGCTGGTGCAAATAATAACCCCCCAGCTGTGCCAGCACATTTTCAACGTGTTTGGGTACATGTTCCATGGAAACGTGCTGAAGTCTTGGCTCTTAAGCAGACTTTACCTGACCCCCGTAAAAATCCTGCAGGGTATTATAAGGAATTATCACAGACTGCAGACTCATGTGTTATGAATCTAGCTGATATAGACATGTTGTTTGGAAATGTGGTTCTGCAGCCTTTATGGGGATTGATTCGTCACACGGATCATGCACAGGAGTTAGGTGATACCTGGGTTAATATTGCTGCTGCAGATGGCCGACAAGTTGGTGGTGCTAAACCTGAGCCTTTAGTAGCAGAACTCCCTGGTAAGATCGTTACTTACATGAAGACTTTAATGCTCGCGATGCGTGTAAATTGGGATAAACTGTCAGCGTGTAAGCAGAAGAAAGATGAAACGGTGTCCGATTTCTTCACTAGGTTTGAAGAGACTTTTATCGACCACAGTGGTCAAGATATGAGTACGGAAGGTGGTCAACGGTTGTTCGTTGACAAGTTTGTGCACAATTTGCTTCCCGAGCTGTGTAAGAAATTGAAAGATTCAGAGAGTTCTTGGGCCGTTTCTTCATCAGCACAGATATAGGGACACAGTACTACGAAAATTGAGATAAGGATGAGAAGGATAGAGCAGACAAGAAAACGAAAGAATTGAAGACGAAGGTTCTTTTACAGCAGGCGTATCGGCCTCGTGGTGGCCAGCGTGATTATCAGCAACCTCAGCAATTTCAGAGAAGCTCGCAAAGGTTCGAGTGTTCTCAACCACGTTTTCCTGTAGGCCCTAATCAGTGTGCATATTGTAAAGAGGAGGGTCATTTAAAAGTAACTGCCCTGTTTTGTTACAAAGTATGAATGGTGTTCCTAGCGCAAGAGGTCGAGGTGCTCCACAAGCTCCTAGAGGTAGAGGACGTGGAAATTTCCCCCTGAACGCGCGTCCCTTTCCGCCTCAAAATGCAATTAATAGTTTTGATCAGCAGAATAACGCGTCTGGTAGGACGACTCAGTACTATGCTGATGACTACTATGCAGAAGGTGAAAATATGGAAGGTGATGATTGCTAGGACAGCCATAGACAAAGAGAGGGAGTTGTTTCAGTTCCAGTAGATCAGAGTGGACCTTATGTTGAGGTGATTACATCAGGTGTGTCAGAGCCTTTTCTGTTGGATACTGGTGCTACAAAGAGTTCTATTATGCACTCTAAACTCCCTGGCGCACCTTTGTCTGACGTTTCAGTAAGTTTTTCTGGCGCCCCGGTTAGGAACCCGATTTCTAGTCCTATGCCCCTTTCCGTTGGACCTTGTGAATTCGAAGCACCCCTTATTCTGACGACAGGTTGTGGTGAGAACTTGTTGGGATTGGACCTGTTGAAAAGATTGTATGCAACATTGTATTGTTCTCCTTCGGGAGTACAACTTACATTGGGTAAGAAAGTGGTCTCCCCAATGTATTTGTCGAAGGATGAACTTCCGACAGAATTGTCGTTTCTTCCTGATATTCTTTGGGCTACTGGTCCTAATGATGTGGGTCTTTTGGAAATACCGCCATATGTTGTGACATTGAAAGCCAATGTTAAAATGCCACGCATTCCCCAATAAAAGATCTCTAGTGAAGGTGAAAAGGCGTTGCTAGCGATCATTTATGATCTGATTGAAAAAGATGTAGTTAAAGAAACAAGAGGCAACGTTTGCAATAGCCCTGTTCTACCTGTTTTGAAGCGTACCGACCCTTCTCAGCCACCTGTTTACAGGTTTGTGATTGATCTTAGAGAGGTGAATAAAATCGTTGTGCCACAATTTCCAGTTGTTCCTGACATCACTGCCCTATTGACTATGATTCCAGCTTCCGCGACTTGGTTCTCGGTGATTGACTTGAAGAATGCTTTCTTCAGCATCCCGATTGCCGAGGAGAGCAGGGATATTTTCGGCTTCTGTTTAGGAGGTCGAAGCTTCCGGTTCAAACGCGCCCCCAAGGCTATTGCGAGAGTCCGTCAATATATAGTCAGGCTTTGAAAACACAGCTTGATACAATTGCTTTACCTGATGGTGCTGCTCTTCTCCAGTACGTTGACGATTTGTTAATAGCTGCCGATACTGAGGAGATTTGTAAAGAAGCCACGTTGTCGCGTCATTTGTCTGATTTGCATCACAAAGTGTCTCTTTCGAAATTGCAATATTGTCGACAAGAAGTGACCTACTTAGGTCATCTCTTGTCGAAGGAGGGAAGAAAACTGACCCCAGAAAGAATTCAGGCAATTGCAAAATTGAGTGTGCCAATGACACAGAGAGAAGTACGTGCTTTCTTGGGTATTACATCATATTGCAGACAATGGATACCAAATTTTTCTCTGCTGGCCAAACCTTTGGTAGCATTGACCTGTAAAGATACACCAAATCCCCTTCCGTGGTCGGAAGATTGTCAGAAAAGTTTTTCCGAATTGCGTGATGCATTGTGTTCGGCTCCTGTGTTGGGTACCCCCGACTACAGTAAGCCTTTTACACTGTATGTCCATGAGAAAGAAGGATGTGCATTGTCAGTGTTGACACAGTCTTTTGGGGACGAGCAACGTCCATGCGCGTATTTTTCGTCGACTTTGGATCCTGTAGCTAGAGCGTTGCCGAGTTGCTTGAGAGCCACAGCGGCAGCAGCTGTTTCTATTCGACAGTCTGCTGGTTTGGTAATGAATAATACATTGATTGTAATGGTTCCACATGCAGTGGACACTTTGTTAAACAGGACTAAGACACAGCACTTAACTAGTGCTCGATTGTCAGGATATGAGTTGACTCTGTTAGCGAGTCATGTGCACATAAAGAGATGCAACACGTTGAATCCAGCTACGTTGTTGCCGATTGCAGCAGAGACAGATGTTTCTGAACAGCATGATTGTTTTCTCAGGACAGAAGAAGAAACGAAAGGGAGAGTAGATCTTAAGGACACTCCTCTTGTGAAGTGTGATGGTACCTTATGGGTGGATGGTTCATGCTTCAAGCTTCCGAATGGTGATACGACTGCGGCATATGCTGTTACGACTTTGCATACGATTGTTGAAGCTGCACGTATCCCACATAATTCAGCTCAAGCAGCAGAGTTAATTGCACTTACGAGAGCGTGTGTATTATCAAAAGAAATTAAAGTGACCATATATACTGACAGCCAGTACGCGTTTGGTGTGGCTCATAGTTTTGGACGATTGTGGAAAGAGCGTGGGTTTCTGACTTCGCATGGAGCCAAGATTCAGCATTTTCAGTTGGTGAATGAGCTTCTTGAGTCACTTACCTTGCCATTACAAGTTGCGATTGTGAAATGTAGTGTACACAAAAAGGTTACTGATGATGTTGGTCGTGGCAATGCGTTTGCTGACAAAGTCGCAAAAGAAACAGCAAGGGATGTGATGAGTCGAATGTATGTTGCAGGCCCTGCAAGATGGGTTGGTGACGTTGGAATGTGTGAAGATACGATAGAAAGTGTAAAGTCTATTCAAGCTGAAGCTACAGAGAAAGAGTTGAGTGTGTGGAGAGAGAGTACGGGTAAATTGGATGCAAATGGTTGTTGGGTCGAATTGTCAGAGCATCAGCGATGGTTGTTACCGGATGCGTATGTGCTTGCAGTGGTTACAATGGCCCATGGAATGGCTCATATCAGTGTGAAAGGGATTTGTAAGTTGTTGGCTCCAGTATGGCAAAATGCTGGAATTCCTATGTGTGCAGAGAATGTGGTCAAGAATTGCATGTGTGTCTGAAATACAACCCTGGTAGGGGAACCCCAACTCCAGCTGGTCATTTTGCGCCTCCAATGTATCCGTTCGAGGTTTTGCAGCTAGATTTCATCCACATGGAAAGGTGCAACAATTTGAAATACATACGCGTTGTTGTTTGTGCCTTTTCAAGATGGGTAGAAGCATACCCCCTGAAAGATAACACTGCCTTATCCACAGCTAAAGCCCTTGTCAAAGAATTTTTCCCTAGGTTTGGTTTGCCGAGAATGGTCTGGAGTGATAATGGGAGTGAATTTGTGGGTCGAGTGATGAAGAAAGTATGTGAGGGGCTAGGAATCCGGCAAAAGTTCCACGCTGCAAATCACCCCCAATCAGCTGGATTAGTAGAGTGCCACAATGGCACTCTAAAACTTAAACTGGCCAAGATACAAGCAAGCTCTGGCCTTAAATGGCCCGATGCTTTACCATTAGCACTTCTATCGACAAGAATAACTGTGCATTCGCGAGTGGGACTTAGTCCATACAAGATTGTGTTCGGCCATCCGGCCAACATATGGGGAGTGCCAAGGCCGACAAAATTCAGCAAGATTGAACACCCTGTACTGCTTGATTACTTGTATGATTTGACGGCTAAATTGCGTGTTTTACACCAACAGGTTCACGATACTTTGCCTCAGGTGTCTGAAGATCCAGGGCACATCATCGATCCTGGATCATGGGTCCTAGTTCAAAACTTCCAGCGGACAAAGAATGATCAGCCCCGTTGGACCGGCCCCTACCTAGTCCTTTTGTCAACGAGATCCGCAGTGCGAGTGGAAGGAAAAAGAACTGGATCCACGGTGTACATTGTAAGAGGGTCCCTTTGCCTCTGCCGTACGACCGGTGGGTCCAGGAAGGTATTGCTGACTCTGAGACTGAGACCGTGCCTCGTTTTCTGCGTTTCAGCGATGCACGTATAAAAGGAACAAATTCTGAACATGAAAGTGACAATCTTTTGCAAGAAGCCGTGCCATCGTCAGCTCGACTGGATGCTACTGAACCTGACCTATTGTTTCGTGATCAGACATTACCAGGAAAAAGCCGTTATAATCTGAGGCCGAGAACTATGGACAAATAAAAACAAATTCCTTTTCCTTGCTATTTTTGAAAGTGCAGCTCTCCGATCCGAGAAATTTTTTTATTTTTGTTTTTCGAACCACCATCCAGGTTCAGCTGTAGAGTCGCGGGTGACAAGTCTTTGAAATGCAAGCCGAAGACACAAGGTCGACGGTTCTGGTTGGTTCTTGGGCGTTTCCCTTGGACTGACAGGCGCATTCCTTAGCACGGAACACCCTACCTCCGCGAGCAGCAAAGTTAGAGGATGGAGTTTCTCGAGATGGAGAGACCTGCCAAAGAGATGAACTTTAAAACCAAAATGTGTATGAAAATGGCTAGAAAACGTTTTCTGATATTATGCATTTTCATGTTACTTAGTGTAATGATGTTTTTAATAGGATATGTTTTATTCTCTTTTCAAGTGACATTTGCACCCACTACACAGCCCATACCTCCTTCTACTGTTTCCTCGCATTCTTTTCATCCTCTACCCGAACATGAGTCCGCTAGAAGATTAAAGTTCGTCAATAACTCCTTCGTTCAGCTTTTGCACCAACACCAACTAGTAGTGAACACGACTAACTGTTGGGTGTGTGGTCTTTTGCCTCATACTACTGATAAAGGTATCCCTTATCTGGTCCTGCCATTCAGCTACAATGGTTCTGTGTGGGCATACAGAACAATGTTCATCTATGCTCGTGAAGTCCATCCTCTACGTTCTGTAAAAGATAATCCAAAGAGTAGTGCTCTAGTTAAGGGTATAGTAGATATGATTAGAGGAACTACTTCCTATGAGACTATCCCGAGAGATGAGACACTAGCATATATTGGTTGGAACATAACCGGATATGGAGTTAGTCTGAGTGCGAACCAGCGAGCAAAAGAATCCTCCCCGATTTGGGTTGTACCCCATCAGGGTCACTACTGTCTGCAGGGTAATGGCAAGAATCCGAGAGCTCAGCTAGGGAAGAGTATCTGCAATGAGACATATGTCTTTGCGTCTCAGACTTCCCCTTCGTTCTTAGCAGCTAAGGGCACCTATTTCATCTGCTACGATAAAGCATACACGTGGTTGCCCCCTGATTTCTCGGGCACATGTTTTGTTTCGTTCCTGTTGCCTCCCACTTACACCGCCGCGGCAGATTACCACAAGACAAGGGTAGTTAGAGGTGTCTTCAGTAAGGATGATACTGCAGGGCAAGAATTGGGAGATTTCTTGAAGGGTTTTCTGCCGTTTTGGGGGCCTATGGTGAACAGCAGGAACATTCGGCAATTGACAAGAGTGGTGGAGTCCACCGTAGTTGAAACTGCCGGTGCCCTTGGTAACTTGACTGCTGATCTCCAGTCGGATCGTCTTATGACTCTTCAGAACAGACTTGCGTTAGACGTCATACTTGCAGACCGGGGTGGGGTATGTAAAGGGATCCAATCAAGTTGCTGTGTTGTCATTCCAGACAATGCTCCAACAGTGTACCAGGCCATTTCCAAACTGCATAAGATCTCCGAATCTATACACGTGGATAAGGGAGATTGGTCACTGATGGGATGGTTTTGGGAGCTGTTATCCGCCTGGGGATGGAAGATTCTAATGGTCATTGGGATGATCTCAGCCATTCTTTTCCTGTTCTGTCTGTGCGTACAGTGTGCTCGTACTATATGTGGCCTCTGTGCTACATCGTGTGTAAGGAAACCTGTATCGAGGGACGAGCTAAATAATAGGATGATGCTACAGCAACATCTCAGTGAATTTATGAATATAGACCTGGACTCAGATTAGCATGAGTGTAGGTTATTGCCTATGTAAGGGCAAAAGGAGGGTCTGTGGTTCCGTGGATTCTGGACCCATGCCATAAACATGTTCATGGCATGACGAATTTGGAATCAGCAGACCGAAAATGGCGAGTATACTATATACGAGTATTTTCGGCGTATTCGAGTGACAAGATCACCCTGAAATCAGAGATTCCGTTCTGAACCCTCGGGTTACATTTTGTGCATGGCAGCCATTTTGTGGTTGCCCTCACATAGGCCGATGACTAAGGCCAAAACGAGTCTTAGGGACACGTACACCTTTGCTGACTTTTGTGTGACCTAGGCAAACTGACTCCACTGCCCGAAGCCAAACCTGCTCGACCAGTTCCTTTCCCAGTGACCGATCGAGATTAGGGATCAAGCCCAACATGCCATAAACCCTTCATTGCACACAACTATGTCTAATCTTACTCACACCTGTCTCTATCCTTCCTTTATGGCCTGTTTTACGATGAGGAGGTGCCAGTTTTTATTAGGGGTCCGTCCGATATCTGATGAAAAATGTTGGACCTTGCCGGGTAATTGATTGTGGGCTGGACAAACTGAAACATGGGCTTGTCATCATGACTCTGCTTTTTCTTTGTCGTGAAAATATGTGAATGGTCAACTGTAAAATAAGGAATGTTTGCCTGAAGCATAATATTTTGTATAAAAAGGGTTGACTGGCTTTGTAAAGTTGAGCAGTCTCCTGAGAATATACACCGTGTTGTACTTCTAGGATACCTGTTACTGGCTGCAGCCAATAAATTCGATCTTTGACTTCACCAAGAAGACTCTGTGTTTCTGTAGTCTGAGACAGGAGAACTCGAAGTCTTTGGGTGTGTCCCCTGGCACCGCTGGGTTCTTAAAAACCCGGTACTTCAAGTTCCGAGGGAGGCACTATGGCGAAAGATGGCCAACTGGGGAATAACAACAAAGCTGCTGTTGACCATCATAAAACCTATACTCGAATACCTGGGTTAGAATAAAACTAGCCCACGGCGATAGAACGACAGGTAAAATCTTCACCCATGTTGGCCTCAAAGAGGGCTGTGTATTGGCACCAACGCTCTTTAATATTTTCACAGCGGACCTGGACAAGTGCATTGCGGAAACAGAAAGTGATCCACCAAAGCTAGCCAACCACAAAATCAGGAGCATACAGTATGCAGATGATATTGTACTCTGCAGTCAGACCCCTTTGGGCCTTCAACATTCCATCACAAAGCTCAACGATTACATCTGTGCACAAGGGCTCCAAATTAATTATAAAAAAACGAATATAGTCTGCTTCTCCGCTCGGCCAGGGAGGAAATCCTTCAAATGGCAAATTGCAGGCAACACACTAGAGCAGACCTCCACGTATAAATACTTGGGAGTTGTAGTCGATGCTAGGTGGTCGCTGAAAGATCATCAGTCTTACAGAAAGGCACACGCTATCAAACTACGCTTCGCCCTAAATTTGTTAAAAAGAAAAATGAATTGCCCATACAATTCGCATTTGTTGAAGATAATATCTGCAAAATGTCTCCCATCTCTAACGTATGGATCGGAGTTGTACAAGGGAAAATATGCTAACTTTTTGAACACACAACAATCGGAGTTGTTCAAACACATCTTTCATATTCCGAGGTTCCTATCTCAATCCTAGATCCGCTTGGAATTCGGTCTGCTAAACCAACATCAAATCAGACAAGCAGCCATATTAAAAACATGTTGGAAATTAAGAGCCGCTGAAGAGGACACCCTCATGGGGCATTGTTGGACTGAGATAAATAACCAGAAAAAGACCAAAAACTCATGGAAAATGGTATGGGAGAACGCCGTCTCGAGCCTTAATATGGAAAAGGCATGGAATACAAATCAATCATTTGTGGCGTTCAAAAAAGAGACCAACGCGGCAGCAAAGCAAATATCTTGGACAGCAGATAAAGCCGCCATAGCAAACAAAAAACATGGATGGACTGTGTTGGCCACATATGGGAAGCCGGAGCCACAACCATACTTAGTCAACCACATATCCCCAGCGGCTCAAAAAATACTTTTGAAATTACGGCTGGGAACCACCATACTAAAAAATCACACACCTGCATGGAAGCAAACATGGCCAACATCCTCTTGTAGACTATGTGGGGAAATGGAAGAATCCTTGTTGCACATATTGTGTATTTGTCCATCTTTAACAAATTTGAGACGTTATTACCTACTTCATGTTTTTCGACTTTCTCAAATTAGATCATGCCGCCCGGCCGTCATGCTGTCCTTGAACAGCTACAAATTGCAGACAGCTTGTAGGGCCGCTAGATTTTGCCAAAAGGCACTTCAGCTAATCACGAACACTGAAGCAAAGGACGGCAAAGGTCCGAATCCGACTGTGCGAAGTGCAAACATAACTGAAAAATCATTATGTACACAGACATTTTAGAAAGTTTCTTTATTTTAATGTATCTTTAGTTTGTTCATTGTAATTTTAAAGTTCAAGTCGTTTCTTTTATATGAACAATATTGTAAAGGTTTTAATCAACTATGCACAATAAAAATGTACTTACTAAGTCATGCATGATGTCCTGAGGAGATTATGAAATCTGTATTACAGGCAGTCATTCAGTTGCTCATGCAATTATGGAGTGGTCATGTGGAGGGTAATGTGGGCAGAGAGATACATTGTTATTTAAGCCAGTGCTCATACATGTTTGTTGGTCATATCATGCAGGAATCATGTCCATATGTGTTGAATGTGGAAGGATAATGTGACTTCACTATGCTCTGTATAGCGCTTATAAAATAACAGCATTGAACTCAACATCCCAAAATTTTAGTGTGGGAGAATAAGCCCACCTTTGTATAGCTCCTCGATTAAAAAGAAGTGGCAAACTCACTCTTCTGATTGTGTGCTTCTGAGCTGCAAAGCATTTGAACTCGCAGTGCAGCTGCAGAAAGTGCACGAGTGCGAGGTTTGGGGGCATGTGTATAGGTTGCACAGTTGAACACCGTGTTTCAGCACACGCCTCCTCAAAAGTAGCTGAAAGGACTCCACTTGCCCTCAAACCCAGCCCTTGCACTGCGCCCCTATAGCTCATTACTTTCTACAGGATCCTGTTATTTCTGATTCTTGATGACATCTTGAAATAAGCCAACTGTCTGCCCCTCCACTGCCTCGATCTGTGCATCTGGGATTGGTGGATTCAGAGTCTGACGTATCTCTAGTGGGAGGAGTCGAGCTCCCCTTAGAGCATGGGTACTCACAAACTTTCTCTCGGGGGCCAAATTTACAGTTTGGTTTGTGTCCGAGGGCCGCATCGGTGGGGGGCGGGGTCAGTGGGGGAGGGGGCGGGGCTAGAGCAACAACATAAAACTGATCATGAGGTTGATCACAGGTCCCTGCAGCGGACGCCTACGTCCACTTAGCTGTCCCAGCATACACACATCTCTCTCTCTCTCTTTCTCTCTCTTTCTCTCTCGGTCTCCCTCCCTCTCTCTAGCTTTCTCTCCCTCTCTCTAGCTCTCTCTCACTTTCTCCCTCCCTCTCTCCTGTCTTCCTCTGTCTCACTCTGACTGTCTCACTCCCTCTCTCTCACTCCCTCTCTCTCACTCCCTCCCTCTCTCTCTCTCCCTCCCTCTCCGTCTCCCTCCCTTTCCCTCCCTCTCACTCACTCTCCGTCTCACTCCCTTTCACTCCCTTTCCCTCCCTCTCTCTCCATTTCCCTTCCTTTCCCTATCCAATCCAATCCAATCAGAAATTTGTATAGCGCACTACTCACCCAGAGGGTCTCAAGGCGCTTAGGGGAGAGGAGTTCGCTACTGATCGAACAACCAGGTCTTGAGTTGCTTCCTGAAGGAGAGGTGGTTCTGGGTACGACGGAGGTGGGAGGGGAGGGAATTCCAGGTCTCACTCCCTATCAGTCTCCCTCCGTTTCCCTCCCTCTCCCTCCCTCTCACTCCTTCTCTGTCTCCCTCCCTTTCACTCCCTCACCGTCTCCCTACCTTTCCCTCCCTCTCCCTCCATTTCCCTCCCTTTCCCTCCATCTCACTCCCCATCAGTCTCCCTCCCTTTCCCTCCATCTCACTCCCCATCAGTCTCCCTCCCTTTCCCTCCATGTCATTCCCCATCAGTCTCCTTCCCTTTCCCTCCCTCTCCCTCCATTTCCCTCCCTTTCCCTCCATCTCACTCCCCATCAGTCTCCCTCCCTTTCCCTCCATGTCATTCCCCATCAGTCTCCTTCCCTTTCCCTCCATCTCACTCCCTATCAGTCTCCCTCCCTTTCCCTCCCTTTCCCTCCCTTTCCCTCCCTCCCTCTCACTCCCTCCCTTTCCGTCTCCCTCCCTTTCCCTCCCTCTCCATCCCTTTCCCTCCCTCTCCGTCTCCCTCCCTATCCCTCCCTCTCTGTCTCCGTCTCACTCCCTATCCCTCCCTGTCCGTCTCACTCCCTCTCCGTCTCACTCACTCCCTCTCCCTTCCTCTCCCACTCACTCCCTCTCCCACTCACTTACACTCACTCACTCCCTCTCACCCACTCTCACGCACTCCCTCTCACTCACTCACTTACTCCCTTTCACTCCCTCTCACTCACTCACTCCCTCTCACTCCCTCACTCACTCTCTCTCTCTCACTCACTCCCTCTCCCTCTCACTCACTCACTCCCTCACTCCCTCACTCACTCCCTCACTCACTCCCTCACTCACTCCCTCTCCCTCTCACTCACTCCCTCTCCCTCTCACTCACTCCCACTTACTAACTCACTCCCACTCACTCCCTCTCTCTCACTCCCTCTCGCTCACTCCCTCCCTCTCTCTCACTCCCTCTCACTAACTCACTCCACTCACTCACTCCATCCCGCTCACTCACTCCATCCCTCTCACTCACTCCCTCTCACTCACTCACTCCCACTCACTCCCTCTTCACTTCCTCCCTCTCACTCACTCCATCCCTCTTACTCACTCCCTCCCTCTCACTCCTCCCCCACTCACTCACTCACTCTCACTCACTCACTCCTCCCTCTCACTCCCTCCCTCTCACTCCCTCCCTCCCTCTCACTCACTCCCTCTCACTCACTCCCTCTCACTCCCTCCCTCCCTCTCACTCCCTCCCTCACTCTCACTCACTTCCCTCCTCTCTCTCACTCCCTCCCTCTCACTCACTCCCTCCCTCTCACTCCCTCCCACTCCTTCCCTCTCACTCCCTCTCACTCACTCCCTCTCTCTCACTCCCTCCCTCTCACTCCCTCCCTCTCACTCCCTCCCTCTCACTCCCTCCCTCCCTCCCACTCCCTCTCGTTCACTCACTCACTCCCTCCCTCTCCCTCCCTCCCTCTCCCTCCCTCCCTCCCACTCACTTACTCACTCACTCACTCACTCCCTCTCACTCTCTCTCTCACTCCCTCTCACTCTCTTTCTCACTCCTTCTCACTCCCTCTCCGTCCCCCTCCCCCTCCCCTTTCCCTCCCACTCCCTCTGTCACCCTCTGTCATCTCACCCTTCCTGTGTGCCAGCCGGGGCACACACACACTCCCAGCCGCACCTGAGCACTTCACAGGTCTTTAAAAGACCATTTGCATGTTAATGAGGCCTTTGTATTTCACCTCTTCTTAGACCCCTGCAGCTTTACTCTGGTCATTGCTAGGATCGCCCGGCCGGCAGCCCCCACAGAGCAGCAGAGTCTCCCGCGCTGCTGCAGACACTTAAAAAAAAAACGTAAAACACAGGTATGATGTCTCGGGGGTCTGCGGGCCACCAGGGAAGGCTTGCCGGACCGTCCACTATGAGTACCCCTGCCTTAGAGAGAGGCAGTGTACGACCTTGTTACTGGAACCTGAGGTCACTAGAGGAAGCAGAGCTTGTTAGTAAAAAAGCCTAAGTACAATAGTGTTAAAATAAAATAAATACTCAAGAGGCGGGAGGGGGTGGTGGAGGTGCGAAAGATTGACACATCAAGTAGAACAAAATCGTGAAGCTAGCTCCTTACAGTCTTACGTTATATAAAAACGGTCCGAAATACTCATCAGGTGGGAGGTGGTGGGGGAAGGCTGGAACCAAAGCTGAGCAACACCAGAGAGTGAGCAGGAAAGAAATAATAATCAAGTAGGAGGGAGGAGAAGGAAGCAGCTGCAGGCCGATGAACGGGAGCAAGCGTGGACACAAGCCAGTTTCTGAGCCTAAACCAGGAAAAAAAAGAAAAAGAATGCTGACAAGTCATAAATACCATGATGAGTAAGAGCACATGTAACAGGGGTAATCCTCATGGGAGGTTACAAAAGTAGAAAAGGCGGGACTACTGAGCATGTTAACTAAAGTGAATCAGCCATTTATGAAGTACAGTAAAATGAGCCAATTAGAAAGATGGGTGGTGCTTAAAGCCCATATTCTAGATATAGTATGTCTCGAAGAGACGATGCATGTGCTGCCTAGGCGAGACCTAAAAACACCAGAGGTTTCCCACTTGGGTAACTCTAGACAGTGTGCACCTTCTCAGTCAGCCACATTGAGAATAATTTAGATTAATGTAAGTCTCATAAGGATCCACCACTGTCTTTATGTTTAAATTTGTCTTATTGTTGCATGGTAAAGTAAAACAAAAGCATACACTGTTTGTAAGGTTAGAACAGCATCTCCATTATTAAAATCATTACATGTCGTAGGAGTTCCTGAGCCAATTTTAAATCACATATCACCACCACACACTATCAAAATCACAAAGAAAACTAGCTCTGCTGTCATTAGGCATCGTAGCACACTACTCGGGAAGCATTTGGTGACCAGGGTGGGAACCCAATGATGAAGCATGTCACCAACTAGGTTGGTGAGTGAGGGTTCTTAAAAAACACCCTGCTGGTTCCAAGCCACACTTGCCACAAGGATTATGAGAGCCTAATCTTTAATGTTTAGTTGAGTAGAAAGTGAACTTGTTCTTGTTTGTTATATAAGTGATTATTTGGGAAGGTATTTTGGATGAGATCCTTATTTCCTTCGCTCTCTCTATGTTGTTTGATCACATTCTCAGCCATTCAGGGGGCAGTCCTCTTCCCTTAGGAGAGATAAATAAATCAGCGGATAGATGGGCCTACACATATTGCCGCACTTATTTTAGATCTTATTCATCTTTCACCATGCTTTCGGGTACTTATTTCCTAACTTGGTTAAAATGTCTATGTTAATTCTTTAGTGAATTAAATTACACCTGACCATCCTCAGATATTACATCAGTCTGAAGAACTTGAAATGAGTTACGTGTGATGCCGTATGCAAAGACTACTTTGTAGTAGATATATCACTAAATCCAATTGATAGCCAAACTGAGATCCTAGACCTCTTTAATCATAAATTCAAGCACACACTAGGATTTACCCCCTTTAAGATTAAGGAGAGTCTCAAAACAATAAAAGGCCTTAAATGGGGGGGGGGGGGTTCTATCGAATTTTATTATAATTACATGGTCACCAGTTGCATTGAAATGGTGACAAACATAATTGTGCTACGGTAAGTTGGTGTGTAAACTTCATTGTCATTCTCTGGCCCCTTTTGCGGGGCCACATGGCAGTTGGGTTATTGGGCCCCAACCAAGGTAGTTGAGGTAATTTACAGGGCCGGATTGGCCTAACGGGCACTAGATATTTTGGTGGGCTTGCTTTGTGGAAACAGGCTTCACTGGTGGTGGGATCCAGTTTTGTGGCTGGGGACCTGGCGGCCATGTTCCTACTTGCCCGTGATTTTAAATAAAAAATGCTAAATGAAATGTTTTTAATGCATGCTTAAAGCGTACGTTTAACCATTTGTTTTTGAAGTACTTATTTGAAAGTGCTGCAAGTAGGCAGGTGGTCAGCACGTCCCCAGCAAAATAAAAACAGTTCCTACCCTGCCAGCCCACCAAAATATGTGGTGCCCAGTAGGTCAGTCCAGCCCCGGCCATTTGCCACTCGAGTCCATCCTACAAACAGCCAAGTACACCCTTCCCACACTTGACTCTCAGGGTAGCGAGGGCGAGCAGACAGAGGCTTCTCGGGGAGGGAATTTGGGGGACAAGAGCTCTGAATATTAACATTCTAACAAGAGACACACGATGCAGCTAAGTGCTTATTCAAAAGAAAGTACTGTAATCACGACCATAACATAATACGACACAACGGCATTAGAGGAATCACACTTGGGCTGTAATTCTGTTTGTAATCTTCCCTTTGGTACCCTCCATCACTAACGGGGGCGCCCAGTGTTTTTAAATCTTATTGTGGCAATTATTAGGCATAGATGCAGCATTCGATAATCACTGCCAAGGTGTAGTTGTGCCTAACAATTTAGTGCGACTTAATCACTTGGTAGGTACTCACCCTTGGTAGGTACACACACTTGGTAGGTACTCACTCAGTCTTAAGTTTGGTCTGCGGCTCATTCCATCGTTCTCTTACAGTTCCCAAGTCCTGCAGTTACTAACTGCGCGCTGCTGTTTCTGCCTCGGGCTGTATAGGATGGACCCGTGCAGCGCGCTACCTGAAAGGGGCGACCAGTGACTGAAGGGAACTGACCAGAAGGCCTCCTGGTTTGTCATTTGTGGCCCTACTATGAGCTCAAGAAGAGCTTAGTGTTCAAAGCCAAACCTAAATATAATAATAATAGTCATTCTGCCATTCCAGTTAGAGCTGGGTATGATTATCTCAAATGTAATGTTCCGTGGATATTCGCAGTTTACGGGAAATGGGAGTTTTAAATTGTGCCAAGAAAGCGGGGGCAGTGCCGATTACAACAGAGCAGAGGACAGAGCAAGCACGTAGATAAACTGGCAGAGAGGAGGCCAAAAAGATTAGATACAAGTGTAATGTGAGCCTCCCCTGTATTTTATTTTGTTAAATGAGTTGAACTAACACAGAAACTGTTCAGGGAAGATGCTTGAGGCTTGCTGGCGGTGTTGACACATTGACGGCCTTGCCCTGCTGCCCTTACTGTTTGCTGAATATTTGTGTTTTTTTCTCCCTTCCTACTAATCCTTTGGAGCTGACGGTGCCTGCAGTGGGGTGGGGGCGTGTGAGGCCCCTCCTTCTGCGGGGAGGGATTCCTGGCTTTTGAACTACAGAAGGTGAAAGACCCTCCTCGGCCAGACACTCCATCTCTGGTCGCAGGGGGAACCAGAGCCGGGGCAAAGGGCGCCAATGGCGGCATCTCGAACTAAAGGCTACAGGTGGCTCTCCGCTGCCACCATCTGCTCTATCTGGCTGGCTGCCCTCGCTGCTAAGGTTTCAGGTATGTTAACCACGACCATACAAGTAGCGCATTACTTTTTAATATATTTACATAGGTTTTATAACTCAAATCTCATTATCGAGCAAGTGTACAAAAGTATTCCGAATTTTAGCAACAATAAAAACAGTGACTGTTAGGAATAGCACGATTTAGTTGGTGTTTCCGTGCACAAATGAGTGTTGGCAACGTTTAAGTTTTGTTTTAAATCTCAGTGAAATTAATACAACAAACGTTAAGCGTCCGCATGCGCTTGAGAGCATCTTTGCAGCTAGTCTGACAGCCCAGTGAGTTACTGCGCTTAGTGTATGAATCATGAAAGATTATGTTCATCATCGAAAGGTCACAGGGTCAGTCCTGCATACTGCCATGATTATAACTAATGTTGACTGCAGTTGCAAGCGCCAGGTCATATGTGTGGTGGATGGATAGACCGAGGCTTTTGGGGCACATTGTTTTCCTGCTGCATCTGAAGGGTTACGAAGGGCAACAATTGTTGTTTCCGCTTCGTTTATGGCCCCCCTACTTGATAGGTTTTATCTTGGTTTTCTGCTCATCTAGGTAACCTGGTAATATCTATCATATATATTACAAGCCAGGTACATGAATATAGTACGCATGTTTTAAACCACATCTTTAACTTCACAGACAATGCTTCCTGGTAATATTTCAATTATTTTTTTTTGGTTATGCCTCTTTTAGAGGACCCCGGCCCCTCCACATTTTCATACCAGATACAACGTAAGTGTTTTGCGATAAGACGCAGTTTGAAAATGTGGGCGACTTTTTCTAGGGTGCCCGAGACTATTTTTGATCCCAATCAAACCTCGTCACTTACCCTTTCATCCCTCTGTGGTCAATCAAACTACTGCATTTATTGAGGGTCGGGCATGGGACGGGAGTACCAACACATTGTATTGACTCTGCCACAGAGCTGGAAGCACGACGAAACGAGTGCTAATCACGAACCAAGACATTCATAGTCATGTCATTAAACTTTAGAATAGGACCAATCGAACTGAAAGTATTTGTGAATAAAAACAAGCACTGGTCAATGCATTTGGTTTCGTCTATGTGATTAATAATACTGTTGTTTTAGTTCGTTTGAAGTTGGTGCGCAGCTGTGCAATAAGGAGGATGCAGGCGGAACCTAGTCACAAGCACAATGCAAGCACTGTACAAGCGAAACATAAAAAGTAGGCCCCTTTAGTGCCAGGAACAACTGGAATTGCACATATAATACTTTATTTTATGAACAAACAAAAAACGATTTAATTTGTCTTTCTTTTTTTTTCTGTTTGTTTTAGAGAGCGCCCGGCAGCTCCCTAACAGTGCTGCGGAGCTGTGTGAGTTAGAGCATTTTTCTTAAGCACATTCCCGTCACATTCACGCCCCCTCAATCCCTGTACACACGTTCCTTGCAGCATGGAAATGAGGAGCAACTGTTACAGTTCCATCTCACCCGCACTTGATAGCAGAGTGTCCACGCTGGTAAATGACGGCCTCCACCAGTACCAAGAGTCATGATCTGGGCTGCTAGCGAAGGCTGATTCCTGTGCCTTGGAGGTTAAAAAGCATCCTCCAGCTGCATTCCCAGACGCACTCTAGCAAAACAACCTATCAACGCTGAACGAGGTGCCTTGAACATCTATTCTGCAAAAGCACTGCAGTGCATCCCTATCCGCCCTCATCAGGCTGTTTGCTCAGCAGATAGGGTCATGAACATGCAGAAAGTGGCTGCAAAAATGTATTTATATATGCATTTGTTACTGAATAATATACTTTTTAACAAGTGGCTGCATGAAGTACAGCATTCAGCATACGTGCAAACTAAAGATAAAAGAGGCTCTTTGCTGAGTGAAGCCACCTTGTTCAATAGTAAATAGCTCTTCACGTTGAAGGCAAGTCGAATGTGGATTTTCTTCTCTTTGTGCATGTGGTTATTAGGCGGACATCTGAGAAAGTCCAATCAGGTTGCTCTGACATGCGAAACCTGTAGCATTGTGTTCCTGAGTTGGGTATTTCAACTATGCCAAAAAGTGGATGGCATGTCAACAAGAGGGATTTGTGAGTTTAATTAACTCAGGAGAAGAATTTACTCTGAAGTCAATTAATTTAGAAAGTAAAAGAGACGACACTAAGACATATACAGATGAGTTACCCATTTGAACCAATCAGCTACCATGCAATACATCTAGATGCTAGCATTTGAGCTTATTTTAAGAGGTGATTGGCATTGTGTAAACTTTACATAAACACTATAAGAACAATTATAACAAGCCAAAGCCCACCAACATTAGCTTGGTCACCAGCACGGGTCTCCTTCAATGAAATTATGGCTGTTTTCGGCCCTGGGCTCCAACTCCCTCATACAGACTCACCAGGCCCGGAGTTGGTGTAAATCAGAGTGTTGAGTAAACAAGTACTGAAGTGGATCCTTGCTTGTGCCCTGGGGACAGTGGAGTGCACGTGATTTCACAAGCATGGCACTGTGCAGACGAAACCTAAAAAAAGACAGGACATGTGGTACCAAATGACAAGGAGCCATTTGGACTTCTTACCGTAGTAGCATGTCAGTAAATGGGTGAAATTCTCCTTCAACAGATTCTGGGCACCACCGTCCTGTCCAAGCCACCATTTCTGAATAATAAGTGTAGTAATACCAAAATGAGCTCCTCCGTGGAGACTTATCCAAGACCTGTGGTGGCAGAAGGATTCTTTTCAGCTACCATGTCCCTAATTCTGCACTGCGATTGTTTCTGTTTAGCTGTCTTCCGTTAGCTAAATCGCATACACACATATTGATTTTAACATGCCTGCCATATTTTGCAGTAGTGCAAAAAGTAAAATTCCTTCATATGTTATTATCACTGGACCATCTACACCTAGCAAACAGAGCTTGATAATAAAGCACATATCGACGAGACCGGAGTGCCTGAGAAGGAATCCTGAAGCTGGCAATACGAGAGATGTCAGTTTCAGTTGTTTGTTTAAATGTTTCCCAAACGTGACATGCCGCCGAATTAGACAGCGCCCCGGGCAGAGCCACATTTGGCACCCATCCTTAATCTGCTCCTCCCATTGTTGATCCTAATGGGGGCCCTCTTCTGCTTATCGGTTACGCCCTTATGAGTATCTCAAAGCAATGATGTAAAAGGTGAGGTAGATTTCAATCGATAATATTTAAGTATTGCCCGGCGTTAGTCGCCTCTCATACCACTCGAAATTATCTAACAAAGAGGCAGGCGCTGGAGACTGGAAGGCAGGAAACAGAGGTTTATTCCGACGGAGCAGAACACATCAAAACAGACAACAGGGTATCTTCTCGAGGTGCTCTAACCGCATCTCTGAGGCCTGGCCTCTTATACACAAGTTTATGGCTTTATTGCATGAAACACATTCCTGTCAATGCTTTGAAGTACGGAAAGACATCCTTGGAATCCCCGCTTCAAGCCCGTTCCCACACACATTTACAGTAGAAGTCCCCACCCCGATCTCAGTAGGTGATGACTGTCGCGCAGCTGGATATTCCGCCGATTCCCGGAATGTGTGCGGCTCATCGGATCTCATGGGGTGGGGGTTTCGATTAGTCTTAGATCCTTTGAAGAGGGGCAGCTGCCTACTGTATGGGCAATAAACTGCATCCGCAGGGCTAGGTGACGGCCTGGGATCGGGCCGGACAATCGGGCACAGAGGAAGGGGGTTCATCAAAGGATGTGTGATCATGAAAGGGACGGAGGGAGGTGTTAGCCGAGTACGGGATGTGGCTCCGAGGCAGGGTCGCGCTGAAGGGGTGGTTTATGGCCCGAGCATGTGAGAGCGGGGGCTGTCAGTGCGCGGGGGATGCTTGCGAGGTCGAGAGAGAGACGCGCTGGCTATCGGCAGTGGGCAGAGAGGCCATGGCATTCAAAATGGCTGCTGCTTACGCGCACATATGAGCCTGAAAAGGGACACGATGGCGCCGATAGTGTTTAAGTCGCAATCTAGATTTTAACAGTCCTCCCTTTTCAACATATCTAGCCAGCTTGTCAGTCTATGTCTATCCCCATCATATTACGGATCTCTACATCATAAAATGCTTTCATGCGTTCAGCTTCAAAGTCCAGAGTCTTAGGGCAGATGCAGTTAGCAAAAAGTGAGCACAGGGGTGGCAAGCATTGAATACCCAGGCAGAATCCACATATTACGATAATCGGTATCAATATGATCATAAACAACCTCCACCCCCAGTCCTTTACAGCACTCCAGAACCAACTCCCAAGCGACCATTCTTCTTGTTCCTGATGAACTTCTGAGGAGAGTCTATGGAGATGTTCAATGGCTTTGTAGACTGAGGGCGAATTGTCTGGTATGTAGGTGCAGCAGCTGGACCCAATGATAAGGCATGCTCCTCCATGATCCGCTAGAACCACATCCAGAACAAGGCGGTTCTGAAGGTCCACCAGGCGGACCGCCTGAAGCTCGGCTGTATTGTTTGTGAGGATGCCAGCTGTAATGTTCATTGTCGTTTCGACTGCCTGGGTCAAATGTCGGATGGCACGGCTGTTCGCCATCGGACCCCAGAGTGGAACAAGTCCTTTTATTGCATCCAGGAATTGTGCTCCGGTGGAGTCGGCTTGTTCAATGTCTCTCGCTCGCTTTTGTCGGTGATGGTTTGCTGGGGCCACATAGGTGGGAGGAAGGATGAAGGCAATGTAGCAGGTACCTCTCCAGCCCTTTGGGAGCCAAGTGTAGGCTTTTGTACCACAGACAAAGTACATGTTCGGAGAGGTGACGAAAGAGGGTGGATCAGTTGAGTCCAAAGTTCTGGTGATGCGGCAAGTGCTGTGGCCCACCAACTGTGTCCCAAGACCTTCGATGCATACAAGGCCCGAGATGTTGACGACAGACAGGGCTACAGTCAGGGTGGCAGCTGCTCGTTTTTGGATTTTGGAGGTAAGAGAAGGTGGGTCTGGCTGGGTTGTTGAACACCTGCATTTCAATCCGTTCTTTGGCAGGGATGTCCATGTGAACTGAGGCATTGGATGTCAGAGGGCAGAAGGGAGCAGCAGTTCTTCCTGTTTTGTTCAGCCAGACTCCATGATAAAAGTGCGACATAGTTTTGCCAGAGGTGGCATTATCCCTGTAACTCACTTGCAAGAGGATCAGCCAAGCAAGGCAGGAACCATGAACAGAGAAAGGTGAAGGGGTGAAGGGGATGGAATGTCCAGTGGCATGTGGTAACAGCCCACAGATCCAGCAATTTGTGGCATTGGCGGAAAGGTTGTGTTGATGCAGCAACTGCACGAAGGAGTTGTTCCAAAACTCCTTACGTCTTTCTCGGAGTTGAGGTGAAAGAAAGATCAGATGGTGTTCTTTCATGGTGGTAGGCTGTGCAGTGGTTAGAAATATCTCATGAGCTGGTGCGCTTTCTTCCACGATCCAGAGGGTGGTCATGAGGAGGAGGCAAAAGAGAAGGGCGATAAAGAGTGCAATAGTCTTTGAGCTGTGTAACCTGTCAGTCTTTGGGTTTCTGTAGTGGGTCTTCGGATATCCGGTTGCTTCCATCATCTTCGTGTCGGGTGCTTCCATCATCTTCGTATCGGGCGCTTCCATCACTTTCAAGGGGCTCGGTAGCGGGCAGAACCACAAACTTCGTTTGGATTCTCTCCTGGCAGCCTTAGTAGTGTTAGGCCACCGCTCTGAGAATTGTAACTTAGTCAGTGGTCTGCTTAGCCGAAGCTCCCTCCTTTCGTCGCAGGTTATACCCTTCTCTGGATGGCACAGTGGGATCGGGAAATTCTGCCAATACAAGTGTCTCTGTATCAGGGTAACAGCTCAGGGATGGTCGGTCTTTGTTCAGGAGCTCTTCTTGGGTGGCCACGTCTTCGGTCGTCGTCAGGGTTGAGGAGATTTTCTTGCAGTGATGTGCATGCAGCCAGTTCCGTTTCCCTTCCACTCGAAGAGCTGTTCGGGTGGTGATCAAGACTTGCCAGGGGCCCGTCCACCGAGGTTCCAGACTCTTTGCACGCTGGAAATTTCAGACCAACACGAAATCACCGGGTTGGATGTCGTGTCCGAGACCCCTGGAAGCATCGGGGATGGCCTGCAGCACCTGTTGATGGATAATAGACAGTGTTTTGGTCAAATTGTACAAATAGTCAGACATAAGGACGTCCGGGACGTCATGAATGGATGTCGGTTTTGGTTCAGACCAGATGCTCATGGGCCGGCCGAAAACGACCTCGTAAGGGATCAAGTGGTGTTTGGTGGGGTGGAACGCATTGACAGCAATGCCAGTGGGAGAGCGTCTGGCCATTTCAGTCCTGTGGTAGCCACTATCTTTGCTAGTTTGAGCTTGAGTGTGGCATTATGTCGCTCAACCAGCCCAGCAGATTGGGGGTGGAAGACTGCGTGGAACTTTTGTTTTACACCCAACCCCTTCAAGATGAGTTGGATAACCTCGGCTATGAAGTGGGGGCCATTGTCGCTCCACAAAATTCGACAAAGGCTGTAGCGAGGGAAGAATTCTTTCAGTAATACCTTTGCAGTAGCAATGGCAATGTTGTCGCGAGTTGGATAGGCTTCCACCCACTTGCTAAATGCGCACACGACAACAAGTACATGCTTTAGAACTTGGCATCTTTCTAGTTGGATGTAGTCCATCTGCAGGACTTCAAATGGATGATTGGGGACCCCAAACCCTCTCCGGGGTACGACAGTTCCTTTCCCAGGGTTGTGTTGCAGGCATATCAGACATTGTTGGACTAGGCGTTTGGCTGAGTCTGTGATCTTGTCATTGTGCCAAACTTTGGAGACAAGTTCGGCCATAGGGGCAGATCCTATGTGTGCAGGGGAGTGTGCCATGGTCAGTATGGGGATCAAGTATGAGTTGGGTAGCAACCATTTGTTTGTGTCTTTTGTCCGCCAGCAGCCTTCATCGTCTTTCAGTCCCACCCGTGCCCATTCAGTCAGTTCGTGGGGTGAGCTCGCCATCTGGATGTCCCTAATAGTTTCCCTAGCGTCCTTCCATTTTTCTGTTTGTGACCTGGTCACATACATGCGTGTCGTTGTCCTATTCTCAGCTGTGGTCCGGGCAGTGATGTCGGCCAGTGCATTCCCCTGCCCAATGATGTCCGTAACCTTTTTGTGTGCCTGGCATTTGATTACAGCAAGTTGTTTGGGAAGGAGGACCGCTTCAGTCAGAGCGGAGATTAGATCTCCGTGTAGGATGGGTGTGCCGTGTGAGGTCAGGAATCCCCTCTCCTTCCACAAGAGCCCGAAATGATGAACAACCCCGAAGGCATACTGGCTGTCTGTGTAAATATTCGCTGTCATCCCGGCTGCTAGGATACACGCTCGTGTGAGGGCAATCAGTTCCGCTGCCTGTGCAGATCGTTGTGTGATGCGGGCGGTCTCAACTAGAGTTCGGGCTGTGGTAACTGCATAAGCAGCTGAGGTAGTGCCATCGGGGAGTTTGATACAAGAGCCATCTACCCATAGCTCTCCGTCAGGATCTGGAAAAGCAGTGTCTCGGAGGTCAACTCTACTCCTGGTCTGTTCGTCCGTGAGGGTCACACAGTCATGTATAGGGGGCACATTGGGGTCGTTCTCAAAGTGGCTGGATTTAGCGTGGTGCATCTTTTCAGTGTGATATGGGGTGCAAGCAGAGTCAGTTCGTACCCAGTCAGTCGTGCACTAGTCAGATGCTGCGTCTTAGTCTGGTTTAGGAGGGTATCAACCGTATGGGGCACTAACACCGTAAGGCAGTTCGAGAGCACGATCCCCTCACTCTGTCGGATAGAGATAGCAGCGGCAGCTACAGCTCGAAGGCAGGCAGGCAAAGCTCTGGCTACGGGGTCAAGAGTGGCAGAGAAGTAGGCACATGGGCGTTGCTTTGGGCCAATGGACTGAGTCAGGACAGACAAAGCGCACCCCTCCCTTTCGTGAGTGTAGAGGGAGAAGGGCTTTGTGTAATCGGGGGTTCCTAGGACTGGTCTCGTAGTTCCTTGAAGGAGGATTGGCATTCAGGGGTCCAAGGGAGCGGGAAGGGGACATCTTTGGCCAGCAGGGAAAGTAGTGGTTTCACAATGAGGCTGAAATTTGGTAACCACTGTCGACAGAAGGAGGTGAGGCCTACTAGGGAGCGGACTTGTTTCTGGGTCTTAGGGACAGGGGTTTCTAGGATGGTCTGAATTCGATCGGGCGTAAGTTTCCTCCCGTCCTTGGACAAGAGATGGCCTAGGTAAGGACCTGGGGTTGGCAGAATTGCAACTTCTTCTTGGAGACCTTGTGGCCATTCTCCGCGAGGACGTGCAGGAGTTGGATGGTGGCAGTGACTGCAAGTGAAGTGGTGTCGGCCGCCAAAAGGATATCATCGACGTACTGTATCAACACCACTCCATCCGGTAACTGGACTGCGTCCAGCTGTCTCTTGAGGGCCTGGCTGTAGATGCTGGGACTTTCAGTGTAGCCTTGGGGTGCTCTACAAAATCTATATGAGCGGGATTTTAAGGTGAAGCCGAAAAGGTAGCGGCTGTCTGGGTGGATGGGGATGGAGAAGAATGCGTTCTTGAGGTCGATTACCGTGAAGGTGGTGGCAGTGAAAGGAATCAGAGTCAGAATGGTGGTGATGTCTGAGACTACGGGGTACTGAGGTACAACTACTTTGTTGACCTCTCGTAGGTCGATGATTAAGCGGTACGCCTTCTCATCTCCCTCACCCTGCTTCTTTACAATGGGTAGGATAGGGCTGTTGCAAACATTGCTAACTACTTCCTCTACCACTCCTGCATCTATCAGGGACTGGATGATCTTTACCAATGCCTTCTCACCCTCGGGCGATATCCGATATTGTGGAAGTTTTGGGAGCACTGCGTCCTGTCGAACAGTTATATGTACAGGGTCAATCATCATGCGTCCTACGTCCGAGTCAGTTTTTGCCCATAGGTACAGAGGTAGAGTGTCGAGTAGGGACGAGTCAGCGTCAGTGATGGAAAACATGCGTGGAGTGGGACAGGATCTGAGCATAGTTGGGTTGTCGTACAGAATGACTCGAACCCCATCTTGTGAACACCTAATAGTAGCTCGGAAATGTTTCAATAAATCAAGTCCCATAATGGCATCGGGGGTGTTGGATGAGAGTAAAAACGTTGTGTCGGTGGTGTTATTTTCCAAGTCAAAGGAGATCAGTGTGGACAAGGGGTTGGTGGAGGGCGTTCCATCAAAACCTATCGATGTCACATGTGAGCCAGACAAGGGTGCCCTCGGAATCAGTCGTTTAGATAACGCGCTACGTGTTGCGCCAGTGTCTACCAAAAATGGAGACTTCGTACCCAGGACCTTAGCGGTGACATAAGGACCTTGCTGGTCAACATGGAGCTCGACTGGATCCCTCCCTTGCCCTTGGCGGTCCTGTGCGAAGTCGCGGGCATTGTCGTAGTCAGACTGTTGGTACTGGTTCTGTCGGGGACGGTCAAACGTATTCGGTCTGCCTGGTCTGTCGTTGTAGGTGTCGTTTGTGTTCCCTCGTCCCTGTCCTCTATTTCTTGGCTCACCCGCTATGTCTCTTGTGTCCCTATTTTTGATTGCTTCTAGCCGAACCGGACACTGGGATTTCCAATGACCAAATCCTTTGCAAAACGCACACTGGTTCTCGTCGATGTCTGTACGTCCAGCGTGGGGTGTGGATGTACGGTCTCTAGGGGGTGGATTTCTAGGAGCATTCGATTGGTAGCTTCCTTTGTACTGTTCCCTTCCACTAGTCACCCCTTGCAACTGAGCAATCATCACCCTTTCCTTCAGGTCCTTTTTCTTTTTCTCAGTCGCCCTATCGTTCTCATTCTTTTGATGCTCATAGTACTGGGCCATCTGAAGGATAGCCGCGGGTTTGGAGGCTGCCCAACTACTCTCACTAGTCTGTAGTTTCTGTGAGACTTCCTGCGACAGACCTTTGACATAATTCTGGACAAACAGATGATGTCCGGTTGCAGTGGTCATGTCCTGGCCACTGTAATCGGAGAACACCGTCTCAAACCGGAGAAGTATTCTGATACGTCTCCTGGGGTTTCTGGCGGCAGGCCGTTACTATCGACCAATCCACCTTCTTTTCTGGTATCAGGGTTTTCAATTTCTGGACGATCTTGTCCGGGAGGTCTAGAATGGATTTTAAAGGTTTCTGCCCGGGCTCTCGTTGCCTATCTATGCCATCGAGTTGTGACCAGGTATGTTCGAACAGCTCAAGATGGTCGACTTTCCGGATTTGCTTCCACACATCAGCTGGCAGACATAGCCCGAAAAACAAATCGATGTCCGCTAGGGTCATAATCGTCGAACCCAAGGCTGTGCCTAATTCAGTATAAAAGGCGGTGGGGTTCTTTCGTAAATCATGCAAGGATTTTCGGAAAGTCAGGATGTCTTGCCGAACCCATGGTTGGTAGACCCAGTTATAAACTACTCTCCCTCTTGCATCTTGGTGGTTAATGTCATCATGCGTTCCCTGTCCTCTTGGGGGAACCCAGTAGGGGGCGGCCTCCTTTATAGGCATCATTGTGTTAGCTTTTTCTGTTTGGGTTCGGTCGCTACAGGAGTCGTAGCGCTAGTTTCTAGTCTCTGTTCAGTGAGGTGGTGGAAGACTTCAAGCGTACGCGTGAAGAGGTTCGTCACATCACACTCGCCTTCATCCCCAATGTCAACTTTCCTATAGAGAGTCGTTAACCTCTCAGGACCTTTGTCTTGGTATCGATCCTCATAGGCATTGAGGGTATGATAACAAAATCGCACAACAAAGTGTCGTCTGTGGCTATTGGCATATGAATTGTACATATCCGTTACGTATTCCTCACTCTCTTTTCGTTCCAGCAGTGTCTTCACTATCTTATCGATCCCTACTCGTTCATCTTTGCTTAATCGGTTCATTCTAGTGGAATCTTTCCTTCTAGTTTCAGGGTCATCTAGTGTTACTGTTTGCGCTACGTTGAGTACAAGGGGTTCGTCCGGCGCGGAGGCCGTGAGGACCGAGGTCCTGGCACTATTCTCACCCGTACTTGGGGGCTGCGGGTGTTGTACTAAGGTTTGGGAAGGGGCGTATGGAGGGGGCATGTAGATGATTGGGGGACCTAGTAATAAATCATCGTTCGCTCGTTGTTTCGAGGGTATCTCAGGGTAGAGCGTAGAGGGTGTTCTAACGGGACACTGGCCCGATGTTTCGGACTCTTGCTTCTGTTTAGCTGTCTCTCTCTCCTTTATCTCTTCCTCTAACTTTCTAGCAGCTAGGTGAGCTGCTTTTCGTAGCTCTTTCTCTAATCTGACTTCGTTTCTCTTTTTCGGTTGTTCTGCTTCTTTGCGCCACATGCCGAGGCTGTCGAGCATAGTGGGCGTTGTCTTATTACTACGAAGGGCTGTTTCCAGCACGTTTATTTTATCGTCATCAAAGGATCCTATCCGTGGCCACTGACTTTCCTGATCCTTTCTTGTATATTTATGCCATAGTTTACTATAAGCTATGGCGACTAGTCCATATTTAGTGAACATGTCCTTATTAGGGGTGCCTTCCAGTGGAGCTGGATGGTTCATCTCTAATAAGCGGTCCGGGCTGAACCAACTACCAATCAGTGGGGAGAAGATAGGCATGACAGATTACAGAGGGGGACAAAGGTCCGCACTACCTATCTTTTCACTACTAGCAAAGACTAGACAGAATATTTCTATTCTACGTTATTTGCAAACAGAGAATACCACAAAAAGAATCAGCTTCGAACAACCAATGTTCGGACAATCAATCAGTCAGTGGGGAGAAAAATAGGCACGACAGATTACAGAGGGGGACAAAGGTCCGCGTTACCTATGCTTCACTATCTGCAAAGGAAGAGAGAATATTTCTATTCTTCCCCGTTTGCAGGCAGAGAATATCTCAAAAACAATCAATGAGCAATACTAGTATTTTCAGACAGTCAGACAATCGTTTTGCAATTTGTCGTGTTACACGACCTTACCCGGACCGCAAGGACAGTTTCTCGTCTTTCGCTTCCAGCGCCCGATCGTCCTCTATTCTCCTTAATTGCCGCGGCACTCCTGATGGTTCCCAGTCAGGACCGTAGATCACTCGAGAGAGGTCTGCTCGGAACCGGTGAAGTTCGGATGATCGGCTGCCAGACGAGGGTCTATCGGGCAGGTGCACTTCCCGATCGTTGCAGTCGTTCACTCTGTCGTCAGGACCTCTCCCACTGGATCCACGTGTCGCTGATGGGCCCCACGTTTGAGACGCCAATTGTAAAAGGTGAGGCAGATTTCAATCGATAATATTTAAGTATTGCCCGCTGTTAGTCGCCTCTCATACCACTCGAAATTATCTAACAAAGAGGCAGGCGCTGGAGACTGGAAGGCAGGAAACAGAGGTTTATTCCGACGGAGCAGAACACATCAAAACAGACAACAGGGTATCTTCTCGAGGTGCTCTAACCGCATCTCTGAGGCCTGGCCTCTTATACACAAGTTTATGGCTTTATTGCATGAAACACATTCCTGTCAATGCTTTGAAGTACGGAAAGACATCCTTGGAATCCCCGCTTCAAGCCCGTTCCCACACACATTTACAGTAGAAGTCCCCACCCCGATCTCAGTAGGTGATGACTGTCGCGCAGCTGGATATTCCGCCGATTCCCGGAATGTGTGCGGCTCATCGGATCTCATGGGGTGGGGGTTTCGATTAGTCTTAGATCCTTTGAAGAGGGGCAGCTGCCTACTGTATGGGCAATAAACTGCATCCGCAGGGCTAGGTGACGGCCTGGGATCGGGCCGGACAATCGGGCACAGAGGAAGGGGGTTCATCAAAGGATGTGTGATCATGAAAGGGACGGAGGGAGGTGTTAGCCGGGTACGGGATGTGGCTCCGAGGCAGGGTCGCGCTAAAGGGGTGGTTTATGGCCCGAGCGTGTGAGAGCGGGGGCTGTCAGTGCGCGGGGGATGCTTGCGAGGTCGAGAGAGAGACGCGCTGGCTATCGGCAGTGGGCAGAGAGGCCATGGCATTCAAAATGGCTGCTGCTTACGCGCACATATGAGCCTGAAAAGGGACAAGATGTCGCCGATAGTGTTTAAGTCGCAATCTAGATTTTAACAATGACAGACACGTGAACAGACATTTGCGGCTTTCCCCCCACCTGAATCGTTTATTCAGTTGCTTAACTGATGGTGAGAGACTATGAGAGGGGGCAGGAGTGAAAGGAGGAAGAAAGGGAGAATGGGGATAAAGGGAATCGGAGAGAGGCTAAGGAAACTAAAATGTGATTTTATAGTCAGACTGGAGCTGGTAATGTACTGACCTGGAGGCCTGGAATTATATTAAGCAGCATTTTATTTAGTTTCACATTGTTGAGCTACACATAATTTTATGCAGGCAGGCCTTCCTTCGGCTGGATGCTGTTGGTGTGTGTTATTTCTTGATAACTCTATATTGAGAATAGTGGAATGGGCCAGAGCCCTGCCTAGGCTGTCATCTGTCATTTAAAGGGGTTTTAAGATCCAGGCATATAATACGCACACTATATTCATGGCTATTTGTAACTGCGACAGGTATTTGAAAATTTGCTTTAAAATCACCTCTGGCTGGGGGTAGCACTTGTTTTCAATAGTTCCTAGCAGCAAACGTTTGTGGCTTTGTAGCATTGTAAATCATCCTAATGCAGCACATACTTAATGTACCGGCCTGGTGTACTGTAGTTGCATCACAGAGAAGGCCTCCTAGGCACTCTTGGATATTTAAAGATTTCATTTATCTTAGCTTGGCCTTGGCAGTGTTCCATTCCAAAGCAAACAACATACCTCTATTTGGAACTTTTAGGAACTATGCTTATGCACACATACCCTTTGCACAGTGGAAACAGTGCAGGCTGTGTGTGCTTTGCGGGGGTGTCGTCTTCGTGTGATCGCTTACTGACAAGAGCTCTTTGCATGTTGGGACTTGTAGTTCATTATGTATATAACGCTTCAAGTCCCAGCATCCAAACTGCTCTTAGCTAAAAAGTTATGTTGGGTAAAAGTAAACTCCTTCCCTCAGCACTTTTGAGATAAGGCCAGTGGGCAGCAAGGCATGTAACATAACGTGTCATCATAGGCATCAAGCATCATAATTTGACAAATGAGGGTTCCAGTCAGTGGTATTCCTCTTTGGATCATTGCTGGTCTTATCCATCTCACTCTACAATGGAATTGATGGGGTGCGGTTCCGTTCATATATTGGGATCAGCAGTCATGGTATCTGTGAGAAGTAGGCCTGGTATAAGCTATCCCAATTAAAGTGGGCATCTTGCACCAGTCCAAACAACCCTTATGGTGATTTAAGAGATCAAAGACAACATTAGAAAGCTATCCAAGTGGTAGCTGTGGAGAGCAGCCTTCAGGCGTAGTCTTGAAGGAATGTTAAGCAGCGTGTTTTACCAGAATGCAACCTTATTGTATTGGTTAAATGAAAGTAGAACCACACAGTCGTTAAAAAAATATGTTTTATTATTATAACACACCTTAAATACCTCACAGTATCTGCTACATGCAGAAAATATAAAGCACACAAGACTATAGCACAGAAACAATCGTAAGTAGCACTAATACACAGTGGGCTCCAGGGGGAGACCAAACCATATACTAAAATAGTGGTATAAGAACCACAACTCGAGTCAAGACAGTGTCTAGAGGTTGTAGAATTGCTGGGACCCCAAGGAACCACCCAAGGTAAGGAGGGACCCCACGTAGAACGGGTGCAGTGTGAGAACACAACCGTGTGCTATGTACAATTCAATAGGAGAATCGCGGTTGCAGTTTTAAAGTTTAAGGACCCTTCCCAGTGGATTACGAAAAAAACCATTTAGAACATGGAAGGTTGGAGAGCCAGCCCATCCGTCGATTCCAAAGTACCAGAGTTACCTATCCCAGGGAAGCCGGGTGCATAGGGCTGAAGTGGCGTTGGAAACTATTGTCGATCTTAATGGAAGGCTTCAAAGAAATGCCACTGCTGGAAAGAAGAAAAGTGTCAGGTGGAACCCACAGGTGGATTCTTGATGGAAGGAACCTGAAAGCAGAGGGGACAGAGTCTTGGCCACTCAGGAGTGACCAGGGGCTCGGTAGACGAATGCCAACCGATGTCAGGTGCTTCTGCTGTGAAGATGGAGACCTTAACTGTGCAGCCACGGGGACAAGGAGAATTCAAGGATGACCAGGAGCCAGGGACCAGCTGCCCCACAAAAGATGTCAAGGGCTGAGGGGTCGGTGTCCGGCGAGGGCACCAACAAGCATTGGCAGCGGCAACCCATGAAGAAGGTTAAGAAAGGTTATGGTCTGGCCCAGCAAGGACCAGGAGACTCACCTCAGCAAGCGGAGTCAGGATAGGCCTGGAGCAACCAGGGGAGCCCAAGAAAAGCAGTGTTGTCCCTCAAATGGACCCACAGGCCGAAGGTACAGGAGTCGCGAGGGGACCTCTAGCAGTTTCCCAAAGTCACAGCTTGCAGGACACAGAGTGTGAGGAGGCCAAAGTCCTGTGTACAAAATGTGCACAGAGGCTGGGACTATCGATAGCCCAATGCACTTAGTTGGGAAATGGCAACAAGCATATGCACTTGCAAGAGTACACAGTGCACAGGGGTTGGGGTATGCCGTCCTCACGAGGGACACTGACCTCAGACTTGGTGAGAGAGCAAGTCAACCTCAAGAAACAAAGGAACCTACCTCCTGTGTTGCTGAAGCCTTCAAAGTCCGCAGGAACCCTGGATCAGCAGACTGGTCAGTTAAGTTGCGGTGCCTGCAAATGCAGGGGAGTGACTCCTTCCCCCCAAGGGAGATACTTCAGTTGTCCTTGATGCTCCACAGGTCCTGCTTGGAGCCTGTACTTTGCACGGGCACAGACGATGCTTTGGACAGAGAGGGAGATGAAGTCGGGCCCAGTCGAAGTCCAGCGAAGTCCAGAGTGTCCAGACAGTCGGAGTTCAGTGGTTTCTGGTTCTGAATCTTGTCCACATCGAATCCAGGGTCCTACAGCCAGGTAAGCCCTTTTGAACCTATGGGAGAGGGTTGGACAGATTCAGGGGACCCTCCCAGGTGCTGGCAGGACAGTGGGGAGGATACTCCCATGTCCTTTGTCCAGTTTTGTGCCAGAGCAGGAGCCAATAGCTCCCAGGACTGGTTAGAACTGGACTATGCACATCAACACCAAGTGTGCCCCAGATGCAGACTTTCAGGCACTTTGGAAGTGCACCTACCCGTCCCCAATAAACTAAATCCTGTCTGGGAGGTGGTCACACCTCCCTGCGACAGGATGCCTATTGTCCTGCCTTCCCCTGCGCAAGCTTGGCTCAGCAGCAGGAAGGCAGAAAGTTGTCTGTGGTTGGCAGCAATCATTTTGTACTGCCAGGGTCGAGAAGGCTGGTACTGGGAAGACCAGTGACCCCACAAAGCTCGTTTCAGAAGGGTTGAATTATACCTGCCACACCAGTTACCAGTGTGGAGGTATGGTTCCAAGGTGTTTGATATCAAACACAACATGTTTTGTTGCAGCAATTTTGAGATAACATTTTACGTGAGCATGTAATGCACCTCTACCTATATGTCTGGCTGCTTCACCGACAACCCGGGAGAATGGTCTCCGAAGGCTGCAGGGGTGCTCTGCTCATGCAGGGGCACCCTCTCATGGAAAACCCAGCACCCTGCCTTCAGGATTGTTAAGGCCTGCTAGAGGGATGACTGATAGGTTTTAAGTGTAGTGCCCTATAGATATGGTAAACCTATATCTAAAGTAAGTGGTGCAAGCATCATCTTACACAGACTGCAAACGCAGGCCTACAGTTCCATTTTGCATGGCCTCTCATGGGTGGCATAATACATGCTTCAGCCCATGGGAGGCCTCTGGAGTACCTATGCCCTGGGTACATGTGTACCATATACTAGGGACTGACAAGGGTACTCCAGTATCCAATCTGGAGTGTACCTAAGTAGATACATAACATTTTAGGTAGAAAGCAGATAGACTTGGGTCCTGATTAGCAGGATCCCAGCCAGACTGGTCAAAAACAGAATAACATCAAGCAAAAAGTGGGGGTAACCATAAGAAGCAGACCCTTCTTTCCTACAGTACCCGATGCCTAGAGTTGTGGGAGTCAATTCACTTCTAGAGTACTGAATGCTTTCATGCATTCATTTTTGAGGAAAATAACTCCCAAGACAAAACAAGGTGAAGTCAGTAGTTAGGAAAGGGTGAGGCAGAATCCTCACATCTCATAGTTGTCAGTTCTGAGAGCAAATCAGAAGGCAGAGGGAGTGCAGGGAGGTTCCCGGGAGTCAACAAAAGGTAATAAACAATTACAAATGAAATACATTTCACCTTGACAGACCCTCACTTCAAAATCAATCCTTGCCAGGCAGAGAGCAAATAACAGGTTGAAACATGTTTACCCCTCACCCACATTTGTGTTGAAGATGTTCCCTTTTGTTTTTAATCCTATTATATACTTATATGTGTATGTACTTTGTGGGCTCTGGAGATCAGCCCTAGGACTTGCCTGCTTCCGCTTAGGGCCTTTTTTTTCTGTTCAACTGCCTCTATTTAACTGTCTTGATTGAAAACGACCAGCAGAGGTCAGAATAATACTATAGCATTCTCTAGATTCCAGTGCATAGAAACTGTCTTCCACGAGCACCCATAGATCATATTTTTTTCAAATCTTGTATTTTCAGTGATATGACCATTGAAGGCACTGATTTTATATTAAAAAAAACAGAGCTTTGGACCATACCATTTCCAGCTGAAAGGAAATATTTCTCTCCATGTGTTCCCATACCTGGTTTGTCTCACAGTTTGGTGCTTACTTTCCCTCCATGTTAAAGAACAGTAGATGTTTTAGCACCCAGGCTAATGTGCTGCATAGCTAAGCACATATAAGGTCCCAAAGGCGAGACAGATTGCATTGCACATGCTTGTTCTGTACTTGTTTTTGCTGATTTTAGGACTCTGAGCACTTCACTACAGCCAACAAGTGCTAAGGTGCATGTGCTGTCTCCCTTAAACATGTTATGATTGATTTACACCTTTTGGTATATTTAATATACCTTTACGTCCCATTTAAATTGGTATGCCATATACCAAGGGTCTGTAAATTAAATGCTACTAGTGGGCTTGCAGCACTGACTGCGCCACCCACACAAATAGCCGTTCAAACCTGTCTCAGACCTGCCATTGCGGGCCTGTGTGTGCAGTATACTTCCACTTTGACATGGCATTTAAAGCTACTTGGCAAGCCTTAAACTTCCCTTTTAATACATATCAGCGACCCTTAAGGAGGGCCCCTGGTAACCCAAAGGCTGGGTGCTATGTAAGTAAAAGTAGGACATATATAAGTTTATGCGCAGATAGTGACAAATAGCCTATTTAATTTTTCACTGCTGTGAGGCCTACTTCTCTCATAGGCTAGCATTAGGATTTCCTTAATATATTTTTAAGCTGTAATTCCTGATTAGAGAGGAGTGCTTTTATCATGTTTCATATGTTTGGAATGCTCTTGATAAATCCTCTTTACTGGTGAAGTTGGATTTAACATTAAAAAATAGGTCTTTTAGAAAGTGGACATTTCTCTGCTCTTAGCTCTTTTGTGTCTTACAACCTGTCTCCAATACATGCCTTGGTTGGATGACAGCTACACTTTGTGCATTCTCTCTAGACAGCTAGAAACACACTCATCTGCATTCCCATGGGACTTCCTGGGCAGGGAGGAATGGAAGGGGCTAACACACTTCAGTAAGTAGTGTCCTGCCCACAAGTAAAACGCTGATTCCCCCGCCTTCCCCCCACAGGGTTAGACTGGCAGACAGGACTGGACTGAAGGGGATGGGTGCACTTCAGAGGCCAGCATTTGATGTCACCTCCACTTCAAAGGCACTTTTGAATGTAGGAACTGGGTCTTTGACCACACAAATCAGACACTTCTGGCTGTACAACTGGACTCTGTCAGAAGTACTGGTGTGCTGCTCAAACACTCAACTGGACTGCTGATTTTGAAGGCCTGGTTTTCTGTTGTTGCCTTGCTGCCTGGTGCTCACCGACTCTTCTGAAGGAGAGCTGGACTCCGCCTTCTTCCAAGTGATATCCAATTGCTTGTTGGCTTGCCTCTTGTTGCTTGATACTCAGGGAAACCAAAGTCTCTACCCCTACTCCTTTGCCTGACTCACTGGAAGTGACCCATGTACTTGCAACACGTATTTTGACGCATCTCCTGTCTGCATGTAGCAGAACCAGCACATAGACCCAGTTGCAGGAGTAAAATCAACGCATCTCTTCAGAACCAGCACTTTGCCTCCAGAGAACGTCATATCGGACAGCGTATTGCAGCTCTGCCTTTTTGGGATTACCATTTCTGGAGAATATAGTCTGCATTATCCAGCTACTTCCCATCCCTCAGGAGTTTTTATGCAAACAGAGCGGGCCTGTGAGCCGGAGTGCTTTGTAATTTGACTACATCCTATTCCAATTGACACAGAAAGCATTGCCCATAGATTGATGCGATGATCCAAATTTACTTTGGGAATACCATTCCTGGAGAATATTGTCTGAATTCTCCAGCAACATCTCCACCCCTTGGGGCCTTGAGATTTTTGTGCTTACTCCCAGGAAATGGGTTGCAAGACTTTCACGCACATTGCAGTCTAGGGACCATGGCTGATCCCTGTCCCATAGAGACTTCCAATATTCGTAGGGGGCTTGAGTTAGTGCCTCTACAGTTCAAGACCTATGATGTGTGGAACCAATCCTGAATGTAGTGTTTTATCATTTGCCGCATGAGTACTAACTAATGGTGTTTCCCATTCCTCATCCTGATGATGACCCTGTATAAATCACCTCAAGGGGTCGAAACGCTTACACAATAATAGTGTACTGTACTGTTTATGTAGTTCGGGAGCCTGCAACTCTGGTTAGCATCTAGAAGAGACAACCGTGCATCCTCCACAGTCACCATTTATGTGTATATTGTATAGCACAAGCGCACATTTTACTCACCTACCTCACTTTCACTGCACCTTTTCATCATTTGGGAACACCTCTTTAATTCCAAATGTACTTAGTTACAGGCATGATTGAGTTTGTTTTACTGAGATTCAAAGTGTTAAGTGATCATATAAAATGCTTACTTTGTAGTAAAACCAATCTATTGATTGTTATTCACTAGTTTACTTTGGACGTTGAGGCCCCCAACCTCCCCCCTCCCCCCCAAGGGAACATTGTTTCCTATTATGTTGTACTACCCAGGGTTACTGAGTTGCCCCTGTTTTACACATATTTTAGTTTTATACAATAGGAAAATGGTATAAAGGAAGCTGGTTTTGCACATATTTTAGGGCAATCATCCAATGCCTGATGGGCTGGCCTAACAGATCAGTGTGTGGGTGGGATTTTTAGTAGCTTGTGGTCCTGGTTTATGGCGAGGTGGGACTGTTTTTACTGTTCGTTTTCTTGCTAATATTTCAAAAATTGGCTGAGTATTGGCACATCTCAGAAACAAGCAGGTACTCGGGTATAGGGTACCTGCACTTTTTTTTCTTCATTTCAAGCACTGGTAGAACCTTGATGTGTGCAGCTTTCCTAGTGGATCTTTACACTGTTGAATGTCAGAATATTTGTAACAAAAATCTTTTCTGACATAAATAACGTGTCCCAAATATCTTTTACAAAAATATCGTCCCTCTGAGTTTTCATTTTCTAGTAACTGCAATAGGGAGATATTTTTGTAAACAATATTTAAGTCACAATATTTTATCCAACAATATGTAATCCTAATTATTCTGATCCCATACACCTCCACAGGTGCCGTTATGTGTTGGTATGTGGGAGTGTTTTGCCTCAGATTTACTCTGCTCCCTGCATACTGTATGTGGATGCATGTCAGTGCCTCACCTTCTTCAGGGTGCTCACCACTCACCAGGCTCGCTACTTGCGTATGTTCTCTACGTTGAGAATTTGGACTGCAGATGCTAGTCCTATATGGTAATGCTGCTGCTGGGACCCGGGTATGGTAGGGCAAACAGCACTTGGCGCAATTGGTTAGCCTAACTTCCATATACCATTGGGGTCACTGGTACCGAGATGCAGCTCATACCGATATGCCATAGCTTTCCACACTGAGTTGACTATCTGGTAATTTGCAACAGCTCAGATCTGGGGAGTGTTTTTGCTAGCTTTAGATTTGTAAATCAGAAATCAGGCTATTTTGTAAATCACATATGTTTGTAGGACAATAATATTTTTCTACAAAAATCTTTTTTTTTTACCTTGATTTGTTGCAAGTTCTTGTTCTTTCAGGGTCCATTTCTTAGCCTTCAATAATGAATTCTTTTGTGACACAAAAATTCTTATTTGCAAGAGTATTTTTTCCAGTAGTGATTAGTTTTCTGATGCAATTCTTTTCATTGTTGTAATATATCAATATTATTACGAAAAATGATGTGGGCGATTCTCATTTTGGCATAGCAGGAATTTTGGTCAAAACCAAGGAAGTAGCGAGATAAATAAAGCAGCCCTCACTCTAAAACATATGGTAGTGAGTGATTGAGAAATCTGTCTCCTTTTTATAAAGGCCTGCCGGAATTGTTCTCCAGGAGAAAGTTTTTTGAAAACGGTGCAGTGATGCATTTTAAAGGACTATTTAAAAATAATTTAGCCAAACGGCTACAAGATTACCAGTCTGTCTAGCATGAGTGAGGCTTCAGTGCAAGTAGTCCAGTCCTTGAGTTTTCCATTTCCTCCTTTATGGGTCCCTTTTAGGGGCTACCAAAGGGGCTTCGCCAGTGTAGTTAAGGGAGTGGCTTAAAAACACGTAAGCTAAAAGTTTGTGCTTCGCATAGTATGCCGCCCGACTTGTATTTTTCTGTTTCTATCATTGCATCCAGATATAGGATACAGCACGTAACATTACACCTATAAGAAGTCAGGACTATTGGCTTTGTCAATGGGTGTTAGTTGCACAAGATAAATAAGCAGCAACTATGGCTTGTATATAATATTGAGAAAGCTTCCACTTAAGGCCCTGGTGACAATGTTGCTGCTCCTGAGTTTCAAAAAGAGAAGGAAAATCCAGAGAGAAATTGACTCTCTTTAACCCCTTCGCAGCGGGACTAATTCCCGCTGTGCCACAGTGCTTGTGACGAGCTCGGCTCGTCATGCAGCACGGTGGTGCTGTGCTCAAGACGAGCTGAGCTCGTCATGACTCCGCCCACTCAATGGAACGCCTCGCACAGGAGGGGAATTACGCCCGCGTGGGCGTTCAGCGGAAGTCATGACGAGGTCAGCTCGTCATGACCACAGCGCCACTTTGCCTCATGATGAGATGAGCTCGTCATGAGCACCGAAGGTGTTAAAGTATTTCTCTTCCCTTATAACGCTCACCTGGCATGACGTCATGCCGTAACTTCTGCACTTGTGACAAGTGAGCAGTGTGAGCACGCGCACATCTATGTGCCTGCTGTCAATGCAGTCCGGAACAAGCATTGGCATAGCCTATCGGTCTCGCTTTTGGGACCTTATAAGTGTTTAGTTATGCAGCACAATATCCTTGGTGCAACACCATCAACTGTTGCATGCCTAAACTCTTATAAGGTCCCAAAGGCAAGACCTTTTAGCTATGCCAATGCTTGTTACTCTTCTGTCTCTCATTAGTTATTTCTGTATGTTTTACTTGTTTGCATTATTTCAGTCTATTTCCTACTTACCTTCTTTATTTTCCTCCTTCCAGTTTTCTTATTACTTTCTTGTCTCCTTTCTTTTCTACTCACTCCTTTCTTTCCATCTTACCTTCTTTGTATCATTCTTCGGTCTTCTGTCTTACCTTTCTTTCATCCTTTACATTTTTTTACTTCCTTCCCTTTATTGAGTATCAGCAAAGTACAGCCGCGCATAAACACAACATTGGATTCGGTCAATATGCAAACATACTCTAACATCATCCCTGCTGTGCCTACATCTCCTCCCTCTCCAGCTGCAAAACGAAACCTCCCACCCCTCCCCCTCCCCTCAAGCACTTTAATGAGATACCGTATAAAGTTCTCATTCCAGGTTCTCGTGGGCCAGCCGTTGCTGTCCTTGATCAGGCCGTGGCTCCAATAGCCTTCCATAGTCCCTTGAAGTGCAGTATGTTTCCTCTACGTCTACCCTCAGTACATGTGCTTGTTCCCTGCTTGTTCCTCAACTACCTCTACACTCAGCCCAGCATTATTCACCCTTCCACCGGCGCTCCACTACCCCCCTCACCTCTTGAGCTTCTTCCCTCCCTCGTATCCTCCCCATTCTCAGCCTGTCGTGCCAGAAGGTATGTGACCAATGGTCCCCAAATATCCCTAGATCGGGATTTGAGTGGGAGCGTGTCTGCATATTCATGGAGTCGCTCTTGCCACATTGTCAGATCTGTAATCCAGCTCTTGAATTTCGGTGCTCTTCCCCTCCCCCATCTACAGGCCACCTGTCGCTTTGCCAGGAAAATACACATTGCCATAAACTTCTTATGCTTAGTACGTACTCCATCTTTTAGGCCCAGCAGTGCTAGCAGATGGGATGGCTCTATCTGTTCCCCTAACATGTCAGACAGTCCTACAAACACTTCTTCCCAATAGCTCAGGACTCTGGGGCAACACCACGCTAGGTCTATGAAATCCGCTCCCTCACTCCCACAGCGTTCGCACCTATCGTCCGCTCTTAGGCGAAACTTATGCAGTTTAACCGAGGTATGGTACAGTCTATGAAGGAATTTATAATGTATCATTATTAGTCTGCTGTTACTGGTGACATCCTCCGTCTGCAGGCAGCAGGCCTCCCATTGTTCATCAGTTAGGGGTGTTTCCAGATCTTTATCTTATTCTGTTCTGGCTCGCAGGGTCTGGGGAGGGGGGTTGTGCCTGACCTGTCTATACAGGTGAGAAATAACATGTCTGGGTGTCTCAGATTGTAGCATCATGTGTAGCGGTGGGAAAGTGTCTGGCTCCTTAGGAAATGCAGGGGTGATGGCTTACATACTCTGCCTGAGACCGGTGTACAGGAAAGTTTCCATAAATGTAGTTGTATCCTCCCCAAAGAACTGTTCCTTGTTACGAAACAGTCCCTCCTTGTACAGATCTCCCCATGTGCCTATAGCTAATTTATCAAACATCTTGTGACACAGCCCTTCACTCGTGATTTGCAAGATAGGGTTTCGAGTCAATTTCATCAGCGGGGAATACATCATTGGCGCGTCTAATTTCTTGATCATCCATCTCCATGCTGCGACCGTGCAGTCTACCGTTGACGGATCCCTCTCCCTATCCTTTACCCCTGTAAAGATATAATTCTCCGGGGGCACCGGGGCCATGTATCCATCCTCCACCGCCAGATGGGTCATAAAGGGGGCGGATGGAACCAATACACCGCAAAGTGTGCCTGGGCACAGTAGTAATATTGCTCAAAATTGGGGACCTCGTAGCCGCCTTGGTGGTACGGCAGCATTAGAGTGGCTAGGTTGAGCTGTGCCTGCTTCCCCCCCAAATGAGTCGAACTAGCTGTGCTCTGAGCGTATTAAAGCAATACCTCCCGGGGTGATAGGGTATGTTTATGAATAAATACAAAAACTTTGGCAGGATTGTCATCTTGATTAGGGATATCCTGCCCGCCATGGACAGAGGCAGCTTTATCCACTTAGAGACCATGTCTGTGATTTTATCAATGGCTACCCCTTAGTTGGCCTGCATCAATTCATCTCTAGCCCAGGTTATGTGAATCCCCAGATATTTGAAGTGCTCTGTCTCCCACATCAGGGGGTAATCGAGCTGGTGTCTGACTGTCTCTCCCATTAGGGGGAACACCGCCAACTTACTCCAGTTAATTTGCACTTCCGAAATAGCCCAGTATTTGGTAATATCCCTCATTATGCGATTCAGGTTATCTTGGGGTTTCTTGACATGTAGGGTAATGTTGTCTGCATACAGCGAAATTAATACCTGCCGAGATGGGTATATTAATGCCCTATGATTATGGTGTTGCCTCAATTTCGCTGCCAGGGGTTCTATAGCCAGCGCAAATAATATTGGGGACAGCGGGCATCCCTGTCTCATGCCCTTCGATATGGCGAAACTTTCAGATCTGCTCCCATTCAGTAGCACTGTGGCCCGAGGGTCTTGGTACAGTAGCTGCACCCATCCCAGAAATCCCGGCGGCACCCCCATACGTCTTAGGACCCCAATCAAGTAGTCCCACTCTAGTGGATCGAACGCTTTGGTGGCGTCCAGAAACACCGCCACCGCCGAGGACTTGGGGTCAATGTCCTGTAGCACTGCCAGGAACGTTCTCAAATTGTGGGCCATGGCTCGGTTCGGAACAAATCCCGCCTGGTCAGGCAAGAAGCATGGGCGGATTTTGTGAATTGGCAATCCGCGAACTTGCGTATTTACGGATTCGCTATCCGCAAAATCCGCGAACTCTCGCGAATTTGCGGATTTTTTGTGTTCGCAAGGATTTCTGCCAGTTCGCGAGGGTTCTGTACCAGTTCGCAATTGCGAACTTACTTGTCGGCTCGCAACGGCCGCGACTATGTTGTTTCTACATCTGGTTCATCATCACAGGTTCACAGCACCCTCTGTTTCACCACTGCCACCCTCTGGTACACCCATGCCACCCTCTGGTACATCACTGCCACCCTCTGGTTGGTTTATCACTGTAGATTATGGGGGTGAAAAAAAGCAAGCACACCTGCCCTGCTTCAACTGACATGAATTAATTTGGGGTTGATTAATGTGTCACTGAATTTAAACTTCCAGTCTGGCTGGCACCTGCTTCCTTATCTGTAATTTGCTTTCTGTTGCAGTGCAATTTTTTTTCACAGGACCTTTGTGGCCTTTAGTTGCAAGTAGGCAACTGAACTCTGAAGGGGCCCCTCTGGAAGCACTACAGGGAATGGTTACTAATGATAAGATTGAACTTTTGCACCTGCTGAGTGCTTTCAGTTTTGTCTGTAATTGCTTACTGTTGCAGTGTAATTTTTTTAACAGGACCTTTGTTGTATACTTGTAGCTATTCTCTGAGCCTGCTGTGAGGGTCAGAGCAGGGTCATAGAATAGTTGCAAGTAGGCAAATGAACTCTGAAGGGGCCCCTCAGGAAGCACTACAGGGAATGGTTACTAATGATAAGATTGAACTTTTGCACCTGCTGAGTGCTTTCAGTTTAGCAAAAATCCAAATATCCAGCAGCATCCACAAAAAGTAATCCTTCCAGGTCAAGATCCAAATCAAAGTGACCAGCACATGAAGAAAGCACTGGGAGGAGCCTGGTGGACAGGAACAGGACGTTGGAGACTGTGGGGCACTTCCTTCCTCCCACCCCCCCAAAATGGGCTCCTTGCAAAGAAAAAGTGCAGGCAAATGTCAACCTGAGGAGTTATTCTGATAAAAATCATAATTTTCAAGGTTTATGCTGCCTGCTGGTGGATTTCTTGTGCGAAATTGCAAATCTACGTGTTCGCAAGTGTTTACTCCCGCGAAATTGTATAGTATTGTAGTTGGCAAGTGCGACCAAGCAAAAAATCCGCTTCGCACGGATTTTATGAATTTTCGGCAAGTTCGCGACAGTTCGCGGATTGCGAATTTACCGAAAATCTGCAAAATCCGCGAGCGGAACGGATTTTACGCCCATGCTTAGGCAAGACCATGCGTTCCATTAGTAGGTTAAGACGAGTGGCCAACACCTTTGCCAGGATCTTGTTATCACAGTTTAGTAGTGAGAGGGGCCGGTATGAGTCACATAAATTTGGAATCTTCCCAGGCTTCAGCAGTGAGATTATCTGGGCTTCTCTCATAGTTGCAGGTAATGTGCCTTCCTCTAATGCCTCATAATACACTGCCTTTAATATAGGAGCAAGGATAGATACAAAAGTCTTATAAAGTTCTACTGGCGCACCAGGCTGGTCTGTGCCTGGTGCGCGCCTCGAGCTCATACTCATCATTGCTTCCTTAATCTCCTCTATTTCTAGACCCACCCCCAGGAACTTTTGCTGTGTGCTTCCCAACCACGCCAGAGCTGTGTCATCCAGTTGTTGTGTTGGGTCTAGGGGAGTACCCCTTTGAGATGTGTAGAGATTCCTATAAAACTCGACAAAGGTGTCCATCTGCCCTTTTAAATTTCTATGTGTTGGCCCCTGTGCGTCTTTTATTTCCGTTATATAGTTCGCAAATTTGGGGGGCGGTACCGCACTCACCAGCGCCTTCCCAGGGCCATCCCCCTCACCGTAGAGTCGTGCACAGTATGGTTTCCCTCTATACCTGCCCTCCTTTTCTGTCGCTTCCTCATATTCTGTCATTTTAACACGCATTTTGGCTCGTATGTCGTATGTCGTCCCCCGCCCTTCCCGACGCCAGCTTCTCCTCTTGGCCTTTAAGCTCCCCTTCCAGCTTATGGAGGTCCCTACGCAGGTCCTTAAGTATACCCCCTCCTTTGGATATGCACCATCCTCGTACAGTGACATTAAATGCTTCCCACACAGTTGTGAGGCTTGCTACCAAGTCAATGTTTTTCTCAAAAATTTCCTGAATATCTCTTTCCATTTCAGCTTTAAACACTGCGTCCTGCAGGTGCAGGGGGTTAAGCCTCCAATGAATATGCGGGGCCTGGATGCTGGGAGTCCGTAAGGTCACTTTCACAGGTGAGTGGTCGGAATAGGTTCTGGCCAGGTGCTCAGCTTTTTTCACCCAGTGTGCCATGCCTACCGATACTATGAGGGAGTCTAGCCTTGCCCAGGTTCAATGGGCAGGTTCCTCTCAAACCCATCAAAACCTACAGGGCCACTCCATCCGCACCCTGGTACTCTGACATGCTTCGCCAGAAAAAGGCTTCATGTAAAGCCCTCGAACGCTCCTGGAGGCAGAACTATTCCCTCGACAGTAAAATCACCTATAAAACAGCTCTAAAAGAATACCGCAGAATGATTGAGGATCATAAAAGGGACTTCCTGGCTTCCAGAATTAAACATGCCAGTAACGGCGCCAAGGAGATTTTCAACATAGTCAGATCCTTTACGGACCCCAGCGCTCTGACTCGAACTCAACCAGCCTCCCAGTCTCTGTGTGATAAACTCTCACAATTCTTTGAGGAAAAAATCCAGGCTATTTACTCCTCCTTTCCCATCAGCAGTAGTGCAGGGTCGGGTGAGGAATCTACTACGTACCCGCTACAGTCACCCTCATTGCTAGAGTTTGCAGAAATCTCTGAGGCTGTCACACTGGTAGAATTACTCAACTGTAAATCTGGCTCCCCCAAGGACCCTTTGCCAGCCAAACAATATAAAAAACTGGCACCCCTGCTCAACCCATTCCTTAACCATATCTGGAACGAATCCCTGAGAACGGGCATTTTTCCCGCAAAATGGAAGCATGCGTCCTTAGTCCCCATCCTTAAGAAACCTGATCTTGACCCAGATAACCCTAGTAACTACAGGCCCATCTCTCTCCTGCCTGCCCCAGCTAAGATCCTGGAAAAACTGGTGCACGCCCAGCTTGCCAACTATATTGAATCCCATGGGCTCCTGCATGACTCTCAGCACGGCTTTCGATCGGGCCACAGCACGGAGTCGGCCCTTGTTGAAATGGCTGACTCGGTGAGATGGACGCTGGATCGAGGGTCGAGGGCGGTGTTAGTGCTGCTGGATCTCTCAGCAGCATTTGACACCGTCTCTCATAAGATCCTGCTGAGAAGGCTGGGAGACCTGGGTATTGGCGGTACAGTGTTGAGATGGCTCTCTTCCTACCTGGGTGACCGTACTCAGCAGGTATACACCCCTCCCTACACCTCCACTGCTAGACCACTTAAATGGGGAGTTCCACAGGGCTCCTCCCTGAGCCCGCTCTTGTTCAATGTTTACTTTTCCCCCTTGGCTAAACTGATTGCGCAAACTGGGATTAAATCCACCTCCTACGCTGACGACATTCAGTTACTCTTCACCTTTGATACCCCCACTGCCTCTGCCTTCGACCCATTGAAAAACTGTCTAAGAGACATCTCTAGCTGGATGGACTCCAATTCCCTCCGACTCAACGCTGGAAAGACAGAGATTTTGTTTTTTAACTCATCATCCCCTCTTGATTCTAATTTATGGTGGCCGGATGATCTCAGCCATGCCCCCACGCCTAAAGACTCGGTGAGAAACCTGGGAGTGCGCTGGGATAATCATCTCAGTTTCAACGCCCAGGTTCAAACAGTAGCAGCATCCTGTTTTGCTAAGATCAAGACAATTAGACGGCTCATCAACTACCTGCCGATGGACTGCCGTAAGACTGTGGTACAAGCCCTGATAATATCTCACCTGGACTACGCCAACGCACTATATCTTGGCATCACAGCAGGCCTATGCCACAAGTTACAAACTGTCCAGAATGCTGCTGCTCGGCTGGTTGAGAGAATTCCTGCCAGACATCACATCTCCCCACACCTCCGTAAACTCCACTGGCTCCCCATTTCCAAGAGATGTATTTTTAAGGCCATGACCCTGGCTTTCCGGGCCTCCAAGGGCAAAGGCTCGGCCCATCTGAAAAGCACTCTGAGACCGTATGTCAACACCAGGACATTACGCTCAAATTCCCTACTTCTGCTGGAAACCCCTAGATTTAAACGTACTCGCGCCGGAGGGAAAACATTCGAGGTCTGTGCCACTCGGTGTTGGAATAACCTCCCGGTTGCATTACGAGCCTGTCAAACTGAATTAGCATTCCGAAAGTCCCTGAAAACACATCTCTTCCCCATATAATGCCCCATTGGTGCCTAGCCTCTAAGTTCCATGATTTATTAGCGCCGGGACGCCCCATTGGGGCAGCTGTTGCGCTTTACAAAATACACAAATAAAATAAATAAATGTACTGCGGAATGGTGCGTTCCTTCCTTTCGGGTGGGATGCCTATACCGCCACGCATCCAGCCAGGAATGCGTGTCTATTATGCCCTTTAGAGTGCGATGCGAGTTGGTGTAGTGCACGGGAGAAGTGTGGGATCTGTCTGCCTCGGGTCAACCACAGTGTTAAAGTCCCCTCCCCACACCACGTAAGGCGTGCCGATTTCTTGGATTTTGCCCCATAAAGTAAGTAAGGTGTGTGTATTGTCAGTGTTGGGTCCGTAATAACTTACAAATGTGACCTCTTGCGAGTTTAGTCTCCCCCAGAGCAGGCAATATCTACCCTCTTTATCTGTTTCGGTTCCTCCCATGACGAACTGCACTCCTCTCTTGACCAGTATACCCACCCCCCTAGAGTAGCTTGAGTAGGATGCTAAGCATTGATGAGACGCCCATTTTACCGCAAATCTGTGCTCTTTTCTCGGGTCTAAATGCGTTTCCTGCAAGAGGGCCACCTTGATGTGGTGCCTATCTAAATATCCTAGCACCTGCCTTCGTTTCCTTGGGTTGTTTAACCCCCTTACATTCCAAGTCATTACTGTAAGCTCACTGCTGTCTTTTACATTATCCGCCATTCTCTTTTCAGCTTTCTTGAACTGCAAACAAGTATCTCAATGTCAGTGCCATACCCATTCCCCAACAGCTTCCCCGATCCCCCCCCCCCCACCCACACAGGTTCCCCCAACTTGCCAGGCATACTCCCTCCCTCTAATTTGCATCTCCCCCACTTGCCGAGCATATCCGCCCCCCGCCCAACCACGCAAACAAACAGCTCCATTCTCACTCTCTAAAGTCCAATGAAACTAGTAGAAAGGGGTATGCCCTCATGCGGGGTCCACTAGGGGCTCTCAACTTGCCCACTCAACCTCCCTATTTCACCCACCTGCCACCCCACTTAAGTAAGAGGGCTGCAATGGCGGGACAGAAGCGAGTGTCCGGGCGGAAAAATGTCATGACAACTATTAAATATTAGTAATACATCACCAACTCGGAACAGTTCTCAGAAGTTCACTGTGCCATAATAGTTCTGCAGACAATGTTTCGTAGTGCCGCAACTTCAGCCCGGTTCCAATAGGGGCGACCGCGACCGGGATCTCCTGCTGGAGGCTGCTTCCTGGGATGCTGCACTGCGGGCAGATACTTCTCTACCTGTTGAGGAGAGTTGAAGAGATGCTGTTTTCCCTGGTGGTGGATCTTTAATTTCGTGGGGTACTACATGGCGTATGTGATTTCTTGTGCTTGAAGCTTCTTTTTTACAGCTGCGAACTTTTGGCGGGCATCCTGCACAGCCTGAGTAAAATCAGGTGAGAAGGCCAAGGTGGTATTTTCATATCGTACTTGCCCCTTCTCCCGAGCTAGGCGTAACACAGTGTCCCTGTTTGGGAATTCAGGAAGCGCATGATCACCAGGCGTGGTGGCGCCCCCGGAGGCGGGCGTGGTGCTAATGATCTGTGGGCCCGCTCAATAGTCATGTGTGCTGAGAAGGAGTCCTTACCAAAAAGATCAGCCAACAGCTTTTCCATGAAGTCCTCCAATCTCCCGGTGTTCGTCGATTTGGCCAGGCCCAAAACTCGTACGCTGTTTCTCCGTGAGCGTGCTTCTAACTCCTCATTCTTGTCTGCTATTACCTTTAGCAACTTGTCCATCTGAAGCACATGTTGTTTATTGGCCGTCGCTCCGTCCTCCAACCTCGATACCCTTTGTTCCACCTCCTTGATCCTTTCATCATGCTGATCAAGCTTAGCGACCACCGCTTCCAGTCTGTTATTCATGGCATCCATCTTGGAATTATGAATGTGAGGCTCTGCCTCATCTCAACTAGTAGCGCTTTCCAGTCGTCGTCTCTTGGCTCCATTAGATCAGATTCTGTGCGCTCCTAGGAACTCGAGCTGGGTGTCTTCCGCGAGTCAAAGGACAATTTCGCCTGTTTGGCCTCTGTTCTCCCCATGCTGACCAGTTTGCGTGCTGTTGCAGGAAGGGTGTCTATATCCGCCTCACTAGAGCCCGTTTCGTGCTCCTCGCCGTTGCAACTGCCGTGACCTACGGTCCCGCTTCACACCGAAAAGCATCCTGAGGCGACCCAATTGGCCAGCCTTCTTAGCTGCAAGATGGATGCTGGAAACCCAGGAGGTATCAAAGGCTGGTTGATGCTCAGGTGCGCCCGGTGCCCTGCACTTGGGGGTAGCCCGTGTCACTCGACCATGGGGGTAGCCCGTGTCACTTGGCAATTGATGTGCCCGGGGAAGCACTCTTCAAGACACCCCCCACCCGTGGGGGCATCCAGCCACTGCCACCGCGCGTATCACCCAAAATGGCGGCTCTGCTTCTTCGCTGCACAGCTGGCACCTCACCAGCGCGGGGGAGCCCCAGTGATGTTGTCACCCCCGCGCGCGAATGTCCAGACCCTGCCTTGGGGGAGCAATGCCTGTGTTCGAGTTCCTGCTGCGCCCGGGCTCACACCCGCTCCCAGCTCGGCGCTCTATCACAGGCCGCATCTACAGATGTCCATGTCAATGCGCGGGCCCCGGGGCCCGATCTCCGTCGTGAGCCAAGGTATTTCCCTTCCGGGTGTGAATATCTGCCCCAAAGCTGCCCCGCAGCTCACCAGATCCTCTATGGGGCGTCGCTGCAGCCGGGGTCCTTCCCCTTTCGTCAACCGCAGCGTATGACATCGTGATGGGGCCCACACAACCTCTGACTTTCCTGATCGCCGCGGCCGCCCCAGCGCTCCAGGCCGCCTCTGCCAGCTACTGCGTCTGGGCTCCACAGCTCACCTCTCCGTCATACAACGCTACTCCGGCAACAAAAGAGTATCGCCGGAGTCAGCCTCTGCTCCGCTGTCCGGTGGCTACTAAATAGAGCAGTTTGTGTCCATAAGGATGAGGATTATGTTTGGTTTCCCGCCCGGTTTGGCGAGAGCCTCACTGAAGCGCGGCCATTGTCGAGTCCCTAGGCCGCAGGCGCATGGCTGGGGTTGCGCTGCGGCAGGAATGAGACTCGGGACACTCCGCTTTGGTTACCGCGTGGTCCGGACTCCCGGAGCCGGCCACGCCTCTTTATTAAATAGGCGAGCGTGGGGCGTCACACGCTCGCGTATGCGCGCCCTCTGGTGTGCGGTTAACTAGACCGCTACCCGCGGTCATGAACATTACATTCCTTCTAACCTTTATTAGAACAAAGAACAACCATATGTTTAAAGTCACTAAAGTCTGTCCATCAACTGTGTTTTTTGCAATTTCACCCCGAGTGTGCTGGGGATGCTCAGACGTGAGTCCCAGGCTCTCCACACCACTGGAGTCAAGCTATCCAGGCTGATGAAGGCTGATAGCCAGAAACCGGTCCTTGGATGCTTGATTCTGGTCTGGGAAAGACATGGCTTGGTAGTTCGGACTGGACTGTTCCCATGAGGCACAGGGTCAGAGCTGATTTGCATATAGCCAGTGTCTAACCCAGGGTGGTGTGGAGTGCAAAAAAACGATGGCCCAGATCCTTGTACTGGGGTGAATGTATGACATTGTTCTACATTTTGTCCATCAACTGTGTTTTTTGCAATTTCACCTAAAGTCACTAAACATCACAATAGGGAGAAATACTGGGCCATCCGGCCTGTAACCAGTCTGATGAAATGGATAGTTCGTGATCAGCCCACAACAAAGTCCGCCAGCTGGGAAGACGGGGCTGGGTTCCTCCGAAGCCCATATCCTGCTGCTTCTCCTCGGGAGGGAGCCCTCTGGGGGGTCCCTTGAGGGGATCCTCGCGGTCCAGGGATTGTCCGGTGATCGGGGACCGCTGACTCTGGGGGTGTCAGTGATCGAGGGGCTCGCCGCCATGTCCCAGCCTTGAGCATCATATTCACCTCCTCCTGGACTGCTCGGGCCCTCTGGTTGGCTGGATGTTTCCCCTTCTGGTTCTTGCTCTTGGGGGTCTGGGGAGTTTGGATGAGCCTTCTTGAAGAATGAAATGTTGCAGGTGACCGTTTCCATTCCTCGCTGAGCCGTCACCATGGTGCCTGTGCGGCGCATAACCGTCCACGGTCGTGGCTCGAAGGGGAGTCGGAACTTGCTCCCCGGATATCTGTCCTTCACATAGACACGGTCATTTTCTTGAATAGTCGGTTCCTTGGCTCTTCGCCGAAAGCTGGCATAGTTATTGAACCGGGCCCTGTTGGCCAGAGTTTTCCCTGGGTCTACTTTGTGTGGAGCCCAGTTGGGGTGACTAGGGAGAGTGTCTCTGACTACTCGTCCCATGGCAGAGGGACCTGGCGCTGCTTCCGTAGTGCGATGTGGTGTAAGTCGATACTCCCTCAGGAAGGTGTAGATTGCTCTTTCCAGGGGAGCTTCTTCTGCGTGGGCGATTCGGATGACTTTATTTAGTGTGCGCATGAACTTCTCTACCTCCCCGTTGGCTTGAGGCCAGCGGGGTGTCACTTTCCTGTGGTGGATTCCCCAGGTCTCGAGGTATCCTGCAAACTCTTGTCCTTGAAAAGGCGGCCCATTATCCGTCTTGACACTCTCAAAGACTCCGTGGGTGGCTATGGTCTTCTCGAATTTTGCAATGACCTCCTTGGCAGTGAGAGTCGACACGATCTCCACTTCCGGGTATTTGGTGAAGTCGTCTATGATGACAAGTACGTATCTTCCATCGGGGAGGTGCCCGAAATCCGCACTGACGCATTCCCATGGTCTCTGTGGGTTATCTTCTGTGAGGACTGGGGGCGGCCGTTCGGGTTGCCCCGCGGCCTGGCACCATCGGCACTCCTTGACCGTTTGTTCTACCCTGGTGTCCATGTCCGGGAACCACACCTTGGCTCGGAGCCTGCTCTTGGTTTTGACCATGCCCTGGTGTCCTCGGTGTGCTAGCTCGACCGCTTGCTGGGTCAGGCTTTCCGGCATCACGATTCTCGGTCCTCTCAGTAAACACCCTTGGCTGTCGACTGACAGTTCTTCTTTTACTCTCAGGAGCATTTCCAGGGATTTTTTCGCTTGTGGTGTCCTCTTGTTCTGCGAAGCTTGGACCGCTCTACAATCGTTGGCTTGTAGGGCATTCACCACTAGCTGGAGCACTTCGTCGTTGCGAGTCGCCTCAATGATCGCCTCCAAACTCATGGGAAGGGGTCTTGATCTCTCTAGTACGACTTTCACGTACTCCTCGGTCTCCTCCGCATCTTCCTTTTCCACTGTGGTTGCCGCTCGGGGGTGCCTGGAAAGATAGTCTGCAGGGTTTGTCGCTCCCGGTTTGTACTCTACTTGGTAGTCGTATTCTTGCAGTTGGAGAATCCACTTTTCTATCCTTGGTGGTGGTTTGAACACTGACCCTCGGAAGAGCGGGATCAGAGGTTTGTGATTCGTTGATACTGTGAAGGGGTGTCCGTACACATAGACGTGGAAGTGTCTGCAGGCCCAGTGAATTGCAATCGCTTCTCGCTCTATTTGGGAGTACCTCTGTTCTCTTTCTGTTAGAGATCGGCTGGCATAGGCGATGGGGGCCCAGTCATCTTCGCCCTGGCGTTGAGTCAGCACGGCTCCCAGGCCATAAGGGCTGGCATCCACTGCTATGTTGGTTGATTTCGCCGGGTCAAAGTATGATAGGGTCTTGTCTGCGGACAGCGCCGCTTTGGTGTTTCGGAATGCCGTCTCCTGTTCATCACCCCATTGCCAGGGGGTGGTGGATTTGGTGAGCTCTCGGAGAGGCCTGGTGAGGTTTGACTAATCCGGAATGAATCTTCCACAGAAGATCACCATGCCCAAGAAGCTTCTCACTTCCGATATGTTGGCGGGAGCGGGCGCCTCCTGTACATCTCTCACCTTATCCGGGTCAGGGGCTATTCCTTGATCTGAGAAGGTGTAGCCGAAGAAGCTTATTTTGTTTTGGAGGAATTGACACTTCTCCCGGTGCAAGGTCAGGCCGGAGTCCTTGATTCTCTTCAGCATGCCTCTTAACCTTTGGTGGTGTTCTTCAATCGAGTTTGCGTATACTAGAAGATCGTCGCTGACGTTCAGGACCCCCGGGAGTCTGCTCAGGACCTCCCGGATTGTGTTTTGGAAGACTTCCGCGGCGCTGGATATGCCGAAGTTGAGACGTCGATAGCGTCGGAGGCCCACATGGGCGGAGAAGGTGGTTATGTAACGGGAGTCTGGATGGAGGGGCAGCTTGTGATAGCCCGACCGGAGATCCATCTTGGAGAACCACCTTGCTCCGTTGAGTTCCCCTAGGATGTCATCGATTGCGGGGGTCAGGTGCCTCTCTCTCTTGACCGCCGCATTGGGTAGGCGCATGTCCACACAAATGCGGACCTGGCCAGGCTGCTTAGGCTTGCGCGCCACCACGATTGGAGACACCCATGGGGTAGGTCCACTGACCTTTTCTATGATGCCCTGTTGTTCAAGGGCTTCTAGTTCTTCCTCAACCTTCTTTCTGAGGTGGAAGGCTATTCTCCTGTGTCTGAGTGCGACAGGTTGGATTGATTGGTCGATGTGGAGCGACACCTCTTTCCCTTTTAGGCATCCAATGCCACGGAATGTGTCCTCGAATTCTTCCAGTATCGTCTCTAATTCTTCTGTTAGTACGGCCATTGTGAAGGATATCAGTCTGAGCTCTTCTGCCGCCTGCCGCTGATATGCATGCCACTGCCCTCCTTGGTGACGTAGACAGTCGTCGGGACCCTCCAGTCTTGATGCTGCAGTTCAGTCTGGAAACACCCGATCAGTGGAATCGGTGTCTTCTGCCCATATGCGAACACTCGGATTCTTGCTGCCTGCAGAGTCGGTTTGCTCCTTAACTGATTGTATACGTTTGCCGCCATGAGTTCGATAGAGGCTCCGGTGTCAATTGTGGCCCTCACTTCCTGCTGGTGTATCTTTATGCGACACTTCGGGAGGCGCCTCTTCTTTCTCTGCGGTTGGTCAATGGCGAATACGTAATGGACTGGGTAGTCATTGGAGTCATCGCCCATGTCCTCACTGTCCCGATCTTCTCTTATGGCGTGGGCGGCCTCGTTCTTGGGCTTCGCAGTTCTGCATACTGCCGCGAAGTGGTTCATTCATCCGCACGAACTGCATCTCTTCCCTCGTGCTGGGCAGTCTTGAGCGCGGTGGGGCAGGCCTCCACAGTATCCGCATTCCTTGCGCCTGTCTTGTGGCTTCTTCCCTCCGAACTGGCGTGTTTTCGGTCGGACGACGTTGACCTGTTCGGCCGTGTTGACCTGTTCCGCCTTGACCGGCCTGTGGAGAGCCGCTTCCATGTGTGACGCTCTTGCTTGCGACAGTTCTTTGGAGCGCCCTAGCTTTAAGATATCCGCCAACGGCTTTCCGTCTTCTTGCAGGATCTTCACTCTCAGATTTGATGAGTAGCACCCTTGTATGATTTGGCCTCGGATTTCCTCTTGCTCGTCGCGGAAACCACAGGTGCTGGCCAGTTCCTTCAGCCTGCCATGATATGCGTCGAGCGATTCTTCAGCCTCCTGTTTGGCTTGGCGGAAGATGAACCTTTCATAGTCTCTGCTGGCCATGGGTTTGAAGTGCGCGTTGAGAGCATTAAGGAGCGTGACGTAGGTCTTTGGTGTGGCTTCCACTAGGGTCTTGTAAATCCTGTGGATGTCTTTCCCTCCCAGGTGTAGAAGCAGCGCCCAGCGGCGTTCCCTCGCCGTGCCTGCCCCTTCAAAGTAGAACTGTAGACGGTCTGTCCAGTCCTTCCAGCGTGGCGCTAGGGAAGCCGGGGCGCCATCCACCACAAACAGTTTGATGGGGGGAATGGACGCCATCTTGGCACGTGGAGAGGCCTAGCGTAAAGTCCCGGTCAACTCGGCCTCTGGTAGTGTAGCTCCGGCTGAGTGAGGCACTGTCTGGGTATCGTCGCGTGAGCGGGTGAATCGCGCTGAGCGTGCGCCGCTGGGCTGACTCATTCAGGGGTATACGCCTTGGCACTGACCTCTCTCCTCCACTGCACGCAGTCCACGTGCTCCTGCCGGCCGCTGTGCTGGAGGGGCATGTCGCTTATCCTCTCCCTGGGCTTGGGCATAAAGCTGATGCTCGGGGGCCACACCACGCCAGTCGGTGGCACTCTGGACCTGGTGGGGGCATGTATGGAGGCCCGTGCACATGTCCGCCGCCTACCGCTGGTGATCGGCGCGTAAAAGGCCGTCCGCCCCAGGCTCGCCGAACATGGAGCCAGTGGCCCGCACGAAGTACGGGTCAAACACAGTGTTCTGGGTGCACTGCATGGGTTCTCAGACCCTCGTCGCCAATGTCGAGTCCCTAGGCCGTAGGCGCATGGCTGGGGTTGCGCTGCGGCAGGAATGAGACTCGGGACACTCCGCTTTGGTTACCGCGTGGTCCGGACTCCCGGAGCAGGCCACGCCCTCTTTATTAAATAGGCGAGCGTGTGGCGTCACACGCTCGTGTATGCGCGTCCTCTGGTGCACGGTTAACTAGACCGCTACCCGCGGTCATGAACATTACAGCCATGACGGTCAAGCGCCACTTAGCGCCCCACTTTATATTGCCTTCTCTGCATTATTATCGTTTCCTTTTTCACACTCCTTTATTTCTTTCTTTCCGTCTATCTTTTCTTCCTTGCATTCTTCATCCCTTTGTTCTTTGCCCACTCTAACTTTTACTCATATTTTCATCATTTCTCTTTCTCCCTGCCACTGTTTGGCTTCATAAGCACGCCTTTGCCCCCATTGTACAGCTGTGTCATAATACATTTTTGTCTTGCAGTATTTGTTAGCTGCTGCACAAACCAAAGATAACATCTGACATAAAAAAATATTTTATTTGCCTCAGTGGAACCCTCTCTGATGATCGTTTGCGAGTATTTCGTTACCTCCTGCGGTGAAAATACAATTCTACTTTTCACCAGCATCAATCGGGCTCGAAAAGCGAGATTCAAACTAAGTAGCATTTCTTGCTTTTTTTAACTGTTCCTCCAGAGAGGCCTTTGCTGCGGTTGAGAATTTCCTACTCGGATTAGTTTACCCAACCATGCACACGCTGACCTAAAATTAATGTAAAGCCCAGTCTCCCCCACCCTTTGATTGTTCTCTTGGTCTGAGGAGTAAACAGTTCATGCACAGACATGTTTCTGTGTAGGCAAAGGCTGACCATTATGTTTGGCTTTTTATTGGTTCATTCATGGCATTGTGATTGCATGGTCTGTCTTTTAATCTCCTCCTTCTTCTGGAAATGCAAACAATTAGCGGCCCAAGGTGAGGGAAATCAATTACAGAGGTGCCTCTTGGCAATTTAAACAGCTAGGAACTGCCTTTTTTTAATTTCAAGATATATTTTATTGAGGTTTATCCTGGGTAAAGTACAGATACAGTAAAGATGTACAGAGGAATGAAAAACAGGTCCCCGTGGGGGTAACGTATATGGTAATTCAGGTCAATACTATAGTATATGGTGGCAGGGCCGGCTTTAGCGCTGGTGGCGCCCAGAGCGACAATCTTGTTTGGCTCCCCCTTTCTTTACCTCCTCCTCGGATTCCCTCATTATCACCAGGCAAAAGAGTCCCTCATCTCTCTATAGCCCCTCTCTCACATGCATTTCATTTGTTTTGAAAGCAGGCTTTACAAATGCACTCAGCTATCCACATAAAATACTTTGCAGCAGGCATATTAACCCTGTGCGCTACTTCATGGCGAGTCAAAACTGCCACCAGACAAAACTCTAATCTCTGTCTCTAGCAGGAACAGTAATCACAAGAGTTATCTTGACATTTTTATTGCTGCCTGAAAGATTGACACTGGAATAACTCTGCAGCAGGTACTTTTAAATCGTCAGTTATTGCTAAATACGGTGACCCCCACCTGCAGGTCAGGGCGACTACACCGTTCACACTGCCCTCGGCCCTGTATGGGGGGAAGGAGCAACTTGTACTGTATACGGTGTATATAATTGTATTCAGTATATTGTGGAAAAGTGGGTTTTTAATGAAGTGTGTACAGAGTATTGTAAGGAGTTGGCTAGAAGTTGGGTATACGAAGAATGTTGTCCCAGCTGATCGTATGGTTTATGATTGGAAAGAAAGGAAGTGAAAGGTGATAGGTTACAAAGAGGATAGGCCAGTGGGAAAAGGAGTGGGAGGAGCGGTGCGGTGAGGGAGGTTTAGGGACGAAGATGGCATGGAGTGGGTAGGAGGCAAGGTGGAGGAGGGGGGGTGCTGGCATGACCTATAGGTGTATATTTTGAATTAATTCGGACCACAATTTTTCCCTTGAATTCGTTTTAGCTAGAAACTGCCTTTGATTTGACAGCGCCAACGCCCCAAAAATTATTTGTGTCCCCTTCCCTGCAAGCTCCAGATAGGCGCTACCTTAAACCCAGCTTCACAACTCAGGTTGACTTTCAGTGTTCTCGATTTTGAAAGAAAACCTTCCCAAAATAGGTGTGTGACTAACCTAATCGGTTCTTAAAGATGGGATAAAGGTGGGTGTGTGGGCATCTGTGTGCGGCTGTCTGTTGTGTATTTAGGCATGTAATGGCGGATGCAAGGTCCCCTGATGGTGTGTGTGTGTGGTGGAGTCTGATGGCCTTGTGGGTTTCTGAAGGAGGACATGGATGTTTGATTGTGGGTGTGGATGTTTGATGGTAGGTGCAATAGTGTCAACTGATATGTGTCGTCATTTGAAGGAAGTTGGCACTCACCCACGTTTGGATGTCACTCAGCCAGTTGTGAAGATTGTCAAAAGAGTGGGCTTCCCCATCCAACTGTAGTAAAAGTTGGGTGTCATCGCATTCATTCGGAACGAAACAGCCATGTCCCTTGATGATCCTATACAGGTGTTTTATACATAATAAACAGTAAGCACAACTAAGTACAGTATTGAACTTTGCATCTGACATTCTGGAACTCAGATCTGATCGGTGTGGTCCGAAAGAAAGGAGGCAAACCAGGTTTCCATTTCGCAGCAGATGCCAGCTTCTTCTAGTCTCAGTCTAAGAATGGTATGAATAGCATGATCAACCGAATCAACTGCAGCGCAAAGATCAAGTAATATCACAGCCACTATGTCACCTTGATCGACTGCTGTCCTTAGAGCATCCATAGTCAGTAATAGAGAAGATTCAGTTCCTCTCCACTGACGAGAGAATATCTACCATTGTTCAAGATGTCTTTAGACGCTAGGAAATCTTAGAATTAAGCTGCTACAAATGCTTCCAATATTTTCCCAAACATGAGCATTAGGGTGAACGCCTAATAATTTTTGTCAACTACTGTGGTGTCACGATTGCTTTTTTTTAAAAGAAGAAATTCGACTATTCTGATTTTCCTTGTGGCAGGAACCCATCTGGTTGTGAGAGGTAAGCTATAGATAGATGCCTGCAATTGTCTTCTCTCATACAGGAACAAGAGGGTTGAGAAGGGTTGGGGACAAAGATCATCAATGCACGTCAATATGATCTTCTCAATGCTCTTGCAGACCATTTCTGGAGGAGTTGATTGAAAGGAGGCCTCGGTGGCAGGAGTCCCAGAATGGATTCCAGCGCAGATTTACTTGATACCCGATTGCTCATCTTCTGTGTTTTGGTATATCCCTTGTAATTTGGGGATTAAACATCCCTCCAAGTTCATCACAAAATTTATGCTTCTTTGTTTATAGAAATGGGAGTAAGTGAAAGCGTTCACATTGAGAAAAAAGTTGCCAAGATGAACTGCCATCTTCTAGAACTCTATAGATCAAGCAATATGATTCCCCCTTAGGCAGATAGCCTGTATATGCTGTCAGTTGTATTTTATACACTCAAGCCTCTAAGTTAGAGTATGACCTATGCCAAGCTCGCTCCAGTTAGCATGTTTTCTAGTTGATCATCTTAGAGGTCATCTGTAGGTATGCTTGACTTTGTAGACTCTTAAACGAGTGGTCTTAGTGAGGACTGCAATGTTGAACAAGTACTGTATCTGCTGTAAATATGTTCAGCACTTTATCAATGTTGGCGTTTGTGTCGCTATGACCTAAGGCGGAGGAAGAACATTCTGATAATTTTAGACCATATAGCTATCGAGTCTTAAGCTATTTTGTGACGGGCAATATGTTTGTGAAGACGCAAATGAGAGAGTGGGTCGGCCAATGTTGGAAAAGAGTGTCTAGAACAGAAGTGTGGCTTTAAATGTGGATTGTACCCATGACCCTTTGGGGTAACCCGAAAGCCTGGAGTGTACTTAGTTCCATTGCCCTAGGGTCAGAATTCTGCTCGGCATGCAGATTGAAGTAACCAACAATGATGACCTGGTGGATTTCCACAAAATCTGCCATATGGCCTCAAAGATTTGGTCCATTTCTCTGGACCCTGCGTCTGAGGCATGATAGATAACCACAAAAGTCAAGGTAGTGTCTGTTTTCTAATTCCAAAGCATAGCTCTAGTTCCATTTCCATGGGCTGACACCATTTATGGGTCTGAAAATCTAGTCATCATAACTGAGAATCATCGCGTTATCCAAGCTCCTGTAGAATTGTTTGGTGCGCTCACTGAACTAGGTTTTACATTTCACACCTTTATTTTGGGAGTTAAAAGCACCATTGTAGATTTGTTTGTGTCTGCATTTCTTGATGGATAATACCCCTCAAGCCTTCTTACAACGGGTTAACCTGCCCATTACATTGTAAGAACACATAAGTGGATTTGTCATTCGGGTACAATTATGAGGTGTGCCATGGCATCAGACTGTTTTGCACAAAGGCACCCAGCATGAACATTTCAAAGGCCACTGCTAATGAGAACCATTTTTGATGGGAAAGAAACCTTTCCATGCCCTGTGTGCCAAACAGCCTACATTTTTTGATGTCAGGATTTTCTCCCTACCCCTGGGTTTATTTTTTTGATTAACTTTTTTACTTGCCGTCACTCGTTTTTATTTTTTTTAACATCTTATACTATCATGTTAATCTTTTTATGTTCGGCGTCTATCTCTTTATATCTGCAGTTTCTTTTCCTCAGCGATATTGAGCATCACATATTTCTTTTCAATCACCCATCAACATTTCTGCACTCTTATTCAGTTTTTCTCTCTTTTTTTCCTCCCATTTTTGGCCTACCTTTCATGCTCATTGCCTCACCCTCCTTCATTGTACTAATTTGTTGCATTACAAAACGAGTTTACTGTGTTTTAATACCCCTTATCCACAAAACTCTCCCTTTTGAAGCTCATTTTAGTTTCGTTTTATTTTGTTTAAACCATTTATATCCCTCGTTTGATACCACTTCCTCTCTTTTTACTTTTAGCTCTCCTTTCATTCCAATTGCTTGTATTTAATAGTTTTTTGTTTCATTCCTCTCATTGTCCATTTTTTCTAACAACAATCCTTTATTGGAGTTTTCCTTTCTTTCAATACCCCCTCTTTCCTTTTTGAGTTGATTTTGTCTCTCCTAAATTTCTTGTAAGTGCACCAATGGTGGAACAGACACATTTCTTCAGAGCTGGCCTTTTCCCCGGAGCCGGACGAGGCGAGACGAATTTAGCACCCCCTCACACTCATTCTCTTTGTATATGTAGTGAACATTTGTGAGGAGTAGGGTAGGTGAGAAGGTCACATTTAAGGAGGACTGATACCAGGGGAGTGTAGGAAATACCCACACTAAATCCTGTGGAGCTCCTATAGAGGATAACAACCTCTATCTGTTCAAAATTTCATCAGATTCAAACGACCAGAAAGTTCATCAGAATATTCTTTAATCCGAAGGTCCTATATTTATCTCATATGGACACAGGTAATGTTCAAATGATATTCGGTATGTAGTACCTCACAAAATGATTCAGAATGCCAAAATCCCAATGCATTTCGGGACAGGGTCCCTTCGTCAGGGGAATGCAATTTCTCTGTAAAGAAATCAAACACTACGTCAGGGAGCGGACCTGTTCCACTAAGAACAGTAAAGTAAGAAACGAAAAAGTTAAAAAACGAAAAAGTTAAAAAACGAAGAAATAAAATTAAGAGTGGAAATAGGCTCCCAAGCAGCGTGCAAAAACGGTATACAACCTTTACAACGAAACTTTTACAACAAACTACCATTACAACGCAACTTTTACAACGCAAACTATTACAACGCATTGCTCTGGGGGGCGCTCAAGGATAGGGAATAGGTTAATTTACTATCCAATAACCTTCCCTACTATCCACGGGGACTGGAGTTGGAATAGTAAATGAAACTATTCACTATCCAGCACCCCAAAGCGCTATGCGTTGTAATGGTATGCGTTGTAAAAACCGCGTTGTAAAGGTAGGCGTTGTAAAAGTATGCGTTGTAACGTCATACATCCGAAAAAACTGGTGCAGAAAGGGTCGTGAATGGCAAAAGAAACACCACTGGGGAAGGAAAGAGCCAAAGTTCGAAGGGTGATGTAGGTGGAACAGGAAAATAAACGAGAGTAAAAAAGTTTCACGTACACATGTAAATACCCATTAAATGACACCCAATTAGTGCACGTTGTATATAAGACCCACAAACAAAGTTTACATGCGTGGTGCTTACCAGAATCTTCAGGCTTTCGCACTCAAAGAACATATACCGGCAAAATAGCGTAGGTACGCGGGACAAAGCGTGTTTGTATAAACGACCCAGGTGTACATAGAAAATGGACCAAGTGAAACACGCGACATAAAGGAAGGACTGCGACAGAGGAAAGACTGTTAGATCAAGCGCACGAACATCAAGGTTGAAATACGAAGAAATGTAACAAGAAACCATATGAACTAAACAGATACGCGGGAAATTACTTGTAAATCGTCGTAGATGAATGTGGATCAACAAATGTTCAGTGATACAGCAATAACATTGGGACACATATACACTATAAGTCGGCCATCTTGGATGGGGAAAATATACGCAAAATACAGAGACAAATGAGGGAAAGGGGGATGCAATTACACATGTAACAATTTTAACTAGAAGAAGAAGATCAGTAGAGGAAAAAGTAAATCGGAGAGCGATATATCAGCAGAAAAGAGAGAAAGTGCATAAAAGTCTAAAAAAAAGATGGTGAGATAGAGTGGATCAAAAGGTGGAATTAAGGACCAGGCGAATTCGAAGTGGAAAAATGTGACAGATAGGAGAAAACAAAAGGAAGATGATGAAAGAAAATAATGAAATAATGAAAAGGAAAATAAATGAGGGAAAGAACATGTAATCAAAATACAGATAAATGTGAGCAGCATGTTTCAAAGGAAGCAAATAAATTCAATCCGTTCATTAAGTCCTTTCTGTTGGCTTGAGTCTAACAATTGTATCCAAAAGAGTTCACGTTGAAGAAGTTTTTTCCGATTGTCAACGCCGGGTCTCGTGGGGACAACCTCCAGGTAAGGAACCTTAACTGGCTGATGTTGTGTTGGGATGAGATGAAATGGGCAGCTAAGGGAGATTTCAGATTCTTGTTTCTGATTGTGCTTTTGTGTTCCGTTAAGCGAACTTTGATTTTCCTTTCAGTTTTGCCGACATAGGGTAAACCACATGGGCACTTCAGTAGGTATACTAGATTCGTAGAGTCGCATGTGGCGTTGGTTCTTAATTTGATTTGTTTGCCAGATAGAGGATGGTTAACGTAGTTCCCTCTGATTATGTTGTTGCAGTGGCTGCAATTGTGACATGGTTTAGTGCCAGAAAAAACTGAGTCAGATGATTTAGGTTTGTGTTCCAACATATTTGTTAAAATGTTTTGCTCTTTGGTACGCGAACAGTGGAGTACAATTGAAAATGCCTTGGAAATCCGGTTCAAGTTGTACCATCTGCCAGTTACTAAGGATGATGTTTTTTATGACCGGACTTCTGGAAGAGTATTTGGACACGAATACTGGTCTTTCAGTTTTTTTTATTCCCGAACTGGGGACTAGAAGATCATTTCGGTTTTTAGTGATGATTCGATCACTAGCCGCCTTCAGAGTCACTTCAGGATATTTTCTCTCTCTGTATTTTTGCAGAATGATTTTTTCAGTGCGTGAGTATTTTTCCGGTTCAGAACATATCCTCTTGACCCTCAACAGTTGAGAAAAAGGTAAATGCTTTTTTAAGGCAGTAGGATGACAGCTGGTGTATAGAAGAGCATTGTTCCGATCAGTTGCTTTGACAAACAATGAAGTTTTTAGACAGGCATTGTCAAGAGTGACTAAAATGTCCAAAAAAGGTAATCTCACACTGTTTACATTGTGGGTGAATTGAATGTGGTCATCCACTTGGTTGATGTACGATATAAATTCAAGTATATCTTCAGAGGGTCCTATCCAAATCAGAAAAATATCGTCTACATATCTCCAGTATGTAGCGATTTTTTGACGCCACTGGGCTTTCTCCAAAATGTGATCGATCTCGAAACGGTGCATGAACAAGTTCGCGTAGCTGGGGGCTGCACAATTGCCCATTGACGTGCCCACCAGTTGTAGGTAAAACTCATTATTCCAAGTGAAGTAACTGTGGTATAGCATGAACTGCATGAGTTCAAGCAATAGTACTTTCAGATCAACATTCATGGAATTTTGGAGTAAGAAAGATTCCATAGCTTTGATTCCCCTGTTGTGTGGTATTGATGTGTATAACGCACACACATCAATAGTAACCAAGGTATACTGGGTGTTTGGTAGTAAAATCACCTTATTCAGTTGGTTTAAGAAATCAGTAGAGTCACGTATGTACGTAGACATGCTCCTCACAATGGGCTGAAGATACATGTCAACAAACTTCCCCGTTGGTTCATTGATAGAATTCCTAGTAGACACAATGGGTCTGAATGGCGGTTGTTGCAGATTTTTATGAATTTTGGGCAGCATATGAATGCTGGGACTCTTCGGGTATGGATGGATCAAAAACCTCAAGTCTTTTTGTGTGATGGTGCCCATTTCTATGGCCTTTTCAAGAATGGTTCTCAGAATCTTCGAGAAAGTTTCAGTTGGGTCAGAAATCAATTTCATATAGAGTTCCTTGTTGTTCACGTGGGGGGTTACGCTTGTTTGGTAGAACTCCTGGTCCAGGACGACCAGAGCTCCTCCTTTATCAGCCTTGCAACAGATGATTGTCTTGTTGTCGGTGATTTCTCTGAGCTCTTTATAATCTCTGGCCTGAAAGTTGTTAATCTTTGGAGGAGGTTTTTTGAAATGTTCTTTCAAGGCATTAAGAGTAATAGTCTCGTATGAATCCAGAATCTTGTGACTTACAGGAGCCATAAAAGAGCTCTGGCTTTTTAGGTCTTTGCAAGTGTTTTGAGCGGGGGGACCTGTAGGAGGATTCACATTGGTGAAAAAATGGCGTAAGCGAAGGTTACGCATGAATTTGAATAAACAAATTTCCATCTCAAGTTCATTGGTGTGATATGTGGGGACAAAAGATATCCCTTTTTGTAACACGTTCATCTGGTTGGTGGTCAACGAGGTTTGTGAAATGTTAATAACTAGGTTCTTTTGCTCCTGGTTGCGTAAGCTATGGACGTTGTTGTTGCTGTGGCTGCGGTTTCTCCCCCTCCTGGTTCTACGGTGGCGGTTGAACCTTTCTCTAACAAAGGAACCCCAGAAGTTGTAGGGATATTTTGAGTGATGTTTACTCCCCCTGTCTCCTGGTGGGTCATCCTTTGGGGTCTGCCCTAAGGTTGACCACGTCTTTGGGCCATTGATCCATCAGAAGAACTGCCTTCATCAGAAGACGGATTAGTGAATGGTCTTTGTTGTCTCCGTTGGGCGTAGACTTCCGCCCAACTGTAGACCTCCCCCAATTTATAATCCATTGTATCTCTTTTGTACTTCCTTATTTTTCTATCATTAATTTCTTTGGTATACTTATCCAACTGGATGTTAATATCCTCAAGGGCTTTGTCTAATTCATCCTTGTTCATGTTCTTCTCCAGGTTCTGTTGGATCTGACCTATTTCTTTCTCAAGATCGTTGATTACTTTCGAAAGTTCTTCGACAATTAGGAGGATTAGGTCCAAGGAACACCGATTCAAGATGGCACACCAGCGTTGCGTGAAATTTGGGTTGTTCCTACAGAGAGTAGGCTTTAGGGCGATACGGAGACCTCTCGGAATACGTTGGTCTTTGTGATATCTGATTAATGTCCCTGCGTGTAGACGCTGGTTGATGATTCTTTTGGTTGTATATAAAAGTTGCCTTAACATGCTAGGGTTTGAAAAAGTGCTCGTAGAGGTTGGGTCCACCTCCTTAACCAGTGAATAGATCCGTTTGGTTTCATCTGGATCGAATCCGAAGGTGTCGGCGCGATTCGCCGTGATACTCGATATTTCTTCATAAGACATTACTAGTAGGGTGCTCACACCGAGTAGTCAGAAAATTTAATAACAAAAAAAGGTGATGATGTGGCACACCTGTATGTTTTAGAACAAGTTCAACACAGGTAATCCTAAATCAAACAATTCAGTCGTTTCTGGGTGCCTCAGGATTGGTCCCTTCTGACTGGTAAGGGACTAGAAAGTGAAGACTGATACCAGGGGAGTGTAGGAAATACCCACACTAAATCCTGTGGAGCTCCTATAGAAGATAACAACCTCTATCTGTTCAAAATTTCATCAGATTCAAACGACCAGAAAGTTCATCAGAATATTCTATAATCCGAAGGTCCTATATTTATCTCATATGGACACAGGTAATGTTCAAATGATATTCGGTATGTAGTACATCACAAAACGATTCAGAATGCCAAAATCCCAATGCATTTCGGGACAGGGTCCCTTCGTCAGGGGAATGCAATTTCTCTGTAAAGAAAGCAAACACTACATCAGGGAGCGGACCTGTTCCAATAAGAACAGTGAAGTAAGAAACGAAAAAGTTAAACGAAAAAGTTAAAATACGAAGAAATAAAATTAAGAGTGGAAATAAGCTCCAAAGCAGCGTGAAAAAACTGGTGCAGAAAGGGTCGTGAATGGCAAAAGAAACACCACTGGGGAAGGAAAGAGCCAAAGTTTTGAAGGGTGATGTAGGTGGAACAGGAAAATAAACGAGAGTAAAAAAGTTTCACGTGCACATGTAAATACCCATTAGATGACACCCAATTAGTGCACGTTGTATATAAGACCCACAAACGAAGTTTACATGCGTGGTGCTTACCAGAATCTTCAGGTTTTCGCACTCAAAGAACATATACCGGCAAAATAGCGTAGGTACGCGGGACAAAGCGTGTTTGTATAAACGACCCAGGTGTACATAGAAAACTGACCAAGTGAAACACGCGACATAAAGGAAGGACTGCGACATAGAGGAAAGACTGTTAGATCAAGCGCACGAACAACAAGGTTGAAATACGAAGAAATGTAACAGGAAACCATATGAACTAAACAGATAAGCGGGAAATTACTTGTAAATCGTCATAGATGAATGTGGATCAACAAATGTTCAGTGATACAGCAATAACATTGGGACACATATACACTATGAGTCGGCCATCTTGGATGGGGAAAATATACGCAAAATACAGAGACAAATGAGGGAAAGGGGGATGCAATTACACATGTAACAATTTTAACTAGAAGAAGAAGATCAGTAGAGGAAAAAGTAAATCGGAGAGCGATATATCAGCAGAAAAGAGAGAAAGTGGATAAAAGTCTAAAAAAAAAGATAGTGAGATAGAGTGGATCAAAAGGTGGAATTAAGGACCAGGCGAATTCGAAGTGGAAAAATGTGACAGATAGGAGAAAATAAAAGGAAGATGATGAAAGAAAATAATGAAATAATGAAAAGGAAAATAAATGAGGGAAAGAACATGTAATCAAAATACAGATAAATGTGAGCAGCATGTTTCAAAGGAAGCAACTAAATTCAATCCGTTCATTAAGTCCTTTTGGTTGGCTTGACTCTAACAATTTTATCCAAAAGAGTTCACGTTGAAGAAGTTTTTTCCGATTGTCAACGCCGGGTCTCGTGGGGACAACCTCCAGAACAAGGAACCTTAACTGGCTGATGTTGTGTTGGGATGAGATGAAATGGGCAGCTAAGGAAGATTTCAGATTCTTGTTTCTGATTGTGCTTTTGTGTTCCGTTAAGCGAACTTTGATTTTCCTTTCAGTTTTGCCGACGTAGGGTAAACCACATGGGCACTTCAGTAGGTATACTATACCTGAAGATTCTGGTAAGCACCACGCTTGTAAACTTCGTTTGTGGGTCTTATATACAACGTGCACTAATTGGGTGTCATCTAATGGGTATTTACATGTGTACGTGAAACTTTTTTACTCTCGTTTATTTTCCAGTTCCACCTACATCACCCTTCGAACTTTGGCTCTTTCCTTCCCCAGTGGTGTTTCTTTTGCCATTCACGACCCTTTCTGCACCAGTTTTTTCACGCTGCTTTGGAGCTTATTTCCACTCTTAATTTTATTTCTTCGTTTTTTAACTTTTTCGTTTTTTAACTTTTTCGTTTCTTACTTTACTTTTCTTAGTGGAACAGGTCCGCTCCCTGACGTAGTGTTTGGTTTCTTTACAGAGAAATTGCATTCCCCTGACGAAGGGACCCTGTCCCCAAATGCATTGGGATTTTGGCATTCTGAATCGTTTTGTGATGTACTACATACCGAATATCATTTGAACATTACCTGTGTTAATATGAGCTAAATATAGGACCTTCGGATTAAAGAATATTCTGATGAACTTTCTGGTCGTTTGAATCTGATGAAATTTTGAACAAATAGAGGTTGTTATCCTCTATAGGAGCTCCACAGGATTTAGTGTGGGTATTTCCTACACTCCCCTGGTATCAGTCTTCACTTTCTAGTCCCTTACCAGTCAGAAGGGACCAATCCTGAGGCGCCCAGAAACGACTGAATTGTTTGATTTAGGATTACCTGTGTTGAACTTGTTCTAAAACATACAGGTGTGCCACATCATCACCTTTTTTTGTTATGCACATTTAAGGAGGGCCTTGAAAGAAACAGAGAAAAAGCAGAGAAGAGCACCAGCAGCCTTTTAAACAAGCATTGTCATAGCCAATAGGTCTTGCCTTTAGGACCTTATAAGTCCTTACAGAAGCTCTCCCTGGTGAGGGGAACTGGGGCTGCGAGCTGCATGTGATTTTAACGTGGTGTCAATCTTGCTACCTGTTTTTATTAATTGTGATTTGCACTTGGAGCGTTTTTTTTAATACTGTTTCGATTTTATCCTGGGGGCTTTTTAGAAATAACGGGAATGAAGTTTCAGGCACACTGACACTCTGACCATCTATTGATCTCCCTCACTCGGCCCAGCCGCTTTTTAGCCGACACTCGGCGGCGGTGGGCGCCATCTTTAGTGAGGCGGGGAGAGCACTCTAGTCGCGCCGTCCTCCCGCCCTCTTAGATTATTTAACCGATCCTTACATCGCGCTCGGTGCCTTACAGAAGCTCTCCCTGGTGAGGGGAACTGGGGCTGCGAGCTGCATGTGATTTTAACGTGGTGTCAATCTTGCTACCTGTTTTTATTAATTGTGATTTGCACTTGGAGCGTTTTTTTAATACTGTTTCGATTTTATCCTGGGGGCTTTTTAGAAATAACGGGAATGAAGTTTCAGGCACACTGACACTCTGACCATCTATTGATCTCCCTCACTCGGCCCAGCCGCTTTTTAGCCGACACTCGGCGGCGGTGGGCGCCATCTTTAGTGAGGCGGGGAGAGCGCTCCAGTCGCGCCGTCCTCCCACCCTCTTTTCTCCCTATATCATGTGTAGGCCGGCCAGACGGCGCAGCGGGCTGACGCAGCGGGCGCGCCGGATGCGCGCCGAAGCCGCGCCTAAGCCAAGCCCATCTGCGCCCGTCCGTGCCAGGACGGCGCCGGGCATAGGGCATGCTGCCCATAAACCTCCTATCATCAGGTATGACAGCAATGAGTTACTTGCATTACGCTCTGAAACGGGTGATCATTGTAAGGGCTGCCCCACTATCGATCTCCTTTGGGGCCCCTTCTCATGCCCACAGTGCAAATGGATGCCCCCTGTGACAGCTTTTGAAGCACATGAAACGTCGTCCCCATCAAAGGGTAATCCTAATAATTTTAAAGGAGGTCTCATTAATGCCAGGTCCTTATCCTGCCACTGCCAAGATATACATGATTTAATATTATGTCACGATTTGGATGCTCTTTTTATTACTGAAGCTTGGCTTAATGATTCATCTAATCCTGATCTGGCAACTGCCCTCCCTTCAGACTTCACCATCTTCAGGCGGGACAGACCCGTTGGGCGTGGGGGTGGGGTAGCACTTGCTATTAAGAAAATCTTCCTTTGCCACACATTTGACTTAGGCCACCTTAAAGGAAGCGAGGGCATAGGCTTCTCGATTAAAATTAATGCCTCTACCTCCTTCTCGGGGGGACTGATATACCGCCCTCCTGGCAATGCAACTTCTTTCCTGAACTCCATAGATGATGTTCTCGGGGCACTTATGCTACATTATCCCAACTTTACTTTATTAGGGGATATGAATATACATTTAGAATCGTATGCCGATCCCCACACCATCTGTTTCCAACACTCGTTAAACATTTTTGGACTATCCCAACTTGTTACCGCCCCTACCCACCGTGCAGGCCATACTCTTGATGGCATTTGTTCTAATCTTACAACCATGACCATGTCCCCTCCGATTCCTCAAATTTGGACTGATCATTGTCTCATTCCATTTGACATCAGGATACAAGCCCACGCCTTATCCAGCATTAAGCGTTCCTACCCCTCCTTCACAGTCAACTGGAGAAAAGTGACTGACCGTATTAAGCTGGCTGCCCAACCTCTAGCCCAGGCCCCCAAACTAGTTGGAGATGTTGAAGTGGATTCCTGCAACTTCCATGCCTGGATGGACCAAATCGTCTCAGAAAATTCCGACCCCAATGGCCACCATGCGAAATGTCACAAAAGAAAGCTAAATGCACCCTGGTTCACTCAGACTTTAACCGACAGCCATCTCCTTTGCCGAATACTGGAAAGGAAGTGGAGAAAAACTTATGATGAGGCCTCAAGAACACTCTATGTTCAGCAGAGGAAAATATACCTCTCCAGTATAAAAGCCGCTAAAAAGGATTATTTTACTAAGGCTATAGATGAAGCTCATCAAAAACAAAAAACTGTCTTCTCAATAGTCAAGTCTTTTACCCACCCCAAAACTCTCATGCCCGAAATCCCACCGTCCGAAATTCTGTGTAATCAAATCGCAGATTTCTTTGTGGATAAAATTGTTAATATTCAGAGAGACTCCCCCGTCCCCCTCGATCACTCTTCATGAGGTAACTGATAACTATCCCCCTCTCTGCAGCTTTAAACCTGTTTCCCTCCAGCTAACACGCAGTGCAATTCTGGCCTGCAAATCAGGAGCCCCAACTGACTCCTGTCCTCCTAGCATCTTACACCATCTAATTGAGGTAGTGAATCCCAGCATCAATGCCATCATCAATGAATCTCTTCTTTCAGGGATAGTGCCTAGCAACTGGAAAAAGGCTATTGTGAAGCCCCTGATGAAGAAGCAGAACAAATCTCCAACTGATCTTACCAACATGCGCCCTATTTCACTACTACCTGTTCTAGGTAAAATCACGGTACAGCTAGTGCACGGAGAGTTAAAAACATTTGTAGAAACTCACAACCTCCTGCATCCTCAACAGTCGGGGTTTCGCTCCGGCCACTCCACCGAAACAGCTTTGATAGAACTATCCGATTCCATCAAGTTCCTGCAGGATGAGGGAAGGCAAGCCGTCCTCATCCTGCTTGACCTAACAGCAGCGTTCGACACTATCTCTCATGTCATTCTGATTAATAGAATGCGAGAGATTGGCGTGACAGACACAGTGTTGACATGGGTAAAGTAAAAGTAAAGTAAAGTCCACATTTGTAAAGCGCACAATCACCCATAAGGGTCTCTAGGCGCTGGGGGGCCGTCGGGAAGATTAAGCGAGCTATTGCCCAGAGTCACATGGTGCTGGGCTGACCTGCCGCCGGAGCCGGGGATCGAACCGTGGTCCCCAGATTCCAGCGTCAGTCGCCCTGGCCGCGGCGCCACACCTCAAAATCTTTCCTGTCTAACAGGTCCCAAACTGTGTCATTGGGTCCCTACCTATCCAGCGAAAAACCCATTACATCAGGAGTTCCTCAGGGGTTCATATTAAGCCCACTTTTCTTTAACATCTATATGGCTCCCCTCCTCGCTGTGATAGAGTCTCATGGGATCCTCGTCACGTCATACGCCGACGACACCCAACTTGTCGTCACCATCGATAAAAAGTGTACGGACGCAGACTTGCGATTTCGGAACTGTCTCACTGATGTATTCCAGTGGTTGAACAAAAACCACTTGAGGTGCAACAGTGCGAAGACCGAAATCATACCACTGGGTAAGGATCTATCTTTTTGCCCGAAAGAATGGTGGCCCAAAGGATCAGAGGCCCCACCCAGTGCAGTGGCTTCCGCTCGGAACCTAGGCGTGCAATTTGATTCATCCCTCTCTTTCGATGACCACGTCAGGATCACTGCTGGGCGCTGCTTCGGACTTATTAAATCCCTAAAGAAATTCTTCGACTTCCTCCCCATTGCAGCTAGAAAATCGGTCGCGGTAGCTTTAATACTCTCCCGACTCGACTACTGCAATGGTTTAATGGCTGGTGTGAAGAAGTCCACTCTTAGGAAGTTACAAAGTATACAACACGCGGCTGCCAGATTGGTACTGAAACTCCCTAGAAGGTCATCAGCCTCAGCAGCACTAAACTCCCTCCACTGGCTGCCACTCCATAAAAGAATCCTTTTCAAATTTTTACTGACCGTGTTTAAATCCACGAAAAATACTGGGCCCCACTACCTTGTTAATCGTTTTTCGTACTACAACCCCACAAGATGTCTGAGATCCTCAGTTACCAATCTCATCACGATCCCGAGGGTCAAGTATAAAACTAGGGGTGGGAAAACTTTCACCGTCCTGGCAGCAAGGGCGTGGAACAACTTGCCCGTTAACCTCAGACTAATTGAAAAGGAGAGTCTCTTCAGGAAACTCTTGAAGACATGGGTGTATCAACAATCAGACACCTCTGTACTGGCAGCTATCTAGATTTTCACCATGTATCTCTTACACGCACGCTCAGCGCCAAGATGCTCCTTTCGGAGCGAAAGTTCGCGCTCTACAAATATCCATAAATATCAAATAAAATATCAAAATAAGTATTAAGTCATGCTTCAAGTTATCCTGGGTGATACAACATCTACTGTTCTTTAACGTGTAAGCTTTAATACTAATGGGCACATTATAGCACTGCATTGAGAAGAACTTATTTAAAGTGTTATTTTTGTGCAACTGGTAGTCTGAACTCGCATATTTGGAAATGCTTTCATACGTGATAGTGAAGAACTAGACTGAACTATAAAAGACACATAAGTGGCACGTATATTATTAGTGAATCTGCCCTTTTAGATTGGTGCATTTCATCCAGGGATGCCGCGTGCAGTACACATTTGGTCCCCATAAGAAGCATCGCAGAACTAAAACTCCATGTCACTTTTAGCAAAGAGGCTTCAGAGTAGGTAAACTATGTTCTATTTTTAAGTAATAAAATAGAAAGAATGAGGCATGAAATTGACTGTTTTTTCACATTCATAAAGTATTAAGGGACTGAAAATATTACAATTGAATTACGACAGTGTTGACATTTCATTACGTTCGGCAATAACTCACAAGTTACAACATTCAACACAATTATATTAATGACCCATACCTAATCTCGAAATATACCCCAACATCAAGAATGAAAATGAGGAACAGAAAACATAGGTTATGTTCCATCCGTAAAAAACATAACTATAAAATCAAACTGGGAAGCAGTAAAACAATACCCAGGGTGGGCAACAATGATAATTTATGGTAAAAACAAAAAAGGAATTTCAACAAGCGTGAAGTGACGCGGGGTGGCAAGCGAACAAGGTTGTTAATCGAGCCCTGTCTACATGAGCCCAGCTTTAAGCGCACTGTAAATAGGACCGGACCAATGACACAGGACAATGTTTCGTAAAAGTATTCTTGCGGTGCTGTATTTAGCATCTTTGTTTTAGAAATAGTTTATTTTATTTTATTTAATTTTTTATTTTATTTAGAGTTTTATATAGCGCAAACTAGACCCAAGACATCGGGTATCAGAGCGCTTTCCATGAGCACCAGTTTCAACACATTCATTTTTGTTGGGCACAGGGAGATTAAGTGATTTGCCCAGAATCACAGGATGTTGAGCGTCCTTGCCGAGGCTCGAACCCGGTTCCCTAGTTTCTAGGTCGATCGCTCTAGCCGTAAGGCTACATCCTCTCCTGTATGCCGTGTGCTTATGAAATTGCATGAAATTGCATGAAATAATACTCCGATGTTTACATGCACAGCTGACCGTGTTACTACATGTAAAACTTTCAGGCGATATTGTATGCCCCTTCCTGTCACCATCAAAGCAGCACTGGTTCTACAGCCAAGGAGAACACATACGACTAGAAGACTACAGCAAAACACCCTGCCAGACATATTTAAACAATAGCACGTTATTCACCGACTACCAGGGACCTCGTCTAACTCCATCATCAGAAGGGGAAATGCATCGCCTAACAAAAGAGTAGTGTCACCCAAGTACCATTTGAATGTACTGTTCCATGCTAGCTGGCACATCTTACGGCCCTTCACCAAGGTAAGTGAGCCACTGATGACACAAGCGCAGGCTCAAGGGGAGGCATTCGAACATTTACCAGCAGGACATGCTCATGAGCCCAGGAATCATGATGTGCCCCTCTGACAATACTCAACAACCAGTAAACACAACAGGCTCCTCTCCATTAATTCCCAAAGATCGGTGTCTTCACGTACCGGCACCTGCTATGAAGTGTCCGCGATGGTGAAACCAGAAAGCGCAGTGTAGTTAAAAGCTAGGCGTACAGCCTCCTGAAGCAGCCTATGCTGAAACCTTAAGCATGGTAGTCGTGAAGCGAGCGCTGTGCTGATCCAATAAAAGGTGCGCGTTCTTAAACAGTAAATAATCAAACCCCATAAAATCCGTTCAACCTCCAAAAGCACGCACGCTACCTTCGATATAAAAAAAAACCCATGAATATCAATCATGAAGCGTGGCGTCCATTAAGTGGGCGCCGTGCTGATAAAACAAAAGCTGTGCGGGCTCCAAAAACATATAATTAAACCAAGTTGGTTTACACATGCTACCTTCCGGTTGGAAACTGAAAATGCCATCAGCTGAGCGCATTTCGTGCTGAGCCAATAAAATCACCTCCGCCGCCCAAAGCACTCATGCTAGCTCCTTTAAAACCAGTGTGACCAGCAGTCTCTACGGAAGAAGCCGGAATAACGCTGGCGGGGCGCCGGGACCTAAGCGATGTGGCTGGTGGGGCGGAATCAGATGCCCCACCTGGGCCGGGAGGAGTGGCGCCGATGCGGTGAGTGGGGCTTAGTTGGAGGGGGGAGGGGCTAGGGGGGAGGGGTTGCAGCAGGGGGGTGTCTCTGTGTGCTTGTGTGTGTGTGTGTGTGTGTGTGGCGGCGGCGGGGGGAGGGGTGGTGGTATGTGTGTCTCTGTATGTGTGCGTGCATGTATATGCGCTCGTGTGTGTGTGTCTCTGTGTGTGCGCATGCATGTGCGAAAGCAAGGGGAGGTGTGGATGTGTGTGTTGGAGCTTTCAAGGAAGACAGGAGATTGGGAACTCGCGCACGAGACCTGATCCGATTCTTGAGGCTGCGCGTGCCCATCTCCTGGGAAGCAGAGCCGGTGACTATAGGTCTCTGGCGAGACAGCGCTTTGTGCTGTAATCGCCACGAGGCCTAAAAAGTGTTTAAAAACACTTTTCTTTGTGCCAAAGTTGTATGGAGACTTCTACAGGAAGTTCAAGCGCCCCTTTGCAGATCGGCGCCCTGGGCGTTGATTTACCTTGCACAAGCTAGAGTCCAGCCCTGGATACACCGATGCTATTAACCCTCTGCACATGCGTATTTTGCTCACATCATGTGCTCCGGTGATCTTCGATGCTGGCTGAAGTGTTACACCTTCACTGACTCCAGCCTGGTGGGTTCTCTGTACTTAATGCTCTGGGCAGCCCCCAACATGCCGATAACAAAGACCGGCTCTGTGTACGGTTTTAAAGCTTGTGTAGCTTGTGTTCGATGTATGCAGGGTCTGTTGGTAACAGTGTTCCCATACCTTAAGACTTAGCATAATATGGTTCTATAATTACAAAATAAATAAATGCACATTACAGGACGCAGTGTGGCTTTTTCGTGGTCCATGATATGTCCCTTAAAAAATTATTCAGTCATTAATATGGCAGCCATCCTGACAGCCATGGCATAGTCATGTACCTGATGTTCGGTTGCAGCTTACCTGGTGATTTCATCACAGAACACAGGCAGGTGTGTGTGTGTGTGTGTGTGTGTGTGTGTGTCCGGAACCGAGGGAGGTGTGTAAATAGCAGATCTCCATGGCAGTGCCACATGCACTCCAATAGGTTATTATGACAGTGCTATAGAAGCATGTAACTGATAAACAACAGAAAATGCTGGTGGTAGTCGATTAAACACAACAACCTTTTTTAACCATAAACATTGGAATCAAACCAAATGTTTTTTGATTTTTATTTTCTTTTTAGTTCATTTGTTTTATCCGGTATTTCTTTTATCACATGTTATTTTTTCATTTCACATATTTTACAAATTTTTGACCTTATGTACAAAACCTAAACACTAATACATTCAAAGCGAAAAACAAATTATTGACAAAGTCACTCAAACTCTCAACCATACTCCACTCATACTCTTACGATAAAAACAAGCTGGAAATATAATGTTCACAGCAAAGCCATATAACATAAGAAAAGATTCACAATTGTTGTATAGTCTTTTTGATCTATTTGGTCTTTTCAATGGCTAACACAGTCTACGCGTTTCGAACTCAGAAATATTTAACGAGTTCTCATCAGGACGGTAGTCTGTAAAAAAGGGGAAGAGAAACCTTGTTTTAGAAACCAATGTTCTTTTGGTTGCTGCAAGCTGAACACTTCAACACTATCTACTTCCTAGTCTTACCTCTTATGAATCAGAGCCAGGGGCGGTTTGGCAGTTTCCCGACGTAAAACCACTTCAAAGGTAACCTGATGCAATAGAGAGACACGAAGCACAAAACAATGCATTCCATCAAGATCCGCTTAACTCATTACTTACAACTCATTCATACCATCGTATGCGCGTGGCACTTACTTATACTCGAGAGGGGGGGGTTTAGGTCTCTATACTCAGTGCAACCTAGAGAGGTGACAAAGAAACAGGGGATTCGTTGAAGATTTTAACATATCAGTGCCTATCACACAGTCTTTCCGACTCCATTCATACACTGTACCTGGGTCTTGGCCGCTTGCTTTTACTTGTTCGGGGTCCAGCGCACCCGCCTAAGTGGAAAAATCGTCACATGCAGCAGGGTTAATATTCGGAGGACCCAGCGTTTGTGCAAGGCTCATTTAGTTAACATTCCGGTAGTTACCTTTGCAGGTCGGGGCAGCGAGCGTTTGCTTCGTTTTTCCTCGGTGTAAGCGCCGCGGTTGGTGTGGCGTGGACTTCCGGGTTTCCCAGGGAACATGGGAAATGTAGTCGTGCGCAGGGGTAGTTCCTTAAATCGGCCCTGATTTTCCTAATTTCCTTCTTGAACGGTTGTTTATTTAATTTAATTTGTTATCTTCAGAAGAATTTTTTAAGTAACGTTGGTCATGAAAATGTGTCTCATTTTGTCCGATCGCATAGAGTTTTGTTTATAGTTTTTTGATTTTGCGAGCCCAAAAACCTGGTCATAATTGTGGCAATGTTTGTCAAATTAATCGATTTTGGTCCAAGGTGGAGCATCTCATATCTGATCCGATGTTTGTCATGATTCAATCCTCGTTGAATGTGTATGCTTGCAGAGTTGATCAGGGATCTGTCATTCCCGTGACGACTTCTATCTACCTGTGATGGCTCGCGATGTCAATGGGTACTTTGACCACCTCTATGCTCCTAGGATGTCTCATGCCACTGGTTGGCTATAATAAGTGAATTCCTACCCTAATTTGAATAATTCAGTTAGTTAATTGAGCCCCTCAGTTGTCGAATTAAATTTGAAAAACAGCATGGCCTCTCGTCTTGCGAGTTTAGCTTCTTGGTCCCCTCCTCTTTCGTCATTGTCCACTTTTGAGATGACTGTCCAGGCCAGCTCTCTTTCATTATGGTTCTTTTCGAGCCAGTGATTCACAAGGGGCTCTGTTAATACCTTGTTTTTAATTCTTGATTTGTGCTGTTGGATTCTGGTTCGTACCTCTTGGCTGGTTTTACCAATGTACAATTGGTTACAGGGGCATAAAATGCCATATATGACGAACCGAGATTTACAATTCGTGAATGTATCATGTTTCCATTTTATGTTCCTGTATTCAAAATATTTCTGAGTACGAAACGCGTAGACTGTGTTAGCCATTGAAAAGACCAAATAGATCAAAAAGACTATACAACAATTGTGAATCTTTTCTTATGTTATATGGCTTTGCTGTGAACATTATATTTCCAGCTTGTTTTTATCTGTAAGAGTATGAGAGGAGTATGGTTGAGAGTTTGAGTGACTTTGTCAATAATTTGTTTTTCGCTTTGAATGTATTAGTGTTTAGGTTTTGTACATAAGGTCAAAAATTTGTGAAATGAAAAAATAACATGTGATAAAAGAAATACCTAATAAAACAAATGAACTAAAAAGAAAATAAAAATCAAAAAACATTTGGTTTGATTCCAATGTTTATGGTTAAAAAAGGTTGTTGTGTTTAATCGACTAGCACCAGCATTTTCTGTTGTTTATCAGTAGCTTGTGACTAAGCTGTGCTATTGGGAGCCCAGACCCAGTGGTGTTTTTTTGATAGAAGCATGTAAGTCATGCTCTTTTTAGGTCTCGCGCTGCTGCTGCGAGGGGTATTGTAAGCAATAAAGGGTTTGCAGCCCTCCCATTAACTACCATGTGCTTGCTTGATTGCCGTTAATTTTAGCTGCCCCCAAATTGGCCACCATATGCCTCACATCACTTCCATTTATTTCTCTGGATCATGGACCAAGTACTAATTGATTTCATTGTGTTAATGTCCTTCTGCTGCTCGAGCTGTGATCTTCCACAGTCCACTCCAATCCATCCCGCTCAATTCCAATCAGCCCCAATTTACCCTACTCCACTCCAATCTACCCCACTCCACTCTACTCCAGGCTACCCCACTCCATACTATCTCAATCTACCCCACACCACTCAATGTACCCACTTCACTCCAATCTACCCCAAACCACTGCAATCTATATGACTCCACCACAAACGACCCCAATCTACCCCACTCTACTCCAATGTATCCCAGTCTTTCCCACTCCATTCCAATGTATCCTAGTCCTCCCCAATCTAACCCACTCCACCCCAATCTCCCCCTCCACTCTACCCATTCTACCCCACTCAACTGTAATCTACCCCACACCCTCCACAGAATCTACCCCACTCAAATTCACCCCATCTACCCCACTCCACTCTACTCAATCAACCCCATCCCTTTACACACCAATCTACAGTTCTCCACTCCAAACTACCCCTCCACACCAAACTACCCTGTTCCCCCAATCTACCCCAATCCTCCCACTGCTTCCCACTCTGATCTACCCCAATCTACCCACCCCAATCTACCCCATTCCAATCTAGCACTCTTGATTCTACCCCACTCTATGCCACTCCTCTCTAACCCAGCTAATCCACCTCAATCTACCACATTCAACTCCCCTCCAAGCTACCCCTCTCCACTCCACTGTACCCCAATCCTGCCACTCCACTCCAATATACCTCCCTACACGCCAATCCAACCTACCCATATCTTCTTCCACACTGCTCCAGTATACCATACTCCACTCCAGCCCAGTCTACCCCATTCTACCACAATCTAACTCAATCCATCCCTCCAACCTTCCCACTTGAATCTAACCAACCCCAATCCAATGTACCACATTCCACCCAACTCCACCCCACACCTCCACCTTTCATCCTACCTCAATCTACCCCACCCCATTCTACCCCATTCCAATCTACCCACTCTGATTTACCCCACTCCACTCTATTCCAACCAATCCACTCCAATCCTCTCAATCTTCCACCACTCCATTCTACATCAATCTACCCCACTTCAATCCACTCCAATCTACCCACTCCTCCCCAGTATACCTCACTCCACTCCAATCTACTGTAATCTTCTACATTCTGCTTCAATATACCACACTCCATTCCTACCCAGTCTAACCCCACTCCACCCATTCTACCCCAATCTAATGCGATCTTCCCCATTCCAATCTAACCCACTCCAATGTACCCACTTGACTCTACCCCAGTTTTTTCCACTCCAGTCCATACTACACCATTCCACTCCAATCTACGCCCCTTCTACCCCAATCTATTCCACTCTACCCCAGTCTATGCTAATCCACTCCAATCTTCCCCAATCTACCCACTCCACCCCACTCCACTTCAACCTACCCCACTCAACTCTTATCTACCCTCTCCACTCCAACATACATCAATCCACTCCGATCTACTTCACTCCACTTCAATCTATCCTAATCCCCTCTTCTCCACTCCACTCCACTCAAACTTAATCTTCTCTACTCCACTCCAATCTACACCACTCTACTCCAGTCTACCCCACTCTATCCCAGTCTACCCCATTCCACCCTAATCCACCCCACTCTAATCTATCCACTCCACTCCAATCTACCCACCCTACTCACATCTACCCCATTCCACCCCAATTTTCTCCACTCCACCCCCACGATACTGCACTCCACTCCAATCTACCCCATCAATCCCAATTTACCGCACTCTACCCCAATCCACTCCAATCAGCCCCAATCACCCTACTACCCTCCGATTTACCCCACTCCAATCTACCCTTCTCCATGCCAATGTATTCCACTCACTCCACTCCAATCGGCCCCACTCCACAACAATAGCCTCCAATCTGCCCCTCTCCAATATACCCCACTCCACTCCAATCTACCCCAATCTAAACAAGTCATCCCCACACCACTCAAATCTATCCCAACCCACTCCACTCCACTCCAGTCTACCACACTCAATCTACCCCAATTTAACCCAAACCAATCTCATACATGCCAACCCTCCTGATTCAGGCGGGAGATCACAGATTTTAGGTTAGTCTCCTGCCTCTCGATACCTGTGTAGGAAAACCCCGATTTCTCAGTGGGCTACAGCTGACAGGGACTGGTTTTGTGTGACTCAGAGTATGCACTGCCAGTAACCTGCTCCTGCAGGCAATTGCTCATTTGTCACGCTCTCTCTGCCTGCCATAGCTCTTGCTCAGTGCTCCTTCCTGACAGGTGAGGAAAAACATATATTTGCCTTTCTGATATCCGATCCTGCAGCAGCACACTTGCAAGTCCTATACATGCCAATAGATCAGATTCAGGCCTCAATAGAAGTCAATGAGAGAAATACATTCCCTCGATTATTATTTAAAATCTCTCCCTTTACTCTTCGAAAATGTTGACATGTATGCAATCTGCCACACCCCACCTTACGGGAGAAACAGAGGAAGATGTAATCAAACAGGTAGGGGAAATTAAAAGAATTTTCAGAAATGAGTATCTCAAAAAGAGAGAGTTTCTCAGGTTATACCAAAAGGGACCAGGTTATTATGATCATAAAACATATACATTTTCCTTTTGATGTTATTTCCTACTCCTACACAAAAATTGTGAATCTATTACAATGAACCAAAGAAAAAGAGAATAGATGTTGCTCTATGTAGCAACACGTGATCCAGATTTATATTTTTAGTATTTTTATTATTATGTGTAATTTGATCAAAACATCAAACAATGTTGTATCATATTTAAAAACATTTCATATTTCATAAAGCACATTTATGCACATCCCCGGATTGCCAACGCCCATCACAGGGCTCCCATTGCACATTCCAGGACTGCCAACGCCATTGCAGGGCTCCCAGTCCACATACCTAGGTCACAATGTGCCCATCTCATTGCTTCCATTTCACATCCCAAAACTGCCAGCCCACATCCCAGTGCTGCGACTGCAGGAATGCCCTTCCCTGGGCCTGATCCCCATGCCCCTGTTTCGCAGGTGTGCAGCCTCGCACTGCTTGCTGTTTGTTGGAAGCTTTCAACGGCTACTGGTGATGAATTTCAAGCTCAAATCAGCAAATTAAAAGACTACATGTTCCGAAGCAGCCGGCTAACTTAAATTACATGTAGACAAAATAAGGACCAGAAATGATTTATACGTTTGTTTTACAATGGTATGAGCAAATGTATCAAACATGCATTAAACATCCTAGTGCAGACCATATTATTCGTAATATAAATGTATCTGCGGTTATATCATACAAGGCATGCAACATAAAAAAATATTGACTAAGACAATAGATCTTGCATAGGCGAAACCTATTGGCTCGCATTGGTGAAACCTATTGACTTTGCCAATGCCTGTTGTTTTGAGACTATTGGCCATTGTGTATGTTTTTATTCCATCATTTGAAAGATCAGTATTTATGTTGCTTGCTCCCATTATCTATCTTACATGGTGAAAGTTTGTATCTTCTGTGGTAGGTTTCTGTGTATTCTTATTTCCAGTGTCTATATGTCCCATTCTGTTTTCTCAGTTTAGGTGTTGCTGCAACAGTGTCTATTTGCCCCCACCCCGACTCCGCCTCCCCCTCACTGTGTTTGTGCTTGCTTGTATCAGTATCTTCCGTCACTCTAGCACTGTATGTCAGGATTTCTATAATCAGGGTATGCCCAGATATGGGTAACTTGCTCAATTTGCCACTGGATTCAAGCTGGCCTGGCTGATGAGGGGTGTTACCCGACACCTGTCACAGGATGCTTGTTTCCGTTCCAGGGAAGACCTGGCTTGGCAGTTCGGGCAGGACTGTTCCCATAAGGAATAGGGTCAAGAATGATTTGCATAGGGCTGGGTCTGAAGTGGGGTGGTGAAGTGACCCAAAGAATGATGATGGGTTCCACCCAGTTCAGTGACTGGGGGTGTGTGTCTTAAAAGTTTCAGCGCTCCGTCCATCATCTCCTTGTGTTTGCTTTGTTCACCCTAAATTGGCAGGGTATGCCCCGACGTGGGTCCCTTGCTCACTATACCGCTGGATAAAAGCTAGCCTTGCTGATGAGGGGTGTTACCCCAAAACTGGTCCCATGATGCTTGTTTCCAGGCAAGGGAAGACCTTGCTTGGCAGTTCGGGCTGGACTGTTCCCATTAAGCACAGTGTCGAGACTGATTTGCATATGGCTGGGTCTGAACTGGGGTGGCGAAGTGAGTTAAAGAATGATGATGGATTTAACCCAGATCTGTGACTGGGTGTGAGTTTCTGAAAAGTTTCAGCGCTCCGGTCCATCATCTCCTTGCGTAGGATTTCCATTATCTCCATCTCCCGGAGTCTTTCTGTCAGAGGTGTGCAAATCAGCTCTTTGCTGCCAAACATCACACAGCCAGGTTCCCCCTCTTCCTCCCCCCTTTAAAGAAATACGGTGTAAGAAGTGTTGCTGTGGTATGGGTGGGGGGACTGGAGGGGGCTGGAGTGTGGCTATTACTAACCAAAACCCAACTGTGGGCTTTGGGGGGGGGGCTACAAGGGTCAGATTGGTAAGGTGGGCACTCGGGCAATGGCCGAGGGACCGGTATCCGAGTTCCAGCTGTGGGCTGGGTTTTTTTAGCTGCCAGGGGGCTAATGTGGACCGTGTCTGCATTGTTTGAATGCCACCAGCGGCCCAGTGGGTCTCTGAGTGGCCTTTCTGGAGGCAGATTGATGTCCATTACCTCCCCCCTTTTACCAACGGGCAGAGTTGTCAGTCACTCCCTTTCTCTCCCTGGGCCAGGTGTTAACACCGGCCCATTAATGTATGCATATTGAGCAGGGTCAGGGGGCCTGAGCAGAAGAGACCTCACTTGTTTCCAGGTGTGTTTCACCAGTGTGAACTAATCCATGCATTAAAAAAAAAAATCTAAGCAAACATGCCTGTCAGACACCCACCCTTCATTTTATAAAACCTCGCCAAAGCTTCGCAGAAAGGCAATATGCAAATTTTAACCCCAATCCAACCCTGGGGGCTACCCCCATGAAAAATCCTAATTACGGAAGAAAATAGAGAGGCTAGACATGAAGGTGAGCTGTGGAAGCCAAACAATATTTGTTTTCTGAGTTGCACACACCGCAGTTCACCCGGCCCATGCTCCCGGACTTCTCTGAAGGAACAGAAGAGTTCAAGGAAGAACACCTCAGAAAATAAAAATAAGCAAATGTTGGAGGATAGGTTAAGCCCTGTTCAAAAACACACATAGGCGGGATTTTCACAGTCTCTACAAAGCATTGTTTATATGTCCCAGAATTATTGTACTCTGGCCGATGTTTTCTTGCTCATACTCTGTCTCCCTGTCCTGGTGTGCAGGTTTTCTGCAGAGGTATCATAGTATATCAACTCATACCCTTCCTAGTTAAGCTTAAAAGTTACATTCCATCCCTCGTTTTCAACCAGGTAGTCAAGGGGTCCCATCGTTTAGCCGCCTTTTTTGAAGACGTATGATTCATTTCCATCTTATGAACATAAAGTACTGAATCCAGCCATTCTGATTTTAAAGGTGATGACGGTTGGACCCAATTTTTATAAAACTGTCTTCTTACAAACAAATTTTAATACAATATTAATTCATTACGGTAATCCAAATGATCTCCTGCACCTGATGGTAACCCAAAATGAATTAACTCCAGGCTTACCTGAATTTGAGTATGCAAGAGATCGTTCACAAATTTACACACATCGTTCCAAAAGTCTTGGATGTTAGGGCAGGATATAAACATATGAACATCATCCGTGGTCTTTAAGCCACATTTCATGCAGTAAACCTCCTCAAAACCCCCAATTTTGCTAGCCTTTTTGGTGACCAATAGGCTCTGTGAAGAGAGAAAAGATGATTCCGTCATAAGTATGCTGCTTTAACCATGCTATATAATAACCAAGCAAGTCTTTCCATAATTGATCGAGATTTATATCCGGCATTATTCCTCCCCATAGAGAATTAGGTGTACTCTGTCCCTTCAATGAGTTATCCATGATTCAAGCATATCAGGTTGCCACCACCTTCTTTGGTTTGGCGTTTGTAATCTAGTGTTCTTCCAAATCCTTCGTATCATCTTTATCTTGGACACAGACTTGTTGGTTATTTGTTGAAACTGTATCCAGGAACGGAGCTTCCTTTCCTGGAGGATCTGACTCCATTCAGTAATACCTGCTTCCCTTAAGTTCATCGCCAGTTTATCCTTCAGACATTCCAGGGAGCCTGGTGAGTCCCATATTGGTGCATAACTAATATAGTATGCCAGATTTGTTACGTGCCGAATCGGGGCCCATAATCGAACAAAATTTACCTGTAACACTTTTAGCCCGATTTTTTTAAAAGAACCTATGGTCCACGAATTTATACATAGATTTTGCCTCACCATTTTCCACTTCATTTAGCAGGGCCTCCATAGCTGATCACTCCCTGACCCACCCTTTACAGCCAGCGAAAACTAAAGTTTTTTTTAGCTGAAAAGCCCATGCATATAGTTGAAAGTCTGGTAATGCAATGCCCCCTTTATCATACTTCCTCCCCAACTTCCATCTTGCAATTTTCAAACCTTTAGATACCCATATAAATGAATCTATTCTAGCATGTAGCTTTTGCAACCAACTCTTCTTAAAATAAAGGGGAATCATATTAAAAAGAAAAGAGAATTTCAGGAGTATTGACATCTTAATTAAGTTGCTCCTCCCCAGTATCGTCAATGGGAGATGGGACCATCTAACTAAAAGCCTATTTGTTACTAACAATGTTTTATGAAAGTTTAGTTCTACCAGTTAACCTCTGTCTTGGAGGAATTAATGTAATACTACTATTAAAGAAATGCAACTTTTCGAAAGTTGCCACTCTGTGATCCAGTTGTTATGTAGCCACACAACAGACAGCGTTCTGCCTGCCTGGGGAGTAATGTGAACAGCTCCCAGGTTTAGGAACAATACCTGCCTGCTACAGGGTGAGGTATTACCTCTCCTTTGCAGGAAGACCTCAGACTGTTAACCCGAAAGGCGAGCTCCAAAATCGAAGCCACCTGTGGTAGACAGATAGCGCTCACACTCCTGAAGGGCTGCTATTTGTTCAGGTAGACAGGCTAGAGACAGGGACAGAGATGGAAACCCAATGCCCAAACTGGTTTTGCCATGGACATGTAGTCATCTGGTAGCCTCACCTCTAGGGTGGTGGTGGCTACCAAGCCCCTGATATCCGAGAAAGGGTCCCAACATCTTGAAAGAGGTCAGAATAGTGGACTCTGGACTCTGGGATTGCTAGATGCTACATATAGCCAGAAAGCAGTCTCCATGAGGGAGGTGAGCTGGTAGACCATTGGCTAGTGACCGCATCATCCCCCTAGGGCTTTTTCTGGGAAAACATATGACACCCATGGCACCCCCAACCTCAGATCACATCATCAGAACTGGAACAAGGATCAAAGAAGGACTGCCTTGCTGCCCCCTGGACTGCACAGAGAGAAGCCTCAGTGTCTGCTGAACTGCAACTGCTGCACTTTGGGCTAGTGACTGTGCCTGTGGGTTCTGGCTCAGGGAAAAGTCATGCTCCAGACCAAAGGAGTGACTCAAAGTAATCATGGATTGGCTCCCTGTGACCTGCACTACAGCCAGCACAGCTCAAGTAGCCACAGGGCAAGTTGCTAGCCACCGCAGAGGATTTGCTGCTAGCAACCGTTGGGCAAGCTAAGAGACTGATCCTCACATGGCCAAAAGTTGCACCTAGGTCCACTGGATCTGGGATGTCATCAGAGTTCAGATTGGTCACCCAAGAGGGACACCAGCCCATTAAAGATTTGGCAATGATCGCTGTTCACAGAGACCGGTAGCCAAGCTGTAGTTGGCCTTCATTAGTCTCAACAGTCAGGACTTCGAGGGGCCCTAACCTCTATGACCAAAGTCGCCTCATATGACCCATGGACTGAGGAATCATCACAAAGGCACCCCCATCTACAGCACAGCAACCAGAGCATCTTTGAGCATCTTTTCATCCTGTATCCTCATCATAAGGATGACTCTATAAAATTCTACGGAGGTTATGCTGTAAAGTTTGGAACTGGACAGGAAAACCCTCTGGGGGTCAGGTAACTGTCCAAATATTCCCCATAGGCTCCCCAGACCTTCTCCCTGTCTGATTTGGTATCACAACTTGGTCTGGCTTAGCCAAACTAACTTTTACAAACTTTTCAAAAGTGTACACATGTTTGATTGGCCAGTGCTTGCTTGTGGTTGAATTAAAACGTTATAAAACCTTCCTGTGAATTTTGCTTATTAATGACTCTAAAAATTCATTAAAATATAATCTATTTTTGTAAATTTGTGTCATGCTTCTTTTGTATTGTGTGGCTCTCTTATTTCATTGTTTGGTACTGTTAAATGCTTTACACTACTTATTTTATTCAAGCTTTGATGCTCGAACTCATAGCTACCCAGGGTTTAGTTTATGGTGATGCAAGCAAGCTTGAATGGATCCAAGACAGTTGTTATGAGTGTATTCCATGGTAAGGCTGCACAGCCATACCATATAATACACCCAAATCCTCACAACCAGTAACCCAATTTCTAGCAGGAGGGGTTTTAGAATGATACAGTTGGAATCTTACCACAGAATGCATCACTCATGCTTGCCTTAAGAAGCCCCTCTAGTTTTGAAACATCATTCGGTCAGGCTGTGGGTTCTTAACTTGCAAATGCTTTAAAAATGTTGTTTTGCAATCTGGACCTGCCAAGGGTCTCTTCGAATGCCCATGTTTAATTCCTAAAATCCTTAATATTCCTTGGTAATTTCAAACCCTTTGAAATAGCCTCTCTCCTAGCAATCCCGTATTGACATATCGCATGCGGTGGGAACGCGGAGCTTGGTCGCATTCAAAAAGCTCTCCCCCATAGGCACTGTTGCCACACCCCCAGAATAACCATGCTGGAGTTCAGAAGGAGAATGAGCAATAAAAGTGACTTTAAATTGTGTTTTTATCTTGCCACCTTTGCTGTGCCTCAAAGTCTGTCTTCTGACAAATTGCTGCTTATTCTTTTAACATGGAGAGAAGGGCTTAGTTTCTCTGACTGTAAAGTGAGAAGATTTTGTAAACTGAATTATGTGACAGTCTTGCTGAGGTACAGGAAGTGGTACAGGAAAGGCTGTAATATGGGATTTTTTATAATCCCAAACAAATGTAAATACCTGTGATTGGACTGTTCAGATGTATCAAACTATATCAGTTGTGAGGAAACACAAACAAAGCACATTTTTTGTAACTCTGAAGTGGGACGGAGACTCAGATTTTAATAGGATCAAAAACATATCAATATGCTTTACTTGGGGACATGCAAATGATAAATATTAGCTGAAACTCAATTCCACACATTATCGTTTGTGTGCTATATCATTTTTTGACTGTTTTATTTTGTATTCTAGACTTGCCCCCTTATATCTAAATACATTGACTTTCCAGGTAGTAGCTGTGTCTGATGGATCAGGATAGTTTGCTATGGGAAATCGTAAACCAGAGTGTAAGCGCTTATGGTACGGAAATGTATTCTCAGCAGTTTGTATTCAGGGATTCAAAACTTTTTTTACCTGTTTATAAGGAAGTAGAAACAAAAAAGAATATGTACATGTGGAAATTGCAACTCAATCATTAAAGGAAACACAATAGATAATCCATCAAGTGGAACCAAAATCAAACTAAAAGTCAATGGCACCTGTGACAGCATAAACTTGATTTACATGTTAAAATGTCCGTGTGGTCTTCCATATGTTGGAAAAACATCAAGGAAAATTAAAACTCGATTAACGGAACACAGAAGCAATATTAGATTGAAATCCACCAAATCCACAGTTGCAGTACATTACAATGAACATCAACATAACCCCAGTCAGCTAAAATATTGCATACTTGAAATAGTACCTACACTGCCAGGAAGAGACAATGACCAACATCTTTTGAGAAGAGAACTTTATTGGATACACAGACTTTCATCGACAGTGCCAAGAGGATGAAAGGATGGAATTTTGTTGCCATTTGTAAATTAACGATCAGATTTAACCATCCGAATTATGAACAATTGCACCATGTTTAAATTTTTTTAAAAACTTTTTCTAACTTCTTTTGAAACAAGTTTATTTTATTTTATTTCATTGTGATCATCTATAATGCAATACTTAATTGAAAATGTAATGTGCATACACGAATCAAGCAGCCACCTATCGTTTTCTACAGGTGTCATTTTGTTCACACATAAATTCTTATTAAAGTTTTTGTACTTCATTTCACCGGGCAAACACGTGATTAACCGAGCAGCGAATCACAAGTTGCGACATTACTTTCCCCCTAAAAATCGGATGTACTCGATACAATCCCCTTTTTTACCGTTAAAGTATCACTGTTGGTCGACCAGAGTTCGAATTTACATATTTTTCATTCATGCACAAGCGAGTGCTTCAGTTTATTAAATTTTTCGGTAAACACACACAAAGACATTCCCGCCAATCAAAGCTCGAGAAAAAAAACCTGCACCACATGACGTTGCAGATCCTATTAAAACGCGGGACACACACGCACGAACATCGTGAGAACACAGACTTTTTTACATTTACGAGCGCGGAAAAGGACCAGTCCTTTAATTTTTCGGTAAGCCAGATATTTTGGTTACAACAAACAACTTGTACCCTGTAGATAAATATAACAAAATTCGCAATCACGTTGAAAGATTTACTAAATTTAATTCAACTGTTTTTACAGCGTCATTGCAACTTGCAGTAAGGAACAAGATTCACTTCCCAAAAACAGGTTAGAAGCGTTAAAATAACAAATGCGGCACATTTTTTCGATTACATTGGGCACACAAGTTCACGACCAGTTTTAATTTTAACGGTTTTTACTTTCATCGCATGACACATTGATGACACGTTGATTTTCACTGGTATTGTTCACATTACGTTTACAGGCCACCTTCACTGTTTGACACGCACGATGTTAATAAGTGTTACTTTAGATGCATCATTTTGGATTCTCCTATACTTACCCTTATGCATGAGAATTAATTTTTGATGTATGGTTAACTTGTGTACAACATGCATTTTGAATGTAAATTTAATTGAACATTGTACTTGGTTACTTTCAGAAATTCATACGGCCCCTGAAGAAGGGCTATGCCCGAAATGCATTGGGCCACCGCGCCATATGTTTGAACATTATGACGAAAATAATGTGATGAATTCAAAACAAAAACAATGAATAAAAGAATGATATCAACTTCAAAAAAAAAAAAAAAGGGCCACCGTGCCATATGTTCGAACACTATGGCGAAAATAATGTGATGAATTCAAAATAAAAACAATGAATAAAAGAATGATATCAACTTCAAAAAACAATTGAATTAATGTTTATTGAATAAATCAAGGAAGAATCAGTACGAGTGCCCTGGAGGGACACTTATCTCAAGGGAAAAAGTGCATTTCAAAGCACTTTATTTGACTGGCATTGATGCCATTGCTTTGGACTGTTTAATTATGTCTGATGTTTTGTCCTGCCAAAGACTGGCTTTCTTGCTTTATCATAAATGTATGTGCAGTTGTAATTACTTATATAGCGCTTACTACCCCTGATGAGGCATTAAAGCTCTATTCGGTGAATACCAAGCTACTCCAGAACCCAAAGTATTGGTTGGGGATTAGCATTTTTTTCCGCAGAAACCGAAGTTCATAGGCTCCAGTTTGAATAGCGTGCACCTTTCTTTGTTGTTAATATGTGCAATTTATCTTTGGAAAAAGTACTGCACAGTCCACTCAAATATATATTTTTGAACATGGTCTTCGTAGCTCTTGCACACCAAAGGAAACCATTCCAACAGGATATCGTTGGCAATACACTTATACTCTGGTATTGCCCATTATCCCACACATGACGACCAGCAAGCACAGAAGCTTCTGTAGTTCCATTACAAATGGTACCCCAAAGCACACAACAGTGCAGAAGGCCGTGTACGCTCCTAGCGTGTAATGTAGGGCCCAATATTGGCGGCACTGTTTTTCCAGCCAATGCTCAGATCAATCCTGTACGCCCATTAAGTTTCTATATAAAGGAAAGAAGGTATTGGAACACACGCTCAGGATCCAACTTGGTGGTTAGTGGGGGAGCTGGGATTCTCAGTTTTTCAAGGTGATGAAAAGTCAAACATACAAATGGTGGCAAGGAAAAAAAGGGCAAATTAACAGGGAAAATTAATGCTAAGGGCGCTTAGCGTTAATTTTTTTAACGCCCGCTATCGCTTGATAATATCGCCTGGTTATCACGTTATTAAGAACGCTAACCGCCTAAGCGATGAAAAAATCCAGCGATAGCGGCATTTTTAGAGGTTATCGCTGGTAATGCAGCAATAAAACTACAAGGATAGGGATATCTTTGTTGATAGCCCATGGTGGACTTAACCATGCAATCCACCTCCCATTAGATTACATGGCTAAATCTGAAAATTAGCAGACGTAAAAAAGCAGCGTTAACCGTGGTTAGCGCTGCTTTTTTTTGTCTCTAACAGGGTTAGCGTCAAGCTTGATACTAGGAGAAATGTCGCTTAGCGCCATTTCTCCTATTATTTTGCTCTGGAACGCCCACTTTGCATCTCAATAGAGATGCAAAGGGAAGCGTAGTGAAAAAGGGTGCTAACATGCGATTTTGCATGTTAACACCCTGTTGTTGATAGGGCGATATTTTTATCTCCGCTTCTTTGGCCCTGTTCATAATTCCCTATCCAATTTCCTTGAGACCAATAACATCTTGCATTGCTCCCAGTCTGGCTTCCGTACTATCTTGAGCACGGAGACAGCACTGCTAGAAGTAACGGAGGCAATTAAGGAGGTCTTGGATTCAGGGGGTAAGGCGATGTTGGTGATGCTTGATCTCTCGACGGCCTTCGACACTGTCCCCCACAGCGGTCTCCTTTCAAGACTCAGGGAGATTGGTCTGCGGGGGGCGGTGTTCAGTTGGTTCGCCTCCTTCCTAGCGGACCGCCGTCAAACGGTCTGGGCCCCTCCGTTCTCCGCCGTGGTGCCGCCTTGTAATGTAATGTAAAAAGTTCTTGTAAAGCGCGACTTACACCGGACGGTTTCTTGGCGCTGGGGAAGAGGCACAGCGGGGAAATGATGAGTGCCTATGTGTAGATGCTGCGGAAGAGGTGAGTTTTGAGGAGAGACCTAAAGTGAGGGTAGGAAAGAGAGAGTCTGAGTTCCGACGGGAGTGAGTTCCAGAATGAAGGAGCCAGAAAAGAAAATCTGAGACCCCCGTGTTTTTTGCGCCTAAACCTAGGCGTCTGGAGGAGCGCATGGTGAGAAGATCGGAGGTGCCTAGAGGGGACGTAAGGGTGTAGAAGAGAGGAGATGAAGGAAGGCCCGATGCCGGCCAGCGATTTGTGGGTCAAGCATCCTAGTTTAAACTTGCAGCGCTCCGATACAGGGAGCCAGTGAAGGGCTTTAAGCAGGGGGCGGACGTGGTGGTGTTTGGGTTGATGGTAGATCAGGCGAGCTGCCTGGTTCTGTACCAGCTGTAGTCTTTTGATTTGATATTGTGAGATACCTGCATACAGGGCGTTGGCATAGTCAATCCGGGAGATGACTAATGCCAGCAGTGCCAAAGTGAGGGCTTCGGTGGTCAGGAAATGAGCTATTTTCCGGATCTTCCTTAGTTGGAAAAAACAGGAGGACACAGTGGCACTGACCTGATGCTTCATTGAGAGATCATGGGAGATGTAAACTCCCAAGCTTTTCACCTTGTCCGCGGGGCAGGGAGAGGGGCCAAGGGAAAGGGGCCAAAAGGAGGAGTTCCAGGGGTTGGATGGGCCTCCGACAAGAACAAGCTCAGTCTTGTCGGGGTTGAGTTTAAGGTGGTGAGCACCCATCCAATTACTGATGTGGCTTAGGGTAGACTGAAAGTCCTGGGCCGCTTCGTCCGAGGAGTCGAGTTTGAAGACAAGCTGAATGTCATCTGCATAGTTAAATGCAGTGACATTCCTTCCCCGGAGGGAGCGGATCAGGGGGGTGAGGTACAGATTAAATAGGAGTGGTGACAGGGACGAACCCTGCGGGACGCCGCAGGTGAGCTTCGTCCTATCGGCAGAGAACTGGGAAAGTCGGACAGATTGGTGGCGGTTCGTCAGTAAGGAGCGGACCCAGTTAAGGGCCGTCCCACTGATGCCCGCCTCCTTGACACGGTCGACTAAGATGGTATGGTCGACCGTGTCAAAGGCCGCCGACAGATCCAGAAGGATCAAGGCTTGACTAATGTTGGAGTCGGCACCTCTACGGAGTTCCTCCATAACAGAGAGGATGACCGCCTCCGTAGAATGGGCAGGTCTAAACCCTGCTTGCTGGGAGTCTAGGAAGTTGGAATCTTCAATAAAAGAACTGAGGACTCTGGTTACATGAGTTTCAAGTACCTTACTCAGGTAAGGGAGAAGAGAAATAGGACGGAAGTTACCCAAGACTGCGGGCTCAGCGTTAGGTTTTTTTAATATGGGAACCACCTCAGCGTTCTTAAACTGGCTGGGGACCTCACCGAGCAGAAGGGAATTGTTCAGGAGGGCCAGCGGAAGGGCAGGGCAAGCCGAAAAGGCAGCACGGAGGATCACAGGTGGGCAACAATCCGTGGGGGAGCCAGATGAGACTTTATTAAGCAGAGAGAGAAAGTCTCCTTCTAGTATGGGGGGAAGCTGGGTCAGGGAGTGGGGGTTAAGAAAGGGAATAGCCTCTGTGAGGGACATCACGGGGGATCCAGAGGAAATGCTGTTTTTGATTTTACTGATTTTATCTGTGAAGAATTGGTTAAGGGAATCACATAGTGCCTGAGATGGGAGGGGTTTGATGGTCACCCTGTCCGGGTGTGGGAGCTCCTCCACAATGGCAAAGATTTCTTTAGATTTTTGCACGGAATTAAGAATTTTTGTAGAGAAGTAAGCAGTTTTAGCGGCTGAGATTGCCTGTTTGTATTCTCCAGATAGTTTTAAGAGATTTAATTTTTCTGAGGGGTCATAGTTTCTGCGCCAGCGGCGCTCGGCTTGGCGAAGTCCCAGTTTTAAAGATTTAAGGCTATCTGAAAACCATCGGTGTGCGTCGTGGGGACGCTTAGTTCTAATTAACTTGAGGGGGGCGACCTTGTCGCTAGCGGACTCTAGCCATTTGACAAGTGCTGCTTCCTGGGAGTCGATGGAACCGGGGCTGGGCAAAATCGAGGATGTTAAAGAGGTGTAAAATAGATCGAGGTCTGCCTTTGGAGGTAGGAGTTCCGCAGGGCTCTATTTTGATCCCTACTCTCTTTAACATCTATATGACCCCCGTGGCGGCACTGGCGGAGTCTTATGGTGCCCAGATCGTTCATACGCTGATGACACCGAGCTCCTCTTCTCCTGTGAGAAGGGTTCAGATTTCAATGGGGAGAGTATCAGAGGTTGCCTTGGGGCTGTTTTCGAATGGTTCCAGCTCAATAGCCTCAAGTGCAACTCGGATAAATCCGAGGTGCTCTTCGGCTGCCCCTCCGACCCTCGGTGGCAGTCTTGGTGGCCCGAGGCCATGTTTCCTCCCTCCGCCGCTTCCGATATGGCCAAGAATCTGGGAGTGAAGATCGACAATGGCCTTACCTTGAAGCCACAGACTCTCGGCCTAGTTGGGAAATGCTTCGGCCTTCTTAAAATGCTAAGGAAATTTCTTCCCTTGCTCTCTCTGGCCCATAGAAAGATCACTGTGCAGGCACTAATAGGCTCTTGCTTGGACTATGCCAACGTGCTCTATCTCGAACTTCCGGAGTATCTTCAATCACGTTTGCAGATAGTCCAAAACTCTGCCGCGCGAGCCATTTTTGGCATTCACCGGAGAGCCAGTGCAAAAGACCTCTTGAAAACCTTGCACTGGCTTCCAATTCGAAAACGAATTGTTTTCAAGACGCTCACTATGGCCTTCAGGAAACGGTTGGTTTTTTACCAGCCATCTACATTGCTTAGGTCAGCCTCGCTGGCCTTGGCTTCTGTTCCGGATATTAGACGTGCCCGCATAAGAGGCGGCTCTTTTAGACGTTTGGCGCCTCAGTTGTGGAACGCCTTGCCGGTTCCTCTGAGAAAGACTGTCAACCTGTTTGCCTTTAGAAAAGATCTTAAGTCCTGGCTTTTTGTTCAGTAGTGTCTGGCATTTTTCTCCTGCCCCTGTTCCGCATCGGGTTCGAAGCGCCGGGACACTCCTCTGAGTAGCAGAGCGCTATATAAAACTCATTATAACATTAACATTATAACATTTTAAAGCCAAAAAAGCGGAGATAAAGGCCTTGTTAATGTGCCCCAAAGTAACCAAAGCTGGCTCCTTACTGTCAACCACGTATTTGGACTTCAAGCAGTTTCTTCTCTTGTTTTCGCTAGTTTTCGGCTTACAATGGCGAGAGCTTGACTAATAATCAAGGGCTGAGAACGCGCTCTCTTGACCACACCATACCCACACCACCTACCCCGATATAACAGATTTTAAGTGCCCCCTCAACGGAATTACAGCAGCTGAAAGCTGTTTATGCCATGCATTGCTTTAATATGCACTGAAAGGCTTACGGAAGTACAGCAGCTGCAAGCCGTACATGCAGTGTGTTGGTTTAATATGCACTGAAAGGCAAAGAGTAAACAGACACAGGAGCACAAACATTACGCATTATATGCAGCAAAGCAATCTATACATTGAAGGAGAAGGCCAGGATGTGTACACTGCTCTGCCTCCCCTTTGCTATTCATACCTTATCTGGGGCAAATTATCCTATTGATCCGTTCTTCCGTCAGCTGGGCAGCACTTTTTCAAGTCCCCTGGTGCGAAGGGTACGCTTGGGTGCAGGCAGGCGGCCTGTAATAGCAGTGCAAGCAGCAGCCTTTTCATCCTGAGGGATGGGGGACAGAGGCAGCTCGAGCCCTGGAAAAAAGTGGGCGGCCTCCATGAACATCAAGCATGGCATGCTAAAAGGTTCCAGGCAAGTGAAGAAGTGCCTCCAAGCCTGCTGTGGAGCACAGTAGCCCTCCCCTATGGACTCTGAGCTCCTTAACAGGCTTGGTACCCCCACCTGCAGGAGGAGGTTCAGCGCAGACAGCTCTGCAGCCATCTCTGGGAGCCAGGGCCTGTCTCCCCCCCATTGTCCCCTCCAGCGGTGCTTCCCACGGCGGCTTCCCTGGCGCTGGCCTCCACAGGCTCCAGTGGTTCGCTGGCTGCTCTGTGGGTGACACCTGCTGCATTACATCAGGGTACACTCATGTGGTCGACACATCTCACTGTTGTTGGAACCGAGCTTTCGCTGGCAGGGAAAGTACTACTCAACAGAGGCTTACAGTAAAAATATTTGCAATGCTATATGTCTCGCATTTAAATTTAAATGTGAGAAATATAGCATTGCAAACAAACGGGCGCATTGCACCGGCTGCACTTTGAAAGTGAAAACGGGCATGGTGTGCTCAATGTAAGCAAAGAGTGTGCCTAAGTAGGATAAGCTGAATAAAGGAAAAACGTACACACACTGTGGGCCAGTAGCCATGGGAGGATACAAATGACAACATGGCCGTACTAAGGTGGGACAAACCTATTCAGGAATCAGAACACAGCATTTACGAAGGACAAAGACACAAGCCAATGAAAAATATGTGCGGGGGAGTGGGCGGAGCTTCTTTCCCGTATAGAACTACCACAGATCATCCCCTGGGCAGCGTTTGCGCGCAGGCTCAAGCGCGACCTAAAAAGCAGGTTTAACAATGGAGATAAAGCGCGCATTGATAATGTCGCATATTTTGTAACTGCCCACTCTGCAAGTATGCTCCTCATAGCTCTTCTGCCGGCACAGTCTCCCTCCATGATCTCTTGTAGTACCCAATACCAAATTGAAACTTTCTTCCTTCCGGGGGTTTCTCAACAAGTTCTTCCAAGTAATTCCCAGTGCCAAAGTATAATCTCTGACTTTGCTCCCAGCTTTTGAACTGCAAGTGCTTGAAATGCCATAGCTTCCTTCCCAGCTGCTTGGTTATGTCCTCCTAGGGAAGAAGCTTACTGTCCCAGGCAAGTTCGCCCCAATAGTGTATTCCCGCATTCCTTGTTGGTAGAGCTAATTTGTCCTTTAGGCCCTCCAGCGTGCCTGGTGAATCCCATATAGGAGCCAGGTATGAAACATATTCCAATTCAGTCATCCGTCCGATGGTAAACCACATTCCGGCCATTTTTGTAGCACTTTTAGCTTAACTTTTTAAAAGAGTTTTGGATCTCCAAATGTAAGCTAACCACTTTTACCACAGCACTAAACAAAGTCCCTCATTTTGAGTCATTTTGAGTGTCAAAAAACATCTTGGCATTTGTCAACTAGAAAGCCTAGGCATAGTATTGGAAATCTGGCAGGGATAGGCCTCCTTTCTCTTTTCTACTATGCAACTTCTTACATGAAATTCTTGTCCCCTTGTATGCCTAGACAAAGGCATGTATAGCCTGTTGTACTTTATCAATCATAGCCTTCTCAAATTGTAAGGGAATTGTATTGAAGAGAAAAGTAATTGTTAGCAATATCACCATCTTTATTAAATTGACCCTATTCGGAAATAGTTAAGGGTAGATGTGCCCACAACTTCATTAAGGCTTTAATTTCCATTAATACTTTCCCAAGATTTACTTCTTGGATTTCCTTGATATCCTGCATGATCTTTAGACCCAAGCACCTAATTTCCTTCTTAATCAGAAGGTTATCCTTCCTCTGGTTCCATCACCATGAGCTCCGTTTTTTCTATGTTCACATCATATCCTGAAACCATGCCAAAGTCTGAGGATATGTGCAAGATAACAGGTAGGACCAGAGCAAGATCTGATGTGAAAACAATAATGGCATCTGCATATAAAAAGACCTGCTTTTCACAACCATTGTCACAAAAAGGAGAGATATCGGATAAGGAGTCCATTACCTCCTTATCTGTTAATATAGTACGATCTAGGATCAGCCTTGCACGACCGAACACCAGACAGCCACACAGCCCACAAGAACGCCACCCGCAGACACCATCAACTCATCAGGACCACCAAGAGGACCGCCTTCAAGGACCGCCTAGACAACAACGCACACAACACCAAAGAGCTCTTCAGCATCGTGAATGAACTCTCCAACCCCAGCTCCAACACCAACGACATTCCACCATCACAGGACCTGTGCGACTCTCTGGCCACCTTCTTTCACTGCAAGATCACGGACATCCATGACAGCTTCAACTCCGACACCCCCGCACCCACCACCGAGACCACCACCGCCGCAACCTCCACCCGCACCAGCCGCCTGACCGCCTGGTCCACCGTCAGCGACAAAGACACCATCAAAACCATGAACTCCATCCACTCCGGATCCCCATCTGACCCCTGCCCTCACCACGTTTTCAACAAAGCCAGCACAACCATCGTGCCCCACCTCTGGAAAGCAATCAACATCTCCTTCGAGACAGCAACCTTCCCGGAAAGCTGGAAGCACGCCGAGATCAACGCCCTACTGAAGAAACCCAAAGCGGACCCCAAGGACCTCAAGAACTTCCGGCCCATCTCCCTGCTCCCGTTCTCGGCAAAAGTGACCCACCGACCACGCCCTCTACTCAGGAACAACAACCAAGCTCCTGAGACGACCATAGCGAATCCAGAACGCCTCTGCACGACTGATCCTCGACGTCCCCCGACGCAGCCACATCACACCCCATCCGAGAGGCCTACACTGGCTCCCCGTCAACAAGAGGATCACCTTCAAACTCCTCATCCACTCACACAAAGCGCTACACAACACCGGGCCTACATACCTCAACGACCGACTCAGCTTCCACACCCCCACCCGCAGCCTCTGCGCTGCCAGCCTTGCCCTCGCCTCAGTTCCTCGTATCCGGAAAACCACCGCCAGCAGCAGATCCTTCTCCTACCTCGCCGCCAAGACCTGGAATGCTCTCCCTACCAGCCTACGACAGACCCAGGACCTGCTGGCCTTCAGAAGACTCCTCAAGACCTGGCTCTTCAATCAGTAGCAGCCGTTCCCCTCTCCCCCCCTCCTACCCCCCCCCAGCGCCTTGAGACCCTCACGGGTATGTAGCGCGCTTTAGAAATGCAGTGATTGATTGATTGACTGAGCCTTCTTTCCGGGGCTTTGGTGGCGTGTTTGATCATTAATACTATTGCCGAGTAATCCAAGAGATGGGCCACCAGTTACCTGATATACAGAATATCCTCTTTCAAAGCCAAGTCCACCAAGCCGTAATCTATTCTCGACTTGTGACCATATTGCTTATTATGGAAGGAAGTGCCCTGCAATACTCCTGCTCTCTCCCATAGATCACAAAGGGCATTTTATTTGATCATGTTTTTTAATAGGCCTATGACTTAGGAGGAGCTATTGCTCTGCTTCTAGTTGACTTATCTACTTTCATATCCAATACCATGTTGGAATTGCCAGCCATAATAACTGGATACAGGAAGTTCAGAAGGTAGGAAAAAAACATGTTACGCGGCTCAGTATCCTCACAGTTTGAACCATAGTACCCAACCAGTGTCATAAATCTTTCGTACAGTTTAATTTTAGCTATAATCCACCTTCCAAATTTATCCTCAACAATTTCCATTATGTGTACCTTTACCTGTTTTAGGTTGAGCCTGAGCCAGCGTGCAAGCGCTACTTTGGTGATCTGTTATAGATAGAGTACGGAGGAGAAGCCCTGCTCATATTTTTCATTGGCTTGTGGCTTTGTCCTTCATAAATGCTGGTGTCAGATTCCTTAATAGGCGTCTTGGTGCCTCCTTGGAACTGCAATGCCGTCATTTGTATCCTCCCATGGCTACTGGCTTCTGTAGTTCGATTCTTACACAGAACGTGTTATTTTTGTGTTGTAAGAACTATTTCTCTATTGAGTTCGTCCTACGTGAGGCAGGACGATGTGCTTTGTTTACATTCAGCGCGCTCTGCTCGCTTTCACTTTCGAAGCTGCCGGGACAATCGCGACAGCTCGTTCTGAACTCAGTGACACTTTTTGACTCTGGTCAAAGTGTGTCTCGCTCTTTGGGCTCCAGGTTCGTTTCTGAGCATGTGGAGGGTGTGTGTCATTCTATATGGATCTGGTGTGCCTTCCACTGCTCACTGCTCCTCTCTAACTGTTCTTGCTGCTGCACTCTTTGCAGGTGGGCACCGCGCCTTTCTCTCCCTGGTGGCTTCCTGCGCCCCATGGCTGTTGGTTTGATGCCCTGCTTCGTGGTGCAAGTCCCGGTTCCCCACCATTTCTGTGACCTTGTCCAGTGCTTGTGGGCCCTCCTGTGGTCTGAATCCCCTACCCTTCGTGACACAGCTGTCTAACAGGTATCCGAGTGAGCTTGATGCCAGCTGTCTCGCTACTACCCACCGCGGCCATCTTAAGCACCCTTGTTCCAGCCCCTGCTGGATGGAAGGAGAGAGCAAGGTGTCCAGGCTCCGCGCCCTCTTCCTCTCCTGTGCACCAACCCCTCGGGCGCCTGGAACGGGAGGACTTTGAGTCACTGCATGCTGAGCTCCGCGTCAGCCCGGAGGAGGCAAATGCCATCTTCCAGCGGCTAGACACCGACCGTTACTGGGCCATCACCTTCCAGGAGTTCACCATGGGCTTCTACGGGACCCAAGGCTCACCCTGGCTGTGGAGAGGAGGCTCGGGGGCTGACACAAGGGCCCCCCGCGAGCCAGAGGACGAGCACGGAGGAGACCCCTGTAACCCGGCTTTGGAGGACTTCCAGCTCCTGCTAGAGAATGAAGCTACGTTTCTTCAGAGGCAAGGAGCAAGTTCACCCCCTTCGTCATTGCCCTATTTGTTTAACATTAATACTCTACTGATACTGTCCCACAATGCTGATAAAATCAGCTGTCTTACTTTGTAATACAAAACGAATGAGAAGTTTATGTTGTGGTTGGTAAAAGCAACAAATACTTTGGAGCATGTTTTTGGAACACAGTTACTTTTTGGATTTGCAAGACGTTCAGATTTCAATGTCATTCAATTGACTATGGTAGAGACACCATGTGTTAGAAAGAAATTATACATTTTCAGCCTTGGAAAGGTATGTGCCATTTAAGCGGGGAGACTTCTGCTTAGGGAAGTTCTGATCTAATTAGGTGGTAGCTGCTTCTTTTAGAAGAATGTAAAAGACACACACAGCAAATCAAACATTCACCCCAGTCAAGAGATCTGGGTTAAATCCATCGTTCTTCTGCTCACCATACCACCCCAGTTTAGACCCAACCATGTGCAAATCAGTCTTGACCCTGTGCCTCATGGTGAGGTACTGGGTTTTCTTAAGAACCGGCACAGAACCGATAACCCAGCGGTGTCAGGGTACACCCAGAGACCTCGAGTTCTTCCTGATTCAGACCTACAGAAACTCAGAGTCTTCTAGGTGAAGTCAAGGATCGATTTTATTGGCTGCAACCAAGGTAACAAGTGTCCCAGAAGTACAACACACGGGGAGTATATTCTCAGGAGACTGCTCAAATTTACAAAGTCAGGCTTCTCTTTTTATACACAATTTTAAGCTTCAGGCAAACATTCTTGGTTGTAAAGTGAATCGTTAACATATTTCCAATACAAAGAAAAAGCAGAGTCATGATGACATGTCCATATTTCACTTTGTGCTGCCTACAACAAATCACTCGGTAGGGCCCAACATTTCATCAGATATCGGTGGACCCCCAATAAAACCGGGCACCTCCCCATCATAAAGAAAATGAAGAGAAAGGAGTGGAGACAGATGTGAGTGAGATACGGCAGGTGTGCGTGCTGAAATGGTTTTATGGCTGGTTGAGCTTTGATGTTATCTTGTTCGGCCACTGGGGGGGGGAACTGACCTAACGAGTTCGGCCTGGGGCAATGGTTCCAACTTGTATAGGTCAACGAAAAGTCGATTAAGGAGTATGTGTCCTTGTAGAATTGAATTCAGCTGGATTAAGGCCTATGTAAAGGGCAACACACAAGATGGCTGCAGTATATAAAATGGAAGCCAAGGGTTCTGAACGGAAATGACGATTTCGAGGTGAAATCGTCACTCGAATGTGCTGAAAATATATGTACATGTTGTGCTCGTCATTCTCGGTCTTTTGATACCAAATTCGTCATACTTCGACGAAGTTTTGATTCTCGAGTCCACAACGATTACGAATCCAGAATTTACAGAACCACAGACCCTCCTTTTGCCCTTACATAGGCAATTAATCTATCCTAATGCTAGTCTGAGTCCAGATCTGTATTCCTAAAGTCATTGAGATGTTGCTGTAACATCATTCTAGTACTTAGTTCATCTCTTGACACAGGCTTCCTTACACATGATGTAACACAGAGGCCACATATTGCAGGAGCACACTGTATGCATAGACAGAACAGGAAAAGAATGGCTAAGACCATCCCAATGACCATTAGAATTTTCCATCCCCAGGCAGATATCAGTTCCCAGAACCATCCCGTTAACGACCAATCTCCCTTGTCCATATGAATAGATTCGGAAATCTTATGTAGTTTGGAGATGGCCTGGTACACCGTTGGAGCGTTATCTGGGATGAAAATGCAGCAGCTAGATTGGATCAATCTGCATACCCCACCTCGGTCTGCAAGTATAACATCTAAAGCGACCCGGTTCTGAAGGGTCATAAGTCAATCCGACTGGAGCTCAGCAGTCAAGTTACTAAGGGCACCAGCAGTTTCGGTCACGGTGGACTCAACTACCCTTGTCAATTGCCTTATGTTCCTACTGTTAGCCATAGATCCCCAGAACGGCAGAAAACCCTTTGCAAAGTCCCCAAATTCTTGACCTGCAGTGTCTTCTTTACTCAAAACACCTCTAACTATCCTTGTCCGGTGGTAGTCTGCCGCTGCTGTGTAGGTGGGAGGCAACAGGAATGAAACAAAACATGATCCCGAAAAGTCAGGGGGCAACCATGTATAGGCTCTATCATGGCAGATGAAATAAGAACCCTTAGCTGCTAAAAACGCAGGGGAGGTCTGAGACCCAAAAACATACGTTTCTGTACAGACACTTCTCCCTAACTGAGCTCTGGGATTCTTGCCAATACCTTGCAGACACATGTTACCCTGATGGGGTACAATCCAGATCGGGGAAGATCTCTTTGCTTGCTGTTTCTCACTTAAAGTAGCTCCATATCCGGTCACGTTCCAACCCACATATGCAAGTATCTCATCATCCGGGGTATCTTCATAAGAAATTACTTCCTTAATCATGTCAACTATACCTTTGACTAGGGCGCTAGTCTTGAGGTTGTCTTTCACAGAACGTAGGGGTTGGACTTCTCGTGCATATATGAACATGGTTCTGTATGCCCACACAGAGCCATTATGACTGAAGGGCAGAACTAGATAAGGGATACCTTTATCCGTAGTGTGAGGCATAAGACCACACACCCAACAGTTAGTTGTGTTCATTACTAGTTGGTGTTGGTGCAAAAGCTGAACAAAGGAGTTATTAATAAACTCTAATCTCCTAGCTGATTCGTGTTCAGGAAGGGGTTGAAAAGAGTGAGAGGAAACAGTAGGAGGAGGAGGTGATGCAGTGGTTGCAAATGTTACACGAAAAGAGAACAAAACATAACTTATTAAAAATATCATCATACTGAATAACATACAAATGCACAACATTAAAAAACGTTTCTTTGTCATCACTTTGCGTGATTCGTGCTTAAAGTTCGTTCGTTTGGCAGGTCTCTCCACATCGGGAAACTCCATCCTCTCTAGAGTGCTGCCCGCGGTGGGAGGTTGATTCTGCTAAAGGATGCTTCCGTCAATCCAGGGCAACTCCCTTAGACCAACCGGAACTACCGACCTAACGTCGTTAGCTACACCCCAAAGACTTTTTAGGCAACCGCGGCCCTAGCAGCGGAACCCGGATGGCGGTTCGAAAAACAAAAAATGAGCAAGTTTCCTGGATGGGAGAGCTGCACTTTCAAAAATAGTACTTGGGGAAAGGAAAATATCGATTTATTAGTCTATGGATCTTTGTCTCAAATTGCAAAAAGGAATTTTTATTAGTTAGTTTTTCTCGGTCTCAAGTTATATTGTTGTTTCCCAGGTATTGTCTGATCCGGAAACAAAAGGTCAGGCTCTGCAGAGTTCAATAGCTTTGATGGTGGCACAGCCTTGTGCGAAATGTTCTCAGTTTCTGGTTCAGAGTCAGTCCTTTTTACGTGCAAATCATTAAAAGGGACGGCATGTGACACGGTATCAGGTTCTGGGTCAGTGACACCCTTCTGGGCCCACTGGTCGTGAGGCAGAGGGAAAGGGATTCTTTTACAATGGATCCCGTGGACCCAGTTGGCCTTCCCCTCCACCCGAACCGCAGATCTCGTAGAAAGAAGGACGAGGTGAGGTCCAGTCCACCTGGGCTGGTCGTTCCTTGTTCTCTGGAAATTCTTTACCAGCACCCAGGATCCAGGTTCAATGGCATGTCCTGGAGTTTCAGAGACCGGAGGCAGGGTGTCATGAACCTGTTGATGCAAAACACGCAATTTAGCCGTCAATTCATACAGGTAATCAAGCAAAACAGGGTGTTCAAGCTCGCTAAACTTTTTGGGTCTAGGCACTCCCCATATATTGGCTGGCCGGCCAAAAACTATCTCATATGGACTAAGTTTCACTCGTGAATGCACAGTCATTCTGGTGGACAGGAGTGCTAAGGGTAGAGCATCAGGCCATTTAAGACCTGTGCTCGCTTGGATTTTGGCCAATTTGAGTTTTAAAGTGCCATTGTAACATTCTACTAATCCAGCTGATTGGGGGTGATTTGCAGCGTGGAACTTCTGCCTAATACCTAGCCCTTCACACACTCTCTTCATCACACGACCCACAAATTCACTCCCATTGTCAGACCAGACCATTCTAGGCATTCCGAACCTGGGGAAGTACTCTTTCACAAGGGCTTTTGCTGTGGACAAGGCAGTATTGTCCTTTAGGGGAAAGGCTTCTACCCATCTTGAAAAAGCACAAACAACAACGAGTACGTACTTTAAGTTGTTGCACCTCTCCATGTGGATGAAATCAAGCTGCAAAACCTCAAATGGATACGTAGGAGGTGAAAAATGACCAGCTGGAGTTGGGGTTCCCCTACCAGGATTGTTTTTCAAACATACCATGCAATTCTTGACAACATTCTCTGCACACTTGGGAATCCCTGAATTCTTCCATACTGGAGCCAACAACTCGCAAATCCCTTTCACGCTGATATGAGCCATTGTAACTACTGCAAGCACGTACGCATCGGGTAACAACCATCTCTGGTGTTCAGACAATTCAACCCAACAACCATTTGCATCCATCCTACCCGTACTTTCTCTCCACATGCTCAACTCTTTCTCTGTGGCCTCAGCTTGGATAGATTTCACACTTTCCATCGTGTCTTCACATATTCCCACATCACCAGTCCATCTTGCAGGTCCTGTAACATACATCCGGCTCATCACATTCTTTGCGGTTTCTTTCGCGATTTCATCAGCGAATGCATTTCCACGACCAACATCGTCAGTCACCTTCTTGTGTGCACTACATTTCACAATCGCCATTTGCAGGGGCAGGGTCAGTGATTCAAGAAGCTCATTCACCAACTGACCATGCTGAATCTTAGCTCCATGCGAAGTCAGGAATCCACGTTCTCTCCACAACCGCCCAAAACTGTGAGCCACTCCAAATGCATACTGACTGTCGGTATAGACGGTCACTTTCATTCCTTCAGACAACACACATGCTCTCGTAAGTGCGATTAACTCTGCTGCTTGAGCCGAATTATGTGGGACACGTGCGGCTTCAACTACTGTATGCAAAGTCGTGACAGCATATGCTGCAGTCGTGTCACCACTCGGGAGCTTGAAACATGAACCATCCACCCATAACGTACCATCACATTCAGTAAGAGGAGTATCGTATAGGTCTACTCTCCCTTTCGTCTCTTCCTCTGTTCTAAGAAACAATCGTGCTGTTCTGAAACATCTGATTATTCTGCAATTGGCAACAATGTAGCTAGGTTTAAGGTACTGCACCTTTTTATGTGCACATGACTTGCTAGTAGTGTCAGTTCGTAACTGGACAGACGAGCACTAGTTAAGTGCTGTGTCTTGGTTCTATTTAACGTCTCTACTGCATGTGGGACCATCACAACTAGTGTATTATTCATTACTAGACCAGCAGACTGTCGAATAGAAACAGCTGCTGCTGCTGTGGCTCTTAAACAACTTGGCAATGCTTTAGCTACCAGATCCAAAGTCGACGAAAAGTAGGCACATGGACGCTGCCTACCTCCAAACAACTGAGTCAACACAGACAATGCACAGCCCTCCTTCTCGTGGACATACAATGTGAAAGGCTTACTGTAGTCGGGGGTACCCAACACAGTAGCCGAACATAATGCTGTGCGTAATTCGAGAAAACTTTTCTGACACTCTTCAGACCAAGGAATGGGATTGGGTGTGTCTTTACATGTTAATACCACCAAAGGTTTGGCCAATAATGAAAAATTTGGAATCCACTGTCTACAGTACGATGTAATACCCAAGAAAGCACGCACTTCTCTTTGTGTTCTAGGCACACTCAATTTCGCTATTGCCTGAATTCTCTCTGGGGTCAGTTTCCTTCCCTCCTTCGATAAGAGGTGACCTAAGTAGGTCACCTCTTGTCGGCAGTATTGCAGTTTGGAAAGTGACACCTTATGATGTAAATCACACAGATGGCGTAACAATGAAGTTGTTGCTTTCTTACAAATTTTCTCAGTATCTGCAGCAATAAGCAAATCGTCAACATACTGTACAAGAGTAGCACCTTTAGGCAAAACAATCGTATCAAGCTGTGTTTTCAGAGCTTGACTGTATATTGATGGACTTTCACAGTAGCCCTGAGGAGCGCGTTTAAACTAAAGGAAAAAATATCCCTGCTTTCCTCAGTAATAGGGATGCTGAAGAAAGCATTCTTCAGGTCAATCACCGAAAACCAAGAGGCAGAAGCTGGAATCATAGTCAATAACGTGGTAATGTCGGGGACAACTGGGAATTGTGGCACAACTATTTTATTGACTTCCCTAAGATCAATCACGAATCTGTACACAGGTGGCTGAGAAGGGTCAGTTCGTTTTAAAACAGGCAGAACAGGACTATTGCAAACGTTGCCTCGTGTTTCTTCAATCACATTCTTTTCAATCAATTCATAAACGATCGCTAGCAACGCTTTTTCACCTTCACTAGAAATTCGGTATTGGGGAATTCGTGGCATTTTCACGCTGGCTTTCAATGTGACAACATATGGAGGTATTTCTAAAAGACCCACATCATTAGGACCAGTGGCCCAAAGGATATCTGGAAGAAACGACAATTCTGCTGGAAGTTTATCTCTTGACAGGTACATGGGAGAAACCACTTTCTTACCTAAAGTAAGTTGTACCTCTGAAGGAGAACAGTACAAAGTTGCATATAATCGTTTTAGCAAATCCAATCCTAGCAAGTTTTCACCACAACCTGTTGTCAGAATGAGGGGTGCTTCTAGTTCGCAAGGACCAACAGAAAGAGACAAAGGGTCAGAAATCGGATTTCTAACTGGGGCGCCAGAAAAACCTACGGAAACGTTCATTTCCCCAGACAAAGGTGCGCCAGGGAGTTTGGAGTGCATAATAGAACTCTTCATAGCACCAGTATCCAAAAGAAAAGGTTCTGACACACCTGATGTAATCACCTCAACGTATGGTCCACTCTGATCTACTGGAGCTGAAACAACTCCCTCTCTTTGTCTATGGCTGTCCTAGCAATCATTAGTTTCCCAATTCTCACTTTCTGTATAGTAATCATCAACATAGTACTGAGCTGTTCTGTCAGATGTGTTGTTCTGCTGATCAAACCTATTCATAGAATTTTGTGGTGGAAGTGGACGTGCGTTTTGGGGAACGTTTCCACGTCCTCTACCTCTAAAGGCTTGTTGAACGCCTCGACCTCTTGTGTTTGAACCACCATTTGCACGCTGTAACAGAATTGGACAATTATTCTTAAAATGACCTTCTTCTTTGCAATATAAACACTGATTGGGGCCTACAGTGACACGTGGCTGAGTATACTCGACCCTTTGTGAGTTCCTTTGATACTGTTGAGGGTGCTGAAAGTTATTCTGATAGTTATTCTGGCCGCTATTATTCTGATTACCACCACCACGTGGCGGATATGCTTGTTGTAACAAGACCTTCGTTTTCAACTCCTTAGTTTTCTTTTCTGCTCTGTCTTTCTCGTCTTTGTCCCTATTTTCGTAATATTGGGCTGTAGCTAGTATCTGCGCTGAAGACGAAACTGCCCAAGAACTTTCTGAATCCTTTAACTTTTTACACAACTCTGGAAGCAGATTGTGCACGAATTTATCGACAAACAATCTCTGACCACCTTCGGTGGTCATATCCTGACCACTGTGATCGACAAATGTTTCTTCAAACCTGGTGAAGAAATCTGAGACAGTTTCTTCTTTCTTCTGCTTGCATGCAGACAACTTGTCCCAATTTACACGTATTGCAGGCATTATCGTTTTCATGTAATCCACTATTTTACCAGGGAGTTCTGCTATCAAAGGCTCAGGCTTGGCACCACCAACTTGTCGGGCATCTGTGGCAACAATATTAGCCCATGAGTCACCTAATTCCTGATCGTGATCTGTATGACGAATCTTACTCCATAAAGGCTGTGGAACAACATTCCCAAATAGCATATCTATATCGGCTAAATTCATTATACATGATCCAGCAGTTTGCGACAACTCTTTGTAATACCCTGCAGGATTTTTACGTGGATCAGCTAATGTCTGTTTGAGTGCTAAAACTTCAGCTCGTTTCCATGGGACATGTACCCATACACGCTGAAAATGTGGCAGAATAGGGGGGTTGACAGTTGTGTCGCCCTCTCTCCATTGTGGGGGAACTTCCCTCATGGGGTATTGTCGCGCCTTTTTCCTACTAGATGTACCATGCTCAGATTGTGACCCAGAAGCGTTCCCCTTACTCCGATATGATAGCAATATTTCAATCACTTTCTCGACATCGGGACCTACAATCATACCCTCTCCCAACTTAAACCGTACATGACACAATTCCTGCGGGATGCATTCTAAATCATTGTCTTCCAAATCCTCACAAAGAAAAACACACATTTGTTCAAAGACATATCTCTGCGTCGGTGCTTCCCATTGAAGGAAGACTTCCATGACCGACTCTACATCATATTTTACGGTGTCCATAACCCACTTTCGTGCCAAACGATTCAGTGAGTCTCTTTCTTGATAGTCAGGCAGTCGACTTCGCAACTGTCTGCGTTCTATGTTAGGGGTCGTAGTTGGCGACCCGAAAAGAGGCGAGAAAAGGTTAGTGACAGTGCTGGCCATTTTCTGCCGAATGGAAGGTGAAACTGAAGGAAGAACGGGTGGAAAAACGGGGTGAGACAAGGCAGGGGCAGAGGCAATAGCAGAGGAGACATCAGGAGAAATAGAAGGAGCGCTAGGCAGAGTCATAGGAGGCATAGGCGGAGCAGATGTGGTCGGTGAGCCTTGAGGAGGCTGCACCAGAGAAGTATGAGCCAGCTGAAGAGTAGCTGGTGGGTGCTGTAGAGAAGCATGAGGCAATGCATTTACAGGTTGCGCAACTAAAGGTTGCGGAGGTGCCGTAGCATTCTGTGCATAGGGGGGTGGTGAACTTAACAGGTGTGACATTAACTGGTCTTTTTCGTGCTCTTTTGATGCATCTTGCTTAAGACGCGGCAAAACTGAATAGCATTTATCTAGCACCATTTTACGTTGCCTGTGCAACTGCTCACTCATCTGCTCTTCTTCATTGTCTTTAAACCGCATAGCAGCTTGCATTACTGAAAGTTCCCCTTCTCTCTTATTTTTCTTAGCTAATTTGATTTCCTTTTGTTTGGCTTCTTTACGCCATAGGCGGAAAGAGTCAAACATCGCGGGCCGGGCTTTCTTTTTGAACAGTTTGATTTCAAGGTTATCTAAGATTTCGGTATCAAAGCTACCATATTGGGGCCATTTTAAAACACCACCTTTTCTGGTGTATTTGATCCATACTTCATTGTATGTGATGGGGCCCACCCCATGTTTCACATATAACTCGTACGTTGGAGTTCCAACCGAAGGAACCGGACACGAGTCCTCCAATCGGGAGTCCCTATTATTACCACCAAGACAAAACAAATTTCCAAGTCTAAGACTAGGCATCTTCGCTCTCTAGTCTAGTTCCAAACTTCGAAGGATTATCGATTACGATGGTTCTTGTGAATACACAAGTCCTTCGGTTTTGGTGCTTGCAAGTACCAACAAAACTATCCCAAAGGATACCCAAAACTTAAGAACCACTAAAGACTGGGAGACGCTCCACTTATACTTAACTGAAATATCGATGACTTCACCAGAAGACTCGTCTCAGTGTTTCGCTCTACCAAACTTCAAGGGTCCAAATCAGGGCGATAGCCAGGGCAGCAGTCCTTCGTAGCCGTCGGGAGGCGGGGAACTTCGCGGCAAAGACCTTCGGACCACGTCGACATGCAGGGGTCGTTGAAGTGGTTGGCCGTCCTCCGGAATTTCCACATGAAGCTCCTCACGAACCTCTGGCTGGGCTGGTACCACTGGAATCGCCCCAAACGTTGGGCGCCAATTGAGGTACTGGGTTTTCTTAAGAACGGGCACAGAACTGATAACCCAGCGGTGTCAGGGTACACCCAGAGACCTCGAGTTCTTCCTGATTCAGACCTACAGAAACTCAGAGTCTTCTAGGTGAAGTCAAGGATCGATTTTATTGGCTGCAACCAAGGTAACAAGTGTCCCCGAAGTACAACACACGGGGAGTATATTCTCAGGAGACTGCTCAAATTTTAAAAGTCAGGCTTCTCTTTTTATACACAATTTTAAGCTTCAGGCAAACATTCTTGGTTGTAAAGTGAATCGTTAACATATTTCCAATACAAAGAAAAAGCAGAGTCATGATGACATGTCCATATTTCACTTTGTGCTGCCTACAACAAATCACTCGGTAGGGCCCAACATTTCATCAGATATCGGTGGACCCCCAATAAAACCGGGCACCTCCCCATCATAAAGAAAATGAAGAGAAAGGAGTGGAGACAGATGTGAGTGAGATACGGCAGGTGTGCGTGCTGAAATGGTTTTATGGCTGGTTGAGCTTTGATGTTATCTTGTTCAGCCACTGGGAGGGGAACTGACCTAACGAGTTCGGCCTGGGGCAATGGTTCCAACTTGTATAGGTCAACGAAAAGTCGATTAAGGAGTATGTGTCCTTGTAGAATTGAATTCAGCTGGATTAAGGCCTATGTAAAGTGCAACACACAAGATGGCTGCAGTATATAAAATGGAAGCCAAGGGTTCTGAACGGAATTGATGATTTCGAGGTGAAATCGTCACTCGAATGTGCTGAAAATATATGTACATGTTGTGCTCGTCATTCTCGGTCTTTTGATACCAAATTCGTCATACTTCGACGAAGTTTTGATTCTCGAGTCCACAACGATTACGAATCCAGAATTTACAGAACCACAATGGGAACAGTCCAGCCCGATGCCAAGCCAGGACCTCCCTGGACCAGAATAAATCATCCTGGGACCGGTTTTGGTGCATCACCCCTCATCAGCTAGGCTAGCTTGAATCCAGTGGCACAGTGAGCCTGGGGCCCACGTCTGGGTACACCCGGCGCATTTATTGCGAGAAATCAAAAGACACCCTGAAGCCGGTCCTAAGTTGCTTGTTCCCAGTCCAGGAGGACCTGGCTTGGCAGTTCGGGCTGAACTGGAATGGCATGGGGAGCAACAAAGCGATGGATTTAGGCCCAGATCTCTGTACTGGTGTGAACGTATGCAATTGTTCATCATTCTGTCAATCAATTGTTGTTTTTGCATCTTTTAGAAGGACGTGCCTTTATATTTATAGCTATCTAAGGGGAATTGTAAAGGGCTAATCGCCCCTTGGCGCGGTAGAACATCAGATAGGAGAAGATTGATTGACGTAGTGAATTCATATTTAATTCCTTCATGCAACCATGCAGCTTTGTCAGTTATGTAAAATGTAATTACAAAATATTTCGGTTGTGAATTGTAAAACGATCTCAGTGAAAGTAAAACGCAGTCGACGAGAGGAGGCCATACATATGGGCCTCTGGTTCCGGGGTGGCAGTGTGTGAATTGGTGCCAAAGCAATGAAAACCCATGGATTGCTCCAGACTGATGTGTGTAAATGTTAACTTAAGATAACACTCCGGGCCAGAGTCACAAAAGAGAAAAAAAATACTCTTTTGCATTCCTAAGTGAAAGTTATGTGAGTCAAAACGTCTTCTAGAGGCGCAGATCCTGAATCAGGTATGCGTCTGCATGCTTCAACCCCTGTGGATGCAGGGTTGTATGGTAGATTGTATGCAGTAGTAAGTTTAGGGTTAGTGTGGAGAAAGGGTGTGTCTGATGGGGCGTGCACGTAAAAAATACAGTGAACATTTGTAAACTTGCAAGTTTTTAGATATTCACAAACAGGGGCGCAACTAGGTCTTAACTTCGGGGGTGGCTAACATAGCAAATAAGGGGCGTGGCTAAAGGTAATCAAGGGGGCGGAGCTAAAATGGCAGACAATCAGGATCAGGTAATGCTCAGGCCAACCTGAGAAACAGAAGTGGCGATTCTGCAATACAAAACTGCACCTTGGTATTCATCATGCACCGCATGGAGACGCTTTCCACAGAGGCTCAAAGCAAAGACAACACTCTTCCAACCATACAAGCATAAGGTGTAACCTGCTACCCGCATGGACAAGTGCTTCAGCATCGCACATAGGGGTAGTAAGTGCTCTACAAATACAATATAATACGCCCTGCATTGTGTGTCTCTCTTGGAACACAATGACTATGTGAGGACTGTACCTGCTCTCTGCATTAACGTATCTCAACTATTGATGAAAAGTGTCAGAATTGGTAGGACTGATCTGTCCCGTCAAAGGAGAATTCCAAACAGGCTATGGCTGAAGGATGCACTGGTTGACAGTATAGATTGGGGTCACAAATATGGAAACACATATGGCACAGATTTGGTAGAACACTGGTTATGGGAGCACACCCAGGAAGGGATGAGCAGAGATAGAATAAGAGCCACAGTCCCCTGAGTATTCTCACCTGCGACAGCAGTTGGTGAGCTCTATCACATGTTTGTGTCACCACAGTTTTATTTTGTTCCGTATGGGGTTGGCTCTGTGGACCTGAATCTGGAGCTTGCAGCTACTTCACTTCTTTCTATGGGGTTGACAGTGTCTTCCACCTCAGCAAAGTATCCTGCCTTTCTTCTCTTAGGTTCTCTGGCTGGATTCAGGCAGCTGGGAGACTGGTCACACTCTTGTTCTGAATGTTAGCAGTAAAATTCTCTGTGCTAATGTTGAGATCTTTTGGTTCACATTTCTTACTTTGTATTTGATCATATTTTCTCTGACTTACTCCAGACTTTCCCTCTGATAGATGGACCATGGCAACGCATTGATTGGCGCGTCCTTGTGGTGATCTTTTGGGGGGTCTCCCTTTTCTCTCTCCCTTATCCCTTTTTCCTCCCAAGGGTCAGTGACAGACCTCACCTCAACCATTGTTGATATTCACCATCATAGGAGACTGAGTGAATTTGACAGCAATTATGCAGTCTCGTCCATAAATCTCGATCCTAACACCATGCCCATGATGTCCCAGGTGCCTTGACGCTCATGTACCGTTGACATGTGCCCAAAACAACATGCACTACCTATCTTCAAGCATAGTTCTCCGTCTGGGGCCAATGTTCCCCTCAAAGCAGCTGCTGCCTTGCCTTGTTAAAACAGCTGAATACAAATTCAACACACCAAAAGTGCTTAGGTGAAATCCCTGCATTCAGTCAAGGATATCACCTCGGTGGCAGCCCGTCTCAAACAAAACAAGAGGTGTGGGGCAGGGAGGGTTGTTGAAACCTTTCAGAGGCGGGCTGGCAGGGGTTGGTTCTGGGCCTCTCCGAAAGGGTAATTAAAATCACATTCTTGGATGCTAAAGCATCCATGCTACACGCAGCCTAAATAGAAATTTAACTGGGGAAGAAAGGTTTCCATGCTTTAATTATTTTAATGCGTGTCAGTAAAGTGTCATGCGGTCATGATCATCTTAGCCTGGCAGATATGTACACTCATCTGTAGCTGGGTACGTTCATTTTGCACTGCCGTCCCCTGGCCATTCCACCAACAGCTTCACTATTCCCATTCAGCAGAAGACGTACATTCTTTTTATAGTGCAGCTTTGAGAACACCCACTTTTTCACAACTGCTCGTGAACGTGGATTGTCTACAAACAGCAGAAGTTCTGCAGATAAAAGAGTACGCTTCCTTTATTCCCTTCTTTGAACCTCAGCAATTTACACAACGTTCAAGCAGGTTTCAGGCCTCCTGTTTTTGTGCGCGAGTAGCTTTTCCAGTTAAGGTTTTTCTGTAAATTCAGGCACGTATAGAAGTGTTCATCCCGTTACAAGAACCAGAATGCAGAGAAAACGTTAACTGGACATTTCTAGCGCAAGGAATGGGGAAACGTGAGAATACTGCATAATTTCCTTTTTTTTTTTTTTTTAAAGTTCTAAGGCAACAAGTTTAATAACTATTATTTCTAAAGCACTGACTGCCACGAACCAGTAGTTGTAAGATGACTTAAGCAGTCTTCTCAACGTGGAAAAACAGCACAGCGGTTGTCATGGTATCTGTGCTAGGTAAAAATGTTCATACGCAACAATTGAAAATGAACAATAAAACATTACTTCTAAGACCACGGTTGAAAACAGCCCTCCAACAGGGTTTGTTCTAATCAGAACGGAGATGGAGAGGACATTATCTGAACCCTATTTTCACCATTTCTAGATGTCTAGACGTGCGTTTGGGTAAAATCAACATCATTGTTCAGTCAATGCAATTTGGCACAGGGGGCGGTGTGACCATTTTGGAAAGATGTTTCAGCTTTGTCTGCTTCTTAATAAAAAGGGCTGTTGTAACTTTACGTCATTCAGTCTATCTGGACGTATATGAAGTCCAATTAACTGAGGGGTGTGTGGGGGAGGTAGGGGATTCATCCCTGTATCTCCTTGCAACTTTTACAGATTTCCCTTAGAAGTGTTCTTTTGCATAGGAGTATTTGTATGTTAAAATAAATACTAGTAAGGTGAATCATTGCCACTTTATTGCTCTAGTTCCTCTCAAATCTCTGGGGGTAGCTTTCTGCTTTGATGTTAATAAACCACCTGTCATAGAACCACTTGAGGAAATACATTAGTGATTTTTTGTTGGTCTTATGACACAATGTAATGCCACTGAATGGTAAATGGCATTTACCAGTTGTTGAGTGCATTTACATAAATTGTTTCTTGGTTTTAGGAGTAGCAATTCCATCCCTCAGTTTGCTTGGTCACCTTGCCTAATCATATTCAATTTTTTTAAGCGTAATGTTAAATAAAGATGGCCACCTTTTATTCTGGGTTTCAATGCATTCCCAATTCCCATCTGCCTCCTGCCTAGAAGCTTTTTAATAGCTCAGTTTGCCAAATGTTCTTGCCTTTTCTTTCTATGTTTAATCGATATAGTTGTCAAATTGATTTCAGAAACGTCAAAAGTCTAAACATGTAGTTGGGGAAAACTTAAGTGTGTTTGTAACATATTCTCTTAAGTTTACTTCTGGATAGTATTTGTGCTCATAAAACCAAAGCCCATACCTTTCTGAGGGGCAATATTTTTTTATCGGCGGCGCATAACTCATCTGAACTGAAAAACGATACTTGCTTCAGCATCTTAGCCTCCTTTCTAACAAATGTATATTTGGTTGAGATTCATTCAGTAGGACGCCTGTGTCATATGTGGGTAAGGAAGTGTAACCTCCCACCCCTATCCCACAACTTGCATTCTTTCAGCAACTGTTGCACCCTGTCCATTATATGTTTTTAGTCTGCGGAAATAATTGGGATGGTACTTGAAATGTCATATTACCATCTACAATATGTCGTCCTATAACCTCTTATCTATATGTTTAGGTACGCACTACTTCCAGTAAAAGGCGCACTAAATAGTGTAGTCTGTAGCCTTAAGAATTGTTGCTCTGGCCAGAGATGAAACCCCTTGATTAAGCAACCTTTGCTATTAAGAACCTGAACACAAGGGAATGTTTATTTTTAGAACAAAATAGATTCAGCATCATCAAGCAAATTTGACCTGTTTAACTTGAAGCAGAATACTGCATAATTTCCTTATTCACGTAACGCCTATTGCCTATTTACTACGAGACAGCTTTCAGGACATTCACGATTCTGGGTAGTCAAATTTTTTTTTCTTTCCACTGTCACGTTAAAACCTTCACACCTCCCAGCAAATAAAGTCTCGCTTCACGCCATCAGGCTGGGTTTACAGTGCACCAGAGAATACCGAATCCCAGCCAATCCTGCTTTAAATAATCAGCAGAGGTGTGTGGGTGGAGGCGACTACAGGAGGCAGGCGGGCAACTAGAGTGGGGGGGATGGGGGGGGCTATTCTTCCAGCCGTAACCAGAGTGGATGTAAGAAGGGCTAAAAACATAACAAAAGCTTCATTTACATTTAAATGGTCTTTTACAGACCTGTGAAGTACTCTGGTGCGGCTGCAATTAAAACGTCGCCAGCCGCGAAGCTGTGTCAGCCCGGGCTGACACACACGACGGGGGGGGCTGAAGCCCGGTGAGCCCAATGGGTGTTGCGCGCCTGTTCACAAACATTGTGCAAGTCTTTTTCAACCCCGGATGCTCACGTAAATTACTTTGGCAAAAGACAGGAGTGAGATAATTTCGAAATTTGCAAGAGAAGGGATCATACCAGATTTCCTGCATATAAAAGGGAAGGGGTTTATTCAAAGGGAAATATATTGTCTCTGCAGGGACAAAAATAATACTGTTGTACAAATGCACTGAATAGACTCAAGCGGATTAATTACAGGGAAGACATTCCACAGCAATAACTTTAGTCAAGAAGTATACTTGGAAATCTATGATTTGCATAGATTTTCAACAGATATCCCTGGGGATGTTTGCGAATCCTTTAAAATTTGGAAGTTGGCAGAAATCGAATGCTTAAATCTACAATGCACAAATTTCTGACTTTTTCCAAAAGTTTTGTGAATCGGTGCCAGTGTGATGGGTTTTTATTTTGAAAATGGCGATGTTTCTTTCTCATCTGAATACTTGAATATGACAGGTTCGAAGGTGATAATGGTTGGTTCAGAGTTGTGTACCTAGGATCTCACACTAAAAAAGTACTCTAAATACAATCGCTAGTTACACAAACCATAAATGGCTTTTTTAAGCTTCAACCCTAAAAACCAGATATGATGACTTCCAAGTGCCTGGGAGTTTTAACAGGTGTGTACTCAACCCGTTAAAAACATACAACTTCCTAGTTGACTGCATGCAAGTCCTTTTGAGGACACAGGGCTATTTACAACGGTGGCTCCTTCGCTATGGCGGAGGAGCGTCAACTCCCTATCAGCCTCATAAGTTTAAAAACAAGCATTTGCAATGCAATAGGTCTCGCATTTACGGGTGGCTAAGCTATTGGCATTGTAAATGGCAATGCCTTTTATATATGTTTAAAAAAACAAAACATAAATACAAGGCATTGTCATTTACATGCCAATAACCCCAACTTACGCAAATACGAGACTTATTGAATTATAAATGCTTGTATCACAAAATTGACACCCCTCTAATATTAGTGTTCTGATCAGTACATACAAACTGCTGTACCCATCTCAGTTTTTTAAAGAGCTCAACACATTTGCTTTTAACCAAATGGGTCTCTTGCAAGATTATTATCTGTGCATGTGAATCCTTTAAATATTGCAGAATCGTATCCCTCCTTCCTTTTGTGTGTAACCCATTTACATTCCATGTTGATACCTTAGTTGACATGTCTCTATTTCTACCTCCCTACTCAATACCTGAACTATTATTTCTATTCCATTAGAATCATGGTTAGCTGAGGTTTTTGAGGAACATTTTTTTGTTTTTTACCTTATGCTCCCCACCTGGTGCCCCCCTACTCCCTGCATGTGCCCCCCTCCCATTGGAGAACCCACCCCAGCTTTCTCTTGTATTTGATGGCAGTCCATTCTAAAGTGGCGCTGGATGTCTACCACTATCAATAGAAAAATCAAATACATGAAACCCCCCCGATGCTGTCCTAACAAAAGGAAAAACCCAGAAAGAAAAAGTAGAGGAAAACTAGTGTGATTTTAAAAAGAAGAAGGGGCTCAGATGGGGAACAGAATGGCCCGCGTTTACAGTTTCATCCCTCATTATGCCATCCCTTGTCTATTAAACCCCTGTCTCTCCCATCCTATTGGCCTCTAGCAAATCATCAGCCTCTTTGTGGCTCCTTAGGTTATGCATCGCCCCCACAACGCCCAAATGTGGTTTACTGATGAGCTGAAAACCCTTAAACTGGACCTTAGGCGCTCTGAACGCAATTGGAGGCGCAATTACTGTCCCCTCCTGCGAGCCAAATATAAGTCTCTTTTAGCTAATTACAAGAGGGCCATCCTTTCAGCTAAAACTGCTTACTTCTCCGAGAAAATTTCATCTTCTGTTAACAAACCCAAAGAGATTTTCTCTATAGTCCACAACTTAGTGGCCTCTGACAGGACCAACCCCACCCTTATTCCCTCCAAAGCTCTCTGTCTATCTCTAAATGATTTCTTCATTGAAAAGATCGTGCAGATCAAATCCAACATCCCCTCAGTATCCTCACCACCCCTTCCCCCTGCTCTTCCCCCACTTTCTTCCTCCCTCGATCAGTTTCCCCCTATCTCTATGGACTCTTTCCTTGCACTCCTTCAGACAGTGAAGTCAGGTTCCCCGGCTGACTGCGCTCCAACCCGCATCCTGAGAGAACTCTTCAGTCACTGCCCTGGCCCCCCCTCTCCCTTCTTAATGCCTCTATTTCCTCTGTCCTAGTCCCAAAACTCTTTAAATCGGCCACAGTTTTTCCCATTTAAAAAAAGCCTGGTTTAGACCCCTCCCTTCCGTCTAATTTCAGACCTATTTCCCTTCTCCCATACCTAGGGAAGATCCTGGAAAGCTATATTACATCCTGTCTTTCTAGTTATATTGAGGACAACCATCTTTTGGCTACCCACCAAGCGGGATTCCGCCCAGCCCACTCTACTGAGTCAGTTGTCTTGTCCGTTCTAGACGAGCTAAAGAGCAAGGCCGATTCCAACCTACCCCAAGCCTTGGTGCTCCTTGATCTGTCCGCTGCGTTCGACACGGTCGACCATTCCATCCTTCTAGACCTTGTCAGCGCAGCGGGCGTTCGGGGCGCTGCTCTCTCTTGGCTCGCCTCTTTTCTCAAAGAACGGACCCAGGCGGTCCATCTCCCTGGTTTCTCTGCCCCTTCCCGATTGGTTCCATGCGGGGTTCCCCAAGGGTCTTCCCTGTCCCCTCTCCTCTTCAATCTATATACTCAACCCCTTATTCTTTCTCTTCTCGACATGGGGGCCACTGTTGAAAGTTAGGCTGAAACCGTCAACATTATCGGCGCCCTCTTGCTCTTCTCGAACCCTTTTCGTGCACGTAAACAGCCGCCATTTTGAACACCATGGCTTCCCTGCCCTTTCCTGATAACCAGCGCGTCTCTCTCCCTCTCCTAGCCTCACGGGCATCCCCCGCATGCTGACAACCCCCTCGCCCTCACATGTCTCGGGTCATAAACCCCTCTCCAGCGCAGCCCGGCCTCGGAATCCCATCCTGTTCCCAGCACGACACCCCCCCTTCATTTCTTACATGGTCCCAGGTCCTTTTGATGCAAACCCCCTTTTCCTGTGTGCCCGTCTGTCTTCCCGCTCCCAGGCCGCCATCTGGCTCTGCGGATACTGTTTATTACCCCCAGTACAGTAGGAAGCTTCCCTCATCAAAGGACCCCCGAGTTGATCAAAGCCCCCACCCCATGAGATCTGATCGAACCCCACACATTCCGTGAATCGGCGGAATATCCAACTGCGCGATGATCACCACCTGTTGTGACCGGGGTGGGGACTTCAACTGTAACTATGTGTGGGAACGGACCTGAAGGGGAGATTCCGAGGATGCCTTTTCGTACATCAAAGTATTAACGAGAATGTGTTTCATGCAATAAAGTGATTAACTTGTGTATAAGAGGCCAGGCCTCAGAGATGCGAGTAGAGCACCTCAGAACGATACCTGCTGTCGGTTTTGCTGTGTTCTCCTCCGGAGAGAATAAAAACCTTGTTTCCTGCCTTCCAGTCTCCAGCGCCTGCCTCTTCAGTAGTTTAACTTCCTTGTGGGTTCAAGAGGCGACACCGCCGGGCAATACTTAAGGATCTTATATTCTGGTTGGTAGTGCCAGGCCCTTTTACAATTGGCGCCCAACGTGGGACCCATCAGCGACTCGTGGATCCAGTGGGAGAGGTCCTGACGACAGAGTGAACGACTGCAACGATCGGGAACGCGTCTGTCCGATAGACCCTCGTCTGACAGCCGATCATCCGAACTTCACTGGTTCCGAACAGACCTCTCTCGAGTGATCTACGGTCCTGACTGGGAACCATCAGGAGTGCCGCGAGGATAACGGAGAAGAGAGGACGATCGGGCGCTGGATTCGGAAGACAAGAAACTGTCCATGCGGTCCGGGTAAGGTCGTGTAAACACGACAAGTTGCGAAATGATTGCTTGATTGCTTGATTGTTTAAAAAAATACTAGTATTGCTCTTTTTATTTATTTGGAGATTCGCTGTCTGCAAACGGAGAAGCAACGGGCTCTCTCTTTGCAAGCAGTGGAGGATAGGTAGGGCAGCAGCCGTGCTTATTTTTTCTCCCCCACTCAATAATTACTTGAAACTGAACTGTTGTTCGCAAAACTATTGTTTTCTGGAGATTCTCTGTCTGCAAACAGGGAAGAGACCACCCTTTTTGCAGATAGTGAAAAGGGTAGGTAACGCAGATCTTTGCGGACCTACTCATTCTCCCCATTGAATATTTATTGGTCTTTTTGTTATTTTGATCCATGAGGTATTCACTGCCTGCAAACAACGTAGAATAGAAATATTCTGTCCAGTCTTTGCACCTAGTGATAAGATAGGCAGTGCTGACTTTTTAGTCCCTCGTTACGAGCCGTCATGTCTGTCTTCTCCCCACTGATTAGTAGCCTGTTTAGCCCGGACCGCTTATTAGAGATGGACCATCCAGCCCCACTGGAAGGCACCCCTAATAAGGACATGTTCATGAAGCATGGATTGACCGCTATAGCCTATAGTAAACTATGGCATAAATATACGAAAAAGGGTCAAGAAAGTCAGTGGCCCCTGATAGGATCCTTCGATGATGATAAAATAAAAACGCTAGAAACAGCCCTGGGTAAAAACAAGACAACACCCACTATGCTTGACAGTTTCGGCATGTGGCGCAAAGAAACTGAACAACGTAAAAAGAAAACTGAGAGTAGGTTGGAAAAAGAGCTGCGAAAAGCAGCCCACCTAGCTGCCCAGAAACTAGAAAAAGAGATAAAGGAAAGAGAGAAAGCTAAACAGAAACTAGAAATGGAAACACCAAGCCAGTGTCCGGTTAGAACTCCCTCCATGCTCTACCCTGATTTACCCTCGAAACAACGAGCCAACGAGGATCTGCTGTTAGGTCCTCCTATCATCTACATGCCCCCTCCATATGCCCCTTCCCAACCCTTAGCGCAGCACGCGCCACCCCCAGGTACAAACGAAAGTACCGCCACAGCTTCGGCCCCAATGGCCTCTGTGCCAGCCGAACCCCTTGTATTAAATACCGCATCAGCAACAACGTTAGACGACCATGAGACTCGAGGGGCTGGCCCTGCAAGAACAAGCAGACTAAGCAAAGATGAGCGAGCAGGGATCGACAAAATAGCAAGGACACTGGTAGAAAGGAAGGAAGATGAAGAGTACATCACGGATATGTTCAGCTCGTATACAGGGAGTCACAGACGACATTTTACCGTACGACTGTGTTATCATGTCTTGAATGCATACGAGGACCGATATCGAGACAACGGTCCCGGGAGCCTAACGACTCTGTACCGGAAGGTCGATATCGGGGATGAGGGCGAGTGTGATGTCTCGGACCTCCTTACGCGTACGCTTGAGGTTTTCCGCCACCTCACTGAACGAGAGCCGGGAGCTAAATCCGCGACCCCCGTAGTGACCAAACCACCAACCGAGCAATCTAACACCATGATGCCGATACGAGAGGCTGCCCCTTACTGGGTTCCTCCCCGAGGTACAGGGACTCACGATGATGCAAACAACCAAGATGCGAAGGGAAGGGTAGTGTACAACTGGGTCTACCAACCATGGGACCGGCAAGAGATTCTGACATTCCGGAAATCTCTACCCGACCTACGTAAAAACCCCACTGCCTTTTATACTGAATTGGGTACAGTCCTGGGCTCAACGATTATGACCCTGGCTGACATCGACTTGTTCTTCGGGTTATGTCTACCAGCTGATGTGTGGAAGCAAATCCGGAAAGTCGACCACCTTGAGCTGTTTGGACAAACCTGGTCACAACTCAATGACCTGGATAAACAACGGGGACCAGGACAAAAGCCTTTGAAATCCATTCTAGACCTTCCAGATAAAATCGTAGAGAAATTAAAAACCCTGATCCCAGAAAAGAAAGTGGACTGGTCGATAGTAACAGCCTGTCGCCAGAAACCCCAGGAGGATGTATCGGAATACTTCTCCCGGTTTGAAACGGTGTTCTCCGATTACAGCGGCCAGGACATGACCACTGCAACCGGACACCATCTGTTTGTCCAGAATTATGTTAAGGGCCTGTCATCGGAGATCTCCCAGAAACTACAGGCCAGCGAGAGTAGTTGGGCAGCCTCCAAACCTACAGCGATTCTCCAAATGGCCCAATATTATGAGCATCAGAAAAATGAAAACGATAGGGCAACAGAGAAAAAGAAGAAGGACTTAAAAGAGAGGGTGATGATTGCCAAACTACAAGGGGTGACTATAGGACGAGACCAATATCGGGGAAACTACCAGACGAACGTCCCTAGGACTACATTTCCCCAGGACCGCACTATGACTTCCTACAGTGGACGCACAGACCTTAGAGAGAACCAGTGTGCTTTCTGCAAAGGGACTGGCCATTGGAAATCCCAGTGCCCAGTTCTTCTGGAAATGATTAAAAACAAAGACCCCAGGGACGTAGCAAATGGACTAAGACATAAGGGACAACAGCGAGGGCCCCCAAATGACACGACTAACGACAGATCAGGCAGACCAAATACGTTTGATCGACCCAGGCAGAACCAATATCAACAATCCGACTATGAAGACGCCCACAACTTCGCATAGGACAGCCAAGGGCAAGGGAGGGATCCAGTCGAGCTCTATGTTGACCAGCAGGGCCCTTACGTCACTGCTAAGGTCCTGGGTACCAAGTCTCCATTTCTGGTAGACACTGGCGCAACACGTAGTGCGTTATCTAAACGACTGATTCCAAGGGCACCCTTGTCTGGCTCACTCATAACATCGACAGGTTTCGATGGAACGCCCTCCACCAACCCTTTGTCTGCCCCGATTCTCTTTGACGTAGAAAACAACACCGCTGACACCACGTTCTTGCTCTCCTCCAATAGCCCTGACGCCATTATGGGACTTGACTTACTGAAACACTTCCGAGCGACGATCAGGTGTTCTCAAGATGGAGTTCGAGTGTTTCTTTACGACAACCCCGTCCTGCTTAGACATTGCACTCCCCAACACATGTTTTCCATCACCGACGTTGACGCATCCCTGCTGGACACTCTGCCTCCGTATCTGTGGGCCAAAGCGGATTCGGACGTAGGGCGTATGTTAATTGACCCAGTACACATTACTGTCCGACCAGACGCAACACTCCCAAAACTCCCACAATATCGGATATCGCCAGAGGGCGAGAAGGCATTGGTAATGATTATCCAGTCACTGATAGACGCAGGAGTGGTAGAGGAAGTGGTTAGCAACGTTTGCAACAGCCCTATCTTGCCCATTATCAAGAAGCAGGGAGAGGGAGATGAGAAAGCATACCGTTTTATCATCGACCTCCGAGAGATCAACAAAGTGGTGGTACCCCAGTACCCTGTGGTCTCAGACATCACCACCATCCTGACCTTAATTCCTTCTACTGCCACCACCTTTACCGTCATCGACCTCAAGAACGCATTCTTTTCCATCCCCATCCACCCAGACAGCCGATATCTCTTCGGCTTTACCCTAAAAGCCCGCTCATATAGGTTTTGCCGAGCACCCCAGGGCTACACGGAAAGCCCTAGCATCTACAGCCAGGCCCTCAAAAGACAACTAGACCAAGTCCAGTTACCCGACGGAGTGGTGTTGGTACAATATGTCGATGACATCCTTTTGGCAGCCGACACCACCCCTCTAGCGGTTACCGCCACCATTCAACTCCTGCACTTCCTTGCGGAAAATGGCCACAAGGTCTCCAAGAAGAAGTTGCAATTCTGCCTACCCCAGGTCACTTACCTAGGTCACCTTTTGTCCAAAGATGGAAGAAAACTCACTCCTGATCGAATCCAAATCATTCTAGATACCCCTGTCCCTAAGACCCAGAAGCAGGTTCGCTCCCTATTAGGCCTCACCTCCTTCTGCCGACAATGGTTACCAAACTTCAGCCTCGTTGTAAAACCACTGCTTTCTCTGCTAAACAAAGACGTCCCTTTCCCACTCCCGTGGACCCCTGAGTGTCAAGCTTCCTTCACGGAACTGCGAGATGCCCTTTGCTCAGCCCCCGTCCTAGGTACCCCTGATTACAAAACGCCCTTCTCCCTTTACACTCACGAAAGGGAGGGGTGCGCTTTATCTGTCCTGACCCAGGCCATCGGCCCTAGGCAACGACCGTGCGCTTACTTCTCTGCCACTCTTGACCCTGTCGCCAGAGCCTTGCCTGCCTGCCTTCGAGCTGTAGCTGCTGCTGCAATCTCTATCCGACAGAGTGAGGGGATTGTACTCTCGAATTCCCTCACGGTACTGGTACCCCATGCAGTCGACGCCCTCCTGAACCAAACCAAGACGCAACATCTGACGAGTGCACGACTGACTGGATACGAACTGACTTTGCTTGCCCCCCATATCACCCTGAAAAGATGCACCACACTGAACCCGGCAACTCTGTTACCCTTGCCAGAGAACGATCCCAATGTGCACCCCGTGCATGACTGCGTGACTCTTACGGACGAACAAACCAGGAGTAGGGTTGATCTCAGAGACACGGCTTTCCCTGACCCCGACGGGGAGCTGTGGGTGGACGGTTCTTGCATCAAACTCTCCGACGGTACCACTTCCGCTGCCTATGCAGTCACCACGGCTCGAACCGTAGTAGAGACAGCCCGCATCACCCAGCGATCTGCCCAGGCAGCGGAACTGATTGCTTTGACACGAGCCTGCATCCTGGCAACAGGAACCACAACGAACATTTACACCGACAGCCAGTATGCCTTCGGGGTGGTTCACCATTTTGGGCTCCTTTGGAGGGAAAGGGGATTCTTGACCTCACACAGCACACCCATTTTGCACGGGGATCTAGTCTCCGCCTTAATCAAAGCTGTCCTCCTCCCCAACAAGCTTGCCGTCATCAAATGCCAGGCACACAAGAAGGTGACAGACATTATTGGACAGGGAAATGCACTAGCCGACATCACCGCCCGAACGACAGCTGAAAATAGGACGACAACACATATGTACGTGACCAGGTCACAAGCGGAAAAATGGACTGATGTTGGAGACACTATCAGGGACATTCAGACGGCTAGCACACAACACGAGTTGACTGAATGGACACGGGTGGGATTAAAAGACGATGAAGGCTGCTGGCGGACAAAAGACACGAACAAATGGTTGCTGCCTGATTCATACTTGATTCCCATACTGACCATGGCACACTCTCCTGCCCACATAGGATCAGCCCCCATGATCGAACTTGTCTCCGGGGTTTGGCACAATGATAAGATCCCAGATTCCGCCAAACGCCTGGTCCAACAATGCTTAATATGCCTGCAACACAACCCCGGGAAAGGAACTGTAGTACCCCGGGGGGGATTTGGGGTCCCAAACCACCCATTTGAAGTCCTGCAGATGGACTACATCCAGCTAGACAGATGCCAAGGCCTAAAATATGTACTTGTTGTGGTGTGCGCATTTAGCAAGTGGGTGGAAGCATATCCAACCCGTGACAACACCGCTATGGCCACTGCAAAGGTTCTGTTAAAGGAGTTTTTCCCCCGTTATGGCCTCTGTCGTGTTTTATGGAGTGATAATGGCCCCCACTTCATAGCCAAAGTTATCCAGCTCATCCTAAATGGGTTGGGTATTAAACAGAAATTCCACGCAGTCTTCCACCCCCAATCTGCTGGGCTTGTCGAACGACACAATGCCACACTAAAGCTTAAACTGGCCAAAATAGTGGCTACCACGGGTCTGAAATGGCCCGACGCCCTCCCACTGGCATTGCTATCGATGCGCTCTACCCCCACCCGACATCACTTGACCCCTTATGAAGTTGTCTTCGGTCGACCCATGAGCGTCTGGTCTGCCCCGAAACCAACTTCCATTCATGACGTTCCGGACGTCCTAATGTCTGATTATCTGTATAAATTGACTGAAACTCTGTCTGTCATTCATCAGCAGGTGCAGCAGGCCATCCCCGATGCTTCCAGGGGTCCGGGTCACGCCATCCAGCCGGGGGACTTCGTGCTGATCCGGAATTTTCAGCGATCAAAGAGTCTGGAACCCCGGTGGACGGGCCCCTGGCAAGTGCTGATCACCACTCGGACCGCACTTCGAGTGGAGGGGAAGAAGCACTGGCTGCACGCCCATCACTGCAAAAAGGACTCCTTAGCCCTGGCCACGACAGACATCGTCAATACCCAAGAAGAACTCCTGAACAAGGACCGACCGTCGTTGAACTGCTATCCCGACACAGAGACACTTGAACTTTCAGAACATCCTGATCCCACTGTACCATCTCGAGAAGGGTATTTCCTGCGTCGAAAGGAGGGAGCTTCGGCTAAGTAGGCCACGGACTAGGTTAAAGGATCTCAGAACGGTGACCCAAACTACCAAGGGTTACCTGAAGAGAAGCTAAACTAAGTCTGTGGTCCTGCCCACTACCGAGCACCTTGAAAACGAAGATGATGGAAGCGCCAGATAAGAAGATGATGGAAGCGCCAAATAAGAAGCCGACGGAGACAGCAGGAAATACCCACTACAGAAATCCGAGAACAGACAGACTCCATAGCTCAAAGACAATTGCACTCTTCATCGTAATCCTCTTCTGCTTTCTCCTCATGACCGCGCTCTGGATTATGGAAGAGCATGCACCTGCTCGCGAAACGTTCCTAACCACTGCTCAGCCTACAACCATGAAGGAACATTATCTAATTTCGCTCTCTCCTCAACTAAGAGAGAGGCGAAAGGAATTTTGGAATAACTCTTTCGTGCAGCTGCTTCACCAACACAATCTTGCCACCAATGCCACCAACTGCTGGATCTGTGGGTTGCTGCCCCATGCCACTGGACATTCAATACCATTCATCCCTTCACCCTTCTCTGTTCACGGCTCCTGCCTTGCTTGTCTGATCCTCCTGCAAGAAAGCTATAAGGACAATGCCACCTCAGGCAGAACCATAACGCATTTCTCCCACGGGGTCCGACGAAACAAAACGAAGATACACTTCTGCCCGCAGACCTCCAACGATTCAATCCAAATGGACATCCCGGCTAAAGAACGGATCGAAATGCAGGTGTTCAACAATCCAACCAGACCCACCTTCTCCTATCTGCGGAAACGAACGGCGGCCACTCTGACAGTGGCCTTGTCGGTCATCAACGTCACAGGCCACATGTGCGTAGAAGGACTTGGGACACAGCTGGTGGGTTGCAGCGCCTGCCGCTTTACCAGAACTTTGGATTCCACGGATCCACCTTCCTTTGTGTCATCACCAAACATGTATTTCGTCTGCGGCACCAAGGCCTACACCTGGCTCCCCAAAGGCTGGGGGGGCACTTGCTTCATCTCCTTCGTCCTTCCTCCGACTTATGTGGCCCCAGCGAATCACCATAGACAAAAACGAGCCAAAGACATTGAACAAGCCGACTCAACAGGAGCACAGTTCCTCGATGCTATGAAAGGACTCGTCCCCCTCTGGGGCCCGATGGCAAACAGCCGTGCCATCTGACACCTGACTCAGGCAGTTGAGACAACTATGAACATCACAGCTGGTATCTTTGCTAACAACACTGCCGAGCTCCAAGCGGTCCGTCTGGTGGCTCTCCAGAACCGCCTTGTTCTAGACATGGTTCTGGCGGACTGTGGAGGAGCATGCCGCATTATTGGGTCCAGCTGTTGTACATATATACCGGACAACTCACCATCAGTGTACAAAGCCATTGAACATCTTCACAGACTCTCTTCGGAAGTACACCAAGAACAAGAAGAATGGTCGCTTGGTGGTTGGTGCTGGAACTCCGTTAAGAACTGGGGCTGGAGACTGCTTGCCATTATCCTGATTCCTGTAGTCGTAATATGTGGTCTATGCTTAGGAATTCAATGTCTGCCACCTTTGTGTTCGTTATGTGCAAGTTGTATTTTCCCCAAAACTGTGGACTTTGGAAACGAACACATGAGAGCATTATACGATACCGAGGTTAGGAATTTGATGAAAATTGACATTGAGTAAGCAAGTTGGCTAGATATGTTGAAAAGGGAGGACTGTTGAAAGTTAGGCTGAAACCGTCAACATTATCGGCGCCCTCTTGCTCTTCTCGAACCCTTTTCGTGCGCGTAAACAGCCGCCATTTTGAACACCATGGCTTCCCTGCCCTTTCCTGATAACCAGCGCGTCTCTCTCCCTCTCCTAGCCTCACGGGCATCCCCCGCATGCTGACAACCCCCTCGCCCTCACATGTCTCGGGTCATAAACCCCTCTCCAGCGCAGCCCGGCCTCGGAATCCCATCCTGTTCCCAGCACGACACCCCCCCTTCATTTCTTACATGGTCCCAGGTCCTTTTGATGCAAACCCCCTTTTCCTGTGTGCCCGTCTGTCTTCCCGCTCCCAGGCCGCCATCTGGCTCTGCGGATACTGTTTATTACCCCCAGTACAGTAGGAAGCTTCCCTCATCAAAGGACCCCCGAGTTGATCAAAGCCCCCACCCCATGAGATCCGATCGAACCCCACACATTCCGTGAATCGGCGGAATATCCAACTGCGCGATGATCACCACCTGTTGTGACCGGGGTGGGGACTTCAACTGTAACTATGTGTGGGAATGGACCTGAAGGGGAGATTCCGAGGATGCCTTTTCGTACATCAAAGTATTAACGAGAATGTGTTTCATGCAATAAAGTGATTAACTTGTGTATAAGAGGCCAGGCCTCAGAGATGCGAGTAGAGCACCTCAGAACGATACCTGCTGTCGGTTTTGCTGTGTTCTCCTCCGGAGAGAATAAAAACCTTGTTTCCTGCCTTCCAGTCTCCAGCGCCTGCCTCTTCAGTAGTTTAACTTCCTTGTGGGTTCAAGAGGCGACACCGCCGGGCAATACTTAAGGATCTTATATTCTGGTTGGTAGTGCCAGGCCCTTTTACACCTCCGTGTACAATTATGCGGACGACCTCCAGCTAGTATTCGATCTTTCCTCCCCCTCGGACTCCCTGCCTAAATTCCACTCCACTCTAGCTTTCATCTCTGAGTGGATGAATCTTAACCAACTAAAGCTCAATCTGGACAAGACGGAGTTGGTCCTGACTGGCCCTGCCATCTCTCCCTGGTCTGCTGCCTTTTGGCCTCCCATCTTCGGCCCCCGCCAGTACCGGCGGCATCGGCTAAGACCCTGGGCATTAAAATCAGTCGGGACCTCTCCATGCATGCCCAGATCAGTTCTGTTGGCTCTTCTTGATTCCTTTCCCTCCGTATTATCCGGAAGGTGTCCCGTTTCTTTTCCCCCGATGCTCTTAAAATTATTATTTTGGCAATGATTCTCTCCCGTCTTGATTACGGGAAAAGCCTCTACGCGGGCATCCCGGGCCTACGAATTACGCCGTCTCCAGGCTATTCAGAACCAGGCCGCCCGTCTTATCCACCACCTCCCCAAGTATCACCACCTCACCCCTGTCATGAAATCCCTGCACTGGCTCCCCATCTGCCAGAGATCCCTATTCAAGCTTGGATGTCTGGCCTTCATGGCCCGTGCCCGCACAGCCCCGGCTTTCATTAACTCCCTTATCAGTCCCTACATTCCCAGTCGTGCCCTCCGATCCTCTAATCAGGCCCTTCTCACTGTCCCTCGCTTCCGTAGATCCAAAACTGGAGGCACCAGATTCTCTGTCCTAGCTCCCCGCTTCTGGAACAGTCTTCCACTGTCCATTAGATCCACCCCAGTTTACTCGCAATTCCGCAAGGCTCTCAAAACCTTCCTGTTTTCTCAAGCGTACTCCCACTGATTTCCATCCCGACAGATTTCTATACCCCTCAGTCTTAACCTCAGCGCCAGGAAGCTGCTTGGTCACAGTGTGCTTTATCAAGTATTTTTCAACTTCAACTTCATTTTGTTATTATGCATAACCCTTAGTGAAGGTGCCTCCCCAGGTCCCATTGCCTGTTTAAGGGGGCTTGAGATAGATGAGATCCGATCTCAAAGACCTTATGACCCTTCAACGTTTTCATTTTCAGTCCTTTTGACAGTATTTGTTCCTTCAAGGCATAAGTCCTCTGGATGTCTTTTGCTACATCTTCCACCTTATCCTCAATCTGGGTCCCTGGTTTTATAGGAGAAACACCAAATGCCTTTCAATCATCGCCTTCCTTTTCTTCTGGGACAGTCAAGATTTTTAGGTTATTTTTTCTTGAATTGTTCTCCAGTTGTTCTAGCTTATTCCAGTATTTCTTGCTCGCCACGCCTCGGAGCCTGAATTTCTGCCTTATTATTCCTCGTATCTTCTTTCAGATCCTCAACAGTAATCTTGAGGGCCTTCTTCCTTGTAGAAAGGAGATCTCGTTTTTTACTCAAGGGCCTCACAGAAGCTCTATATTTCTCCTTGGTTCGATTCTGAGACTTCAAAATCGTTCCTAATATCCACAGTAAGTGATAAAAACATGGCTTCTAAAAAATGTGCCAGAGCAACTCGTGTTGTATCACTCTTTTCTTTGGAAGTTAAGGCTGTAACTGAAGATAGTCTACCCTGAGTTGAATCACTGACTAGGGTGCTAGCTCTTTCTCCTGCTGACTATACATCCACCCTTTGGCTGTTTGAAGATTCCTCCTGATTACCCAAAATCTGGGGTCTCCATGCCCCCAGCTTAGACAAGTCCCCTTCGGCTGCCATTTTTTTTGGAGCACCCTCCTCAGCCCCCACCTCCTCTCTCAAGGCTATTGTTTATTCTCTAGTGGCCACAATGGAGGGTAGAACCTTAAAAAAGGAGCTTAGAGAAGGGGTCACTTTCAGCCTGCTTCCCTCTAATGCCTCTGGCTTTGTGCGGAATTTCCCACTGCTCAGCGAGTCCAAAGGAATGCACTCCTTGGGCATGCACATGGGAGCCGGGGGTAATCGCTACCCACAATACTCTGAATGCCCAAACGGAGGCGGGGGGAGGTGGGGGATTCTCTGAGAGGGCTCATGGGATGGCCTCTTTTTAGCACCCAGTGATTTACAGTGCCTTACTTTTGCTGGATGTTTACCCAAATCCACCAGGTGCTCCCTACACAGAGTGGCCCCAGCTTTCCTCTCTCCTACCCTTACTTGTTGTATGTCTTTTACTGCTCCCAAAGATGTTGCCGCTGGGTTTGCCCCTAGCAGGGTGACCAACTGGCTTGGTTGCAAATTCAGGACGGTAAGTGTAAAAATTCACGACAAAGGGTCAAAATTCAGGATGAAAATTCAGGACAGAAGGTCAAAATTCAGGACAAATCTTAGGGACAAAAGGTATGTTTTACAGACACATCAGAGGAAGTTGCACAATAGTATAAAAGTAAATAGACAACCACTGAAGTACAAGTCAAAATAAGTTTATATTAGGTTGAGACAATCGTGCACTTCACGGTTTTTCGGTAAGTGCACTGCTTTGAGCAACTCTGCAGGTTTCAACTGTGCAGGTTTTTTTTAGGTATTTCATATGATAATAATCTATTTGTATGGTTACTGCACTGGGTTGTCCAGTTTGATATTTTGTTTACAACTCATGGTCGTGAGCAGACATGTATGTAAGTACTAAAGAAGATCTGCTCGGATAGACTTTGTTACCAGCATCTCATATCTGAGTGCCATTGTGAGACGTAAAGCGGCAAGCATAGGTGAACTAAAGGGAGGATTGCTGTTATGAATGCATTATAGGGAATGCATTATGGGTGTTTCAGCAAGTGGAACTTAAAATATGAAATCTGACTTTGCTTATGGGGGATTCACAGAGAGTTGCACTAGCTGACGGAAGTCACAAAGGTGCTTTTCCCTGCAGCTTTCTTAAAGAAGGCACTGTCAATACACTACTACATGGTTTATTTTTGACGCCTTGCCTATTGCTATAATCATAATATACATCTCAAGCACAGCTCATGGCACTATAAGGCTCTCCCTAAAACCTTACACCTAAACAATGCATGCAAACATTTACAATTACTATTGTAACATTCAAATAGCAGTTGGGTGTCACTCAAAATGTAATTTGCATGATGTATACATCCCACACATAAGCACACAGCAAATACAGAATAGTAACACATAGGCACGGGAGTAGCCAGAAAATTTAAATACCTTTCACTTTGAACTAAAGCTCTTATGGCTCCAAGAAAGCAAAGTAAGTCATCACAACCTTCCCCAGAATAGCTCTCTTGTCCAAGGATCTAGCCATTCATCCTTCCATCAAACCCCTGACATCCACCATTTCAAATGTACTTTCTGTCATCTATTAATTCTTCCATCCACCATTCAGTCTTTCACCATTCATTCTGTCCACCCATCTGTGTTCCCATCCATATCCAAAACTTTTCAACCATTTGCAAACATATCCATTGTCTATCCTTCCATACATCATTTCACTCATTCATCCCTCCATCCATCCTTTCACCCAATCCATCCTTTCACTCATCCATCCACTCTTCCACCCATCCATCCATTCACTCATCCATCCAAGCATTTACCCTTTCATCCAAGCCATCCTTTCACTCATCCAGCCACTCTTCCACCCATCTATCCATTCACTCATCGTTCCAATCACTTACCCTTTCACCCATCTAGCCACCCTTTCACTTATCCATCCGTTATCCATCCACCCTTTCACCCAATCCATCCTTTCACTCATCCACCCACTCTTCCATTCATTCATCCATTCACCCATCTAACCACCCTTTCACTTATCCATCCATCACCCATCCACCCTTTCACCCAACCCATTCTTTCACTCATTCATTATCCATCCACCCTTTCACACAATCTATCATTTCATTCATCCACCCACTCTTACACTCATCCATCCATTCACTCATTCATCAAACCATTTATCCTTTCACCCATTCCATCCTTTCACTCATCCACTCACTCTTCCACCCACCCATCCATTAACTCATCCATCCATTCTTTCACCCTTTCACTTATCAATTCAGCAAACCGTTCATCATTTCTCTCATCCATCCTCCCATTCACCCACCCATCATCCACCCTTTCACTCATCAATCCATCCTTTTACTGATCCATCTGTCATAATTGGTGATGTGAAGGGTGGGAACCCTCAGGACCACACACACATGCGCACAATACTGTTCTTTCACCTCCCCTACTGCTCATCTTTACTGGCACGATCAAATCTTTTCTACTGCTGCCTGCAGTCAGTCTGGTATTTTTCTAAATGACCCTTGTATTTGTATTGGAGCTGTTTGTGTTTATTTTTTTATACAGACAGACATGCACGAACATTTCTCTATCTCTTTAATTACAGACAATAAAAACAACAGATTGATTTACATTTAGTTCCATGGCGAAATAAAGCATTGTCCCTTCCTTTCACACTATAAAATTAAATGGCACCAAAGAGTAACAACACCTCACAATTTATCGAACACAAGCAGGTACATTTGTTAGAAGATACCCGTCTTCCTATGAGAGAACGGTCAGATTATGCTTTCACCTGCACGGATCCTCTACTTGCATTTTTTCCAGGAACGAAACCCGCAAGGGTACTCCCATCTGCCTTCACTGTGGGCCCCAACTGCAATAGGAGACTTCTTTAAACCCAGCAGTGCTCTTCTGCTCTCCTACAATGTGTGTCATATTCAACTTTCAACTTAGAACTTTACCATCTGCTCGGCTCTTCAGTGATTTTGAGCTAAAGCGCTTTAAAGGTTCAGGGTGGGATGTATGCTTTAGCAGCTCAAACTGGCCATTGTCATTCTGTATGTGACAATCAGCCACATACAGAATGACAATGGGCGGGAGGGGCTGCGAGGCGCCCCATCAGGGTGTTGAGACCTCTCGCAGGGAACAGCCCTGCTCCCTGCAGGGCCCAGAATTACAGACAAAATCCGTCCGTAAAAGGGATCCTCCCGGACAACGGACGTGAGGTCCAAATTACGGACGGTCTGTGAAATGTATAGATCGTTGGTCACCCTAGCCCCCAGCTCAGCTCTCCTGCTGCCAATCCTTGCTTCCTCCTTTCCGAAGACTTGCTCCGTACCTGCCACACCTGCTGACTCCTCTGCATGCACTGCAGGCAGGGCCGGCGCTAGGCATGGGCAGTGTGGGCAGCCGCCCAGGGCCTCGCGCTCAGGGGGCCTCGCGCCCCCGTGAAAGGTCACACGTTCACAGCTACAGGGCCCCCTGCCTCACCTGATCGCGCCCCCGTGAAAGACACACATTCACAGCTCACTACAGGGCCCCCTGCCTCGCCTGATCGCGCCCCCGTGAAAGGCACACATTCACAGCTCACTACAGGGCCCCCTGCCTCGCCTGATCGCGCCCCCGTGAAAGGCACACATTCACAGCTCACTACAGGGCCCCCTGCCTCGCCTGATCGCGCCCCCGTGAAAGGCACACATTCACAGCTCACTACAGGGCCCCCTGCCTCACCTGATCACATCACATTGCAGGTGGGGGAAGGTGCAAACGGATTGGGGGCGGCATAACAGCTGGGCCAGCAATTATGTTGGCTCACAATGTCAGGGGTGGGGCAGCGCCTCGGATAAGTACCGGCCATTCTAGGCTCTGTTTCTGCATTTTGTTTCCAGGCAACGGAGGCCCCTTTGTTTCTTGGCAGCACCAGCCGGACACAGGTAAGAGGAGGTGGGTGAAGGGAGGAGGGAGCAGCCAGATCAACTGGCGTTAAGTCATTTGTTATCCTTGACAGCAGGCATGGCTGTAATTTCCTTTTGTACAACAGGAAGAAAGGTCTCATCTTGCAGTTTGTTTCCGCGCATGTGGAATAAATGCCTGACATATTTAACAAGTCAAGAAGGTGGCACCCTGTTTACCCAGTAGCCCCACCATAAAAACGTTTATGTTGTAGATATCAACGTTTGCATTCTGAAACGTGTGTTTTGTTTTTGTATGTGTGCCAACAAATTCTGGCAAGCAAAAAGCTTTAATTTATAGAGAAATGTCTGGTTTAAGGAGTCCATACGGGTCGGGCAAAGCGCTTACGTTTCATAGGGCGAGACTTAAACCTCTTTCTACCCCATGAATTTGAAAAAATTTTTTACTTTATTTGTGAGGGCTTCACTTCAGAATGTGGAGATGGTCTCTGAATAGTTGCCACTCCCCCCTCCCAAAGTTCATACACACTCCTGCTCGCATCTGCTCGCTGTCCCACGGTTTTCCGCAAAGCCCTCAAGTTTCCCTAGTCAATGCGTTAAGTATCCCATCCACTCCAGATTTGTGCTCGGTATTACCGATTTAATGGCAAAGCCAACAGGTCTTGCATTTTGTGACTTATTTGTTATTGCCAATGGCTTTTAACCCGGCTCTACAGTGCAGCATAGCTAAAGAATATTAATAATAAAATTCCTATGACGGCTCCGTCATTTTGAATGTAGGTGCACCATGCTTTTGCACACCTACAAAATGACTCAGGAACATTTTTTTAATACTTTTATTTTGCAATCCGAGTTGGAACAGGGAGGGCATGGGTAATGGAAGGAGGAAAGCAAACATGCGAGAGAGAGAGAGAGGAACAGCGAGATGGGGAGAGAAGCACACGGCTGAAAAGCAACAAGGGAGGAGAAGAGCACAATTGTGAGTGCATCACAAAAGGATGAGGGAGAGAAGCAATTGGGATTGAAAGAGCAACATCGAGCATGACAGGGGAAGAGAAGCACACTAGGGAGACAGCTTGAAAACACATGCATTCTTTTGGAGGGCTTGAGAAAAAAGAAGAAAGAAATTCCTTAAAAGTAGAAGTGGAAGGGTAAAAGTAAATTGCATATGTTCCAGGGGAGTGATAGACATAAGATGGGCAAGGCAAGCCATTCAAACGGAAGCAGGTAAACAAGAGTGACAGTAAAGCTGGCCAATGGAAATAAATGGGTGGGCTGCAAGTCCTTCTATGCTCCTTGTAATCTCACAATAAGTCTTTCACAACCAGAGAGGAATCGCCCTAAAATGTGGATCAGGAATAGCTGCTTATTGCAAATCAGGCAGTTCTTACAATACATCACAAGATTGAGCAAAAAAAAGCCCCAATAGTGACAAGTGCCATAACTATTGATGTTGACCTCTTAAAGGTAAAGCTAGCATGGCTATGCTATATAACTAAAAAAGGAGTGGTAAGGACTGGTTTTGTGGAAGTAGGAGACTGTAAGATACTTTGTGTAGATTGGAGAAAGGTACCGAGCATGCCTCTGGAACACATTCACCTCTGCCAAGTGTTTGTCATAGCAAGCTCTGTTTTTTTACCCTCGCCCTGCCTTTCCTGGCCCATTGTTCATTGGAAGGGCTGAAACTCACAGGATAACTAGGGAGTACAGAGTGACTAGGGAGTGCTAGGGAGTGCAGAGTGACTGCAGAGTGCTAGGGGGAGCTAGGGAGTGCTAGGGAGTGCAGAGTGTCTAGGGAGTGCAGAGTGACTAGGGAGTACTAGGGAGTGCAGAGTGACTAGGGAGTGCTAGGGAGTGCAGAGTGACTAGGGAGTGCTAGGGAGGGCAGAGTGACTGCAGAGTGACTAGGGAGTGCAGAGTGGCTAGGGAGTGCTAGGGAGTGCAGAGGGACTAGGGAGTGCTAGGGAGTGCAGAGTGCAAGGGAGTGCAGAGTGCAAGGGAGGGCTAGGGAGTGCAGAGTGACTAGGGAGTGCAGAGTGACTAGGGAGTGCTATGGAGTGCTAGGGACTGCAGAGTGACTACAGATATTAAGCTAATGGCAATGTAAATGACGATGCCACTTTTTGTCAATGTTACTGATATCCACATTAGTTAGCTTCCGTGATGCCAAATAAGATCAATAGTACTACGATGTCGCTTTCTGTGATGTCACTTCTTGTGACGCAATATGCAATTAGGGGGGCCTCGCATCTTCCCTTTCGCCCGGGGCCTCAGAAGGCCTAGGACCGGCCCTGACTGCAGGGGCTGTGCTTGTGCTGATGATGCCCCAGATCCCCTGGAGGAGACCTCGAGCTGCTGCCCTGGGGCTCTTCTTGAGCTCCAGGGCAGCTTCAGAACAGTGTGTGCTTGCGCTGGCTCGCTGGGCAGACAAAGACTCTTTCAGACCCTCACTGAGAGCTGTTACGATATGGCGCATTCGTCCAACTCCCTACTTCAAAATGGAATTAAATTAAGCTTAGCAGGCTGCATTGTACACATCAGATGCACCCGTGACTTATCAGTATCATTTCCGATATAATCTCCCCATGTTTATATCTGCTGCTTAACTTTCCAACCCCCCTCTGTCTGGTGTACACTATATTACACACTTAACCTTGCAGAGCAGGTTTCCTCCTAGCAAATTTATGGGAATTGAATCACATATAGCAAATTGATGATGCTCTTTGATGGCCGCAATTTTTACTGGGACCCGGAATTTAACCTAACTTGTACACTGTTGTTTTGTAATGACAACAAATCGGACTTCCTTTCCTAAGAGGCGTGGGTTCAGTACCTCAATCATCTTAACAGTTGAATGGGTGTGAGTGGCTTTAAACAATATGGGAATTGGGGCAGTTTGAAATATGAATAGGTTACTGGGTTAGAAATGAGGATTTCCACCATGCACCTGTATGGGCACAAGGGTATTTGACGGTAGACCTGGTTTCTGGATTTTTTGGAATCTTCATTGAGGGTTTTGGTATGAGGGAAAAGTTCTACTTGCATGTGAGATTTGATGCTTGAGCATCAATCATAACTCACTCGGGACTGTTTCGGCCAATCTTGTTGCAAATGTGACATACATCCTGTCCCCTTCCCATTCCTTGGGCATTTCCTCTTTAAGACATGAAGACTCCCTGCATGTTTAATTGTACACTGGGATAAAAGTCTAGCCCTGGGAATGGCATTTTTACCCGTTTGCGCTTTCGTTCCACCAGGCGCTACCATGAACTTTTCCTTCAGCCCTCTTCATTTGGTATCTAGTATGTCACTGCAATATTTTACGTACTGCATTATTTAATCTAAAGGCTTGTCCTGCCAGCAGAGAACACCTTGTATGAACTGATTACTAATTTTGGGTTGTTACCCTTGTACAAAGGAGACAAGAAACCCTTCCATTTTGTCCACAAGGGGCTCATTCAGACCACTATGCTCCATGTACACCTGCATTAATCTCTGAAAATATGCATGTACATATTTTTTGGGCTCTTGGGTGTTCAGAAAATCTTAGGCCAATGTATTTCTTTTTGAGGAACCTTAGTCTTAAGGAGAGCAATGACTGCTCTATATTTGATTTTGACCAATGGTGACTGGGCCTTTGTGCTTTGCTATTCTGGGGGGTGGGGGGGGGGGTGGGTTCTTGTGTCGGCCAATCCACAACTCTCTTAGATTGTGTCCACAGATCCTTTGAGAAATCGCTACTTCAAAAAGCAAGTCCAAATTCTCCCAGAGGACCTTTGAAATGGTAATTATCTGCTCTATATCTATCTGCACATATGATCCTCCATGCACCTCCCTCAAAGGTTTCTCCTTTACTACTCCTTCTGTGACGTCTCCCTCATCATTAGCTGTGGATTTTGTTTTCGGTTTTACCTTTAACCTTTCCTTCTTAGTTCACAACACCCTGAATTTCTCCACATTGTTCCATTCCCAAATGCTGTTGATCAGATCTCGCACATGAGTCTTCAATCTCTTCAGCTTTAACAACCTCAATTCCTTGTCACCCATCATCATCCTGATGTTTTTCGGCAATCTCTTCCTTTGCGTTAGTTCAAATACACAGTTATCTGCCACTCTCTTCATACGCTTCTTGCAACATCCTCACAGCCTCTTTACCAAGTAATGTGGGTCATTCTCCTGATAATGTCTCAAGAAATACATCTCTATATTGCCCTTTACTATCTCTTCAAACTTGTTTTAGTTGGGTTATGTTGAATCTCTGAAGGGCCTATTTTTTGAGTTGTGAAGTAGTTTGTGATGGTAATGGTTATGGTTCCTCCCGTAACAGGTGTGCTAAAGGTTGCTCCCGGAGGGGGTGCCAGGATACATCAGGGAGAGATACCTGGGCTATTTAAAGATTGAACCGTAACCAAAGCTGTGGGTGTCGCGTTCTGGACAGCGAGGGAGAGAGTTGTCTCAGTGTAGGAGGTGAGCTAGCTTCTGGTGAGGTTGAGATAACTGCTCCATTCTCAGTGACTGAGCCATGACACCTAGTGCTGCTGCTGCATTAAATGGGGTGGCTTATTCTTAGGAGTTCTTAAGAGTTAATCTATGAAGGCGCCCTCCTCCTCCTCATTCTCTACCTCTGTCACATCCCTAGATATCCTTTTGTTACCAATGGGTTTTCCTTCTCTTTGTCATCACCCTGTTTCAACGAGTAAGTGCCTATTGTCTCAATCACTTCCTCCCTCCATCTCTTCTGCCTCTCATCATCCTGCGCACTTACCCAGAAATAAGCCTTATCATGGACCTTTAATGTGAATTTCTTTTTCGTCTTTTTGTTTGTAATCTGCCCTCAAAGATTCAGGGCCTCAAATTCTGTGGTTCTAGGCTGGTATCTTAAGTCATACATTGTTATTCTTCAATGTTTGATTCTTGGTATGTGGAACGTGCCACTCAGTGGGAACCGAAATCCCACATCTATCTCTTTGTAAATGTGCCACTGGATGAGCCACAGGCACGTATGCAGCCCTCTCTTCTACACCATTTCCCTAGCTGGTGTGACTTCAGGTGGAAATTTCTCTTCCTTATTTGAATCTGTTGGCCTTTTTTGAAAAGGGATTTCCCATTTTGTCATTATTCATAATGGCCCTTCTTTCTAATCTTACACACTATGAACTCGGCTGAGTTCACGATTTGTCTAACAATACTCAGTCAAAGGTTAACCAATTGTATTTATTTATTTGTAGAGTCTTATATAGCTTGAACCGAAGGTATCAGAGCGCTTTACATAGTTGGGAACATAACAGTTGCCCAAGTTGCTTATGTGTAGATACAATTACATAGGGTAGGAGTGAATACAAAACAACATTACAGAGAAGTGTATTGTGAACAGTGATAGATTATACATGACTTTTGAAATGGAAGCGTTTACATGGGATAAACACAGATACACGTAACAGTGTACACGAATGATAGTGGGGGATAGGGTATTGAGCCTCCGGTGGCTGGATTAAACATTCAGGCCCCGCAGCCCGGCACCAGTAGGGTCAATCACGCCAACCATGCCGTTACAAAGGCAATCCCATTAGAGTCAAGTGGCAAACCCTTAAGCTGACCAGTGTCGGTCGAGCCAGACAGGGGCAGAATTGTGCTCACCTCCCTCCTGATGTTCAGGTGTAACTGCATTCTTGCTTCGCCTCTTCTTCCTTCCCTTTTCATCATTCTCAGCACCATTTATGTTGTTATTAGCAGATCCAAGCTTTTGTGAAGGGCGAGACAACTCTATCCATTTTCTCGATCATTGCTCCCACACATCAGGTGTCATCGTGAGCGGTATTGCAGCACCAACAGCCGGTTTCCCACTCCGAGCTGAAGTAAGCTGGCAGCGGAGAGGGTCAGTAGAGTGGAACACCATGGCCGCCTTGCACTTACCATCCGCAGCGATACGGTGCAAGCCTGCAGGGGAAGCGATGGGGAGCAAGAGTGGGCCCCTGCAGACCATCGTGAGGCATAGAACAGGCTGCCATTCCTCCGTGAGTAGGAAATACAGTCTGCATATGGCATTCCTGCTGAAGTTTCATCGCCAAGATGGAGTACTCTGAATGCAGTCAGTCCCCAGGCCCATGGACCTCTATCACTCAATGGGAGAGCCCAGACACCGTAGACCTCAACCACTTATCTGGGGAGGAAGCTTGCTTCTGACGGCTGGACGGCAAGAGAGGGGATGAGAGGGTGGCAGACGGGACTCATTGCTCTCTCCTGTTTCGCCTGGGAATCATTTGGGAAAGAGATGGTGGCAGACATGATCTCAGTGCTCTCTCCCCGCTTTCTCTGGGACCTGCATGGCACCTTATGACGTAAGCACCACCAGTATACTGCCAGTTCCTCCTGAAATCCCCTTTCTCGCTGTTCACGTTTGTCTGACTGTCCCTTCTAAACAGAAATGTATACAATGCAGACAATGCTATCCACTTAGTACAGTAGTGGACTCTTGAACTGCAGGGGTGTACCATACCTGGCACGCTCACTACCGTACACCAAGGAATGAACAGCCACCGAGCTCGTTTAGTACATTCGCACAACAGAAATGTTACGTCTATATCCTGGTGTACCTGATGGCGCATCACAGTATACCTCACCTTAGCAGAGTACTTCGACAACGCAACAAATCTCAATGAGGTACCTCTTTACAACTTTATAAAGTAAGAGTCTTCCAGCTGAAACAATTCATACAGTGTCATCTCAAAAAGTCGATAAACAAAGTCAAGAACACAATAACTGCCATTCCCAAGAGCTAATGGCACATCAAAATTGAATTAGAAATCTATGCACTTCATTTTACCACATTTCAAACTACAAATCCCATTGCACTGTTTTACCTCACTCCTCATCCACTTTCCACATGCACATCAATCCCTATTGATACTAACTTCTTTCTTGCCAGATTACAGAGTCAGCCACCTCATCTTCCAACGTTCTCTGGGAATCAGGATTGGGTTGGGCCTGGGTCAACTTGAATCTCAGGACAAAACTGTCTGAACCATGAAGGTACAGTAATCAGTTCTATGGTTAATTTACCTCATTTGGATACATCCAATCAGTACAGGTACTCGGAACAATGAGCTCTGCTACCAGATCTGTTGGTGTGCAAACCTTTGTCTCTTTTACGTGCCAAGTGTATTCCAACGGCTTGGCACGGCAAGAGGTGTAGTCCCCTGATGGACTTTGGTACTTCCTGATCCACCCATCGCTTCTCAATTAAATCTCATTATTTAGAATAAAGCTATAAGCATTCTCAATAAGAATGGCAGACAAGGACAAAGTTTAAATGCTTACTCAAAGAATATAAGTAAGTAATACATAAGCCAGACCATCAACGTTGTCTTAAGTTAGTGTAAGCTTGGATTGCCTGTTAAGCATAAACCCATGAGGAAAAAAAAACAGATCCCATAATACCTGTTCTAAGTATGCTTGTCTGCACCTGTTTAACTCCATCAAAATGATCTGTAATGGTTATTTTTAATTAATATTTTTAAATGCAAACTTATAGCTCTCACTTTTAGGCAGCATCATTTCTATTTTACTTCTTTCAAAATTTTTGACATATCCTTGCATTAAAAAAAACGAAAATATATCAATAAACCATTGTAATTGCTAAGGCCTGGTCTACTAGCTCTCCGTTGCACAGATCCCAACTCTTCCTTTAACACTACCATGGTGGGCATGATAATTGCTATATAGTAGGCTGAGAAGGAGGATTACCTGATTCTGCTTCTCAAAATTGAAAGTGAGCAACATTTTTTTCTGACAAAGGCTTCCTTTCAGGCCAGTCTGTACTGGAAATATATCCACCGCTTAGTTGTTTTGGTTTACGTGCAGTTGGACAAACAGTCCGGAATTTCTATTTGTATTAAAAGCTGCTGCATTAATTGACCATTAGATGTGAGATTTTGCTTCTCCCATATACCTTTAACATTTTTTCACAATGCAGCCAATGTTAAGTTTACATTGTTTGTTACCTTAGTTGCATACATCCTTTTTAGGTCTTTAGTAGACAGCGCATGCGCTGTCTCTCCGAGAGGCTTTGTGTATTGTTAGTGGGATTGGAGCCATTGGTGGGCTTCAAAGCCACTCTAAATGGCTTGCTTCCTGCTGGTCAGTTCTGCGGTTGGCACTTCCTCTTCTTGCATTTGACCCTCCCCTAGAGCAGGGCCCAAATACTTGTGTCCTTACATTGCTCACACTTTTTGCACCTATTTTGTTCTTTTTGTTGATTTACTCTACAAAGTGCATCTTTCCTAGCTGGCTCTGTCGTTTGCTTGTTGTTTTAGGCTGTCCAGCGTGTCTTTGTCTCTCCCGTGAGTACTAGCTATCGGGTAACAGGCCTTTAAATCTTGTTCTTATCTTGTCTCATATGCTGTGCATTCAAGGACAGAGGTCAAATGTCAGGCTTTATATTCCAAGGTAACTTGGTGTTTACTTTTCTTTCACTGACTTCAAATTGAGAGAATTTATGTGACAATCCATTCTGCCAAGTACTCATGATAGAGGACAGGCTGTAGGATGCTATCTTTTCTAGCACACAACAAAAATGAACTGTGCTGATATTTCAGAATACAACAGAATGAGAACAGTAGAAATGAACCACATTTAGTTTGTAATTATGAAGTGTGGCAGAAACATTGTTTAATACAATAAAAACAAATCAACACACTTGGTCATGACATTTCCACAGATTATCATTTGTGTGCAGTAAAACTATATGTCTGTGCAAATGTAATGGCCATTTTCAATTAGAAATCCGTGGTCTGTAATGGCAGTGTGCTATCACACCATGCATACTCCACACTACACCATTCCACATTATGCTACTTTGCTCTTTGTTGTGCTACTCCATAACATGTTACTCTACCCCACCCCACCCCACTCCAAAACACTCCACTGTAAGACACTCTAGGACACAGCTCGCCACTCCACTCCACACTCCTCCACTCTACGCCCCTCCACTCCATTCTTCCCGACTCTAACCTACCCCACCCAATCTACCCCACTCCACTCCAGTATACCCCACCCACTTCACACCAAGCTACCCCACTCCACTCCAGTTTCCCATTTCAATCTACCATACTCTAATCCACCCAATCTACTTCACTCCAATGCACCTCACTCCACCCAAATCTGCCCACACTACTCCACTCCAATCTACCCCACTCTACTCTACTCCAATCTACCCTACTCCACTGTACCGTAGTCTCCCCACTCCACTCTACCCTACTACAATCTACTATATGCAACGCAAACCTACTCCAGTGCACCCAATCTACCCCTCTCTACTGCACACAGACCTATCCCACTCCCCTCTACTGCAGTCTACCATGCTCCACTCTACCCCACTCCACCCCACTACACTTTACTCGAATCTATCACACTCCAATCTACCACACTCCACTCCATTCTAACCCATTCCACTCCAATCTACCCCACTCCAATCTACCCCACCCTACTCCACTTCAATCTACCCCACTCTACTCCACTTCAATCTGGCCTACTCCACACTACCCTAGTCTCCCCACTCCACTCTACCCTACTTCATCCACCCAATCTACCCCACTCCACTCTACACTACTCCAATCCACACACTCTACCCCACTCTACTCTACTCAAATCCAGCCCACTCCACTCTACCTCAATCTACCGTGCTCCATTCTACCCCACTACACTCCAGTCTAGCCCATTCCACTCCCATCTAACCCACTCCACACTACCCCACTCCACTCCATGCCACACAACTGCAACCTACCCTTCTCCACTCCATTCTACTCCAATCTACCCCACTTCAAACTACCCCTCGCCACTCTACCCCAATCTACCCTACTCCCTTCCAATCTACCCTAGGGTAATCAACCCAATCTACTTTACTGTAATCCACCCAATCTACCCATCCAAGTATCCTGCTCCACTCCAATCTACCACACCTCTCCCCACCCCACTACAATCTGCCCTAATCCATCCCTCTCCACCTCACTCTTCCCCAAACTACCCCGATCTATTGCACTCCTATTTTATGCAATCCACCCAAATCTACTCCTATCTAACCCAATCCTCCCAAATATACCCCACTCCACTCCAATCTACTCCATCCCATTACACTCTAATCTACCCCATTCCACTCCAATCTACCCCACCCCACTTCAGTCTGCACCACCCCACTCAAATCTACCCCACTCTTCTCCACTCAATCTTCCGCAATCTACCACACTTCGGTCAACCTCACTCTACCCCAATATACCCCACTACAATATACCCCACTCTACCGCACTGCACTCAAAACCAATCTACCCCAATCTGCACAATTCTACTGTTAACACATCTACCCCACTCCACGCTACCTCAATCTACTCCATTGCAGTTTACCCCAATCTACCCCACTCCAATATATCCCACCCCACCCCACCCCACCCAACAACATTCCATTTTGAACAGCAGCCACACTGGGTAACACCATAACTAAAACACATTGTCAAAACCAATAGCTCTCGCATAGGCGAGACTTATTTGCTTTGCCAATGCTTATTCTTCTATGCTTCTGGAAAGTTCTATGTATTTTCACACAAAGCTTCACTTCTTGGGCACTGAAATTTTGTCTCTGCAACGACGCTCAACATCATGTGATTCTGGGCAAATCACTTAATCTCCCTGTGCCCAACAAAATGAATGTGCCCTTGTGTAACAAAACTGGTACTCATGTAAAGCCCTCTGATATCTGATATCTTCTGGTCTAGTTTGTGTTAAATAAAACTCCAAAAATAAAATAAAATAAAATAAAATAAAAAAAACTTAACTTCTTGGGCACTGAAACTTTGGAACTGTACTGGTAGTAGGATATCTGAATTACTTTGTTAAACATATTATCTGTCGCTAGATTCCTACTAGAGGCAACATAATTGGAAGTAAGATTTGTTTTTCTTGCTGCCTGCTATGTTTTCCCCACTAACTACTTCAAGTATCCAAGCATCATTTTATTTTGTCTGATATCATGCTGATTAGGCAATACAACCACACTTTTCAAAAATATATAAATAATAAAAACTGGAAATATTACAGTGCTTATTCTTCTAAGCTTCTGGAAAGTTCTATGTATTACTGGAAATATTAATCCCAGAGATTCATTGAATCAACAATAAATACAGCAATTATTCACATGCTACAGGGTTCTTCCGGTTTAAAAGATGTGGGCAGAGGCAACACATGTACACATAACACGTTAAAATAAATACAGTACGTGTACCAATAAAAGACTCAAATAGATACATACAAAGCTCTAACTTTTGCAACACAACCCAACCCAGACCCAAACATAACAATTCTAAGTGAATACTTTACAGGGCAATATTAGCAGCAGATAGAAAAGTAAATTGATGGACCAAATCGTGCAATATGAACAGACTGTACACCAATTTGATACAAATTCACACTTATTAATAAAAAAGAATTCATGAAGGGAGGAATTGTCTACTGACCTCAGATCGTACAACACCAACAAAAAAGTAGAACATAAAATGTCAAACTCTTTAAAATAACAAGAGCTAGTAGCTACATCCTCTGGTCCACACTATTGTGTGAAAAGCAAGTCACATTATTAAACAAGCATTGGCATAGCCAATAGGTCTCGCCTTTGGGACCTTATACCTGTTTAACCATGCAACAGTTAATGTTGTTGTACCAAGGATATTGTGCTGCATAACTAAATACTTATGAGGTTCCAAAAGTGAGAACTATTGGCTATGCCAAACCGCCCTCCATACATGCCAACAGACCCGATTCAGGCAGGAGACTGATTTTTTGAAGCCAAAAATGACTTTATTTAGTTGTATCCCTTCTAAAATTGCTCCTGCTTTAATAAAAATCACTGGGGAGAATACATTCACCTGATTATTTTATTCACCTCCCACTTTCTGTTCGAGATGCCTGTTTTATGTCTTCCCAGGCAGCCAAATAGGGGTGTTTTAGACTCCTGAAGTGTAAAGCGGACACCTTCTACCTGAAATGTAGTGAGCCTCCTATTTGCTAATACACTCGTTTCAGAAGGAAACCTGTATCTTTTTTTAATCCTCCCTCTTCCACCCGCCTGAATAGTCTCACCAAAGTACAAGAAGGGGCTGTGGGCAAACAACCCTGGCCGCCCCCTCCACATCTTGTTGCAGTGTTGTTGGTGACAAAATTCTATCGGTGGTGCTGCTAATCGTCCAGCACGCAAAGATTCCAGCACTGATAGTCTCACCGGCCTGGTACAGTAGGCAGTTTTTTTGGCATTCAACACCAGGACATGCTGGTTCCGCCCACATCCGTCCAACCTCAATTCCTTCTCCAGTTAAAATAAAAAAAAATACCCGGCCCGGCAGCGAGGCAGAGTAATGCTCTTTCATTGAAGTTGCAGGAGTCGCCCTGCTGTTTGTGCTATTGGAGTTGCTGTGAAGCTGCACGGGGCTGCCCTGTCCTCTCTCTGCCTGCTGCAGGCCCTGCCTGCCTCCCCCTGCCCTACCTGCACCATGCAGTTGCCTCCTCCAGTAGAGAGTCACTCGGGAGGGGTAAGCAAGCCTTTTTACTAGTTTATTTATTTTCTGACTGTGCGCATGCTAAAATGCACTGCTGCCAAATGCAGTTATTTTCATTTGTGGAGGAATATTTTCATTTAGAAACATCACCCACGTAGAGTTCAGTCAGAAGAATATAACGTTAAGAGGGAGAGGGTGCAGGACACTTATTTTGGAAAAGTAGTTGTTGTAAGAGGCCGGGTCCACTGCTCTTGAATTTGCAGGGTTCCCAGCGACATTATCTGTTGTGAGGGACACTGCAAGGCCACTCAGAGCTGAGGTATAACATCTGTATTCGTTAACCACCCCCATTAGGGCACCACTAATCCACCGCTTGAACATCGGAGGATGCCTCACACCTCTTGGAAAAAAACATTGTCTTCGTTTTAGCCATATAGATCTTTTATTTGTTCTGCTTACAATAATGGGCAAATGCATCCGATTGCTGTTGCAGTCCCACAGGCCTAGGATCTAATAACACTGATTCGTCCGCATAGAACAATGTAGCTATGGGTTCCATCCCCAACTTAAGGGTTGATTCCGATCTCGTTCGGAAGGGCTCGGAATCGGATTCCGGTTTGGCAAATCCGATCTGGAGTCCTTGTTTCGGACCGACTCGTTCCCAGTTATGAACGACCAAGTACGATGCCTGGAAACCGTTAAAGCTGACCAAATCAGTTCCAAAAGGCATTGGGGGAGGTCGAGCCTTTCCGGAGCCGATTCGTACAGCTCTATGGACTTGATTTCCAAACTAGCGATACCAATGACCTATTCGGACAGCCTGTCCGATTCGGTTTGCCCGGAATGAAATGGCTGCTGAAATCGGTCTTTAGGGGCCCGTAGCAGGCCCCCCTTCACCTGGGGCCCTCCGAATCAGGCCAGTTGGAGTATTCATGAGTCCCCTCTTTCAGACCATGCACTGTGAGGCAGGCACCGTGGGTTCACGATTTTCCCCAACTCTACCTTTCTTTAATGGGAGCCTGTGTCCTCGTTCAGAACACAGGCTCTCGTTGAAGTGAATTGAAGTCCGACCGAATTGGATCCGGATGCATACGAATGCATCATACTCGTTCGGTCGGACTCCCCCGATCCGAGTCGTACGAAAAGCATTCCGGAACCGAGTCGGTCGATATGCTTTTCGAACAAGATCAGAATTGAGCCCTTAGGAAGGACGGTCCTAACCTGCCTTAAACACTCCAAGGCATCCACTATATAGATTTAAAACAACAGTGGGCCTAAATACACACTTTTCTCAACCCATTGAGTGTGCTGATCTTTTTAGACAGGGCTCCGTCCCCCACAAGTTCCACTCTATCCAGGAGCCCTCATTCAATTAGACTATCAGCTTCAAGTGTCCATGGGGACATTTCCATCTGACCATCTTTTCACATAAAATAGATCTATTTTTGGTGTTAAACGCTGTGGGTAAATCAATATAAGCTACATAAAGGGGATTTTTCTGAGAGAGGGCATAATCCCCCAACAATAACTTTGATATCACATAGTCATCTGTAGTTGAGTTCTGTTCCGAAAGCCCATTTGGGCCATGGGTAAGATTCTAGCTGCAGTCACCCAGTCTTCTAGAAGGCCTAACAGATGCCTTGCAAAAATGTTACTTGTACTATCCAGCAGGGTAATCATATAATTAGATGGTAGTGCCCCGTCACCCTTCTTAAGCAGAGGCAAACTTATGCTCCCTTTCCATGTTTCCAGCAAGTTTTCACCTCCAGTTATTTCTCCAAACAATGGAATCAAGGTCTGAGCCAGAGGAGAGGGCTGAGTTTAATAATCTCAGTGGGAAAGCCTTCTGGGCCTTACGTGCTAGAGCTTTTCAAGCCTTTAATCAGTGCTTCAATATCATGAACAGTTGGGAGCTGGATGGTCTCACCGGCCCCCTTAATCTGCAGACTTGCCTGTAACATAACGGGGGCATCCACAACACCTTTTCTAACTTTGTACAGGTCTGAGATTTAGCTAACCCAAGTTCAATCGGGTTTTGGCACTGCTGTAATATGTGTGGTGTGCCCCAGTATATGGTTAGAGGTGTGCCAAAAGGCCTTAAGGTTACCAGTTCAAAGGCAATAAAAAGGCTTTATCATAGGCTCTTTTTTCCCTCCACTATTTTTGCTGCATTTCCTTCCTGAATGCTTTCCTATGTTGATTGATCAAGCTCTTCCTATGTTCGCCACCTGCTCTGATCGCCTCCCTTATGTTCTTCCTGAGCAAACCTTTGGCCTGTGACTCGTCCAGGCTAAAAACATCCTTTATGACCCTGCCCTTTACAAGGCCTGTGGCCGCCAAATCCCTTATGGAAGAAATATATTTTTCAAAAGCCTTTACTGTGTGTTGTGTGGAGGAGTGTTAAGTTGCTTCCTTAATAGCCCCTGTTAGAAATGGGGTCTCTGTTTGGCAGTAGTTTGCACACTGTTCAAGCAGGGACTCTAGTCATGATAAGTAAGTTACACCCCCTCCAGAATAACCTGTGCTCACCCCCTTGGTAGCTTGGCAAGAGCAGTCAGGCTTATCCCCAGAGGCAAGGTGTAAAGTATTTCTTCATACATATACACACACAGTAACACAGTGAAAACACCACAAAAGTACTCCACACAAGTTTAGAAAAATAGCCAATGTTTATCTGAGGAAAATAAGACCAAAATGAAAAGCATCTACCATAAACAAGTGAAGATACACATTTTTAAAGATTAAATACAGTTATAGTGCTAAGAAACACAATAGCTCTGGCTGGGGCTATATGGCATGCTAGATGGAGTCCTATTCAACAGTTTGGCGCAGACCGCAAGGAAGCAAGAGAGCATGGGCCGGCTGCAGAGTCACATGGACCTTGGTTGACCTTGCATAGCGCCGGGGTGGTGAGACATCGCTGAAGATGGTGCCGCGTCAGTTTCTTACTGCTAGGCAGGGGAGGTGATTTGTCAGTTCATTATTGTTGCAGGGTAGGTGATGCGGCGTTGGCAGCAAGGCATCAATTCCTTATGATGGTGCGGGGTCAGTGAAGCTTGGGAGGTCAAGCCGCGTCAACTTCGCTGTGTGGATGTCACATCACAGGGCCACAGGTGCAGTGGCAGAGTCAGGGTTTGGTGTCACAGACGTCGGCGACAAGGCACCCAGGACTCATGTTGTGGCGGGACTTTGGAGATGCTATGGCGGTGTCAGGCCTGCATTGTAAGTCACAGCTGTTGCCCTCAGCTGGTACCACTGCTCTGGTGTGGGCAGCACCTCTGTGTCAAAGAGTGGCACCAGCTCCAAAGTCACTCTCGAAGTCGATGTACTGATTTCTTCAGGTTATCACACCAAACTCACTTCCGAGGGCTCAGGAACTGGATGTGGCACCACTTGGCAAATTACGGCTCCCAGTAGAGGAGCCCAATTGCTGTCTTTGATGGCCCTGAGACTTCCAACAGAAGACAATCTCAATTGAATACCTTGGAGAACCTTGGAAAGCAGGATGTAGAATGCAAAGTCCAGCCCTTTCACTACCAAGACAGAAGCAGCAGCAGACCAGCAAAGCAAAGCAACCAGCAAAAGTGGTAGTCTCTCCTGACAGCAATCCAGCTCTTCTTCCTGGCAGAATTTCCTCAAACTAGAAGTGCTCGGAGTATATGGTGTGGTCCAGTACTTATACCAATTTCAGCCTTTGAAGTAGGCAAACTTCAAAGTAAAGTATTTGTAGCACATAAGACCTTGCCTTTCCTGGCCCTGGGTCCAGTCACACTACAGTGGGGTGGAGACTGCTTTGTGAGGGAAGAGGCACAGCCCTATCGAGGTGCTAGTGTCAACTCCTCCCACCACTCTAGCTCGGAAAGACCCATTAGCCTGGTGATTGGGCATTAGAATATGCAGAGCACCTCAGCTCCTTTTGTGGGTGACTGTCTACAGTGGATTGACAGAGCCAAACTGTCATCCCAATCAGACGTGTAATCTAGGCACAGGCAGAGGCACAGAGTGGTTAAAGTAGGAAAATGCCAACTTTCTATAAGTCCCTTCCAAAAGGTACAATGCTTGCGCACCTAGCTGCTGCACTGCGAAAATGAGGACAAGTTTTCCTCTTGAAGTAAACCATATTTTTCTAAAGTATACCAAATGAATCCATAGTATACAAACAATGTTCAGATATCAAGTAATCCATATGTTCAAGATTTGTGAACTCACTCTGGAGACAGCTAAATTGAACCCAAATTCTTTATTTCACATTTTCAAATGCCTTGTGCTGCCAATCCAGGTTTTGTACACGGGCACGTGCAATCAACCATCCCTCGAGCCGATACGTTAAAAATCCAATACATTTCGAATTCTAATAATTCTTCATCAGGGGTAGCTGTAACAAATCAGAAAGAGCTACATAAACACCAATTCGAGAATAAGATTCACTCGTTATCTACAAAACATAATGTCAGCCCTACATTCTTCCCAAACTTACCTGTGACAGCCCCTAATTAACCCCCCTAGTGAAAGTACATGATAAATCAAAAGTAAAATAAACCAAACTGTTATATTCGCCCTGTGCTCTGCGTCACCGTCCTTGTCGCGTGCTGTGCTCGCGCTGCCCGACTTGGTGACATGCCCTGTGTTCGGTCCAACGGTCGGCAGTTGCCCGTTTGGTCCCGTTCACGTTGGTTGGGTTTTCTACATCGCAGCCTAATAAATTATCCTAATCAACACGACGCTGGTGTGCAGCCTCATTACTTCGTTTACAACATTTTGGCGACTGCAACTAGAGGCGGAGGGTAACGCGAGAAGGAAAGGACGACGCGAGAATAGAAAACCCGACCAGAGGAGATTTTCACAGAAAAGAGAAAGCGGTTTAAGGAGATTCTCACAAAGAAGAGAAAGCGATTTGAAAGTGTAACGTAAGCCTCAACGGAAGGTATGTCACAAAATCGCTCACCGTGAAGGGAACTGTGATTAAGGCTGTCTTCACCCCAAGCGTGACGGAGCGTTAACTGTTGCTCCTTGGCCCGTCGACGCAGGCGACAGCGCCCCCCTCGGTGCCATTAGTATTAAAAGGGAAATCGTATTTAAAAGAAAGACAGTACCGGTGAACCCCACTGCTCGGAGAGCAGAACGACTTAAAAGGGAAACGCACAACTAAAGGAAAGCGTTTCTTGACAGATACCACAGCAATCCTGCCAACAGTGACACCCTCACTTCTAAGCAAATTTGTCACGCAGCCACTAAGACGTTTGTCATTAAAGGCCACCGTCTTTAAAGGAGAGCAAATATACAGTGACACACACACTTTAAAATCAACCTCGAGACAGTGTGTTACTTATTTCCTTTCAACATAAACGCCAGTGACACACACACTTTAAATTAGGACATTACGAACATTGCTGAGTTTTTTTTTTTTAATTTTGCTGTTTAACTTATCTCCTTTTGTGATTTGTGTATTACTCTGGGGTGTTCACTATGAATGTCAACAATGCTATTCAAGCGCCTGTCCCTTTTCTCAGTGCCCCTGGTGAACCCTCAATGGAATGGGATAACTGGTGCGAGGCATTTGAGAATTATATCATAGCCTTGGACGGTACAAAGTTTTCTGCCATCAGGAAGAAAGCTTTGTTACTAAGTGCCCTAGGGAAAGAGGGACAAAGGGTGTTCAAATATTTACCAAATCCGCCTCTTGACATTGATGACGTTTACAAAGATGCTCTGTTTAGACTTTATACTAGGTTTGCTAAGCAGGAAAATGTTGTAATGCGCAGGCACAAATTCTACACTGCCCCTCAAAGAGAGAATGAAACAATTGATGAATTTGTCTCTAGGTTGAGGGAACTCTCTGTGAAATGTCAATTTGGGAACATTCAGGATGAGATGATTCGGGATCAATTGATCGTACAGTGTTTTAGCAAAAAAACACAGGAAAAGTTGTGGGCAGCTAAAAACCCCACCCTTACTGAGGCAATTACCATTGCTAAGGTCGCTGAAGAAAGCGATAGGTGTATGAAGGAACTTAAAAGAATTCAACTGGGACACACTAGTTGTCAGGAAGTTGCAAGTGTACAGGCTGATGCTTCAGAAAGCATAGCTTTAATACAAGGAAGACAAACAAATAGGGGGGGGAAACCCACAACCTCTTTTAATAAAAGTGGGACAAGCAAGTTTAAACCGACCACACGCTCGTGCAATAGGTGTGGGAGCCCTTTTCATTTAGCTGATTCCAAGAATTGTACGGCTTTGTCTAGAGACTGTTTAAAATGTGGGAAAAAAGGGCATTATGCACGAATGTGTAGAACAGTTGGCTCAAAAAAGGTTGCTTTGGTTGAGGGTGAAGTTACTGATGATGAAGCAGAGGTAATGATGATTACGTCTGCTGGCAGCCTAAAGTCAACAGAGGGTGTTGTCCTATCTCGGCCTAAAGCAGATTTTGAATTGAATGGTGTTGTTGTCAATTTAATGGTGGACACAGGTTCGCTTTACACAATCATCCCTAAGAAGTTGTATAATTCGTCTTGCACTGAATCAATTTTAGTGAAATCTGACATCACACTAAGGGGTTACCAAGGTGTAAGCATTGGTGTCCTTGGATACTTTGAGGCCAGTATTAAGTTTAAAGGTAGAACCACTCAGGGGAAGGTTTATGTGTCACCACATGGCCCCGCTATTTTAGGGTGGTTACACCAATATGAGCTTAATATAAGGGTGAACCCAAGAGCTGATCCACCTGTAATGTGTGTTGAGGTAGAAAATGCATGCAATATAGTTCAAGAGAACTTAGAAGTTATTCTTAAAAAGCATGAAAATATTTTCAATGAGAAGTTGGGGGAGGCCATTGGTTACCAACACGTCATCAAAACAAAAAAAAGTGTAGTACCTGTGAAACACACTGCAAGGAAGATACCTCTATCTGCAAGAGTTGAGGTCAGGAAGATCATCAAACAATTATTAGAGGATGACATAATCGAACCTGTGGAGGCCACACAGTGGTTGAGTCCAGTGGTAATCACACAGAAACCGGACAAATCCTTGCGCTTCTGTGTGGACATGCGAAGCCTTAACAAAGCCGTGATAATGGATAACTTTCCGCTTCCGAACATAAATGAAATTGTCCTGAGTTTGGGTGGAGGTAAGATCTTTTCAAAATTGGACCTTCGCAGCGCATACCACCAGGTAAAGCTTCATCCGGACTCAAAGCAATTTACATCGTTCATCACTCCGGAGGGCACTTACCAATTCAAAAGACTTCCTTTCGGCCTCTGCTCTGCAGCAAGTGCTTTCCAAAGGATCATTACGGATGTACTCAAAGACATTGAAAGGGTAGTGTTTTTCCAGGATGACATCCTGATTCATGGTTTGGGTGTTGAAGACCATGATGTTATCCTGGATAAAGTTCTCACTGCTCTTTCAAGAGCTGGTTTAACATTGCGCAGGGAAAAATGTGTGTTCGCTGTTGAAGAAGTAGATTACCTGGGGTACCACGTTTCTGGCCTTGGTATACAACCTAAAAAAGACCTTGTAAGTGCTATATGTAACGTGTCTGAACCTGATGACAAAGACAAACTAAGGTCTTTTATGGGCATAGTTGAGTACTATGCGAAATTCGTAAAGAACTTTGCAGAAAAGGTTGAACCCTTGCGGATTATCATGCGGAAAGGGAAAGGTTTCTCTTGGGGTGCAGATCAGAGGAATGCTTTTTTATTGATCAAACAAAACATATTAGATGCCAACATTCTTTCAAGTTTTGAGCAGTCTTATCACACCATCCTCACTGTTGACGCAAGTTCTATTGGGATTGGTGCGGTCCTAACACAGAAAGGGGGTGGCAAGCAGAACACTGTTGCATTTGCGTCACGTTCTCTGACTGAGACCGAAAGGAATTACTCAGTCATAGAGCGTGAAGCTCTGGCGGCTGCGTGGGCAACTCGGTATTTCAGGGTGTATTTGTGGGGAATCACCTTCACGCTCAGAACGGACCATAAGCCTCTGTTGAAGGTTTTAGCCCCTGGGGGGATTAGGAACTGCTCTGGGAGATTAGCGAGACTTGCTGTTAGCGTACAAGAGTTCACGTGTAATGTAGAATACTTGCCTGGTTGGTGCAACTGTGTTGCGGACTGCCTATCTAGATTACCTGACACTAAAGAGCCGCCTAAGGAGTTAGTAGCTGAAAGTGTGGTCGCATTTTTAGATGACTTAGAGAGTGATTTAGCCAGCTCTATATCTAGGAAGGATTGGATTGAGGAAATGGGGAAAGATCCTGTTATGGCTGGCTTAATCAAGATGTGCAAAGAAGGGGTGTCAAGGCAAAGTACGGTCTCACCTGCTCTTCGGCCTTATGTTCAGTTACAGGATGAGATTTCCTTACAGGGCGAGCATATCCTTGTGCGGGGCGAGAAATATATACCTCCGATATCCCTTAGACCCCGTATCATTGCCCTGGCGCATGAGGGCCATCTAGGCCAAACCCTTACTGGCAAGCGTGTCAAAGCTGATTTTTGGTGGCCGGGGGTAGATGCACAGGTGAAAAGTTGGGTTGAACAATGCCAGCCGTGCAAGGTGTCTGAATAGAGGTTACAGGTTTGTTCAAGTAAAGATGGCATGGGGAAAATTATTTCTGACGATGATGTATGGCAGAAGGTCTGCATTGACTTCATAGGTCCCTTTCATGATCTAACAGACGCAGAGAAATTCGCCTTGGTGTTGGTAGATTCAACTTCAAGGTGGGTTGAGGTTGCCTTCATGAAAAGCATCACTGCTGAATCCACTATCAAGGTCCTTGATGAGGTATTCCGACGGGAAGGTATTCCCTCAATGGTGTTAACGGATAATGGCACGCAGCTTACCTCTGCCATTATGGAGGATTATTTTAATTTTCTTGGATTAAAGCACTTGCGTACATCGCTCTACAACCCACAAGGGAATGGACTGTGTGAGCGAATAAACAGGCTTGTTAAGGGCACTATGCAGCTCGCTTTAGCGTCAGGCCGCCCTGTGCAGAAGGAGATTAAAGAAATGCTGTGGGCATACCGCACAGCTGTTCATAGCAACATGTCGGTAACACCTTTTGAGCTCATGAGGGGGAGGGTGCCAGGCACTAAACTCATTCCTACTTGGCTACATGAGAAAAAAAACAAGGTGGGAGACAACACCCCGGGAAAGGCTGTCTCTACCAAAATAGCTGATGGGGACCTGGTAAAAGTAAGACCAGGAGGTAATCAGAGGATGTTCAACAAATTTAGGGGACCCTACCAGGTAAGGTCCGTAGTTGGTAATTATGTTAAGTTGCAAAATGGTCAAACGTGGAACCTCCGCAGGGTAGCACTTTACAAAAAAAAGGTTAAGTCTGTTCCTTCAGCTCAAACTTCTAAGAGTGTGGTTGCTGATAGAGTTTGCAGACCTCTTCGCTGTAAGGTTGCTCCTGCTTATTTGAAAGACTTTGTGTGATTTCATCTGTTTAAGGGAGGATGTGGGGTTGGATGACCTGTTTTACCTTGTCCTGCATTCTCAAGAGTGAGCAATGTGTTCGATGCTGTTTTGCTTTTCTTTGTGTTTCACCTTTTCTTTTTGGAAAGGTTACTATGAGCTTTTGACTTATTTACTCTGTTGCACTCTTTTCATTCTCTGTTTAAGGAAAAGAGATGTGTTATATTCGCCCTGTGCTCTGCGTCACCGTCCTTGTCGCGTGCTGTGCTCGCGCTGCCCGACTTGGTGACATGCCCTGTGTTCGGTCCAACGGTCGGCAGTTGCCCGTTTGGTCCCGTTCACGTTGGTTGGGTTTTCTACATCGCAGCCTAATAAATTATCCTAATCAACACGACGCTGGTGTGCAGCCTCATTACTTCGTTTACAACACAAACACTACAGACACTTCCCCTTACATCCACAGAAAAGAAACTGTGCTCATTTACCTCGTGAAAACATGACCGGCATCATTAACAAGTTTGTGCCTTCCTTCGTATTCAAAAAATCTCCATCTCTTCTCCCTCCCACCCAAACAGTTCTTAAAACCTCCTCCCGCACGTTTTCCTATTGAATCCCCTAATTAACAAAAGACCTTGTGGTCTGCCGTGTCCTATGATTGCTCATGATAAAAATGCTTAATGCCTACAAATCCCATGATGCTATAACACCCATCTGTGGAGATGAATCCCCCACTTAACAAAAGACCTTGTGACCTGCTGTGCCCTATGCTTGCTCATGATGAACATACCTAATGCCTACAAATCCCATAATGCTATAAACCCATCTTCAAAAAGGATAAACCCATCTAGAATAAAAATATTCATGCTAAGAAATAATGACTTTAAACATGTGTACATGTAAAAATATAAAAAATCATCGTTCTACTTCAAATATTTAAGTATCATAATCTTAATGCAAATCACATTCTTTTAATTATATGTGTTGAGCGTCTCTTAATTTTTTTATCTCCTCTTTAAACAAATGATGTACTGTTCAAACAGAATCGCCCTTTCAAAGTTCCACTCGAAGTCTTCCGATATACTGCTGTCTCCACAGCGATACTCTTCCAATATTCAATTGTTTATTCCATAATTTGTAGACCACTGGGGTGCACTCGCGTTGGGACGATTAAAGTTGCAAAGCAAGTGTTGTACCTTTTGGAAGTGTCATTGACAAGTTGTGGAGGGATGAATCACAGCGCTGTATTTGCACGCATTTATCCAGCAAAATCTCACGATTAATTAAGGGAAGGAGTGCACCTGCTATCCTTAACACTTGCTTTGCAACTTTCTATAAGTGGCATTTTCAGACCTGCAATTTGAAAACCAACTTCACTAAAAGTTCAGGGACACTAAACTCCAATTTTCGATCAGCTCCCAATTGGCAGATACATTTACACAATGTTACAAGGCAGCTCCAATGCTAATCCGTGGGAGAGATAGGCCTTGCTGTAGGGAAAAACTAACTTAGCAGTATTTCACTACCAGGATATTTAAAACATCGCAGTACATGTCCTACCTTTTAAATACACTGCACCCTGCTCATGGGGCTACCTTTTGCCTACCTAAAGGGAGCCTTAAATGTAATAAAATAGAAGGTATGGCCCTGGCAAGTGCGTGCCAGGTCGAAATGTCGGTTTAAAACTGCACACACACACACTGCAGTGGCAGGTCTGAGACATGTTTGCAGGGCTACGCATGTGGATGGCACAATGAGTGCTGCAGGCCCACTAGTTGCATTTGCTATACAGGCCCTTGACGCACACAGTTCACTGCACAAAGGACCTACTAGTAAATCAAATATGCCAATCATGGTAAAACCAAATACCATTGCATTTTAGACAGGGAGCACTTGCACCTTAGCACTTATCAGCAGTGGCATAGTGCACAGAGGCCTCACATGAGCTAAAATGAAATGCAGCACACAGTCAAAAACAGGAGGTCAGAGACAAAAAGCCAGGGGAAACCATGCCAAAAGATTCCAGGTCTAACACACCCTAAGACTGTTTTAATTTGGCTGACCATGTGATTCTACACTCCTTTTTCCAATTCAGGGGCCAGCTATTAGGCCTCCTCTCTCTTTTCCTAGCCCCCCCCCAAACAGTGTAAGAACAAGAGGCTTAAGGTCGCTACCCCCAAAGTCACCTACAATGAGATCCTTCACCATACCAAAAAGCTCAGAGGATATGACAAAATAATTAAGGACCTTACCCTCCCATTGTCAAATGTTGGTAAAGCCGGCTGAACTCCTGGACACCTATCATTAATTATAGTCATATTGCAGCTGTTGAGTAGGATCTCCATGTGTCTGCCTGACCAATCCCCTCTCTTACTCCCCAGGACCTGACAAGGAATATTCAGAAATCACAGAAAAAACTAATCACAGAAAAAAGAACCCTCAAGTCTAAAAAGTTGAGCGAGAGGGGTTATCCTAGAAGGTATCTCACCAACCCTCGGATATTCCTTTTATAGGACGAAATCCCTCACCCACCAAAGGTGGCATGCTTCATCACTGGGATTCTCCTCGTACTGGGTTGCCTAGTCCCGGCACGGGCTACAACCCCCTCACTCAGGGATGTTTTGTATCTAATCAGAGGTATTCTAAATACCACAATGATGAGTGACAAATTGCGTAAGGCAAGAAGGCCTTCACGATCTGGCAGCAGATTAAAGCACTTAGGGTACAGACTGAGACAGCGGTGTCCTTCCTGAGCTGCATGCCAGGTTAAGGTGAGGTCTGTTCTCCTGCAATGAACGTGTGTTACCAGTGAATCCTCTGAAAAAAAATATACCACAGATGGAATAAGGATCACTGGTTTTGTATCTTTTTCTTTTCCTATTATATTTTACCACCTTTTTTTAAATATCGCTATTACTTCTGTCATTCAGTACTACACTGGAACTTTGACATTTAATTCACTTCACAGCAGCACAAGTTGGTCCTGTCGAAAGCCAAGACATCTGATGTTTAGGGTCAATAGGCTGAAAAATGTAGATCACTATCGTCACTAACTGCAGGTATATGCTATCCCTGCCAGTGCTCTGTTTTTAATCCTAGCCCCAGGATGTGTCAAAAGTACATTACGTACATGGTAGCTAGTTTTACTCTTTCACAATCTCTTTTTTCTTGCGCTGCATCTCTCACCTGATTCGATTTGTCACTCATCATTGTGGTATTTAGCATACCTCTGATTAGAAACAAAACATCCCTGAGCTCCTCCTTCTTAGTGAGGGTGTTGTATCCTGTGCCGGGACTAGGCATCCCAGTATGAGGTGAAACCCAGTGATGAAGCATACCGCCTTTGGTGGGTGAAGGATTTCATCCTATAAAAGAAATATCCCAGGGGTTGGTGAGATACCTTCTCGGATAACCTCTCCCGCTCTCATTGAACTTTTTAGACTCAAGGGTTCTTTTTCTGTGATAAGTGTTAAATTGGGGAGTCAACCCTTGCAGGACTTTAAAATCCTCCTCTGACCCCCCCCCATCCCTTTCTTGTGAACCGAGGAGTATTCTGTGCCATATCTTTGTCCCTTTGGATAGAGTCCCTTGTGTTGAGGGGGGGGGGATTTTTCATTTAAATCACCCTTCAAAAGAAAAGGCACACAAGGAAAAAGTGCTTGAGTCTGGCTCAGCAAAAGTGCCAATTCCCAGAATAGAATTTTTTTACCAAATGCCGGTGAAAATGAGCTACTAAGAATCAGGTTAGGGAATTCCAAATGGTCCTTTCTAAACTGATCAGGGTATCCCTTTTTATCCCCCTACAAGTTAAAATAGTGGGGAGCACAGATATGGATACAACTAAAAATGTGGAGAATCACTGGGTAGGACGGACACCATAACAACATGCGTAGCATATACCAAAAAAGGCTAGGCACCCAGCAGGTCTCCCAAAATGCCCCTTAACTGCTTTTAAACTAAAAACAACCCCCAGTCTTCCATTTCCCTGGTTTCTTGAATGGCTGCAATTACCACTTTGTTGATCTTGATAACTTGAATGAGTGACTCCAAGTTCCTTTTCACGCTGGCTATGTTTCAGGACAGAAGATTTACCACTATGGCAAAGGATACCTGGAAAAAGGTTTTAGAGAACTCCCATTTTGAGTTAACAGTCCCCGCAGACTCACTCTTTTCAGATGACTCCAACTGGTTAGTGAAGATTTGCCTGACCTCTTCTGTCTTCACCACTAAGACCTTTTCTAGGCCAACATCCCCCTGGCCTCCCACAGCTAAGGACAGGGGTCCATGGTGGGAAAAGGAGGGATAAGACCCCTACCTGTCCCCCTGCCTCGTAGTGGCCATTGACTTAGATTGTGGTCAAGCCTACAGCGGGATAGGTGAAGCATAAATATCAAAGCCTGCCTGAGCTTATCTGACAATGTCAAAACTTCTTCCTCCACCACACTGGAATAAAAATGAACTTATGCATGAGGCCATGCCATGGATAACTCCCACTAACGACTTGCCATTTATGACTAACAGTTACCGCCCTCAATGTGTTTTTATGTTGCTACCATGACTGCTATTTTTCTTTCGACCTGACGAAGATACCATTAAGTAACAAGATAAGGAGCTGAACATTTTTAAACTCAACTTTGGGATTTTTGAGAGAGACGTTGCTTGTTCTTGAACACAGGAGTAGGATGAATTTGTGGTTCCTACCAATACCAATCGAACGAAACCCAGACAAACATTTATCTTGTTTTTGCATGTCACATTACTGTACATCCCGTCATTTTAACAGTGAGAACTACATAACTACTGGACAGTCACCGCACCAATACCATTGCACCCTTTTGGGGTGCAATGGTTCTATTGTTTTAAGAATAATTACATTGTCTGTAGATACAATTGATGTTTTCAGTGTAAATTCACATACTGGAAATAGATTAATTCTCCATACACACCAAGCTTCAGTGTTTTAATGCTGTCCCTAAATCAGAACAGCCATTGTTTATTTGCTAATAGTGTTATGATATCATTTCAGATGTTCTTCATATGTACACACCTTTGTACCTTTGCTCATATCTTTCAACCATGCTGCCTCAAGCTATTTAGTTTTTTCTTGAAATTTTGAAGTTCCTAAGTTTGGAGGGCCACCAATGTATCATAACACCACTGAACTAGAATAGTCACCTGCTAGTCTACCATCCATAACTGTGATTTGCCCACACAGTCCTCCAAGCATTATGCAACACCTTCTAGGTCACCCCTTTCCTATTTTCTTAAGAGATATGTGTCATTTGAGTTTTCAATAGGAAGATAAATCTGAGGCAACATTTTTAATTGTAAAGTAAAAATGATCAGTGCAGGTAAAGTGTTGTAGGCTCAAGATCATACACTGGACAATCCAAACAGGGCCTAAATATTCCTTGAGCCTAAAAGAGCAGTAGTCATTTTGGAATTATGATCTTCTATCTGGATGTTAAAGTCCCTGAGCGGAAGAAGCGTGTAATTATTTATGATGTACTTACTCTGAAATTCCAGTAGACCCTGGGCAAAACCCCTATCATAGCTGGGAGGTCTGGAAGTCAGCATAACCAATTTACATTGTTTAGTGCTACAGGAGATGACTAGACTTAGTATTCCAGACTATTTGTTTTTATTTTTACTGTGGATTTGCCTGTTATTTTTCTGAGATGGCTTTAAATATGACAATAACCTTGCCTTTTCCCTCATCTCTGTCAGTTGTAAAGATAGTCAATTTAATAGCAAGATCTTTGGAAGGATCCAACCAAGAGAATGTAAAATAGAAGCAATCTAAGGTTTGAGGTGTCACTGTCAAAATATTGATAAAGTGAGCATGTTCAGCTAGCGGATCCTACATTAGTATATCCACACATCAGAATATTTTCCGGCCTAATCAGTATTCTTAGATGTGTTAAGATTTATAATTCCTGTACTTGAAATGTGGTGATAGCAATTTATAATACAATGGGACTTAAGGTTTTGCTTTAAGTTGTTAGACCTCTTTTGTGGCACCAAACAGTTCTGCTGGAATGTTTAAATGTGCGTACAACTGATTGAGGGAGATTAGTGTGTAAAGATAAGGATGTTACCAATCGAGAACTTTCCATTTGTCTCTGTCTCTTCAACAGGTGATTGCGGTCCTCCGCCATCTGTGGATTATGCCATCCCTGAAAAGGGTGCGGATAGTGATTCCTTTCCTGTTGGCACCACAGTGAGATATACATGTGATGCTGACAGACATTATATGAAGATAGATGATAAATCGGACACCGTTTCTTGTCTTGAAGATTCTTCATGGTCACCAATTGAACAATTTTGCAAAAGTAAGTTTGGTGTTTAAGGTTTAAGTATGCTCTACCCATCTTTTGTTCTTTTTCAAACATAGGTGACAATAGGATTTATTATCAGTGTTTGAACCCTGAGGCTTGCAGTCACACTCCACCTGGATCTCCAACTAACAGAAAACTGACTGAGCACACATTTAGCATTCCTTTTCAATGTACACACCACAAAAATGTAATAAAATGCACTCTAAAGTGTGCTGTCACTGAACGAAGTCAAATGGTTTGATTGCGTAATGGTTAGCATTCTTTGGCGGCCTAATAGGATGCTTGCATTCACACAGTGATCCATTACTTGTTTTTTGGAATCACATTGATCGCAGGCTACTTTAGTATGTCAAGTGGCCATGCTGAAGATAAGGAGCACAGGTATGAAACTGTCCGGACAGATCTCAAACCATGGCAACATCTAGATGGAGAGAAAAGAGAAGAGCAAAAATAGAGAGAGGTGTGACAGATTGAGTAGTAAACTAAGGGACAGAAAAGAGCGGTGACAGAGCGAGAGAGACAGAATAACTAGATTAACAAAGTTGAAAGAAAGAAGAAATGGAGAAAGAACATGGCATTTGCAATTGATTAAACAAGAAACCTAACACGCAAATGCATAGAGAAAAATGCTGTATCTTGAAATTAGAAGGCGCCATGACGCAATTGAAAGTGTTGCTTCATAGAGAGGAAGACACCAAGTTTTAAAGGGGTAGGATAAAGAGAGGCTTGAGGGCACTTGCAATGGTTAATGATGTCAACAAGGATTAGGAAAATGTTACCAGAATATGAAATCAGGGAGTAGGACGATATTAAAGAATGTCTCTTTTCTATATAAAGAACTGTCTCATTGCTAAAATAAAATATGAAATGGAAGATTCCATGACAGAAGTTTCGGAAGCGATTTCAATTGCGTGGCATGGTATCCAATGCCGGAAGGCCTCACAAAACCCAATAATACTGTACTGAAATGCTTTTAATGTAAATGTAATGTAAATTGATACTTATATAGCGCACTACTCACCCGCAAGGGTCTTAAGGTGCTTGTACGAACACCGCTGTGGAACCCATCCTGGCTTTCCCTGTGAGGTGTCCACTCCTGGGCACCCCCAAGGTGGAGGCCAGGCATCCTTAGTGTTGTGGGGGCCGTTGTGGAGATTAAGCAAGCTATTGCCCAGAGTTGCAGAGTGGGACTTCATGATTGGAATAGGCACCGAGGCGAGAATGATCAGGTCTGTGGAATTTTGAGCCCAAGAGCCGCCGCGGCGGGAATGGAACCCTGGTCCCGGGCTAGACCTCTGCATCAGGGTCTGCCGCGCTAACCATTGAGCCACACTTCTCCCTCTCTCTAATGTATCTGAAGGAAATATACGGAGGCTACAGCTACTTTGTTGATTGTCTTTTTTTGTTAAACAGAAGCAAATTCTATGCCTCCCTGGATCTTTGAGAGAAAGTATTAACGATGAGACATCCTATTAAAACATCAATCAGAACTGGAAATGGACTGATAATCTAAAGGAGAAGAACAAAAGTTACCCCCCACTTTTCAGGCGAGGGTAGAAAAAGTAGAAACTTCCACTTATGTCAGATAAACAATCCAAATGAGAGGGCGGGCTTAATCCCTTAAGCAAAGCAGACAGTGGTGGCTGCTGCCTATCTTAAGTGGGAGAGTGGCTGGTGGGGGTTAAGGGAATACAATAAAATGAAAAGACTTACCTGCCACTCCACTCCCACTGACAGCCACCTCATTGCTCCTCTCGTCCGACACGGAAGTGGATGGGCCTCAAAGCACAGGCTCCTCACCAAATTCAGACGCTTCTCTTATGCTATACCTAGCATGAGAGCAGCACCTGGGATTGGTCCAAGCGGCCTTGTTTGCAGCTCATTCAGTGCCTGGGAGCCTGCGGCTTTTCTCCAACCCGTACAACACAGTTGGGTCGGAGAAACATAAGTACGTATGTCTGTTTGGCAGTCCTAAGACGGCCGGCCAAACTGGCATATGTACTTATAAGTGCACACTACTTCTTCTCACTGCCATGCCAGGCCCGGCCCGCCCTAAACACATTGCTTGGACTCCATTGCAGCTCAGCCAGTGATAAATGACCCCATAACACCATTTTATTATCATTTTATTTATAATGTGCTGGCACTGGGGCAATGCTCCTCTGCTATTACAGAGGATCCTTGACTGAAAGCAGAGGAATAACATTTAGTTTTGTGTTTTCAACAACATCAACTTTACTTATGCCAGCTCCATGGCAATAACAGCACTCATATTATGCTCTTTTAAAACATCTAATTAAGCACCAGGGGCTTGTCATAAACTGTTCACATGATCAAAGGAGGGAAATAGCTGTGCTACAACTGAGTAACAAAGTGTGGTAATCCAAATTTATAATATCCCATGATTAAACGTACCACTGTAGAAGGTGTATTCCTCTTGAAGAGTTTAGTTACAACAATTGATGAGTGCGCATAGGAGAGACAAGAGAAGAGAGTGGCAGAAATTCACCCAAAAGTAAGAGATGCCAGAGAGACTTAATGATCACTTCACCCTGACCTCTCTACCCTATCACTAGTGCAGCACTACAAACAAGACACTATTTACAAACATAATACAATGAATTGCTAAGAAGCAAACGATTTGTCGAAATTATAACTTCAAAAAACTAACTGCCTCATTGTTGGATTTACACAGACAGAATCAGCAATGTTGGTTCAGAAATAGGAGACATGAACACTAAACACCCAGAGGTATGAAAGATCTGGTCAAGCAAACCAATATACACTTCATATTTCTGACGTTGTACTACCCAGTGGGCGTATATTTTACTAGCTATTCCCAGTGCCTGAGCTCCACCGAATAAGTCCCAAAGCAACACAATCTGTCCAGGGACCTGAAAACATCCTAAGTGCCTCTACTGGGAAATAAGGACTGCTTAAAGAGTAGCCTGCATAATCGGTCAGAGGAACTGGAAATAAAAGGCAACCAAAAAGGACATTCCACCTACCACGGAGACTACAGATAAGACGATGAGTCCATCCTAGAAGTATTGCCAATGGTTTTAGGCCTTGCTGTCCAGCATCCACTGTGCTTGGTAAAAAAAAAGTACAAATGTGTTTTGGGGAGCAACCCAGGAGGCGCGGTGGAAGGAAGCATCAGAAAGGATGCCTGTGGAGGAAGCAAGACAAACGAGACAGGTTAGGGTCAGGGAAACAACACTGAGGGCACAGGTGAGGGGAATATGAAATGAAATGAAAAAGAATTTCTAAAGTGCATGGCTGCCCTTGAGCGTCCCAGCGCTACGTGTACACACAGACAGATCTCCTCTGAACCGCATCCAGAGATGTTAGTCATTCTGGGGGAAAAGGAACGTTTTCAGGGATTTTCGGAATCTGGTCAAGCTAGGTTCTTTCCTCATTGATGTTGGGAGGGAGTTCCATAGCTGACCCGCGTTTATTGAAAAGCGGCGACCTCCACTCGAATGGGGGGATAAGAGAGGGCAATGGTGAGTAAAAGAACATGGTGGGAGTAGGTGACCGGAATCAACACAGAGGCCATGGGTGTGGGAAGCAACATGGCGGGCAGGGGACAGACGCACCACAGGGTAGGGGTGGGGATAGAAAAACATGGAGCGAGAGCAACATAGAGGGCGCAGGGAGAAGCACACAGGTGAGAATGGGATGTGTGGTAGAAGTTCACGAGGATAAGCACAATATAGAGGAGACAACGAAGACGGGTATGGGCAACAGTTAGCAACACCAAGTGTGGACAGGCCCGCAATGGCTGATGCGGGCGCCGGGCAATCCCCTGGTGCGCCGCAAGGGTGGGTGCCGGTTTTGGGTCCCTGGGGGCCGGTTTTGTTACAGGGCCGTTTAGCTGCAAAATCGGCCCTGTAACAAAATCGTCCGATAACCGGCCCTGACAAACAGCTCGGCGGCATCCCCAACCCCCCGTAGGAGGGAGGGGGGCCGGCCGGGCACTTTGCCAGGGCCGGTTTTGATTCCCAGTCAGGCCCTGAGTGTGGCTGGGGGAGAGAGGACTGGAAAACACATGCATGCATATGAGGCCGTATTAGATAAAGTGCCCTGAGGGTGCAATAGATGTTTGTGCCAGCTTCACACGCGCCCAGGGCACTTTGGTATTTTAGAAGGGGCCACAGACGCTTGTGTTGCCCCTTCTGTAATACCGATAGCGATGGTGCACATAAAGTGCCAGCGCAATCTGCAGGGGGTGTTCAATCATTTGCATGGGGGCGTGCCACATGCATATAAGGAAATCCCTTTGCTTTGGCGCCTGTGATACCTATAACAGACGCGGGTGCAGAGGCAAAGAAGCCCTCAGTGCGCCCCCTGATGGCAGCCTTCTGGAGGTTGGAAGGGGGTCCCCTGGACCACCCAGACATCCCTTTGTAGGCAGGGACAGTCACTGACTGCACCCGCCTGCAATCCCCCTTCAAAAGTGCAGGTGGGTTGCTGCCTGCACTGTTAAAACACAGAGCGTCGGTGTTTTTCACAAGAATGCGCTGCCCATAGGGCAGCACAGGTTCACAATAAAATGCATATTTACCGTAATATGGCCCATGGAGTGCTTAACAAAATAGAAAAAAAGCTGTTTTTGAAAAGCAAGCAGTGGAAGGATTCAAGCAATGTGTCAATCTCCCAGTAGAGGGACAAACATAAGAAGAGGAATAAAGCCCACACGAGCTAACCTTACCCCCTTTAGCAGCATTTTTTTGTATGTCCTACTACAATCATTTAGTGTCCCTCTCATCAAAACCAAGTGGCATAACTTTTCTTACCCTGTGAAGAGTTCCTGTGCCCACCTTAGAGGTGTGGCCATGGAAATGAGCAGCTTCTCTTCTATGGGTATTCCAAATTATAAATGTGGGCAGCTCCTCTCCCTCTGAGATTGGTGCCTGCCTGGCTGGGGGTGGAGGGAGGGTGTGCAAAGGAAAAGGTTAGGTCCAGGAGTTGGCTATATCTACCTGTGACAGGGTAGGCATCTTTGAACTTAATCAATTTCCTGGTCACAGCCCACATACCATCCTGTCAAGTACATAGCAACACCTACCCACACACAAGGCCTTTTGTCCCTGCTCTGGGAGCAAGTTCACACCTTATTAGGGGGGCTATTCAGCTGCCATGTGAAAGTAGGAGCTCATACAAATGGGCATTTAGAGGCTTTAGACAGGCAAAGGGTGACTTTCTAAAATAGTTCTTCTAAAACATGTATTACAATTCCAACTTCACCTGTGAATTGGGCTTGTAAAACATTTTTCAAGAAGTCCAAGAATTAATTTTAAAGCTACTTCCTAATCTGAGATAAGACAATTAGTGTTACGGGTGTAGGGATATGCCCCAGAATGGATGCTGTCCCACACCAGCATTATTATATATGCAGACAACGCCACCCTCAAGGGCTGCACTCCTGTTGCCCTGCTGCAGCTACTGGATGCCTATTGCTCCTTAATGGAGGGCGGGACCTGAGGATTAATACATCAAAGTCCTTTGTAATGTCCTGTGGATATAAAGGTAAACTGAAATCATTCTTCAAGCGACAAGCTATTAAAACACATGGGCAATTTCAGTTATCTTGCTGTAACCTTTAATTGTAGAGGGTTGTCTTCCTCGTGTGGAAGTTAGAAACAATCAACTAGCAAGGAGTATTAATGGTCTTTTCTCCTTTGCAGCCAAATTGGGTAAAAGACCATTACACACATGTTGACCATCTATCGGGCAAAATGTACCAACATGGTATCCATTGGGCAGTGGTAAGGGGTATATAAGTGGCCCGTCCCTACAGGTATTGGAAAATGAATGTATCCACCACCGATTGGCCCGTGAACCTCTACATTTATTTGTCATAGGGAGTTAGGGATACTGTACCTTGAGGACATTCTGAGGACACACCCAATATTGTTGTGGAGCAGGGTTTGGACCAATGAGACTCTATCACTGGACAGAATGATAATCAAGGATTGTTTGTCTCTGACCCGAGGATTAGACATTCCCTGGTTGAGGGGAAATAGGCATATGGCCGTGGCCTTGGGCAGTTGGGATTTGTTTGAAGATCCATCTACAGCCTTAATCTCGGTGAGTAAAAAGATGCTTAGGACTATGTGCTAAGCCTACTTGGAAGACATAAAGTGGGTAAATGGAACTGAGTCCCCTTCTGTTTATTCATATATGCAGCTTAATCCACATAGGGGCATTCAACCATTTTTGTTACATGATGCACAGCACTATCAGCACTTTATCCTACTCAGGTTTCATCTTAGCCCATATACTAGGCTAGCCACTTTTTCTCGAAGTAATGACTGGACACATGATCGTTTACCCTGTTTGTGTGACCAGAAGTCAGCGCAGAGCACTTTACGTATAATGTTTTTTTTTGCACTTATTTATTCCAACTGCAGATCCTGTACTATAAACCCCTCATAGATTAAAAATTCCCTTCATCATTTCAAGAAGCATTTCTGCAAACCCTGGCCTCAGAGGAAATTGTGTTGACTGTGTATACTTTTTGAGGTTGGTGATTAATGCAAGGAAATTGTTTGAGTAGGCTCTTAAGATTGTTTTTTGTATACCTTCATTGAAGCACTGCAGCTTTTGTAATCTTTTGTCCCTAGAAACTGTGCTGTCTATATATATATATTATTTCAAGGCTTGATCCAAATGCTGGAAAATTGTCTAGGTAGGCTCCCAAGTAAACGTTATTGTAGTCTGTGCATTTTGAGATCTCTGTTCTGAAGAACTTTTAAATGTATTGAAGGGGGATAATACTTCATATTTTTTTAAGGTTCTCAATATGAAATCAAGTTGTTTTATCATGTTTTTTGTAACTTGTGTTTTATAGTATTTGTTTGTATTTTACTTATATAGTCTAGTCCATATTTCTATGACCAAATAAAGTTATTCTCCTGACTGACTTGACTTGAGATAACACAATCAAATTTAACATTGTATCCTAATGCTTTCCTAGGGAACAGCCAAACTTGCTACAGTTGTAACAGCTTTTGGGGCCTTTTCACTGTAGGGACATACTTAACATCAAAGCATGGCCTACCTTTGAATACCATGCCTTATGGGCAGTAAGGCCTACTTAAGGGTGCCATGCCAATATTTAAAAGGAAGGTTTAGGCCTATCAAAGGGGTTATTTTGACAGGTCACATTTGCAGTTTAAAACTGAATAACTGAATACTCAGAGGGTAGGCCTGCAGTCATGTTTACACTGTAACCATGATGAGCAGCACAATGGGTGCTGACGTCCTTTTGTGACATTTAATTTGCAATCCCTGGGTACACGTTTGTACCATATACCAGGGTCTTATAGATAGAAAAAATGGCAACTAGGGGTATGTCAAATTCATCATGTTGAATGGGGTAGCACAGACACTGCCTCCTGTTTACCAAATTACTTTTGTATTTTGCTACAGTCTGCTCCTAGGGAGAACGTTTGTGTAGAAACTGTTATGTTCTTGCAGAACCATTGCTTTTTATTGGGTGCCTCTTCCAGAACAATCCTCACCTTCAGAAACTCCTTCCAGGCATTTGACTGATTGGGAACACTTTTTTTCCATTAATGGCTCCCCATTACCACTAGGTGGTGTTTTATGGCTCCAGCCATGTCTCAGTTTTTGGACTTCACATCACTGAAATGAGAACAGTGCTGACTACCCATTGAGAAGGCACTGCTCCTACCTCACTCTTTACTTCCACAACAAGATCTCTTACAACTTTGCACTGCAACCAGACCCCTCCACCATGACAGACCTCCATCACAATGATGTGAACACAGCAGAAACCACCCTGACTTGTTGGCACATCATCAGCCCCATGGAAACCACAACCACCTTGTGCTTCATCTACATGGGAGCTTCCTCGGACCCTTGCCCGCACTTTTCCTTCTCCAAAGAACTTAAGCCCATTTTCATCACCCTCACTCAGATTGCCAACAACTTTCTGATCACAGCTACATTCTCAGAAGCCTGGAAACATGACACAATGTTGCCACTACTGACAAAACCTATTGAAGATCCAACCACACCAGCAAACGCCAGATCCATCTCCCTGCTACCTTACAAAGTGAACGTCCTGGAGAAACTCATCGATAAGAGACCAACAGACCCACTCAACAACAACCACCTCCTGAACCCATCCCAATCAGTATTCAGACCCAATCCCAGCACTGAGGATACCCTCATCGCCGCCACAGATGACATCCTTCTCATCATGCATCAAGGAGACACCAAAGCCCTCATCCTCCTCAACTTGCCTGAAGCTTTCGACACAGTCTCCCACCCAGTAACTCAGCGATACAGGAATATATGGAACAGCTATTCAGTGGATCAGTTTCTTCCACACAGGCTGAACTCAGAAGGTCAGCCTAGTCCCCCACACGTCTGAACCTTCAAATTTGATCTGCAGTATCCTCCAAGGATCATCTCTCAGCCCCACGCTTTTGTTGTCTATATGGCATAGTCTGAACCCATGGTCTCAACATTATCTCATACGCTGACGATCCACAGCTCATCTTCTCTCTCTCCAAGGACACCTGATGCGATGCACCCAAGTGAAGTTTATTGACTGCATGTCAGTAGCTGCCCTATGGATGAAATCTAGCCGTATGAAGGTCAACTCAGGTAAGACAGAGGAAGAGACACTACACTCTGGTCCTCGGCCTGGTGACTATCCAAAATGAGATGAACCCCCCCCCCACCTCCCCATCGAGTCACGCCAGGGCTAAATCACTTCTAAATATTGCCTGCAGCTTAACTGGTATGACAGCTTAATACCGCTGTAAATCCTAACATACATTGCAAAGCTGTTTGTAGTGCTCTAGAAAACCCTTAAATCAATAAACAATCAAGCATTTTCTAGTGAAGTAGGTTAATTCCAAGAAAAGGTGTGGTGTATGGAAGAGATATAGTATAGTGGAAGAAATGAATAGTAATTAAGGAGCTGTGCTGTAGTTGATGTGTCTGTCTAAAATATTTTGTTTCCTTTTGTAGTACAAGGCTGTGGGACACCAACCAGATTTGAGTATGGTGAACTATTGGAGCAATATCTCACCGCAGAAATCTTTCCAGTTAACAGCATCGTGATGTACAAATGTCGCCCTGGTTATGTGCTGAAATATAGGAACATTAAACCCACCTTACAATGCCTTCGATCCTTACAGTGGTCTAAAAGACCCGAATTTTGTAATCGTAAGTATTTTTTTGCTTCAGTTATGTCTTTTGTTCGTCAGGATCTCATTTTTGATTAACTCATTGATTAAGTATCTGATACTAATAGAGAGCATGTTATGTCCATACACAACCATACTTACTTTCATACTTTCATGTCATGAAAGAGGGGTATCTGTGATGGAGGCATAGCCTTCCTGTGGGGTAATCTTCAATTCTCCTTAATATTTTAGCTTCTCATAGGCGTAGACTAGGCTTGGTCAGTTGCAGCCTGGCCTAGAACGATACCTCAGACTTTCAGTTATTTCTGAGAGACTGATAAGGCTGTGGGAAAGACAGACCATTATTAAGGTTTCCTGACCTATACCTCAAGCTGTCACTGCTCGGGTGACCTTCTTTGATCCCAGGTGTGCCAGGACACTTTGAGGTACCTCTGAACACATGTCAGCTTCTATACCTTTACTATATTCACTCTATGAACAGCCAGATCTACGTAAGCAAGCTTTGACTGTCCTGATCAAACTCTAGCTATCAAAAGATGCAACCAGAGACCATCAATACGTGGGATAAAAGTTCTTAAACAGTCCCAACCGTATCAGGGGAAAATGTGCATGTTAGCCAAATATAGGTACTGTTGAAACTCACGTTTTGCTCTAACTTGTTCAAAATGCTAGCTGTTGTACTGGCTTGTCCCACAGCCACATGCACATACCCCCGCTCTCTCTTTCTCCTATAACATCATATGCAGGATACGCAAGACAACCAGACAAATAACACACATCACATTGTGATTCTGCTCTATACTTCTGTAAGCGATTCTGGTGCTGTAGGTTACATACCGCAATGCAACAGTTTTCTTCTCACCTAACTCTTTATGTTTACTTCCAGGGAAAGATTGTGGAAATCCAGGGGAACCAGAAAATGGGGTAGTTAATGTACCTGTTGGAGAGCGGGGTGATCCGGATACCAAATTTGGTTCAGAAGTGAGGTTCAGTTGTAATAAAGGGTGAGTGGTAAATTCAATGAACACTGTTGCTTTTGGGCTTTGTTGCTGCTGTTGGTGCTGCTGCAGCAGCTTGGGCATCTACAAATAGGAGATAATGTATTTTCAGTATAAAAAGTTGTGCACTATATAGCAATGGTTTCATGCCAGCTATGAGAACCTTTCATGTCTGGTCCTGCAGAATTTCTACCAATTGCTACATTTCCATTCTTCATTTCACTAACGTGTTATTTTCCACTACCTCAACAATTTCTAGTTTATTCTCTTCCATTCCCATTCTGTCCATCAACCTCATAATTGCGTCCAATTTCTTTCCCCCAAATTAAATGCTATTTCCTCCTGCCAGTGCTGGCCTAGATTCATAACCTGCACCATTCCCAAGTTTTCTCTTTCCCACAATGTGCTGGTGCTTTAAATCATCAAACATTTGTAAGGTGAACTTCTTGAACACCCAATGTTTTATGCATAGCTCAGAACGTTGATAACATATCTGCAAATAACAAAAGATACAGCTGTGTCACAATAGAAGTGTGTTTTCATAATATCCCTTGCATAGCATACTGATACTCTCTGCTCTTGAGGAAATCTCACTTTTGGGAACAATTAGCCACGATTTAATTTCCTTTTTTGTGTATAACCATCCATTTTAGCGTATAGCCCCATTACATGTTAATGGTACCCAGATAGTGCTCTGAGCTCTTTCCCTCATCTTAAAACTAATGACTAACAAAAGCCCTTCCTCTCCTCCTTCTCCAACATACATACAAGCTTCTGTACTTCAAACTCTTCTTCATTCTGTTATTCTTCCATTGGGCAACCAAGCAGGGGAGCAGAGAGTTTTATGGCGCCATCTCAAGAGAGATGTGAGTGGGATCTCAGGACAGTTTAATTTATTTATTTTATGTAGTAGATTGCAAAGTGCTTCTAACCACCCATTATTGGCTGCCGATGGATTAAAATGAGGGAAGATATGGAAGCTGGCAAGGGGAAGGTTTGTGCTATGCAATACCTGGTGATGTATAGTAAGTTGTATATCAAATAAGGATAGGGTATACAGCGGATTACTGACACACATATTGGCCTGAAGATGACAAAACCTTAACTGAGACCAAGTTCAGAGAACCTGAAATAATGTATGCCCGTTTTAGGCATCTGAGCAGCTTGGACTTCAAAATTAGTTCACCAGAAAAACTGAAATGAGTTAACCAAATTGTTAAGAAGTAAACCACAATTTATTTATTTATTTATTTATAGCCTTGTATAGCGCCTGATTCAATTCCCGAAGGGATATCTCTGCGCTTGTGCTTCCACTGGTAGTCTCTAACAAGGTTTTATAGTTAGTTAGTTATAGCTGTAATATAGGGAGATGTTAACTAAGGCATGGTGTAAAGGTAAGTTTTTAGATTTTTTCTGAAGGATTCAAGGCTTGTAATTTGTTTCAACACTGGTGGTAGGGAGTTCCAGAGGACAGGTCCTTTGTAGGAGAGGGCCCGTCCTCCCTGTCTGGCTCTTCTAAACTTTGGAACCTGAAGCAGGTGGTTGCTACTGGACCATAGAGTGCGTCCAGGAGTGTATGGAACAAATTTTTCCTTTAAATATCTGGGACCAGTGCCAAACAGGCATTTATGTATAGTGCAGCATATCTTGAACTTAACACGTTGCTTTACTGGTAGCCAGTGGAGTTGGTGAAGAAGGGGACGAGAGGGAGTTCTGGGAGGGGCATTGAGAACTAGCCTTGCTGCAGTGTTTTGCACTATTTGCAATTTCTTCAATTGTTCCTCATTGGCTGATATATAGAGGCCATTACAATAATCCATCCTACTTATTATTAGGGTCTGAACAAGCGTTTTTCTGTGGTTGTCTGGCAGAAATGGAAAAACACGTCGAAGCAGCCCAACTACACGAAAACATGCACCTGTGATTGGGTGGTATGTTCCTTAAGTAGGAGAGCCTGATCCAGGCGAATACCAAGATTTTTAACTGTTTGTTTCGGGGTTGGGACAGGTCCCAGCTCCAAGGGCCACCAATCGGGGGACCACATTAGAGTTGCCCCTCCAAACAACATGACCTCAGTTTTGGTCACGTTGCATTGAAGGTAGTTCTGTGCCATCCAATGTGCCACTGCTCTCATACCGTCCGCAAATGATTTTTGGATTGCGGGTGTGAGAGTGTGGAAAGGAAATAAAAGCTGGGTGTCATCAGCGTATGACACCGGGGTGAATCCATATGATCTTATAATGTTTGCCAAGGGGGCCACATACACGTTAAAAAGCGTGGGGCTTAGGCATGAGCCCTGTGGCACTCCCTTGGTAAGCTCCCTGAAGGTGGAAGAGTGGGAGCCTAGCTTGACCCCTTGTGATCGACCCGAAAGAAAGCTTTCCAACCATGACATAGCCACACCTCCTATGCCCACATCTCTCAATCGGCCGAGAAGGAGTTCATGTGACACCGTGTCGAAGGCAGCGGATAGATCTAGCAGCACCAAAATCATTGAGTCTCCCTCATCAAGTGACATCCTGATGTTATCAGTCACTGAGAGGAGGGCTGATTCGGTGCTGTGATTGGGCCTGAACCCAGATTGAGAATGGTCCAGGCCCTCCGCCGCCTCGATGTAATTTGACAGGTGTGTATTCATATGTTTCTCGGTCAATTTACTGAGATATGGCAAAGGGGAGATGGGTCGAAGGTTGGAAAGGTCTGTCCATGGGAGTGCGGCATTCTTTCGGATGGGGTTGACCACTGCTTTTTTCCATTCCACTGGCACATGCCCTTCTCTGAGGGAGTGATTAATGACTGTTTGGATTTGAGGTCCTAGTAGGGTATTCAAGGGGGCCATCATTTTTGCAGGTACTAAATCATTGGGGGAGCCTGATTTTATATGGCTGGTGAGGAGGGGAAGATCTGCAACGGTTACTGGTGGAAAGGACAACAGGGAGGTTTTCCTTTGGATAAGTGTGGGGGAGGCAGTGGTGTTACAATTTGAATTTGAGGATTTCAGAAATCTTTCGTAAATTGAATTTATTTTATTTTCGAAGAACAGTGATATTTCATTGCATAAGGATAGAGAAAAATTGTCTAGGCTAGCACAGACTGTAGGTTTGGCAAATGCTTCCAGTATTTTATATAGTTCTTTCGAGGAATTACCTGCGTCTGCAAGTTGCTGGGCAAGACTGTTCTTTCGGGCCTTTTTTATGTTTTTATAATAGTTTGTCTGTGCTTCATAGTGTGCCTTCCTGTTCTCTTCTGTACGTGTCTTTCTCCATTTTTTCTCTATCCTCCTACATCTCTGTTTCTCAGCTCTCAGTGCCTCAGTATACCACTTCTCCTGTTTATTTATAGGAAATTGTTTGTGTAACTTCATGGGGGCAAGTTTGTCCATTGCCTCAGTTAAGGATTTGTTAAATTTGGCTAATGTGTCCTCCATTTTATCTGTTTCCATAAGGTTGGGCTTTTCCCAGACCCTTTGCAGCTCTTCCACAGTTAGCTTGTGCCACTGACGCCGCCATGTTGGCGGGAGGGTATTTTTGTGAGGGCGTATATTGATGATAGGTAAGCAAAATTCCACCAGGAAATGGTCAGTCCAGTCTAGCTGGATGGCAGTTTCACAATGAATTTTGGCGCTATTGGTGAAAAGCAGATCAATGGAGTGTCCCCCTTCATGAGGTGGGTCCATTATTCTGTAATTCCAAGCCCAGGGTGGATAAATCAGCAAGCAGAGTTTTAGTTTCCGGAAGTTCTGGAATATCTGCATGAATGTTAAAATCACCCAGAAGAAAGAAATCTTCTTTGGCTCTAAAATAGGGAGCTAGCAGTTCCAGAAGGGAGATAGTAAAATCTGAGCAAGGTCCTGGTGGACGATAGATCAGCGCTCCTTTCTTGGACACTTTGGTAGAAAGATTAATTCTAAAAATTACAATTTCTAATAGTGGACAACATTTTTGCTCTAGTATGGTGACCTTCAAGTGTTCTTTATATGCGATGGCCAGACCGCCACCTGTTTTGTTTGGGCGATCCATGTTTAGGAACATGTAGCCTACAGGTATCCCTAGTGTAATGGCGGGGGTAGTGTGAGGTTTAAGCCATGTTTCTGTGAAGAAACATAGATCAGGTAGCGATGTCTGAAGTAGATCCCATATTTGGAGTTGATGTTTGGGCATGGAACGAACATTCAATAATATACATTTTAATCCGTCTTTTGGCCTATCTGTATCTGTGTCCAGTACGCTGGGAGTGGTTAGGTAGGTTGCTTGAAAGCGACATTTGGAACAGGAGAAGGCGCCCTCTAAGCATGGCCAGTTCTCACTAGTGCAACCTAACAATGGGGGTGGTCTTAATTTCAGCAGTTCCTGTGCAGAATACCTGAGAGTGCCTTGTGAGGGTCTTATAGGGTCCATGGCCCCTGGCCCCGTCCTGTCGCGGACGGGCGCAGACGGGCAGCTCTTTGGCTGGTCTTCGGCGTGTATTCGGCTGCGCGCGATCGCTGCGCGCTCGGGAGGGGGCGAGGGCTAAATAGCCCCTGAGAGTAGCCACTAGAGCGCTACCCGCTCCAGTGAATACCGGAAGTGCCGGAAGTGCTTGGCTCTCACCTGTCCGCCCTCCGCACAACGGTAATAGTTACCCTGTCGGAACGAGGCGGACAGGAAGGAGAATTGAGCCACCACTACTCGCTGTCTCTGAGCATGAACCTGGCTAACGGCTGCTTCCCTACTAGTATATCAGGTGAGGGAAAATCAGCGCGATAATTTCTAGCGCATTAGTAGTCAACACGTTGAAATACACAATTTAAAAGTGCGCGTTAGTAGGCAACACACACACAGATTTTAGCCCGTTTAAAAGTGTTCAAGCACAAGGTGAAGTGAGGTTTAAAATTATCCAACAGCTTTTACCACATAAATCGTTGATAGCGCTGTACCAGTGCCAGCAAGGGGATCAGGGACGCTGCCACCGTCTCCTACCGCATTCGCGCTGTGTCTGGTGCTCAGACTAAATAGCCCCTGAGAATAGCCACTAGAGCGCTACCCGCTCCAGTGAATACCGGAAGTACCGGAAGTGCTTGGCTCTCACCTGTCCGCCCTCCGCACAACGGTAATAGTTACCCTGTCGGAACGAGGCGGACAGGAAGGAGAATTGAGCCACCACTACTCGCTGTCTCTGAGCATGAACCTGGCTAACGGCTGCTTCCCTACTAGTATATCAGGTGAGGGAAAATCAGCGCGATAATTTCTAGGGCATTAGTAGTCAACACGTTGAAATATACAATTTAAAAGTGCGCGTTAGTAGGCAACACACACACAGATTTTAGCCCGTTTAAAAGTGTTCAAGCACAAGGTGAAGTGAGGTTTAAAATTATCCAACAGCTTTTACCTCATAAATCGTTGATAGCGCTGTGCCAGTGCCAGCAAGCGGATCAGGGACGCTGCCACTGTCTCCTATCGCATTCGCGCTGTGTCTGGTGCTCAGCCTAAATAGCCCCTGAGAATAGCCACTAGAGCGCTACCCGCTCCAGCGAATACCGGAAGTGCCGGAAGTGCTTGGCTCTCACCTGTCCGCCCTCCGCACAACGGTAATAGTTACCCTGTCGGAACGAGGCGGACAGGAAGGAGAATTGAGCCACCACTACTCGCTGTCTCGGAGCATGAACCTGGCTAACGGCTGCTTCCCTACTAGTATATCAGGTGAGGGAAAATCAGCGCGATAATTTCGAGCGCATTAGTAGTCAACACGTTGAAATATACAATTTAAAAGTGCGCGTTAGTAGGCAACACACACACAGATTTTAGCCCGTTTAAAAGTGTTCAAGCACAAGGTGAAGTGAGGTTTAAAATTATCCAACAGCTTTTACCACATAAATCTTTGATAGCGTTGTACCAGTGCCAGCAAGGGGATCAGGGACGCTGCCACCGTCTCCTACCGACCTACAATGTGTGAAGAAAGAGAAGGCGTTTAATCAGAACGATCCTTCCGCACCAGCTCCAATTCTCTCAATGAACATTCTAAGGTGAGCTCTCACCCAACATTCTAAAGGTGGAATGTACCAAAGGGGTAAGGGAAAGGGGTGGGGAGGAGGGATGTGTAGAGGAATACTTTAAGTTACAACACATCTCCCTTTGAATAAGGGAATATACAGCAAAACAAGATGGAACAGACAGGTAACTTATGATACAGTGAATGTCCATGCTATATATATAATTTATAATCTGCTTGCCAGGATGGCAGCTGACGAGATCTGGATTTAATGGAACCATGTACATTGGACGTTGATCCCCCATGGTGTACTTCACTGGAAGACCCTGAAGATTGTACCACAGGGCAGTTTGCTACATTGTCCATGCTCCAGTTGCTTCCGTCTTCCAGCTCAACAGAGTTTTTGTTGACTCGTTTTATTCTCATCGGTTTGGAAAATTAGGAAATTCTAGTTCGAGATATGTTAGGTTTCTTTATGGCTACCCATTGACCTTCTTGCCAGCTCTTGTTGAATGTACCCCATTTCCGATCATATCTAGATTTATATTCTAGTTGATGATTCTCCACTTTTCTTAGTACAGATTTCCTGTCTACCCAGACCGGAGACCCTCCATTGAGCCAGTTGGGTGTAAATTTGGAACCTGGGTTAAGCCCTTTAAGGGAGACAAAAGGAGTAATCCCAGGAACCGTGTTTGGTGAGGTATGATATGACATGACCACAACATCTTTCTTATAGCATCTTCCACTGATTCACGGGATGTTAAAGCCAATTGTATGGTGTCCTTTATCATCCTGTTTGCTCTTTCTATCAATCCGCTAGCTTTTGGTCAGTAGAGCGGAGATTTTAGATAGGTCATGGATAAGGTAGACATAAACTGCCTAATTTCATCGGAAGTGAATTGAACCCAATTGTCTGTTATTAGTGTACTTGGAATGCCTTCTTTGGAGAAGGTGTCTCTGAGGAATTCAATCAATGAAGATGTGGTGATGTTAGTGCCTATTTTTGTGGCTATCCAATGGGAATGATAATCAATAAGTACAAACATGTACCTTTGCGAGTAGTTGAGCAAATTCATTGGCCAATGATTTCCAGGCCTAACTAGCCCCAAGGTTTGGTGGGAATGGATACGGGCACTAGTGGAGATTTTCGGATAACTTTGGTTTTGTCGCTGGTTCCACATTCAAGGCAATCTTTAACTCTTTCCTCCACCATTGAATCAATTTTTGGAAACCAATAGCTTTGTCTGATTTTGCTCTTTGTCATATTTCTGCCTGGATGCCCTTCATGTGCAATTTGAATGACGAGCTCATACATATCTCTTGGAGGTATGATTCTACTACCTTGATAGACATGGTCATTTATGATAGATAGCTCATTCTTCACTACCCAGAAAGATTTCAGGGTTTCTGGTAATTCTTGAAGATTGTTCGGCCAACCTTTGCAAATGGTGTTCTTCAATTTGGAAAGAACTGAGTCTTCTTTCACACTTTTCTCCCATTCTTCCTTGTTGATGGCAGGAATGTCAATTGAAAGAATAGTTTCATCAGGGAGAGTCACTTGTGGGTTCTCATTAGTGATTGGTACGTATAGTATATTATGGAGTAGTTGAAGCCTTGTAGACCTAGAATCCATTTTGAAATGTGTGGTGTAGCGTTTTCTGAGCACTTGGTGGAGAATAAGGGGAGTAGAGGCTTGTGGTCTGTTTTCAGGATAAATGGGATTCCCCATAAGGAAAATGCTTGATTCCGGTCGAGGGAAGACATGGCTTGGCAGTTCCGTCTGGACTGTTCCCATGAGGCAGAGGGTCAAGACTGATTTGCATATGGCCATGTCTGAACTGGGGTGGCTTGGTGAGCAAAATAACGAAGGATTAAACCCAGATCTGTGAATGGGGGTGAATGTTGTGCCATTGTGCAACATTCTGTCTATCATCTTGTGTGTTTTGCTGTTCACCCTATGTGGGAAGGATATGCCCAGACGTGGGTCCCGTGCTCATTAAGCCACTGGAATCAAGCTACCCTGGCTGATGAAGGCTGATAGCCAGAAACCGGTCCTAGGATGCTTGATTCCGGTCCAGGGAAGACATGGCTTGGCAGTTCGGTCTGGACTGTTCCCATGAGGCAGAGGGTCAAGACTGATTTGCATATGGCCATGTCTTAACTGGGGTGGCGTGGTGAGCAAAATAACGATGGATTAAACCCAGATCTGTGACTGGGGTGAATGTTTTGCCATTGTGCAACATTCTGTCCATCATCTTGTGTGTTTTGCTGTTCACCCTATGTTGGAAGGGTATGCCCAGACGTGGGTCCCATGCTCACTAAGCCACTGGAGTCAAGCTACCCTGGCTGATGAATGCTGATAGTCAGAAACCGGTCCTAGGATGCTTGATTCCGGTCCAGGGAAGACATGGCTTGTCAGTTCGGTCTGGACTGTTCCCATGAGGCACAGGGTCAAGACTGATTTGCATATGGCCATGTCTGAACTGTGGTGGCTTGGTGAGCAAAATAACGATGGATTAAACCCAGATCTGCGACTGGGGGTGAATGTTTTGCCATTGTTCAACATTCCTTCCATCATCTTGTGTGTTTTGCTGTTCACCCTATATGGGAAGGATATGCCCAGACGTGGGTCCCGTGCTCAATAAGCCACTGGAATCAAGCTACCCTGGCTGATGAAGGCTGATAGCCAGAAACCGGTCCTAGGATGCTTGATTCCGGTCCAGGGAAGACATGGCTTGGCAGTTCCGTCTGGACCGTTCCCATGAGGCACAGGGTCAAGACTGATTTGCATATGGCCATGTCTGAACTGGGGTGGCTTGGTGAGCAAAATAACGAACTATGGGCCAGATGTAGGTAATTCTATTTTACCGACTCATAAATACCGAATTTTACCGATTCGGTATTTATGAATCGGTAAAATAGAAGTACCGAGATGTAGGTAAATCCAGATGTGGATTTACCGAATCTTTAAAAGTCGGTATTTACCGATTCGGTAAATACCGACCGGTAATGCCCCATTCATTCCTATGGGCTTTGAAGCCCATAGGACTGAATGGGGCATTACCGGTCGGTATTTACCGAATCGGTAAATACCGATTTTGACAAGGGTGCAGGGGGTGTCACTTTGACACCCTCTAGCACCCCCAAAAAAGGTTTGGGGGCCATGTGGCAGGCATACCTGCCCTAAGGGCAGGTCTGCCTGTCATATGGCACAGGTGTGCATGCACACATGTGCATGCACACCTGAATCGGTATTTTACCATCAAATTGAATTTGATGGTAAAATACCGAATTTGTAGGGCTTGTGGGACTCAGAAGAGTCCCACCTACATCTCAATTTTACCGATTCTGTAAAAATACCGGTCGGTAAATTTACCGACCGGTATATTTACCGAATCGGTAAAATTACCGAAATGGCCTGTTTCCTGCCCCCTACATCTCAAAAGCCAAATACCGGTGGGTAACGGCCGAATTCGGCCGTTACCGACCGGTATTTGGCTACCTACATCTGGCCCTATGTGGCTTAGTGAGCATGGGACCCACGTCTGGGCATACCTTTCCAACATAGGGTGAACAGCAAAACACACAAGATGATGGACAGAATGTTGCACAATGGCAAAACATTCACCCACTCACTAAGCCACTGGAATCAAGCTACCCTGGGCGATGAAGGCTGATAGCCTTCATCAGTCCTAGGATGCTTGATTCCGGTCCAGGGAAGACATGGCTTGGCAGTTCGGTCTGGACTGTTCCCATGAGGCAGAGGGTCAGGACTGATTTGCATATGGCCATGTCTGAACTGGGGTTGCTTGGTGAGCAAAATAACGATGGATTAAACCCAGATCTGTGACTGGGGGTGAATGTTTTGCCATTGTGCAACATTCCGTCCATCATCTTGTGTGTTTTAAAGCTTAATGGCGACAACACTGAAGTCATGATTCTGTGCAACAATCTCGAACTCTGGGGAGTTAATCACTGGACAACCTCCCAGGGACCCTTAACTGCGCCAGTTGATAAAGTCAAGGACCTTTGCTTTATTATCGATAAGAACTGTTCACTTAAGCCGCAAGTTTCAAAATTTACAGCCTCTTGCTTTTTCACTCTCAAATGACTCAAGAAAATTCACTGGCTGATTCCTTTGAATACCGAAAGAAAGGTTTTACAGGTCATGATAATGTCCAGATTGAACTATGGAAATGTTCTATTCCTGGGCGCTGATAAATCAGTGATCCCCCGCTTACAGATCATCCAGAATGTGGCTGCCCTCAGTCTCTTTCGACTGCTTAGACATATTTCTGTCTCTTCCTTGTCCATAAACGTCACTGGCTCAAGGTCAATGAAAGTATTACATTTAAGGCCTTGTGTTACATGTCCCGAGCTAGGCATGGCCTCGTCCCTACATACATCTGAGGTCTGGTGTTACCTTATGTACCCACCCGGCCACTGAGATCAGCTAACCTTGCCCTATGCACCATGCCCAGGTTTTGCTTGGCCCGCATGAAGGGTCGCTCCTTTGCATGTTTGGGCCCAAAACTCTAGAACTCCCTTCCTTTGGCTCATAGGAACTGCCACTTTCTACTCTTGTTCCATAAGAATCTGAAGACTTTACTCCTCAACTTCTCTTAAGGGGCTAATGAATTTGCTTTGGGCTTATGCACCCTGTAGCTGTTCTGCTCTAGCACCGGTAGACAATTTTGGGTAGCTGCACGCTCTATAAATTCCCTAAATAAATAAATATTAAATAAAAGCACAATGAAATTAAAGCATTTGAAGGGGAGTTAACTTTTGGCACAAACCATGTTTACAAATCTTGGTAAATATGGTTTTGCATCAAAAGGCATGGGTGGTTGCATGGGAATGCCCATGTACCACCGATGGAACCCCCCCCTCAGCGCAAAGTAACACAAAGCAGTGCTTCATGCTGCTTTGTGCCACTTGGAGGGTGCTTTCCAGTGCAAAACAAGTTTTGTGACGCTAAACCTGCGCAAATGGTTTGAAAATCTCAGTTATTCCAGAACTTGCAGTAATTACCTTTCATTCCCAGCAGTAGAGGTAAGTGTTAGAAAGGCGATTCCAGAGGAGACAGAAGATGTCTGACTGCTGCCCCGAAACCCACCTCTCCGTCTGGAATTGGCCGAGCGCCGTCAAGGGGCCTCCTTGGCGAGGCTCCTCTCCTACTATCGTAACAGCCGAGCAATCACACCACCACAGAGAGACACCACACAAGAGTAGATTTAAGAATCTTTATATAAGGAATAAAGGCAAGGTTCTGCAACAATATGTACAGGGGGATCGTGGGATCCCAACAAAGTCTCAATGTCCGGGGAAGGGGGTAGCGGGACAGTCTTGGTACCAGCTGGTACTAGGAAACCCTGCGCACAGCTCTCAATCCTCGAGCTGCGGGGTGCCGGGAGCCGCGACAGTGTCAGCAGGGCTCCGAAGGTGGTTCAGCTAGGTCAAGCCGCGACAGCGTCAGCAGGGCTCATAGGATGGTTCAGCTTAGTAGAGCCGCCACAGCGTCAGCAGGGCTCGGCGGATGGTTCAGCTTGGTGGAGCCGCGACAGCGTCAGCAGGGCTCGGCGGATGGTTCAGCTTGGCAGAGCCGCGACAGCGTCAGCAGGGCTCGGAAGATGGTTTCAGCTTGGTAGAGCCGCGACAGCGTCAGCAGGGCTCGGAGGATGGTTCAGCGTAGTGGAGCCGCGACAGCGTCAGCAGAGCACAGAGGTTCCAGGTTCCAGGTTCAAGAGTTCTTATCAGGATCAGCCGCGACGAGGTCAGCAGGGCTTCGACTCCCAGATACAACTGACTTCCTGATCCAGGGCTGGCCCAGATATAGGACTGGAGTCCTTTGATGTCCGGACCCTCGCGCCTGGGGGCAGAGGGGCCGGGATGAAGGTGTCCAGACACCCAGCAGGGGGGTGGAGCCAGCGCCCAGGGAGGCCGGAGGGCGATCGATACCAGGCGTCCGGGGACGGCTGGAGGGCCATCGAAACTCCTCTCCTCCGGGATCCGCCAAGTGGCCACTTTACCACCTGGGTTGATCTTGGTGCCACGATGTCGGGGCTTCGCTGGGGCCGCGGCCACGTGCTCGGGACGCGATGGGCCCAAGATGGAGTTGGGCCTGAAAGGGTGGCCCGGGGTGGTGACCGGACCTGCAGAGTTGGGGCAAGCCGGGTTCGCCAGGTTCCAGAGGGGGAGAGCCGGGGTTTGCCAGGGGGCGGCTCTTGTCGAGAGTTCGTTGAGGGTGGTGTCCGGGGGGCGACAGCGGGTCAATGGAGGGCCGATGTCGTCCAGGGCCTGCCATGCGGGAGGGGTAGGACCACGCCACAAGGCCGGGTCCAACACACGTCCCCTCCAGCTGAAGGCGGGGAGAGTCACCCATCTTCTTGGGGATTCTCCTCGTCGAGGCGGAAGAAGCGGGACAGGCCGTCAGCGTTGGCGTGGTCGTTGCCAGGGCGATGTTCCACATTGAAGTCCATCCCTTACAGGGAGATGGACCATCGCAGCAGCTTCGGGTTCTCACCACGCATCTGCATCAGCCACCGCAGGGGCCGGTGGTCGGTCTGTACCCTGAAGTGGGTGCCGAAGAGGTAGGGCCGGAGTTTTTTTAGGGCCCACACAACGGCGAAGGCTTCTCTTTCGATGGTGCTCCACCGTTGTTCTCGCGCCAGCAGCCGCCGGCTGATGAAGGCCACCGGTTGGTCAGCCCCCTCGGGGTTAACTTGCGACAGGACCGCCCCAATGCCGTGCTCCGAGGCGTCGGTTTGGACCCCAAACTCTCGGCTGTAGTCAGGGGCCTGGAGCACAGGGGCGGTGCACATGGCGGCCTTTAGAGTCTCGACACTCGGGGGTCCAGTGTACTTTCTGTGGTTGCCTTTTGGAGGTCAGTTCTGTGAGGGGCCCCACAATGCTCCCATAGTCTTTTATGAAGCGCCGATAATATCCAGTGAGCCCCAGGAAGGCTCGGACTGCTGTCTGGGTGACCGGGGGCTCCCAGGCCACCATGGCGTCAATCTTGGGTTGGAGAGGAGCCACCTGGCCGCTCCCCACTTGGTGCCCCAGATAGGTCACGGACCCTTGGCCTATTTGGCACTTGCTTGCATTCACTGTTAGTCCGGCCCGCCGGAGGGCCGACAGGACCTCCCAGAGGTGTCTCAAGTGTTCGTCCCAGTGGAGGCTGTACACCGCAATATCGTCCAGGTATGCGGCACTGAACTCTTCTAGCCCCGCCAGCACTCTATTCACTAGTCTCTGGAAGGTAGCGGGGGCGTTTTTCATGCCGAAGGGCATCACCTTGAATTGGAAGTGGCCATCGGGGGTCGAGAAGGCGGATCGTTCTTGGGCCCCGGGGGTGAGTCCGATCTGCCAATATCCGGCCGTGAGGTCGAAGGTGCTGAGGTATCTGGCGGACCCCAGGCGACCGATCAGTTTTATCCGCCCGGGGGATGGGATGGGCGTCGGTCCTGGTAACGGCATTCAGTCCCCGGTAGTCCACACAAAACCGGAGCTCTGGAGGGGCGCCGGGGGTGGCGGCTTTAGGGACCAGGACAACTGGACTAGCCCAGGGACTGTCTGAGGGCTCGACCACTCCCAGGGCTAGCATCTTGGCAACTTCGGACTGGATGCAGGCCCGGACTCGGTCGGGAACTCGGTAGGCCCGGTGTGGCACGGGCGGGCTGTCCCCGGTGTCGACATCGTGGACACACCACTGCGTGACCCCGGGAGTGAGCGAAAACAGGTCCGCAAACTGCCCCAACAGCTCTTGGCAGTCCTGGTACTGTTCGGGGGTCAGGGCGGAGGAGAGGGGGACTCCCTCGACGGAGCCATCTTTTTCCGAGTACTTCAGGAGGTCGGGCAGGGGCTCGGAGTCGTCTTCGGCCCCGTCATCCGTAGCTAGCAGCAGGCTCAGCTCCGTGCGGGCAAAGTGAGGCTTGAGCCGGTTGGCGTGCAGGACCCGGAGGGGGTTCCTGGGGTACTCCATGTCCACCAGATAGGTGACGGGGCTCTTGCGCTCCACCACTTAGAAGGGCCCCGTCCATTTGTCCTGGAGGGCACAGGGTTCGACCGGGGACATGACCCAGACTTGTTGGCCCGGCTCGAACTCGATGGACGAGGCGTTCTGGTCATACCAGCGTTTCATCTCCTCCTGACTGGCCTCCAGATTGGCCTCGGCAAGTTCCCGGAACCTCCGAGTCTGGTTCCGGAGGGTCAGGAGGTACCGGTAGACATCTGGCGGGGCATCTCGGACTGTATTCTCCCAGCCTTCTTTGACCAGGCTGAGGGGACCTCGGACAGGGTGTCCATACAATAATTCAAAGGGGCTGAACCCCAGGGACTTCTGAGGTACCTCCCGGTAGGCAAACAGGAGGCATGGTAGCAGGACGTCCCATTTGCGGCGGAGGGGTTCTTCTAGGCCCTTGATCATCCCCTTGAGTGTTCTGTTAAACCACTCCACAAGTCCATTCCCTTGGGGGTGATACGGGGTGGTGAACTTATATGTGACCCCGCATTGTTGCCACAGGGACCGCATATATTTCAATATAAAGTTTGTGCCCCGATCACTCACGACCTCTCGGGGGAATTCCACTCGGGAGAAGATTCCCATTATGGCTCGGCCCACCACGGGGGCCGTTATGGTCCAGAGGGGGATGGCTTCTGGGTAGCGGGTGGCGTGGTCCACCAGGACGAGGATGAAGCGGTGTCCCTGTGAGGTGCGGGGGTCCAGGGGCCCCACGATATCGATCCCCACTCGCTCGAAGGGGGTTGTCACCACGGGAAAGGGTTGGAGCGGGGCCTTGACTTTTCCCCCGCTCTTCCCGCTGGCTTGACAGGTCGAACAGGTCCTACAGTGATTGCTCACATCGTTGCGCATCTTGGGCCAGTAGAAGTGGGTCACCAGGCGGCTGTAAGTTTTGTCCTGCCCCAGGTGCCCGTCGAGGGGCACGTCGTGTGCCAGGTTTAGGAGGAAGTCTCTGAATCGTAGGGGGACCACCAACACTCGGCTGGCCCCCAGTTCAGCAATTTTCTGTTCACTGTATAGGAGGTCGTGGTCCCAGTAGACCCAGTGGGACCCCGACGTATCCCCGGCGGCTTGAGCTGCGGCTTGCTGCCGGGTCCCTTCGAGGGAGGGACAGGTCTTCTGTTCCTGCCGGAATTGTTCTCGGGTGGGACCACCTTCCTGGCACCATTGGCTTAGCTCAGGGATGTCGCCGAGCTCGGCGATGTCTTCGCGGTTGGGCCCTGGTGACCCGGGTGCAAGTCCTATCTCTTCATCGATGGCGGGTGGCGGAGGCGCGGGCCATTCCTGTTCTTTGGTCGGGGTGGCCTCCGCCGGCGCCGGGGCCCGGGCTGCCATGGATCGGGTTGTCACACAAACCCACTCGGGTAGTCCCAGCATCCCCAGATGCTCTCTCCGCTCGACTTGGGCCCAGGGGGAACTCTTGAGATCGTTTCCGAGGAGGCAGTCCACGGGGGCGTCGTCCCGGACGCTTACCTTTAGCATGCCCGACACCCCTCCCCACTCGAAGGGGATTCGGGCCATCTGGCACAGGGTCTCAGAATTGTCGGCGGCCAGCACGGGGCACAGCACATTCGGCAGGATCTGTTCGGGGGTCACCAGGTGGCAGCGGACGGCTGTCACACTGGCTCCAGTGTCACGGAGTGCTTCGGTCCGGCGCCCATCAATGTTGACCCACTGCCGGTACTTTTGGGTGTTGCTCGGGAGTGGAGCCCGGGGAATCATGTCTCTCTCGCCCAGACAGACTAGGGCCATGGCGGCTGGCTCCCACTCGGTCTGGTCCTCGTTGTAGACCTCTTCTTCTTCCTCCCCTCCTTCTCCCAGGGCTGCGGCAGCGATCTGGCGGGTCGGAGGTCCGGCGATGCCGGGGCGCTGGTTCATTGGGCATTGGGGGTCACTGGCAAAGTGACCTGGCCGCTGGCATCTGTGGCAGGTAAAGTTCGGGCGAGGCCCCGGTCGTGCTGGGGGGGGCCCTCTTCGGGTCAGGGACGGTGAGGTGTTGTTCTGGGGCGACCCCCGGGGTGGACTCCGGGGCGGCGCAGGCGGGAAGTCTCGGCTCCGGTTCTGGCCTCCTCCGCCGCCTCGCTGGCGGGGGTGCCCTTGCGTGTTCCGTCCGGACTCTCCTATCGGGGTCCGGGGGACCCGGGTGCTCACCCATCGATCGGCCTCGACGGCGATTTTCCGTGGCTCGGTCAGCTTGCTGTCGAGTAGATGCTGTCTGAGCTCGACAAAGCAGTTGTTGGAGAGGTGCTCCCATACTATGAGGTCGAACAGCTGCTCGTAGGTGGTCACCTTGCTGCCCTTTATCCACCCTTCTAGCGCTCTGCTATAAAAGTTTACGTACTCCACCCATGTATTACCGGGGATCTTTTTACAGTCTCTGAATCTTTGCCGGTACATCTCAGGGGTGAGTCCATACCGGGTGAGCAGGGCGTCCTTCATGTGATCATAGGAGGACATCACGTCGTCGGCCAGATCCAGCAGGGTGTCTCTTCCTTCGCTGACGAATCTCCCCCATAGGCCGGCACCCCAATCTTTTCGGGGTATGCGGTGCGCGGCCATGGCGACTTCGTAGGCCTTAAACCACTGCTGGATGTCGTCATTTTTGTAGTACTCTTTGACGACATCCTTGGGAATGTGGACCTTCGGGTCGGCAGGAGGCGGGGGGTTTCGGACCACAGCGGCGCCAGCTTCTTCGCTCTTGGCCTTGATCTCCAGCTCTTTGAGGCCACGCTCGTGTTCGAACGTGAGTTTCTTTTCTTCCAATTCGCTCTGTCTCCGTCTTTCCTCCAGGTCTCCTTGCAGCCATAGTTGCTCAAGGGCGATTTTCTTTTCCGCTAGCTGGAGTTCTCCGTCCAGCCGGAGTCGGGTGAGCTCCAACTCGTGGAGCCGGCTTCTCTCTCGCTCTCGGGCATCTTCTGTTGGGGTTCCTTTCCTCTACGGGGGCCGCTGAGGTCCCCTGGTGCACGTCTGGGACCGGTTCACCCCCGGTCGGGGGCGGTGTCTCTCGGGCCTCCACCCATGTTTGCAGCGCTTCTTTAAAATCTTCCTTTGTACTTAGTGCGGTGGTAGCGATACCTAAGTTTTTGCAGAACTGTTTGAGTTCTTTATGTGTGTACTCCTCCAATAGTTCCTTCTGGAACTCTGCGGTCATTCCGGCTTCTTTATCGCTCATGGTTGCTGTGGTCTCTGTTAGTAGTGGGCGAGTTGCTCGCTGTACGATATGCGTCGGGTCGGATACCGTCGCCTGCCACCAATGTTAGAAAGGCGATTCCAGGGGAGACAGAAGATGTCTGACTGCCGCCCCGAAACCCACCTCTCCGTCTGGAATTGGCCGAGCGCCGTCGAGAGGACTCCTTGGCGAGGCTCCTCTCCTACTATTGTTACAGCCGAGCAATCACACCACCACAGAGAGACACCACACAAGAGTAGATTTAAGAGTCTTTATATATGGAATAAAGGCAAGGTTCTGCAACAATATGTACAGGGGGATCGTGGGATCCCAACAAAGTCTCAATGTCCGGGGAAGGGGGTAGCGGGACAGTCTTGGTACCAGCTGGTACTAGGAAACCCTGCGCACAGCTCTCAATCCTCGAGCTGGGGGGTGCCGGGAGCCGCGACAGTGTCAGCAGGGCTCCGAAGGTGGTTCAGCTAGGTCGAGCCGCGACAGCGTCAGCAGGGCTCATAGGATGGTTCAGCTTAGTAGAGCCGCGACAGCGTCAGCAGGGCTCGGCGGATGGTTCCGCTTGGCAGAGCCGCGACAGCGTCAGCAGGGCTCGGAAGATGGTTTCAGCTTGGTAGAGCCGCGACAGCAGGGCTCGGAGGATGGTTCAGCGTAGTGGAGCCGCGACAGCGTCAGCAGGGCTCAGAGGTTCCAGGTTCCAGGTTCAAGAGTTCTTATCAGGATCAGCCGCGACGAGGTCAGCAGGGCTTCGACTCCCAGATACAACTGACTTCCTGATCCAGGGCTGGCCCAGATATAGGACTGGAGTCCTTTGATGTCCGGACTCTCGCGCCTGGGGGCAGAGGGGCCGGGATGAAGGTGTCCAGACACCCAGCAGGGGGGTGGAGCCAGCGCCCAGGGAGGCCGGAGGGCGATCGATACCAGGCGTCCGGGGACGGCTGGAGGGCCATCGAAACTCCTCTCCTCCGGGATCCGCCAAGTGGCCACTTTACCACCTGGGTTGATCTTGGTGCCACGATGTCGGGGCTTCGCTGGGGCCGCGGCCGGGCCGAGGCCACGTGCTTGGGACGCGATGGGCCCAAGATGGAGTCGGGCCTGAAAGGGTGGCCCGGGGTGGTGACCGGACCTGCAGAGTTGGGGCAAGCCGGGTTCGCCGGGTTCCAGAGGGGGAGAGCCGGGGTTTGCCAGGGGGCGGCTCTCGTCGAGAGTTCGTTGAGGGTGGTGTCCGGGGGGCGGCAGCGGGTCGATGGAGAGCCGATGTCGTCCAGGGCCTGCCATGCGGGAGGAGTAGGACCACGCCACAAGACCGGGTCCAACAGCAGGTAGCACCACAGGTAGGAGCCATGCATTTGCAAAATTCAGGCACCATACATTCTTCTGTCTGCTGTAGAAGATGATACAAAGTTTGCTGGGAGGACAGTTTCTCGCCAAGGATATCTAAAGGACACCATTTGTCAGGCAGGGCCAACTGAATAAGGTTCACCATTTGCATTCCGTGTGATGTTTTGAGTGTAATCTGAGCAGAAAGTTTTTCATTTAAACAAATGCATGACATAAGTCTACTCATGACAGTATACTTCAATGAATTAAGTATAAAATTGTTACTTTAGGAAAAACATTATGCGGTAAATCCTGATGTGGCCAGACTATCTGTGTATAGAGCATTATCAAAGGACCATTGACTCTGCCCTTTTATACTCAATATAGCTGTTGGCAGCTCAGAAGGAAAAGTCTGGCTGTTTATCGAAAGCACCATAACAACACCTTGGCCTAATAATAATAAAAACGATGAAAAAGACCAAACCGTCAGGAATAATTGAAGTTAGAGCTAGCCAAAAACTCTAGTTTTGCTCATTAACCTTAACTACTCATGCTGCTGGTGCTTAAGCCCATATTCTCGGTGAGGTATAATAACTAGTGTTATTGACTTGTTTTGTGCTCAGTACAAATAGAGGGGGTAACTTTATGAATTCTAGCATTCCAGAAGGTGAATGCTCAGTATTATTGTGAGTTAACTCTGGTAATCATGTCTTACTCCAATTGTTATCTTCCTGTAAGACAAGACATCATAGATACTGTTCAACACATTGATTCAGTCTGTCTGTTTTGGCCATCAGTCTGAGGTTAATAAATGGTAGAGAGATGGACAGATGGACTTCCATATATACCCCCAGATTCATCATTGTCCTCTTTTGCGAGTCCTTAATATCGATTATTAAGGAATCGCTATTAAAGACTAGCAAAACGGGATGCATGTAGAAATCGCAATTTATTTTGCGATTTCTACTGCTTCCTTATTTGCGATTCGCTAATTGCTAATCGCAAATAAGGAATGGCTTTCCCATTCATTCCTATGGGCCTCAAGGCCCATAGGAATGAATGGGGAGTCATTCCTTAGTTGCGATTAGCAATTAGCGAATCGCAAATAAGGAAGCGATTTCAAGGGTGCCAGGTTGTCCAAAGGACACCCTGTAGCACCCCTGAAATGCAAATGTACACTGGTGTTGCACACACACATGTCCAAAGGACATGTGTGTGTGTAACATACAACTTAGAAAAATGCACTTTAGTGCATTTTTCTAAGTTTTCGCTATTTACCACGAAGTTACACTTCGCGGTAAATAGCGGCCCCATATTGCGAATTCGCAATTTTAAAAAGGTTCATGAATAGCATTTAAAGAATCTCTAATTGAGATTCCTTAAATGCGATTCTTCGCAATATAGCTATTTCTAGTATAGCGATTTTTGCATTTGGGATGATGAATCCCAAAAGCAAAAATTGCGCTCGCAAAGGGCCAGATTCTCAGAATCTGGCCCTTTGCGAGCCGATTTCAGTATGATGAATCTGGCCGCTAATCCTTTAACAAAGCAGACCAAAATCTGGATGTGAATCGAGCCCCTTTGTCAGTAATCAGAAATTGTTGAGTATCACGTAGTCAAATAATGTGTTGTACAAAAACTCATGCCAATCCTTTAGAGGTTTTTAATCCTGGCTAGGATACAAAAATTACCCATCTTGCTCTAATGACCCACAAACACCCTAATTGTAATGCACTACTGAATGTTGGGTAATTCTGCAATAAAATACATTGATGCTGTATTCCAAGGACTAGGTGGAATAAGTAATGGTTAGGTGAAATTATCACCATGTTAGCATGGCGAAGCTATTAAAGTATTAACACCTAACAACTTAATGCTATGCACACCACATTAAAAAGTAACACGTTGTGCCGTTGTGTTTACCAAGTATGGTGTGTTTTATGTAAGGTGCATTACAAATACACTAATGTGTGTTTTAGATATTAATGGTTTAACAGCATTAGAATGGAATGTGATTCAGAAGTTGATTTATTCTTTGCTTGAAGCATCCTTCTAAACTCAAAGTATGTGGTTGTCATGCAAGACCATTGCAGCTGTGGAAGTCTTGGGACTTCTACTAATTCTTCTGAAGCAGAGTATGCTCTGACAATATTTTCAGAGCATGCTCAGAAAGTAATTTATGTTTCCAATGCAAGAGTGATGTGCAAATACAGTTTTAAAATCGGACCAGAGGAGCTAACCATACGTTATGTTTTGTGCATTGAACAGGACTATGACCTCATTTTCAACTAGAGGGGTCTCTGTTGGTCAAGAAGAATATGTATATTAAAGGAACTGCACAGATGATAGAGGTGACTTCATATTACTTCTGATTTGTTCAGATCTGAAGATGAGGTCTTTTTAACTGGTTCTGAACCAATGATTGATGTGTGGATGTACATGGGTGTGTTTATCCTTAATTAAGATGAGTGTTTGAGTCTCATATAAACGCTAAGTTCAACAGAGCGTAGGAGTGTTTTCCCATTAGTAATCAGTCTTCCTCATGCCAGTATGTTCATAGCTCCACTTTTATTATCAGAATATTGGATCCAATCCAGGTACAGCCAACACTTGTTTCTCCCCATAGGGCTATTGAGCCTGGGTGTCAGGATTCACAGAGTCGCCACTGTTAGCTCTCCAAGACGACAATTCAGCCCATTGGCAATGTCCCGTTTTACTCGGGCTAATGTCTGGTTTCCCTGTTCCTCAGAGAAGCTTCGGCATTATTAGGGAAAAGCCCGAGTGAATACAGAAACTGCCTAAAAGATTGTATATAGTTCACTCCCCTTAAGATGGCCGCGTTATGTTCCGTTAGGGTGAAACTGAGTGGTGCGCCCTCTAGTGGTTGTCGGGAAGTCGCGCGCTTCTAACTGCGCACTTCAACGCAGATTTTCGTCAAAGCAGCTGTTCCTTGCCGCCGCTCCGCGTCAGAAATTCATGACGGGGGTTGTCGGAGTTAGGAACTTCAGAGAGGATGAAGATACAATTAGAGTATCTTAGAAACTAAAATTGAGTGAGAATTTCGTTTTCCGCTGAGCGCTCTCGTTGTTCTGAGAGGCGTCAGAGTTAGGAAGGAGTCACAGAACTACAGCGTTTTCGACCGCTCTATGAACTGAAGGGTCGAAGAGGTGGTTTATCAAGTTACAGCCTAACAGTTTCCTGTTTTCAGTGAAGTTCAACCACAGAGAAGATAAGTCTTCTTTTCTGGAGAGAAATTGCAGAAATGACAAGTAAGGCAATAATGCTAATGTAAATAATTGCTACAGTGCGCAGAAGCTACAGCGCTGAACTATCCAACTGAGTTTTTTCCCCAGGACATTTCCCACTTGCGCTTTCCCTATTCTTTTCCTTCCCTAACCTTCCTTCCTAGTCCCTTTTTGCGCGCAACTGAGGAAAAGCTTGGAGAACAGTTCTTCGACTTGCACCACAGAATGTAAAACCTTCCTAAAGCAGAATCCCCAAGACCACATCTAGCAGAAGGCTTCACAGGTAATAGTTTCGTACTGAGGGAGGTAGAAGAGAGATACACGGTGAGATAGAGACTAATGTTTATGTATTCTTTCACAGTTAGAAGCCGTACCAGATACTTACCAACATTAATAGAAGAGGGGCAATTACCTTGACTAGAACTGGTAGGACAAGTTTTGCTTTACCTTTAAGAAAGACTGTTAAGGAAAGAAGGTTTGTGGTATATTCTCTTTCTTCCCTCCCCTCTGTGTATTAGGCACCTCCATAGGAAGACGGCAGGAAGTTAATACGCAGTCCCTAGAAGGTGCAGGTGACAGTTGGAGCCAAGGCTTCTCTTCTCTGTCCACTTCCCCTTTCCCCCCTGCTGGTGGGCTTGCTCTTAGAAGCGAGAGTACCGGTGGAGGGGTTATTGGGACATTCGTCACTAATGCCCCAGCGAAGAATTGAAGCGCTTGACAGATTGAAGTGCCCACGTACTTCCTTCGCCCGGGCAGTATGGCTGAAGGAATGAATTTAAAAGATTTAGGGGAGATCTTAGTAGGAATACAGAGAGACTTAGGAGCAGTCCGGGAGGAGAATCAGAGTTTAAAATTAGAATTAGTGGCTTCCCGTCAAGAGACAAGATTATTAGCACTGAAGGTGGACGGGTTTGCCATGGGAAATACTGTACAGAGTCCCTCAGTTCCTAGTGCAAGTGGTTTGAGTACAGATACTAAGGCCGTTGCACAGGTAATCCATTCGGTATCCCCTTTGATTCCTTTAGCAGCCCCAGAAAGATTTTCAGGAGATCCTCAGAAGGCACAATATTTTTTGACGCAGTGTTTCCTCCATTTCATGTGCCGTCCCACCCTGTTCCCAGATGCTCAATCTAGGGTAGCGTTTATTTTATCATATTTAAGTGGGGATGCTGCCAATTGGGCTATGCCCTTGGTTAGTGAAGATGACCCCCTCCTTTGTGACTTTACTAAATTTAAAGCCGAGTTTCTCAGGATTTTTGATCGGAGAAGGATTTCTCAGGCCACCGATAACGAGTTGTTGGAATTGCGGCAAGGGTCTAAAGATCTAATTACTTACCTTACGCAGTTTAACAAATTGATCCTGGAGACCAGCTGGCCAGAGGAAAAAAGAGCAGCTTTATTTTACCGTGGTTTAAGGGATGAAATCAAGGATACGTTGGCCCAAGTTCCCAATCGACCCACAGAATTGTCAGCTCTGGTGTATTTGGTGTTGGAGCTGGATTTTCGTAATTCAGAAAGAAAAGGTGAAAAGAAGAGGGATTTTAAGATAAATTTCCCTCGCTTTGACAGAGCGAAGACTGAGAAAGGATCAGGGGGAAGTAATGAATCGGCGCCAATGCAAATAGGAACAGTCAGTGGTCCACTGAGTAAAGAAGAAGGTTGAAGAAGTTATGTTTATATTGTGGAGCTTCCGGCCATTTTGTTAAGGAATGCATCAAACGGCCCAAGACTCCGTTTAAGGGAAACGAGGTGAACCATCAGTAGGCGGAGTCGCTCTGGTGGTGAAGGAAGACAAGACGACTCAAGAACCTCACCTGATCTTAAATACTCTCCAAACTTTGACGCCTCATGTGATTATTCATGTGACGTTGCAATTTCGTGAACATCAGATCTTGGGAGTGGCCATCATGCTGGATTCAGGTGCCACTGGAAACTTTTGTGATATACGATATGCTCGTCAGATGGGAATTCGAGCTATCAGGAAAGATCGACCGGAGCCTGTACGCGCAGTAGATGGCACAAATCTGACTTCTGGACCCATCACCAGTCATACAGAAGAATTGGAGTTAACTCAAGCAGATGGTCATCGTGAGGTGTTACAATTTAATTTAATCGACGCCCCACAATTCCAACTGATTCTTGGATTACCCTGGTTAGCTCTTCATAACCCAACCATAGACTGGGAAAATCGAACAGTCAGTCTGCAATCACAATTTTGTTTATCTCACTGTTATGGTCCAACAGTGCTGGTGGAAGAACCCACACAATCTATGTTGTTGTCTTTTGGAGGTCAATCTATTGGAGCGGTTACCACTGAAGAAATTCCTTTGGAGTATCGAGATTTGGAGATGGTATTTAGTGAACAGGAAGCAGATCAGTTGCCCCCTCACCGTGCTTATGATTGCACCATTGATTTGGAACCAGGGGCAGTTCTCCCTTGTAACCGGATCTATGCTCTTACGGAAGCGGAAAATGAACACCTTAAAGAATACTTGGATCGATATTTGGCAAATGGGTTTATTAGACCTTCCCAGTCACCGGTATCATCGCCGCTGTTCTTCATTCCGAAGAAGCAAGAAGGAAGCTTGAGAACCTGTATTGATTATCGCGCTCTAAATCAGATCACCATCAAGAATAGATATCCGTTACCGCTGATTTCCGTCTTGTTGGATCAAATAAAAGAAGCCCAAATTTTCACTAAACTTGATTTGCGGGGAGCTTATCATTTGGTCCGTATGAAGGAAGGACATGAATGGAAGACCGCTTTTCGAACTTAGGGGTCGATTAGGATCGCGGACGGACTTGAGTCCGTCCGCGACCCCTGAGGAGGAGGGAACGTCCGCATGGGCTGCGGCGTTCCCTCCGATCTGATTAGGATGTGACCGCCAGGGTGGCGGTCACATCCTCTATCTCTAACATTGCGGTGGGTGCAGCTTCAAGCTGCACCCGCCCCAATGTAAAAAATGCATGCACAGCATTTGCGTGCACAAAGCGGCAGGCACCGCGCGGTGCCTGCTGCATTGTGCACGCAAATGCAGGGGGGTACCATAGGTACCCCCCATGTGCACCCACCACCACCCCTTCACCCAGGGGGCCCGCAACGGGCCCCCGAAGTGAAGGTCCGTATGCTTTTCCATGGCGGCAATGCCGCCGTGGAAAAGCATATTTACACACACATCATGATATGGCGGACGGTGTCTCATAGACACCGCCTGCCATGTTATAGCTTTTCCGCCGCGGTCGGAAGCCGACCGCGGCGGAAAAGCGGCGGACGGAATTCCAGACCCAGCAGCCATCCTAATTTGGCGGTGGGTCTTTGGAGTCTCCGCCGCGGTTTTTCCGCATCCTCCAGGCCGGCGGACACTTCCGCCGGCCCGGAGGATGCGGAAAAACCGCCATCCTAATCGGCCCCCAAGTTTGGTCTTTTCGAATACTGTGTTATGCCATTCGGCCTTTGCAATGCCCCCGCGGTGTTCCAGCATTTCATCAATGACATCATGAGTGATTTGATTGATAAGATTGCAATCATCTATCTGGATGACATTTTAATTTATTCCCAGAGCACCCAGGAACACTCTCGGCATGTGCGGTTGGTTTTGGAACGTTTGCAGTCTAATCATCTGTTTGTCAAACTAGAAAAATGTGTGTTTCATGCTTCCAAGGTTGAGTTTCTAGGATTTGTTATCTCCCCTCAGGGGGTTACGATGGATCCAGGGAAGGTGAAAGCGGTGGAGGATTGGCCAGCACCGAAAAATGTTAAAGAAATTCAAAGGTTTTTGGGCTTTCCCAATTTTTACCGACGATTTATTCAGGGATTCTCTCAGTTGATTGCTCCCATCACAGGTCTTCTAAAGAAAGGAGTCAAATTTGAGTGGACTACCGAGACCAATACAGCCTTTTTAGCTTTGAAGAACAGATTTGTCTCAGCCCCCATTCTCTTGCATGCTGATCCTGCCGAACCTTTTTACTTGGAAGCAGATGCTTCGGATCGAGCGATTGGGGGAGTTCTTTCTCAGCACCACTCAGCCACCGGGCAACTTCACCCAATTGCTTACCGTTTGAGATAACTGAATTGCGCTGAGTTGAATTACACCATCACTGAGAAAGAGTTATTAGCAGTGAAAGATGCCTTCGAGGATTGGAGACATTACTTGCTTGGAGCACGGCATACGGTTACTGTCTTTTCGGATCACAAGAATTTACAGTTCTTAAAAACTGCCAAGACCTTAACGCCACGACAGCTTTGTTGGTCTCTTTATTTTGCAGATTTTGATTTTGTGATTACCTATCGGCCATGTCCTAAGAATGGGAAAGCGGATGCATTGTCCCGATTGAATACTGAAGAATCCGAACATACAGTGGAAGCGAGACCAATAATTCCTGAAGCCAAGATAGTGTGTACTCTTTCTTTAGACAACTTCCAGGAAGAAGTTCGTAAGAGCTTATCTACAGAGGACATTCAGCTGTGGGTCCAACAGGGAGAAGAAAGACATTGTCGGCAGCAGCTACCCTATTTTAAAGAGGCCTTATATCTTCCTACGACCATCTTACAAGAAAAAGCCTTACAGAGCTGCCATGATCATCCGCTGGCTGGTCACAAAGGTATTGCAAAGACCCAGGAGTTGGTGCAGCGTTATTTTTGGTGGCCTGGGATGTCTACTCACATCAAAAACTACGTACAGTCTTGTGAGTGATGTGCTCGAAGTAAGTCTAGTAGACAGGCTCCACAAGGATTATTGCAGCCCCTGCCCACCCCAACTAATCCCTGGCATAATATTTCTTTGGACCTCATAGTAGATCTGTCTTTAAGTAAGGGATTTGATACGATATTGGTGATTGTAGATACCTTCACAAAAATGAGTCATTTCATCCCAATGTCAGGCACTCCAACGGCAGCTGAGTTGGCCCGCGCCTTCAGTGAAAATATTGTGAAAATTCATGGGGTCCCCAAGGTAGTGGTTTCTGATCGGGGCCCTCAGTTTATTTCTCACTTCTGGCGGGCGTATCTGAAAGGGTTGGGAATCGAGAGTAGGTTGTCCACTAGCTACCACCCCGAGTCAGATGGGCAGACAGAAATAACCAATCAGGAATTAGAACAGTACCTGAGACTGTTTTTGATAGATCAAGGCGGGGAGTGGTCAGATAAATTGTGGATGGCTGAGTTTGCTTGCAATAATGCGAAGAGTGCTTCTACAGGGTACTCTCTGTTTTATTTAAACTTCGGTCGGCATCCAAACTTCTTCGTAACACAGGAGGAGTTAGGGGTTCCTGCAGCTAAGAGTTTACTCACTGACCTGAGCTCCTTACATAAATCTGCAGAACAAAATCTGATCAAAGCTAAATCCTCCTACAAAAGATTTGCAGATACACATAGACAAGTTGCCCCACAATATCAGGTAGGAGATCAGGTGTGGTTGTCCACTAAGAATCTCCATTTGAAGGGTAACAGGAAGTTCCAACCGAGATTTGTGGGTCCTTATCAAGTAGACAAGGTGTTAGGACCAGTTACAGTACGTTTGAAACTACCAGCTAAGATAGGTATTCATCCAGTTTTCCATGTGTCCTTACTGAAAAAGATCAAATCACCCATGCGGCTAAGTAAACCTCCAGACCCACTTAACATTCAAGGACATACTGAATATGAGGTAAAAGACATTTTAGATTCCAAGTACCACGAAGGGAAATTTAAGTATTTAGTGGATTGGAAGGGTTATGGCCCAGAGGAGAGGTCCTGGGAACCTGTTGCTAATATCCATGCCCCTCAACTGCTAAAACGTTTTCATTCCAGATTTCCACTCAAACCAGGACCGATGAATCGGTCCTTGAGAGGGGGTACTGTCAGGATTCACAGAGTCGCCACTGTTAGCTCTCCAAGACGACAATTCAGCCCATTGGCAATGTCCCGTTTTACTCGGGCTAATGTCTGGTTTCCCTGTTCCTCAGAGAAGCTTCGGCATTATTAGGGAAAAGCCCGAGTGAATACAGAAACTGCCTAAAAGATTGTATATAGTTCACTCCCCTTAAGATGGCCGCGTTATGTTCCGTTAGGGTGAAACTGAGTGGTGCGCCCTCTAGTGGTTGTCGGGAAGTCGCGCGCTTCTAACTGCGCACTTCAACGCAGATTTTCGTCAAAGCAGCTGTTCCTTGCCGCCACTCCGCGTCAGAAATTCATGACGGGGGTTGTCGGAGTTAGGAACTTCAGAGAGGATGAAGATACAACTAGAGTATCTTAGAAACTAAAATTGAGTGAGAATTTCGTTTTCTGCTGAGCGCTCTCGTTGTTCTGAGAGGTGTCAGCGTTAGGAAGGAGTCACAGAACTACAGCGTTTTCGACCGCTCTATGAACTGAAGGGTCGAAGAGGTGGTTCATCAAGTTACAGCCTAACAGTTTCCTGTTTTCAGTGAAGTTCAACCACAGAGAAGATAAGTCTTCTTTTCTGGAGAGAAATTGCAGAAATGACAAGTAAGGCGATAATGCTAATGTAAATAATTGCTACAGTGCGCAGGAGCTACAGCGCTGAACTATCCAACTGAGTTTTTTCCCCAGGACATTTCCCACTTGCGCTTTACCTATTCTTTTCCTTCCCTAACCTTCCTTCCTAGTCCCTTTTTGCGCGCAACTGAGGAAAAGCTTGGAGAACAGTTCTTCGACTTGCACCACAGAATGTAAAACCTTCATTAAGCAGAATCCCCAAGACCACATCTAGCAGAAGGCTTCACAGGTAATAGTTTCGTACTGAGGGAGGTAGAAGAGAGATACACGGTGAAATAGAGACTAATGTTTATGTATTCTTTCACAGTTAGAAGCCGTACCAGATACTTACCAACATTAATAGAAGAGGGGCAATTACCTTGACTAGAACTGGTAGGACAAGTTTTGCTTTACCTTTAAGAAAGACTGTTAAGGAAAGAAGGTTTGTGGTATATTCTCTTTCTTCCCTCCCCTCTGTGTATTAGGCACCTCCATAGGAAGATGGCAGGAAGTTAATACGCAGTCCCTAGAAGGTGCAGGTGACAGTTGGAGCCAAGGTTTCTCTTCTTTGTCCACTTCCCCTTTCCCCCCCTGCTGGTGGGCTTGCTCTTAGAAGCGAGAGTACCGGTGGAGGGGTTATTGGGACATTCGTCACTACTGCCCCTGCGAAGAATTGGAGCACTTGACACTGGGGCTTTCTCAAGGCTGTATCAATCAAAGAAGATAAACAAAGAGAAAACAGTCTTAATTCTCGATTCTGTTTTAGTGCGGAGCCATCACCAAAAGTGGAATTGAGGAAAGAAAGAAATGAGGAAAGAAATGTCCTACTTTGTGCAAGGTTAACACGATGACTCAATTGCGGATGCAAAAAAGTTAGTTTTAAAGTTTCTCCGTCAGACTTATGGTTATAATCTTGGTGAAAAAAGTCAAAGTAAGATTAACAGTGAAAAAAGGTGATTTAAAGGAGGTCTTTTTCTAGGTTGTTATACATTACCATGTGTGTCTTAGGTCTGGTTGGTTGTGAGCGAGGCTTAGTCAAGGGCTCAGTCAGTGTAGGTGCTTAGTACATTGCATGCATTGAAGCTTATTTTGGAGATATTACTAAATACTAGTCTTTTTGATAAGTGCTGTAATTAGTATATCATGCAGTCAGAAAGAATATAGTCAACATGTGACTGGCATACCTTCTAACTTTACACAGATTAATCTCTCCATTTCCTGAATAATTATTGAATAACATTTGTGTGTATATATATATATATATATATAAAAAAATATATATATATATATCAATTCCACAGTCCTGAAGCACGCAAGCACAGAGGCAAACGCCAGAGCAGGTACAGACCACAACAAGGGATGGTGTAAATTAAAGTGCCTTTATTCCAAGTTCGATAGCAGCATGACACGTTTCGCCCAGGAAACCCGGACTTGATCACATGACATGTCCAGAGAACATGTGGTTTAAATACTGTGATCATCACTTTCTGGCCCCGCCTTATTGTAAGAAAACAAAAGAAATACTACGCAATCCTTTTACATAGCATTCAGCATCAGAAAGAATAGTCAGACTAATTTTACAGGCATTGTAACCATAGAAGCTGTGTGTATTATATACAATTGCCATATTAGATGAACTCATCAACTCTCCACTTAAGAGAGAAAATATACAGGCTCCAGTTTGAATTTCAACCAAAGAGGATGCATGACGAGTTGATCCAGAAAAATATAAATATAGCAGCAATAACAATGTAGGGCAAGTGCCCTAATAAATAAGTCTGGCTAAAATTATTAACAATAAGTTCATCAATGTTAAATTAACTCAAAGGGGCCAACAGGTACATATCACAATGTATAAAAAACCACTATATACAAAAAGTGCAAGAATAGTGCAACTATAAAATCATATCAAGTATGAAGAGAGCATTTCAGGTATAAGCAGCATACGCTTACTGATTAGTGTGAAAAGTGCAAGTGCAAAAAAGTTCCTCATTGTGTTAAATCTGGCTAATTCCAGATTCATTCATTTGATTAGCAGCAAAAAAACTTTTTCATAAAGTGCATACAATGCATTTCATTCAGAGACCCCATAGTTGCAGTATAGAGATCATTCGCCGATACCATAGTCTATTTGCAGGTTTCAAGATTATTGACTTTAAAAAAAATACTAAGTTAATTCACCATTTATTAAAGCCCATTAGATATAAAAAGTCATCCTCAGCACATATAAAAACTGGTAAAACCATAAATATAGTAAAACCAATATAAAATCTTGCTTTTAAGAACAAGGCAATAAGAGATTGAACTAAAACCCCATGGTACCACAATAAATATACATCATATTGTGTGCAAATATGTGGAAGTATTAAACAGGACTTACTAATACTCAGAACAACTTCTAGAAAGATTCATAGTGCAAAAATACAACTAGTCTAATGGAATTTATAAGAAGTTATGTAAGTCCTCCCCCATATTCAGACCATGCAGGATTTTACTGTTAAGAAGTACTATATAGTAACTCTCCAATTGTCTCAATTTCTTTTCTCTGTCTCCTCCTCTTTTAGAGAGAGGAACCGCGTCAATTACAAAATATTTTAAGTCGTTAAGATTGTTGTTATGGACTAACTTGAAAGGACGCGCCATTGGACAGCTGGAGTCGGAATTCACTATAGCCCGCAGGTGTTATAAGATGCGGTTGTATACCTGGAGCTTAGTGCTCCCAATGTATTGCAGTTTACAAGGGAGGACCAAAAGCCAGGAGTTGAATTTCTGAAGTGTTTAAATCCAGATCTGTGAGATTAATTACTGTATTCTCATTATTTTTTTAGTTTTTAAGATTATTTTCTTTATTTTTTTCTCTTTTTTCATTTCCAACATTTAGCGAAACCTCATTTTCTTTATCTTTTTCTTCTTCCGTGGTGCGAGTAGAGATAATATTTAATATTGATTTGCTTGAGGATTCCCTTTCCCTCTTTTCTTTTTCATGAAACGGCCTCCGCTTCCTTCTTTCTTTGCGGCACTTGTTGCGGTTGTGGCACCTTTCGCTTGTTGCGTGCCACTCGATCTTAGAGTATTGCGACGATCTTCTATCATAAACCCCAATTCTTCTGACGGGGTAAAGCTACTGGCATTGGCTTGTTGATCATCATTCTCATCTTCTGAGCCTATACTGCTATATATAGAGCTTAGATCCATGTCGGATAATGCTGGAGCAATAGATACTTGAACCTGAGATGTTTGGGATAAGGGTAAAAGCTGGTGAAAGCTTTTCTCTTTACCGATTCAAATTTCTTTGAGAGAGTGAATATTTTACCATTGTCATAATCGGACTTGTCTCTTGCAAATTTAAAAGCTTTGCGTGTTTTTATAGTGCTCTCATGTTTTTCCAAGCGCTTTTTTATTTCCTCATGTCCCTTAGTATTAGCCTCTTGTTGTTCCATTGCATTTAGTTCCGAATTCAATGCCTCTATCTGGGCCAATATTTCGACCCTGTCGATTTCTGCATACTTCACCAAGATACATTCCATGTTCATTGAGGCTTCTAAATTATTAAAGGCCCACTCCTTAAGCATGAGGGGATTAGAGTTTTAAAACGAGGGCGCTGAGGCGGGGTTATTAATTGACTGTGCATGGCAGCGCTTACATCGTTTTCACGCCACTGAAGAAAGGTTATCCCTGAAACTCGTGTCGAAAGAATCATCTGATGTCCGGTTTCCTGAACGGGTGCCTGCTGGCAAGCACTCAATAAAGATTTGTGAGCTTCATCAGACTTTGTGTGGCCTCACCTTAAATTGGGCTACTGTGTGTTTGGATTAATTAACGGCCGGTCCCGGTCGGGAGGAAAGGCCCACTGCTTCACATAGCGGGCCGTGACTGCACCATTGGGTGCGGCAGAATCGGGACGAAGAAGGCAGACACTGGTGCAGGTCAGTGCCTGCTTTGGCTCTTATTGACTGCTACAAAGCGGGGCAGGTCCTTTCAAGACTTTGCACATCAGTTTATATACGTTTTATTCAACGTTGATAGCGCGCCCACTTGGGAAAATTGAAATGCACTACGACACCCAGAAGGCCCTAGGACCACGCCCACTGAGGCGGGGTTATTAATTGACTGTGAATGGCAGTGCTTACATCATTTTCACGCAACTGAAGAAAGGTTATCCCTGAAACGCGTCTGTCGAAAGAATCATCTGATGTCCTGTTTCCTGAATGGGTGCCTGCTGGCAAGCACTCAATAAAGATTTGTGAGCTTCATCAGACTTTGTGTGGCCTCACCTTAAATTGGGCTCCTGTGTGTTCGGATTGATTAACGGCCGGTCCCGGTTGGGAGGAAAGGCCCACTGCTTCACACAGCGGACCTGTGACTGCACCATTGGGTGTGGCAGAATCGGGACGAAGAAGGCAGACACCGGTGCAGGTCGGTGCCTGCTTTGGCTCTTATTGACTGCTACAAAGCGGGGCAGGTCCCTTCAAGACTTTGCACATCAGTTTATATATGTTTTATTCAACGTTGATAGCGTGCCCACTTGGGAAAATTGAAATGCACTACGACACCCAGAAGGCCCTAGGACCACGCCCACTGAGGCAGGGTTATTAATTGACTGTGCATGGCAGCGCTTACATCGTTTTCATGCCACTGAAAAAAGGTTATCCCTGAAACGCGTCTGGCAAAAGAATCATCTGATGTCCTGTTTCCTGAATGGGTGTCTGCTGGCAAGCACTCAATAAAGATTTGTGAGCTTCATCAGACTTTGTGTGGCCTCACCTTAAATTGGGATCCTGTGTGTTTGGATTGATTGACGGCCGGTCCCGGTCGGGAGGAAAGGCCCACTGCTTCACACAGCGGACCCGTGACGGCACCATTGGGTGTGGCAGAATCGGGACAAAGAAGGTAGACACCGGTGCAGGTCGGTGCCTGCTTTAGCTCTTATTGACTGCTACAAAGCGGGGCAGGTCCCTTCAAGACTTTGCACATCAATTTATATATGTTTTATTCAACGTTGATAGCGCGTCCACTTGGGAAAATTGAAATGCACTACGACACCCAGAAGGCCCTAGGACCACGCCCACTGAGGCGGGGTTATTAATTGACTGTGCATGGCAGCGTTTACATCGTTTTCACGCAACTGAAGAAAGGTTATCCCTGAAACGCGTCTGTCGAAAGAATCATCTGATGTCCTGTTTCCTGAATGGGTGCCTGCTGGCAAGCACTCAATAAAGATTTGTGAGCTTCATCAGACTTTGTGTGGCCTCACCTTAAATTGGGCTCCTGTGTGTTTAGATTGATTAACGGCCGGTCCCAGTCGGGAGGAAAAGCCCACTGCTTCACACAGCGGACCCGTGACTGCACCATTGGGTGCGGCAGAATCGGGATGAAGAAGGGAGACACTGGTGCAGGTTGGTGCCTGCTTTGGCTCTTATTGACTGCTACAAAGCGGGGCAGGTCCCTTCAAGACTTTGCACATCAATTTATATATGTTTTATTCAACGTTGATAGCGCGCCCACTTGGGAAAATTGAAATGCACTACGACGCCCAGAAGGCCCTAGGACCACACCCACTGAGGCGGGGTTATTAATTGACTGTACATGGCAGCGCTTACATCGTTTTCACGCCACTGAAAAAAGGTTATCCCTGAAATGCATCTGGCGAAAGAATCATCTGATGTCCTGTTTCCTGAATGGGTGCCTGCTGGCAAGCACTCAATAAAGATTTGTGAGCTTCATCAGACTTTGTGTGGCCTCACCTTAAATTGGGCTCCTGTGTGTTTGGATTTATTAACGGCCGGTCCCGGTCGGGAGGAAAGGCCCACTGCTTCACAAAGTGGACCCTTGACTGCACCATTGGGTGCGGCAGAATCGGGACGAAGAAGGCAGACACCGGTGCAGGTCGGTGCCTGCTTTGGCTCTTATTGACTGCTACAAAGCAGGGCAGGTCCCTTCAAGACTTTGCACATCAGTTTATATATGTTTTATTTAACGTTGATAGCGCGCCCACTTGGGAAAATTGAAATGCACTACGACACCCACAAGGCCCTAGGACCACGCCCACTGAGGCGGGGTTATTAATTGACTGTGCATGGCAGCGCTTACATCGTTTTCACGCCACTGAAGAAAGGTTATCCCTGAAACGCGTCTGGCGAAAGAATCATCTGATGTCCTGTTTCCTGAATGGGTGCCTGCTGGCAAGCACTCAATAAAGATTTGTGAGCTTCATCAGACTTTGTGTGGCCTCACCTTAAATTGGGCTCCTGTGTGTTTGTCGCACAAGGCCTGGATAATGATTTTTGTGCCTTGAAACTAAGTTGCTACACACTATGATTTTATTTGTACTTCACTTGTCGAACTGACAGAAATAATGAATTAGTTCCCATCAGCAGCCATCTGGCTAGCAGAATACACATGTTCATTTTGGCAGCTCCTCACGTTTGAATTACTCTCAATACATCCAGCCCTATGATAACTGATAACTTAACATTACAATGTATTTATACAGAAAACATGGGAGGTGATGGACGCCATGAATGTTCAGAATGGAATGGTTACAACGTATTTCAAATGCTGCGCTATATATTTTCAATGTGGATACATTTGCATATTCAGAACAGTATGTTGGCTGCACTGAGCAGTTTTAGCATTGTGAACTTTTCTACGATCGGTTCAGCAGCTTGTGTAGTAGTATGCTTTCCATTTTTATGCATTAGGCACTATATAATCAAAGTATAACATGGCGTCTGTCAGATTGATAAAGGCTGTCAAAGCTGAAACGCGTCTCTTCTTCACATGCTGGGTCGTGAGGTGCCCTTTTATTAAAAGAAGCTGTAAACATACAACCCTCGTGTATGTACCTTTTTCCTACTGGAGTAAGGATTGTGTGTGTGTGTGTGTATATATATATATATATATATATTCACTGAAAAAACCATAGGTTTCAGGAGTTATATAGTTAGGAATTAGCTTTTACAAAACCTTTGAAATTCACTCAAAAAACCATAAGTTTTAGTGGTGTTATAGTTAGCTGGACATTTTACTCATACAAAACCATTGAAATTGCTCCTATATAGTTAGTTGTACTAAGTATATATCGCGCACCCGCAATCCACTGCTGATGATGTCACATATTAGATCATTCATGACCTGGTCAGTGACATCACTGATGACATCTCAAATGACATCACTGATGACATCATCCAGTGAATGTGGTTTGGTTCGTTATTTAAATATGCATTATATATATAGCAATTTGCATTGAAGAATTAGTGGATATATAAATAAATATTTGGATGGAGGATTTAGTAGCAGTGTAATTGACTGTTTACTTGATCAATTTATAATGTCTCACTAAATATAGTGGATAGTGACTAAACTGTGTGAATATCTGTATCACTTTGTCAGTTGTTGTGTAAACTGATTCTACAGTTGGTTACTAGCTATGTGAAAGTCTATATTCGTTAATGATTAGTTAACTGAGTATTTGTATGGGAGTGTGAAAGTGTGTGTGGTTCGGTGGGGGGGGGGTGTGACTGTCCAAAGATGTGTGAATAGTTGATTCAGTAGATATATGAAGTTAAAACTACATGTTCTAACAGTTTGGGTGAGGGAATCTCTTTATGGGTGTGGTGATGAGCAAATATATTTCTCAAAGGTACAGGTCCAACAAACTAGAAAAATAAAAGGCAGTGTATGTGTCAGTTGTTGTATATAAATAAGTATACATAAGACACAATGATTGTGTGAGTGACTGTATGGATAACTGTATACTTGTAATAATGATTTTATAATTCACTAAGTATGACTTACTATCTAAATGAATAGAAGAAGTGGTGTTTGTATAAGTGTTTTGCTAAGTAAATATGTAAGTATGATCCATTGTTTGCATAAGTGAGTAGGATGACTTCATATGTGAATAGGATGCGTGCTGTTGTTTAATGTCGATATAGATGTATAAGTATTTTTGATAGTGTTCTATTGTTCATTGACAGCATGTATGAGTGAATCCATAGGTAAGGGATTAGATGTGTGTATACATGTATGATTCACTGAGTGGATTTTTAGATACTTGTATTGCTGTGACAATGGATTTAAATATGATACTCTGTATTTTACAAAGAGTGATGAAAAATTGTAATAGTGTATAAAAAGGTGTATGTGATTGTCACATGGATGATGTCATCAGTGATGTCCTTTGAGATGTCATCAGTGATGTCACTGACCATGTCATGAATGATCTAATATGTGACATCATCAGCAGTGGATTGCGGGTGCGCGATATATACTTAGTACAACTAACTATATAGGAGCAATTTCAATGGTTTTGTATGAGTAAAATGTCCAGCTAACTATAACACCACTAAAACTTATAGTTTTTTGAGTGAATTTCAAAGGTTTTGTAAAAGCTAATTCCTAACTATATAACTCCTGAAACCTATGGTTTTTTCAGTGAATTTCAAAGGTTTTTTTAAATGCTAATTCCTAACTATATAAGGCCTGAAACCTATGGTTTTTTTCAGTGAATTTCAAAGGTTTTTTAAAATGATAATTCCTAACTATATAAGGTCTGAAACCTACGTTTTTTTCAGTGAATTTCAAAGGTTTTTTAAATGCTAATTCCTAACTATATAAGGCCTGAAACGTATGGTTTTTTCAGTGAATTTCAAAGGTTTTTTAAATGCTAATTCTATTAGCGGATAACGTTTAAATATATTAATATCCTAGTGGGACCACCTGAGCAGCCCTAGGGGGTCATGGTGTTTCTACCCTGCCCCCTTTTTGTGTTCTACACGTTTGTTTGTCTGCTTTCTTGTGCCTAATTCCTAACTATATAAGGCCTGAAACCTATGTTTTTTTCAGTGAATTTGCAAGGTTTTTTAAATGCTAATTCCTAACTATATAAGGCCTGAAACCTATGGTTTTTTTCAGTGAATTTGCAAGGTTCTTTTTTAAATGCTAATTCCTAACTATATAAGGCCTGAAACCTATGGTTTTTTCAGTGAATTTCAAAGTTTTTTTTAATGCTAATTCCTAACTATATAAGACCTGAAAGCCCACCAGGAATCTCCAGTATGCACCAGGGGACTGCATTGCAGAGAGGTGTAATTAAGCCACGGCCCTTTTTACACCTCTCTGCAACGCAGCCCCCGTGCATGTTTGAAGAGGGGGAACTCATTCCCCCTGCATACTGGGGGCCCTTGGGGGCCAACTAGCCCACCTGGAACCTCCAGGGGGCTGCATTGCAGAGGTGTAATGAGGCTATGTCCCTTGTTACACCTCTCTGCAACGCAGCCGCCTGGCGCGTTTGCAGAGGGGGAACTAATTCCCTTGCATAATGGGGGTCCCTGGGGGCCAACTAGCCCACCAGGAGCCTCCAGTATGCGCCAGATGGCTGCATTGCATAGAAGTGTAATGAGGCCACACCCTTTTATACACCTCTCTGCAACGCAGCCCCCGTGCATGTTTGAAGAGGGGGAACTAATTCCCCTTGCATACTGGGTGTCCCTGGCAGCCATCTTGTGCCTTGTTCGAACCAAGGCACAAGAAAGCAGTGAAACAAAGGTGTGAAACTCGCAAAGGGGCCAGAGTAGAAACACCCTGACCCCCTAGGCCTGCTCAGGGGGTCCCACAAGGACCCCCAAGGCAAAAAAAATAGTATATATATATTTTTTTAAAGTTGCGGGGTACAAAAAAAACAATAAAAAAATATAAAACAACAATAAGAATAAAAAAAACAGTTCTTTTCAGAACTACCTCCAATTTATATAAAAATGCTACATTTTAAAAAAACTCTGTCTTTCTTTTTTTCTCCAGGGTACGCGTACCGGTACGTGTACCGATACGTGTACCGGGGCGCGCACCCCCTCAAAAAAAATAAATAAATAATGAGTGTGTGTGTGAGTGGTGTGTGTGTGTGGGGGGGTGGGTGTGGGGTGTGTGTGTGTGGGTGTGTGGGTGTGTGTGGGGGTGTGTGTGGGTGTGTGTGGGGGTGAGGAATGTGTGTGTGGGTGTGGGTGTGGGTGTGTGTGTGGGTGAGGTGTGTGTGTGGGGTGTGTGTGTGTGTGTGTGGGGTGAGTGAGGTGTGTGTGGGTGGGGGTGTGTGGGGTGTGTGGGTGTAGGTGGGGGTGAGGGGGTGTATGGTGTGTGTGTGTGGTGTGTGTGTGTGGGGGGGTGGGGGGGTATGTGTGTGGGGGGGTATGTGTGTGGGGTGTGTGTGTGTAGGATGTGTGGGTGTGGGTGTGGGGTGTGTGTGTGGGTGTGTGTGTGTGGGGGGGGCTTGGGTGTGTGTGTGTGAGAGGAGTGTGTGCGTGTGTGTGTGTGAGGTGTGTGTCAGAGATATGTGTGTGGGGGGAAGGGGTGAGGTGTGTGTGGGGGATGTGTGGGGTGTGTCTGTGAGGTGTGTGTGTGTGTGTGGGGGTGAGGTGTGGGTGGGGGTGTGTGGGTGTAGGTGGGGGTGTGGGTGTGTAAGGTGTGGGTGTGTGGGGTGTTTGGGTGTGGGTGGAGGTGTGGGTGTATGAGGTATGTGTGTGGGGTGTATGTGGGGGGGGGTGGGTGTGGGGTGTGTGTGTGTGGGGTGTGTGTGTGTGGGGTATGTGTGTGGGGCAACCCCTCAAAAAAGAAAAAAATAATAAGTGGGGGGGGGTGGGGTGTGTGTGTGGGGGGGTATGTGTGTGGGGTGTGTGTGTGTAGGATGTGTGGGTGTGTGTGTGGGGAGTGTGTGTGGGTGTGTGTGTAGGGGTGTGTGTGTGAGGAGTGTGTGTGTGGGTGGGTGTGTGTGTGTGAGAGGTGTGTGTGTGGTGTGTGTGTGTGTGTGTGTGGTGTGTCAGAGGTGTGTGTGTGTGTGGGGGAGGGGTGAGGTGTGTGTGGGAATGTGTGTGGTGTGTCTGTGAGGTGTGTGTGTGTGGGGGGAGTGAGGTGTGTGTGGGTAGGGGTGTGTGGGGTGTGTGGGTGTAGGTGGGGGTGTGGGTGTGTAAGGTGTGTGTGTGGGTGTTGGGGGTGTTTGGGTGTGGGTGGAGGTGTGGGTGTGTGAGGTATGTGTGGGGGGTGTGTGTGGGAGGGGTGGGTGTGGGGTGTGTGTATGTGGGGGTATGTGTGTGGGGTGTGTGTGTGTATGAGTAAAATGTTCAGCTAACTATAACTGGTGTCAAACCTATGGTTTTCTCAGTGTATTTAATAGGTTTTTTAAATGCTAATTCCTAACTATAACTGGTGTGAAACCTATGGGTTTTTTCAGAGAATTTCATAGGTTTTTTAAGTGCTAATTCCTAACTATAGCTGGTGTGAAACCTATGGTTTTTTCAGTGAATTTCAAAGGTTTTTTAAATGCTAATTCCTAACTATATAAGGCCTGAAACCTTTGTTTTTTTCAGTGAACTCGCAAGGTTTTTTAAATGCTAATTCTATTAGCGGATAAAATGTATATATGTTAATATCCGTATGGGACCACCTGAACAGCCCTAGGGGGGGGGGGGTCAGAGTGTTTTTACAAGGCCCCCAAATCTTTTTTTTTTTCTTGTAAAAAAATGAGGTACGCGCACCGGTACGCGCACCGCGTGCGTACCGGTACGCGCACCGGTACGCGTACCATAAGCGTACCCCGCAATTTTTTTTTTTTGGTCCTTGTGGGACCCCCTGACCAGGCCTAGGGGGTGAGGATGCTTCTACCCTGCCCCCTTTTTGAGTTCTACACGTTTGTTTTTCTGCTTTCCTGTGCCTCAGTCTACCGAGGCACAAGATGGCTGCCAACAGTTTCTGTTTTGGAGTGTTGACAGACATTGGCAGCCAATCAGAATGCAGCTCGCGCACTAGAGGTACGCGTACCGTAAGCGTACGGGTAAGCTTACGGGTAAGCTGCCATAGATATATACATTTTTTTGAACCTAAATTACTCAAAATCCACTGGAGCACATATCTAGAGACATAGCAAAGGCACATCGGGCTACCAGTCCCTACAATTTTGCCAAGTTTGGTGAAAATCCATTCAGCCGTTCGAGCTAAAAGTGCGACCGACCGCCCTATGGAAATTAACATGGGGAAAACATGTTTTGGGACCCCCCTTTTATCTCAGCCCCCGCTTGACTAATCCCCCCCAAACTTTCAGGGAAAGACCGGAGCGCCGCGAGGCAAAGTTGCTGAAAAATTCAGGCAGATTCCTCAACCGGCGCCAAAGTTATTCCCAATAGAATGTTGCGATTTCCCTATGGAAATCAATCCTAACTATATATACCTACTGGCGACCGCCAGTAGGTAATATATATATATATATATATATCTCCAAGTACCTTCCTCCACAAAAAGAAAGACGAGGCCACAGCAGGGGAACCATATGGAGCAGGCTTTATTAAGGTAACACCCGTCCCGGCGAATGCATTTCGGCATGTGTGCTTTCCTCAGTGCCCGGGGTGTTTGTAAGGATGCAGGCGCCAATGTACAGGTTTAAATACCCTGCCCCATCCTTAGTGCTCAATACTCCCTCCGCCCCTCTCAGGTGAAATACATTCGCATTTGCCTCCCGATGGACGCCCTGTTCCCGGCGCCTACAGGTCCCAGAATGCAGTTCGTTGATTTGGTAGGCATTGCGGGGGTGGAGGAGAATATGAGTTGAAATATAGCTGAAGCCCCCAAAGTTAGAGTGTCCCAAACATTCGGCCTGCTCCTCAGGTCCCCTAACCGAAGCAACCTCCAAATGATGGGGATCCTTACAGCGGGGGCAAGGGAACAATTCGCCTCACCCTACGTGCAGTCAATGACTGCCACACCGCTCCATGACTTCCCTGGCTTGAAGGTGGGCCTCAGTAAATCCAGTATCCTGGAAACAGCAACAGTTCCGCCGAGGCAGAGGCCAGTGAAACTGAGGCCAGCTTGGTGCCGCGGGGGCCACGTTAGCGTGGCACTGGTGATCGCGCTGAAAATTTCCAAGTGCCTTCCTCCGCAAAAAGAAAGACGAGGCCACAGCAGGGGAACCATATGGAGCAGGCTTTATGAAGGTAACACCCGTCCCGGCGAATGCATTTCGGCATGTGTGCCTTCCTCAGCGCCCCGGGTATTTGTAAGGATGCAGGAGCCAATGTACAGGTTTAAATACCCCGCCCCATCCTTAGTGCTCAATACTCCCTCCGCCCCTCTCAGGTGAAATCCATTCGCATTTGCCTCCCGATGGACGCCCTGTTCCCGGCGCCTACAGGTCCCAGAATGCAGTTTGTTGATTTGGTAGGCATTGCGGGGGTGGAGGAGAATATGGGTTGAAATATAGCTGAAACCCCCAAAGTTAGAGTGTCCCGAACATTCGGCCTGCTCCTCAGGTCCCCTAACCGCAGCAACCTCCAAGTGATGGGGATCCTTATAGCGGGGGCAAGGGAACAATTCGCCTCGCCAAAACGTGCAGTCAATGACTGCCACACCGCTTCATGACTTTCCTGGCTTGAAGGTGGGCCTCAGTAAATCCAGTATCCTGGAAACAGCAACAGTTCCACCGAGGCAGAGGCCAGTGAAACTGAGGCCAGCTTGGTGCCGCGGGGGCCTCGTTAGCGCGGCATTGGTGATCGCGCTGAAAATGTCCAAGTACCTTCCTCCGACAAAAAAAAAAGACGACGCCACAGCAGGGGAACCATATGGAGCAGGCTTTATTAAGGTAACACCCGTCCTGGCGAATATATATATATATATCTGTAAACAAATACATTTCAATTAAGTACACTGTTCATGCTATAGTCCTTATTACAGTAGAGCGATTATTGGGTATTTCTAATAGCTGTATATTATATACTTTATGCTGATCGTCATGGGAACAGCGGGTGCAGTCCTAAAGCTTGTCAGAGTGAGAGCAGACCTGTAGCTTAAATAATTTTATTCTGTGACTTGTAGGCCACATAGATTACATAGTGTTTTCCTTTCTGGATGTTTAAGATGGCTCGTATGTATTGCATTACCTTATTCTTTAAGTATGCGGACCTTTCTATAAGGGCCTGCTCACCGCGATTGACCCAAGGTTATACCTGGTTTAAACAAAGTGGGGTCAGTCATGTGTCTTTCTCTGGTGGTTGCTGCACTTAATTTTTACCTTTGTGGTGTGGTTTTGAAGCTAAGTCTTTGGCCGCCCATGATCCTGAGCCTCAGCCGTCAGGTATGTACCATAGTCAAATAAACCCAGGGTATCTTCAGTTACCCCATGCGACAGAGTTTGGTGCCAGAGCTTATTACCGCCTGCAATATATTGCGCGGCAGTGTGTATTAAGTAAGCCACGTGAGTGTAGTGAATTCAATATCCGTATATAATTCAACGAGTTTATATTATCTAACCCATGATAAATTTAGCCATTACTCCTTGAAGCCTCCGTACTACCTGTCTTCACGGGATAAATCCCATCTCCGATTCGACTGGCGTTGTGTCTCTGCACCATGTTTTAATCAGTTGTGGTAGCCCGCCCTTTACTTTGTTTCTCATGGGGTAGCGAAAGGACTACCAGCGGCGTCTTTTACTGCCACCATCTTAAAATGGAGTCAAGGGTTGTATTAACCATAAAAGTTATGCCAAGAGATCATGTACCTCTCTGAGTAATGAAGAACTGTAATCTTCATTCTCAGGGAATACTTACTAATATAACAAAGAACTTGGCACAGAAGCTGAAATATGAAAAGACATCTTTATTAAATTTAATAAGTGAAGCCACGTCACACAGAAGCCGTAGCAACTGAATGAGGTAGTCTGAGGAATACAGAGGACAGGGGCCTTTTATATGTTTTAGGGTTACATGACTCAACACAAAAGTAAGGGGCAGTCCTAGCTTTTGCAAGCATGCAAAAAATCCAACATTCCTTCCTTACAGTTTGACCACTCACATGTTTCCACGACAAAAGCAGGATCATGATGACAAGCCCATTTTTCAGTTTGTCCAGCCCAAAATCAATCATAGTTTAAACTTAACATTTTTCATCAGACAGGTCGATCGGACCCATAATAAAAACGGGCACATCCCCATCGTAAATAGGCCATAAAGAAAGGAGCAGAGACAGGTGTGAGTAAGATAAGACATAGTTGTGTGCAATAAAGGTTTATGATGTCCTGTGCCTTGATGCTTAACCGCATGCGTGCTTTACAGATTCTGCTCCTGCGCTGAGAATCTGTAAAGCCCTTTATTCATGACGAGCTGGGCTCGTCATGAGCGTGCGAGGCGGCTACCTCATGACGAGCCCAGCTCGTCATGAGCGTCAAAGGGGTTAATCTTGATCAGCTACTAGGAAAAGAACTGGCCTAACAGGTTTGGCTTCAGGCAGGAGGGTCCCTTCGCTCGGGTCATTCAGAAGTCAGCTAAAGTCATCAACCTATGTGAGGGCAACTACAAAATGGCTGCCATGCACAAAATTAAACCCAAGGGTTCAGAACGAAATCTTCAAATACACAGTGAATCCATCGGTGTAACATGACAAAAGCACTCATACTTGCTGAGCTCACTGTTTACGGTTCGCTGTTACCAAAATCGTAACAGAACCACGACCTTTATGGCCCAGGTTCAGAATTCACGGAACCTCAGACCCTCCTATCGCTACCAGAGACGCCATGAGTAGCCGCTAGGAGAGCCGGTCGGAATCCCGAAGCCTTGAGCCCTGAGCGTCTGCATCTGTGCCCCTCGTGCCCCTCCCGAGGCAGTGCCTTGGACAGCGGCTGTTGGGCGTGCTCTGTCATCCTGCGCGGAGCGAAAAGAAAGAAAGGCTATCCAGGCAGGGGGGGGTGCACTGAAGCACCGGGACCAGGACCGTGATCCCCCTCGCCTGTTGTGCCCCGCAAGCTCTGCAAGCCCTGCGAGTCCTGTGGGCTCAGACGCTGCAAGGTGCCGTGGGATGCTGCGGGAAGCCCCAGAGGGGTCGAGGGCGCGGCGCTGCGGCATACCGGCAGAACTATTTGAGACGCGGCAGAGAGCAGCCGCCACCAATCCTCCGGCGTGGTGGAGAGCCGGTGGAGAGCTCAATAACCAAACATTTAAACAACTAATCAGAGCGGCAGGAACCGCGAGCTGCCTTGCTGTAGGCGGAGTGCATGCAGAGAGCACACAGCACGACGGTTGTGAGACGCGGTGAGTAGCTGTCATCACTCCACACTGTGGCAAGTCCCTAGTGCAATCACCTTACAGCGCAGGCAAGAACCGTGAGCTGCCTAGGTGTGAGAAGTCGTGAGAAGCTGCGAGAAGCCCACTAGTGAGGTGGACAGTGAGGCGGACAGTCGCAATTTACTTCACAGCATAGTAAGAGCCGCGTGCTGCCCTCATATTACGGTGGCAGCAGAATTTTCAGGAGGGCCCACGTGGCATTAACTCATCAGCAGAAGCGAGGCAGAGGAGAGGTAAAGGAGAGACCTACTCGGCAAGCCAGCAACCAACCAGTCAGCAACTTATTAAGATCTAAGATCGGAGAAGGAGTAAGGTGGACGCTCTGGTTTCAAACGCAGAAAGTAGTAAGCCAGGGAGCAAGAGGGGCCTTACAAGCATTGGGGAGCCCCACCTCTCCTTAGAATCAGACTTAGATCAACCCTTAAAGATGCGAACCAGAAACTCGAACCTTCTATACCGCCAGGAGAACCCTCGCCCTCATAAGTCAGCAAGGCGCCAAAAGGAAAAAATGCTTTATCCCACGGGTAGAGCACCTTCTAACATGGGGGCATGCCACACAGACGGGCCTGTGGAGGTGGAGGTGGAGGATGAGATAGAGGAGAAATGGGAGCATAAAGGAGAACTTCCTCCAAGCCCACCACGGGCACTTGAGACTAAGCATAAACAAGACCAGGACGCAACTCTACAGTCGCCCTTGCCAAATAAGTGCCCAACCACAAGAGATGACAGGAAAACATCAGCCAATACTGAGGGCAATAGAGACATAAGAGCTTTTCTGTGTCACACAACGTCGAACTCTGGGCATACGGTGGTAGGTAACAAGAATGCCATAACTAGTCCTAACACAGCTGCCTTGACTACACCACCAGGATCCAACCCCCTTAGTAGCTCGGTCAGCTCGGTCATCCCACTATCACCCAAAATAATTATGGTGTTGGGCGGCTTATTACCCCAAGTAACGACGACATCAAATTTGCGGAGCAATAACACCAGCAAAATAGCCCACTCAACTTAGGAACCGAATGGACACGTGACATGCAATCAGGTACTCCGGTTGAAGGAGAGATCGACGAACCTTGGGCAATGGATCTGAATAATATTAAAGGAGCTAGTACGAACAGCGCTCCAGCACTTAGCGTGCATGCTGAACCATTTGTAGCAGCAGCAACCCACCCCTCGAACCCAGGCTGCCCGCACCTAACAACATAAGCGCACGACTCAGCCTAGAAGGGCGGGCGGTGGAAACTTCCATGGAACAACTACCGGGCACATTGGACCATCATCTTGCACTAATTAATGACGTCTTGTCCTCAATGGTAAATGCTGCAATAATGCATGCCGACAAATTGGATGTTCAGATAAGTCTTCTCCACACAGTCGCTGGCCTGATTTCAGGCATAGATTCCAAACTTGAGAACTTGAATTCCTTGATCCAACGAGCTCAAGCAAATACATCAGTCATACTCAAATCGTAGGACTGCGGATGCAGTCCGGTGCTGCGCAACCTGGAAAAGCTCCCGGGGATAATTAACACACTAATCGAAGATCTAAAAACAGAAACTAGCAGGCACCGGAACATTGCACTCCCCCAGCCAAATAACAAGGATTACACTTTGGCTGGAACTCCGCAAATCCCCCACCCCAGCGACAACGCCCGTCAGAAAGATCTTACTAGTACGGCTGTAGAGCACTTAGCTTGGGTGCCAGAAACAACAACAGACGTGTGCAGTGCTCTAGATAAAGATCAAGAAACTTCAAATACTACGCACGTGTCAATTCCAGACACCAGCCACCTCTCTCGAAAAAATAAGAAAAAACTAAAAAAACTGAACAAACAAAGAAAAAACAATTGCAACCAAAAGGGCTTAATTAGACAGTGGCTATTACCGGAAATCAAAGAGCAAGCGACTTCCAGTTACAACGATTTTAAGGCCATCACCCCTTTAAAGTCGCACATTCCTGATGATAATGCCATCAGGTTATCGGACTTAGATAAAACTAAACTTGAATCAACTCTTGGGGGAAAGAGTGAGGTGTGCACAGGCCAATTAACTCCTGGGGACAACATGGAGGTGTGCATAGGCCAACGGCCCAAAGCTAGGGACACAAGCAACGAAAAAATCAGTGGGTGCTCTAACACTCAACATGATAAGACACCTTGGGGTGGTAGGCAAGCCCCCCGAGGATCTCATAAATCCCATCCAGGGAGCCCCTCGCGGACGAAAATGGTCAATGAAGCCTTCGTCGGCACGATTAGCACCATAACAGAAGTAACTAACCACCCCTCAGGCCGAAGGGGATACCAAGACCCTACTAAGAGTGTAACACATGGAACGAGGAAAGCACCGCCCGAGCTAGTAAAGCTGGACAACATAGAGCAACTGATTCAAGCCAGCACAAATTATGCAGAGGGCAACATCGATGCATTGGCTTTGAAACTCTTGAATGACCCAAACGCTCTAGAATCGCAGACAGTGGCAACAAATAAGAATCTGACTCCCTTTACACAGGACGACCTGAAATTATATCTCTATCCGGAATATGTTTCTCAGGGTAAGTGGGACATACTAAATCGCAGTAACATATTAAAACTCTGCGCTAATATTCCAGGTCTGGAAACTATAAAAACAACAGACATCGAAAGCGTGTCATTCCTTACTCAAGGACCAGGCGACACTAAAGAAACTACAGAACTGCTCTTCTCCAACCCAGACATGGCTAGCGCTTTGAAAAGAAACAAAAATCAATTAGAAGACTGGGGCATAAAGATCACGAGTCGGGCGGCGGTAAAATATCCCATGCCACTGAAACATTGCCACTTGAAGCAATTAAACGCCCCACAGACCCTGGACACACTAAGGAAGCCCCCAATGTTGGAGCCATCGCAGCCTCTTACAAAAACACGGTCCATTCTTCAAGGAACTAATAGTGATATAAACACAATTCTACCAAGTGATGGCATAATTAAAGTCACGACAAACCCAGGCAAAGGTACCCGGTGCTGCTCAATACAAAACACTTCTAGTGAAGACTGGTCTTGGGTGCCAAGGGCCTTAAATCATAACTCCTAACTCCTGCCCCTACACAACTAAGAACGGCTCACTGCACCGGCAAGTGGAGCGACCAGCCAAGAATAAAATTGAGAAAATCATCAGACAGAGCGTGACCATTATGTCCTGGAACGTAGCAGGGATTAGAAAACTACTACAAGACACGACGACCCCACCGTTCCATGAAGGAGTGGACATAATGTGTATTCAAGAAACATGGGCCATTAAACCAGTTTCAATTAGGGGATTTGCGGACTACCACCTACCAGCTGTCAAGGAGAACATGTTCGGCAGACCGTCAGGAGGCATTTCAATTTACATTAGGCTCTCTCGGAAAATACAATACAGTGAAATAAAAACATATTCAAATATGTACATGGCAGGCATCTTGAAAGGCTTTTCAACAACCAAGGGCCCATTAACAATATTATTAATCAACGTTTACTATAACCCGCATGGCCCGAGAGCCAAGGACAAACTTTCCCACTTAATATGTCATATAGAAAATCGTCTCTTACAATTTGCACAAATGGAATCAATAATACTTGGGGACTTCAACACCCACAACATTGGGGTCAGGTCAACAGAAAGCAAGAACTCTTTAGCCACAGAGGCCTTTAATACACTTATGCTTTCTTATCAGCTGTCATCAGCCCACTCTTTATTTTTAAGGGATACTCTTGGAATCCTATGTCCGCCTACGTAAAACAATCATACCACCATTGACTATATCCTATTAAGCAGTCAACTACAGAGGTTAATGACAGACTACAAAGTTGAACAACGCAAGGAAAGTGACCATGCTGCACTAATAATTAACTTAAAATTCACAGCAGATAACCACTTTACGGTAAAATGTGTAGGTTCATCGGATGGCGCTGAACTGTTTACCCTGATGAGGAGGATCAAATGGGGCATGGTGCCTACTAACAAGTTCGAAGAATGGAAAAAAGTGTGGGCAGACGGGCAACTAAACGAAACAAAAAGGGGCAAAATAGGAGAATGGGACCAGTTGGCTCACAACCTAGTTTTACATCTACAAGGAGGAATAATCAACAAAACCCATACACGCCCCATGCATAATCTTGGACACATCTCCTCAATCAAAGAAAGTGTGAGACAATTAAGAACAAAACGAAGGGCTTACCTGAAAACTGGCTCAGCTCTGGACAAAAGACAACTTCAAGAAATACCAACAATAAGGATAGCAATGGGTCAAAAATAAACTATCTAAAAAACTAACTGTGTGTGTTCAAGATACCATCGCTAGATCTACTGGAGGTATAACATGGTGAAATAATATTCCCATCAGTTTACCAACCTGTACCGCCCTACATCATTTGGGATCCTTCGCCATGAAGGGAAGTGGTTTTACCCACAGTAGAATAGGCGGGTTGTAGCCTAGTCCTATCTGGTGTATCAAAAATCAGTAGGGTGTAATGCTGGCATCAAGAGGTAAACTGAATAACAGTGCAAAGTGTGAAAAGTGTAAATATGTTAAAATCGGGTAGTAGGAATGGAAAAACAATTTTATTAGTTCCTACCCACTCCCAGAGATTAAAAAACAGTACATAGTAGTGTTAACAAATAACTACTAGAGTTGGTTTGTGGTCGACATGTTTCTGCATTCAATGCGGAGCCAGTTAGTCTCCTAATGCTTCATCAGGACCGTGATTCTTGCTACTGTACAAAGTGAAGAGTGATAAGAAAAATGTATAAACAATATCACCTGAAATTCGCCTGTTGTGATGATTCAGGATCACCCAGTGTCGGTGGACGAATAAGCAAAAAAGAATATGCAAGGAAGAATACACACAGAATATTTAGATAGTGCACATACATTTATCACATATGCATCTTTTAACTTCTGCCAACTATTTTTTGGTCAAAAAAAGAAAATTCTCTCAGAGTAACTTTGTATATGCAAATAGTTTGTAATTACCACTCACCTAATTGTTAGGGAATGTACACTCCACCTCACCTGGCTACAGCTCAGGTAAAATGGGGCACCGCTCTATTGAAGGGAAGAAAAGGGGAGTAAACATAGGGGAAGGACTAGACGCTGCTTAATGTACATGTGTTTAAAACTCAACTAGAAGAACAAGTGTAATGTTCTTAAAGTGTTCCATCGATACACCTCACACACCAAACTTCTCATGTGTCCCAATTAGTCCACACTAGACCGAAGAATGACATTCCTCGGGCTGTAGGCACCTTGTGGGACATGCCTGCGGTAACCGGACATCATCCATGTGGCCAATGTGCTGCTTGCCCACAAACATCTAGGTCTATGACCATTGACATCGGCACTGACCAGCCATGGCAACAATACAAAGTTACTCTGAGAGAATTTTCTTTTTTTGACCAAAAAATAGTTGGCAGAAGTTAAAAGATGCATATGTGATAAATGTATGTGCACTATCTAAATATTCTGTGTGTATTCTTCCTTGCCTATTCTTTTTTGCTTATTCGTCCACCGACACTGGGTGATCCTGAATCATCACAACAGGCGAATTTCAGGTGATATTGTTTATACATTTTTCTTATCACTCTTCACTTTGTACAGTAGCAAGAATCACGGTCCTGATGAAGCATTAGGAGACTAACTGGCTCCGCATTGAATGCAGAAACATGTCGACCACAAACCAACTCTAGTAGTTATTTGTTAACACTACTATGTACTGTTTTTTAATCTCTGGGAGTGGGTAGGAACTAATAAAATTGTTTTTCCATTCCTACTACCCGATTTTAACATATTTACACTTTTCACACTTTGCACTGTTATTCAGTTTACCTCTTGATGCCAGCATTACACCCTACTGATTTTTGATACACCAGATAGGACTAGGCTACAACCCGCCTATTCTACTGTGGGTAAAACCACTTCCCTTCATGGCGAAGGATCCCAAATGATGTAGGGCGGTACAGGTTGGTAAACTGATGGGAATATTATTTCACCATGTTATACCTCCAGTAGATCTAGCGGTGGTATCTTGAACACGCACAGTTAGTTTTTTAGATAGTTTATTTTTGACCCATTGCTATCCTTATTGTTGGTATTCACAGTGTTAAGGGATGATAGTAATGCTAGGTCGGTAAAAATTCCCTCAGACCCCCCTTTCTAATTTCTTTCAACTTCAAGAAATAGAAAAAATGCACTCGAAGCAAGTATGGGATGCAAAACGGGGTCACATCGAGGCGAAATGGCTAAAGATTTTTGGTCTACTGAGTCCTAGCAAAACGCAAGAATTCTGGCACTATCTTAACACCTTAAACCAAGGAGGCAATCAGAGGGAGAATTCAATCGATTCTGACACCTGGGTAGCCCATGTCAGAACATTGTATAACGAGGAAGGCAGTATAACTCCATTAAATACAGACCTGGATATATTGACTCAATTAACCTACTTTACTACTCCCACAAAAAATGTGAAGGAGCCGACATTATCTGACAAAAAGACAGCTAAAACAATTTTTAAAAAAATCAAACCTAATGGGGCGCCAGGACTTAACGGCCTGCCAGGGGCTCTCTTCAGGCAAGACACAGACTTCTGGACTGACAAGCTGACTGGGCTATACGCCGAATGTCGACTGATGGGGAATGTCCCTGACTCGTGGAGAGGATCACTACTTCACCCCATTTATAAGAAAGGGCTGAAATCCAACACACAAAACTACCGAATGATTGCCCTGCTCGATATTGAAGGAAAGGCTTATGCAAGCACCCTGCTACTGGACCTCTCAAAGTGGGTCAGTAAGGAGGGCCTCCTACCATTCTACCAAACAGGGTTTAGACCAGGAGCCTCTACAGTGGACAATATCATAGTGCTCTCATATCTTGCACAGAGGGCCGTGGCCCGAAAAACCCTCCCGATCTTTGCTTGCTTTATTGATTACACGGCGGCATTTGATGGCGTGGACCGCTCGATCCTATGGCAGAAATTGGAAAGTTGGAACATCGACCCCCTCTTATTAAAAGCCATTCAATCACTATATTCAAACACCTGGGTTAGAATCAAACTATCAAATACGGCAGCCTCGGAGAAAATTGACACAGACCGCGGACTGAAGCAAGGCTGCGTGATAGCTCCGATGCTGTTTAACTTATACACCGCAGATCTGGGCAAAGCTCTGACTGGAGCATCATTAGCAACACCACGGCTCGGTCATACGAAGATACAACTGTTGCAATATGCTGACGATTTGGTGCTTTTAGACCACACTAAAATCGGCCTACAAAAGGCACTATCTTCCCTGGACAATTACAATGCTAAGAACAAACTGATTGTAAATCCATCCAAATCAAAAATAATAATCTTTGGACCCTACCTGAAAAAAAAAACTGACAAAATGGAGGATAGGAAAGTTGTCTTTGGACTGCACACAAAATTATAACTACCTGGGAGTTTGGCTTAGCGAGACAGGGCGCCCAGGAGTACACCTTGATAAAATTCGGGCAAAAGGGAAAAGCATTACATATGCCCTAAGCAAACTGCATGCCACTTTATATAGCCCTACAACAACAGCAATTCGAAGAGTACTAAGGGCAAAGCTAATACCTTCACTGAACTACGCACAGCAAGCCTTCCCTGGTAAATTATCAAACACACTAGAAAAAATCCACTGCTCAGCATATAAAAAGTTATTTCATCTTCCCGCTCGCACCAGAAACATTTTAGTGCAGCTGGAGTTCGACCTAACCCAACAAAAATATGAAGAGTTGGCCGCAATGAGCAAATACTTCTTCCTTGCCACTGCGGCAAGGGAAAACACTCTGAAATTTTTTATAAAAAATATTTTCCTGGAACCAGATAATCCGTGGTCAAATAGCCTCTGTGTCGCCAAAGATGCTCTGCAGCTCGCAGTGGAAAACTGGGACCCTGAATCAATAAAGTACGCTGCTATTAAAAGCGCGATAAAAAAACAGGTTCGCCTCTGCCCGCGCACCTCGGATCTGGAATCTTTGGAATCAAGAGGCTTTCACGAGTCCTTAAAACTGCCTCACACAGAACGGAACTCCAAACTCCATCTCACCCAGGCGGTGGGGAAACAGGCGTTAAATAGGATTTTAGCGCTTAGATTACATCCTCTCCCCCTTAAAGATCTCTACCCCTTGGGATCATCTTGGATAAAGCACTCGGATAGCCGGCTATGTAAATACAAATATGAGAGCTTTGCACACATTTTATTCTGTTGCCCAACATTGTCCTCTGAGCGTAACCTCTATCTAAAGCCAACCTTACTGAAACACGGTATCAGAACCATAAAGGAGGCCGTTTACCTCCTATTCACAATGGAAACAGTGAAAGACATGGCTACGTTCAGTAAATTCATTCAAGAGACACGCCGGAAATTGATGGACTCCCATAGCTAGGACATTGGCCCAGATGGCGAACTCCCACATCTCAGAGACAATCTAGCCCTTATGAGATCAGGCAAGAATTGTGGGCAAGCACTAATGGCCTAATGAACCTTACAGTTTTAACTATGTTTATGTTGCTCCCATTTTAAGTTTCTTTTTTTTTTAACAATAACGATTATCTGTAATTTTGTTGCTCTATTTATTGGTTTTGAATAACCACAAATAAAATTTTATTCATTCATTCATTCAGACCCTCCTTTTGCCCTTACATAGGCAATAACCTAAACTCACGTCAATCTGAATCCAGGTCTATATTCATCAGATCATCAAGATGTTGCTGGAGCATAATCCTATTACTTAGCAACTCTCTTCGGGACAGGTCTCCTTACACACGTAGTAGCACAAAGGCTGCATATGGCAGGACAAAATAGGGAATACCACTATCTGTAGTATGTGGCATAAGACGACACACCCAACAATTAGTGATGTTCACTAATAACTGGTGTTGATGCAAAAGCTGTACAAAGGAATTATTAATAAACTCTGACCTCCTAACCAGTTCATGTTCAGGTAAAGTATGGAAAGAATGCAAAGAAGTAGTAGTAGGAAAAGACATAGGTTGGGATGTGGGTACAGATGTCAATTGAGTAGAAAAAAAAACAATACCACTCATAAAAGACAACGTCATGTTTAAAAAAACACTAGAAAACACGTTATTAAGAACATATAGACAACAGGAGAAAGTAGTGACCACTATTACAAATGAAATTATAATTTTTCACAACCTTAAGCAAAAAAAAAAACAAATCCTAAAATTATCTAGTAACATTTTTAGGGCTTCCTATGCACTTCAGTAATTTATTGTTTGTTCAAGTGAAACAGTGGTGACCCTCATTAATGCTCTGAGGTGAAAAGGGGATACTCTTCCACAGGGAATGGACTTTATTCTGCTTTTACTAAACAGAATAGTACTTAAAACAATGTCAGCAAAACAATAAGAATCATTCTCCTAACACTTAGTCTATACAATCACACGGAAACCTCTTGTGAAACCAACTATGCCCAGAGTCCGTTCAAAAAGCCTCTCTGGCAGGCTTCTATTGTCCATCAAGTCTGCTCCTGTTGTTGCATGGGCCTTTGGATTCAGGCCTCCCATGAAAAAAATGCTCAGTATCTGTTGGAGTGCCCTCCTGGCAAACACTCATAGCTCATTCAAAAAGTCTCAATGTCTCAAGGCAGTGCACCGTATCTCTCCTCTGCGGCAGACACTACAGATATTGTGCTCTTCATTGGTCATGGGCACAGATCATCTTGTGCAGACCCGGGACCATTCTCAGACTCCAACACTCATCATTCAGTGTCAGAGGACGCTCAGGCTGCTCTTTCATAGGCACCAGAATGGAGTGCCTTTTGCCAATCTTGGATCCTCCGGTGCACTGCTCTTCCGTTGAAGCAAAGGAAAAGGTGGTTGCGTGGCCAAAACTCAGGCCAAGGGGCTCAAGGGACTGCACACTGTCAGAGGTTAACCAGCACATGACAGGTGCTCTTTTGCACTGAAATTCTGGTTCTGTGGCAAAACCAGCTCCTCCTTCTTTTCTGATGTTGAACGCCTTCTGATGAAGCAAGTGCGATGCTTTAAATAGTTCATTGTACAACAAGGGGACTGCAAACAGGTGGCCTGCGATCTTCAAAGGAGTGGCCACACGCCATGGGACAATTCTGCGTTGAAATACACTGTCATTCTCAAAGGCAATACAAAAACAAAGGCAATAGGCAAAACAGTGCCTCTAGGCTCTTCAATTGGGTTTCCGTGTGAGAGCATATCCTTCACCATCTAAGGGTAGATAGCGACATGGGAATTCTGTCTGAATGGATGTCCTCACACATAGTGGCATCGTCTAATGGGGTAAACACATTTTATCTCAATGATTACATATAGGTGTTCCTAAATTCCTCATCTAGAACATCTCAAAAGAGAGATCACATACATATTATCAGGGACATGTAGATACCTTCCTTTAATAATTGTGCATCAGGTGGACTATGCAATACAAAAGCTAATGATCAAGATGTGGAAACAAAAGACAAGAACTAGAGAGTCCTGGTATTTCCATTATTTAAGATACATCTGGTCCATCAAAAATTAAAGCAGCAGAAAAAGGAACTAAAAACCAAATTAGAATAGGCATTGAATTTGTCATATTCAAAAAACGTAAGGTGTCTCCTATTGAGGTGGAAAGCTTATCTCATCATAGTATTGAGTCAGACTGGAAAAACATCAGAATAGGCCTCAAGAAAATTCTTAGAAACCAGTCTAGTTATGCAAAAGGGGATTATACATAAGATGGGGGTCCATGGTACATTACAGCAATCTGAAAGTGTGAACCTGAACAATACACTAATAATAAAAAAGGCTGACTGGTGAGAGGAATACGGAAAAGAGAAATGGGACACAGCTAAAATCCCCAATAACTAGGCACGATGCGCTTGGGTGATAGTCAGGCATGTGAAACAATACCAAGAGTATGGGTGATACACAAAAAAATCACAATAGTTTACAAATGTAACTCTACCGCTGGCCACTACACCATATACGGTAATCTCAGCTAATGTTCCAGTTCCTTCTTCAGGGAAAAAATGAAACCTGGTGTCTTTTATGGTACAAAGCCATATACTACTTAGGGAGATGAATAAAACTGACTAATGTAATATAGAAATTAGGTCACCATGTACAAGAGTCACAGATCTATCATTTATCCTTACGTCCAATCAGGATATATAAATTTAGGGCTGCCTGTTCCTTACAGGAAAGGGGGCAGTAATGTGACTGTAGGTGAAACCTTGTTTCCTGTATATCTTTTTTATTTTCCTTCAAATACCATTAAAGCCAAATTTGACATACACTGATGAAGTGTTGTCTGTCTTTCTGTGAAATTTAGTGTCAAAGCAAATCTACCCAGCTGTTTGCATGATACACATCGTCATGTATATCCCTTTTACAACACAGGTAAACTTGTAATAGTATCATAAGCATCAACATGAAACATAAAACATGCAAAAAAACGTACAGAACGCACATGTCAAGCCATCAGATATACTTGCTGTATATCAAGCACGTCCTGTACTTTATGCACTGTGAACCTGCAGCCCAAAACAGAATATTCAGGCCTGCTTAATTTTTCAGGCTTAAAATCCTCACCCTCCTTTTGACAGTAGATCACCAGTTAGTGGCTATCTGCTGTCAAATACAACTTTCTAACATACAACACCAGCAAGAACAATTCATGATAGGACCAAATACACAAACATAAAAAACACATGAACATTTCTTTCCAAAGGAGTTACGCAAAAACACATCTCCTTTCAATCAACCAAACTCACGTGTCTTGTCTGCTTTAAATCACCCAGAACAATCCATGAATGGTCTGTAGGCAGAAGCAAAAAAAAAAAACATACACAATACACAAAAGAGAGACATTTCTGATAACAAATGAATATCAATTTTAACTTTTAATCGGAAGACAAATCATGATACACATTAAGAAACACAAAAATAAATTTCCATTACTTAACTGTTACCATCTTGTCAGTCACCTTGCAACATGAAGCCCTTTTAACTTTCCAAAAGTAAAACTCATTCACAAACACTCTGCGTGTCCCCTGTGCCAGCACCCCCTTGAGGCCCTGCTTTTTACTTTTACTAGATTGCTCAAGAATGCACTTCTCGGAGACAAAGCCCTAATTTAATAGGCTGCAGATGTCGACGTGAAAGCCTCACACAATCCTCTAATGTGCAAGCTTGAATTTCTGATAGTCAGAGAAGCTTTACCAAGCAGTTATTTCTCCATCTGTTTTCACTTACTTCTAAACCCCCATCTCACTGACCTTAAGGTCAAACTCTGCCTGGCGCACTCCGCGCGCTCCTTAGCCCCCTTCCTATTCCCTGACTCGAGCTGACAAAGGCAAAAAACCTTCCAACTTTTTCTAACCTGCAATAATCAACCCTATTGAAAAAACACGTTATATAAATAACTTCTTTTAGGGACTAAAATTCATTTATTCTTAGATTATTAAAACATTTACTGTGAATAATGTGCAGAACATAATAACATAGCATACCAGCTTTAGAACAAATGTTTGCTACCACCCTATACAATGGTACTCATTTTAGCAACCTAACATGGATGAACGTCTAAATGGGCCCCGCTAAAGTTAGAACCTTCAACCCTGATATTAAACACAAACCTCTGCACCGGGCACATTGGCTCACTGAGCTATGAAAAACAACCTCAATAACAACTCGCAAGTTTGTATTATACACAAATGTATGCATTTACTGAAGCCAGAGACACTTTCAAGCTATGGTAAATGACAAGAATGCTGTGTTAAAAATCCATTTAACTCAATTTCGACTTTTATCTTTGGGGCACTTAAAAATAAAAATCCTACAATTATATTACTTATTAATCATCCTCAGAATGTGCTTTACAGATTGCAAAGATTGGACATTAAGCATATCACATCTAATTCCTTTGAAAAAATTAGTTTTTACGCCTGCGCCAAGTGAAAACCAACATGCAAATTACCTAATTATACAGTAACACATAACTTAAATCAAATTTTAATACTAGGAGATCATAGTATGAGTATTAAGCTTTATAAATATCAAAAAACGATTTTAAAAAAAGCACTTATTTCTTTCTCAAATAATTTTTCATAGTTAATAATTTTTCGTTCAATGAAACCAATTATCTGTTTTTATGATAATTTCACATATAAAGGTAAGCTGCATCCCTTGCCTATCATTTTTAGATGCATTCATTTATGCGCCTAAGCACAAAAGCCTAACTTAAAACATGACATTTTTCGAGCCATTTTTTTTTTGAAAGGACAATCAGTATTTAGCAACAGAACCAAAAATATACTTTGAAAAAAATGCTTAAAGAGAGGAAAACCGCAATTGAAATGTCTTCCAGTGATACAAAATGATGAACCTTATTTTCGTAACCCTCCAAAACACTATTCTGAAATGAAAATGTCCAACTGTGATTAACTAACCGCTAAGTCCTGGGCTAAATAAACATTCCGATGCTATTCATGGCCTTCAAAAAACAACATCTGCTGCCTTAACGGCAGGAAGGGCCCTGCACAGTGCTGAAACCTGAGCACGCTTTCAGTCTTACTGAAAACAGACATTTCAAGTTTTAAAATGCGTGTGCAATAAGATGCATTTAAATCTAGCAAAAATTCACTTTAGCCGAAGTGTTTGCCTTTTACATGTACTACAATGCATGTAAGTAAAAAATGCTATAAATTTGTTTTGCTACAAAACACACAATTATTTCTGAGGCCCTTCATATTCCTAGTGAATGTGAATTTTAACTTTATCTATTTTAAGCATTTAACAGTGTGCACATATGCATTTTTGCTTAGTCTGTAAATTAAATAGCAACATATAGCGATTTTAGCATGTGACATAGTAAATTGCTGGAGTGTTATTTAATTTCTACTTAATATTAATTAATCTGACATTTTACTTAACAGACTAAAAAACATCAAGAAACCCACAAACACACATTGAGCTCATTGCAGACATAAAGAGAAAGGATTCGATCACCCAGGACACACAATACAGCGCTGTAGCTATTGTTTCATAAATTGCGCCATCGCAATTCACATACTGAAGTTACACTAATGAGAAAAACCACATAGACATTAAAACACACATTGAACCCACAAATCAACACTCAGGACGAAAACAAAGGACAGCCCACAGACTGTACCCAAACCAAACCATTTGTAAATACTAGCTGTAAGTCATATTTACAAGAACCATGTCTCAATAGGGTTCCAAAAGACTGCTGTATGTGCACGAAGCCAATATACACTTAATTCACTAGCTTTGGCTGGCAGAACACCAAAAATCGTTCTGCATATCTCCATTCATAAAATTGCACAGAACAAAGGATCCTTGTTTTGTATTATGTCATATTTTAATTCCCTGGGGATACAAAATCACCAAGGAAGAAATATGTTTTTAAATCTAAACCTATTAAGATATTCCCTTTAGGGGAAGCCGGCTAATCCAAACGTATACAAAGTTGGCCAACACAATGCTCCAGATTTGCTAAGATCAGGCATCTTATAGCTCACTAATCTAGCTTCAAACTTCAAGGGGATATCTCTATCAATACACTCGTAAATATACAAGACCCTCGGTTTTTGAAAAGTGCAATCTTCAAATAAAACTAAGGACCAAACAAACTAAGAACCAAACTAAGGACCAAGCAAAACTAAGAACCAATCAAAACCAAAGAACCAAAGAACAAAGGACTGGGAGCGACCCACTTATACTTAACTCTTACTTTTACTAATCAAAAGGTTATCCAAATTCTAACTGTCAAGTTCTACATGACCTAACGGTCTTTTTAGAATACTCACGCCAAAAAGGTTCTCAGTCAGGAGTGACATCATGTGGAGGATCAAAATCAGGAAGATCAGAAATATACTGGGCTGCAGAATCAAAGAATCTCCAGAATCCCTGTGCACAGAGTACCTTCTTAGTAGAATCCTGTTCTGTCCTCCTCAGTAGATTTCAGTCTCCTGACAAGATCACTCCCACAGAAAGCCACTTCTCTGATGAGCCCCACGTTGGGCGCCATTTGAAGAACTGTAATCTTCATTCTCAGGGAATACTTACTAATATAACAAAGAACTTGGCACAGAAGCTGAAATATGAAAAGACATCTTTATTAAATTTAATAAGTGAGGCCACGTCACATAGAAGCCGTAGCAACTGAATGAGGTAGTCTGAGGAATACAGAGGACAGAGGCCTTTTATATGTTTTAAGGTTACATGACTCAACACAAAAGTAAGGGGCAGTCCTAGCTTTTGCAAGCATGCAAAAAATCCAACATTCCTTCCTTACAGTTTGACCACTCACATGTTTCCACGACAAAAGCAGGATCATGATGACAAGCCCATTTTTCAGTTTGTCCAGCCCAAAATCAATCATTGTTTAAACTTAACATTTTTCATCAGACAGGTCAATCGGACCCATAATAAAAACGGACACATCCCCATCGTAAATAGACCATAAAGAAAGGAGCAGAGACAGGTGTGAGTAAGATAAGACATAGTTGTGTGCAATAAAGGTTTATGATGTCCTGTGCCTTGATGCTTAATCTTGATCAGCTACTGGGAAAAGAACTGGCCTAACAGGTTTGGCTTCAGGCAGGAGGGTCCCTTCGCTCGGGTCATTCAGAAGTCAGCTAAAGTCATCAGCCTATGTGATGGCAACTACAAAATGGCTGCCAAGCACAAAATGGAACCCAAGGGTTCAGAACGAAATCTTCAAATACACAGTGAATCCATCGGTGTAACATGACAAAAGCACTCATACTTGCTGAGCTCACTGTTTACGGTTCGCTGTTACCAAAATCGTAACAGAACCACGACCTTTATGGCCCAGGTTCAGAATTCACGGAACCTCAGTAATAATGGAAGGAGGACTACTTGCAGCAAATTGTTTACTGGCATCATTTGCTAATGTCACTGTAGTTTAACAGTATTTAGGTGGGGCACCTCTCTGGTTTATTACAAGATTATTATTAGAAGAGTGAAAGTTGGTTTAACAAGCAAGTACTCAGGAAGAGACGAGCCATGTGGTTGAGCGAAAAAGCCAAATTATTATCAAAAGTTCTACCTTGGCAACCTTAGCCTCTATTAGTGGGAAAATGCAGAGGGGTATTTTACCTTGCTTTATGCAATTTCCATAGAAAATTTAGAAACGCTACAGAATAATCAGCTGAACAGAATTGTCAAATTTTGCCGAAAGCTAGATCTTTACCCAGGCAGTGTCCTTTTTGTGATTTGGTGTAAGTCTGTTCAGTAGGTTTGGAGAAATTAAGGTTAAAAAACAGAGATCTATTGACTGTTGGCCCCTTGGGAGTCCCGCTGGAAGGGGAATTTAAAAATGAAGCATTGTCATTGGCCAAGTCAGCTCTTTCTCCAGTTGGTCTTTTCATTCCTGGGTGACCAAGATTGATCCTGCATATATGTGTGTGTGTGTGTGTGTGTGTATATATATATATATATCCACCATTAGTCCTCCATATATTTATGCTTAAAAACCTTGTTCTGAAAATAATTAATCAATAAACTGTGTGGAATAGATATACCTGTGATAAGTGATCAGGGTACTTTTCAATTGTTTGAGGTTTTGAGAATAATAAAAAAAGCAAATGGATCTTACCTGTCATCACCATTAAGGTAGGGAAACCTTCTCTGGAAATTTTTAGGACTATTTATGGGTGGGTCCGACAATACTCACAATGTGTATAATTATATATTTTATCTAGGGCTGTAGGATAGATGAAATTAATGATGTCCATAATGATGGAAACAAAAGTTCCTGGTGATTTTCTGCATTTGAATGGAGATTCCCATTGTATAATGAAACATAGGAATTCAAATCATTAATTAATTGTTTAATGACATTTATGCCCCATGTTCCTACAAAAGGGCCAGGAATTAAAAAGTGACCCAGGAACATTTTGAAAACATAGGGAATTGCAATCCTATCCCTCAAACCCAAAATCTATTAAGGAACTCTTTCACAGACAACACAGTCAAGCACAGGATATACAGTGATGTTCACAGCATGATAATACCATTGTGCTAGGTGAGAAGAAGAATGTTGCTTTAATTGATGAACCACAAAAATGACACTGTTTTATCAGGTTCCCATGAACTAATAGTATCAACATCATAATTCCCATTAGAATCAACAAGACACCATTTTCAATCCAGATATAGGACCATGATGGAAAAAGGTATCAAGTCACAGGACCAACAGCAAAGCAAGCAAGAAGTCATCTGTATATTGAATTCTACATATTTGACCCTTGCTAGATTTTCACCATCTTTTACCTGTGTGTGAGTCCAGAACGGGTTTTCCAGCCAAAAATCGGAGCCGAAAATCAGATCAGAGCCGAAAGCCGCGAGGAGCTGCTGCTGCCGCTGCTGTGCCCCTAACGCTGATATTGACCCCATTCATCAGCGGAGAAGGGGCCCTATGGATTTTTGCAGCCCTTTAGAGGCAAGGTGAATAGGCGGCGTGGTGCGGCAACGGCCACAAAACTAGTGCTGTGCTCCGAAAACGGGAGAAGGAGCAGGGAGGAGAGGATGAAGTCAGTGATTTCATGAAGAAAAACAATCAAGACTTTGCATTTTGTTTAGAAGCCAAGACTTTTCGAGAAGAAAGGGGAACTTTGCTGCTTTTCCTTTGAGTTAATTCGCCGCCTGCATTGCCACAACTGCTTTTGAGAGAACCCCTGGTGGGACGAGGGTCCCAGGGGCTACGCCGCCACTCCAGCACCACTCGCACTGCTCTACACACTCTGGGGAGGACTGCAACCCCCAGAGTGCACCGCTCCTTTCCACAGCTGCCGCGAGTGAGGGGAAGGCATGGCCAATGCGCTTATAGCGTAGCCTCTCCCACCACGGCACGTGACGCGCCCAGGACGCAGCCCGAACCAGGCCCAGACCAAGGGTGGGCCCGTCCGAGACAGTAAGAGGCTGGGCTAGGCCACCCCTTAATAACTTGACTCTGAGACTATATATCCACTGCTTGTTTCCTTGTTGCACGTATTATTTTGTCTGGGTAGGTTTCTCTCCTCTAGTATGAGTAAGCGTAAAAATCGAGGTGTTGTAGGGACGTTATATGCCTTTCTTGTGAGGGCAGAATCAGTCCTCATAAATTAAATTAAGTTAACAGAACGAAGATTGTCTCTAGAGCCCGTACCCTCACAGAGTAGACTCTCCCTGACACCTGTCTTTACGGACCAAGGTAGGGACTCCAGTATTGAGCTGTCCCCTATATTGATTGGCACCTCACTACAAGCTGTAAATAATCAAGTAACAGACATTGATTCTCCCCTTCCCTCTGAACCCGAGGATGCCTCTGGAGGGCCAAAAATTATTACTAGAGGACAAAAGGCCAATTGTAGGGCAGGTATCAGCGCAGAACCCCCAAAGAAAAAGAGAGGCAAAATTGCGCAAAAACAGAGTAAACCAGCACAGAACGCAAATAGGAGAAGAGGTAAATCAGTTACTGATGTGGATAATGGCCCACAACCACCTACAAAACATAATGAGATTGTCAAGATTGCTGAGGTGGTAACTTCTGGGGAAAGCTCGAGACCATGATGACAACCCTCTTAGAACCTGTTTTACTAAAGATGACTAATATTGAAACTAGATTAGAAAAGGTGGAAGAGCTGGTGACAAGTCGATATTCAGCTACAGCGGCAGCTGGCCCCATAACGACAGAATGCCTTCCACCGGGCAGGGAAGCAGGTTTGGTCTCTGGAACAGCCTCAAGCTCCAAAATAAATAAACAACCATATGGCAGGATCACTAATAATAACTCCAATGATGATCCAGCATGTACTCGTCAACATTTCTCTGAAACTGCTCACCATCACACAGCCCCTAAGAACCCACCTGGTGCAAAGGGGGAAGCACAATCTATTAGAGAATCCAATAGGACAAACAGTGAAAATAGCGGTTCAGAGAAGGCGGAATATTCCCCAGAGTAATTTAGATCCAATTCATAATTCATTACAGAATTTAAATCTCCCACCAGAAGCAACCCCTTATACGGTGGTTTTAGCTAATGTCCCTTCTTGCCTATATAACGATTCTGAGCATTGGTCCAGCCTAAAGAATAAGTCTCTCCACTTTCTGGCTACCAAGATTGGTCTTAATAACCATATTTTTTCAGATTTTAAAATGGTTCGCAGAATTGGATGGGTGGGCCCTTCACCTAAATCAATGCGCGGGGACTGTGTGGTTTTATCTTTTAGGTCACCTCTATTAGTACACACAATCCTGGAAAGGGGTTTCAACGGACCTGTGAACCCACATGCCATAAACATATTGCCGCTGGGATATTTTTACGGACCATCCAACTCGTTACAACGGCAAACCTCCATGTTTGAGAGAGATAATCATAGGGAAATAAGGCAGTTTAGATATCCTATTTTATTTTATTTTATGCTCTTGTAGAGCGCCTGAATAGACCCCCGGAGGGGTATCTCCGCGCTTTTGCCAGTGGAAGGAACACAGATTGTGCTGGTCCATGTTCAAGAGTGACTGATTGGATTGATTAAGTGTTTTAACTATTTATGAAGAGATGGGTTTTAAGAGTTTTTCGGAAGATTAGATGATTAGTGATTTGTTTTAATGTCTGGGGCAGTAAGTTCCAGAGAACAGGTCCAGTGTGAGCTAGGGCACGGCCTCCCTGCCTAGATTTTTTGATTCTGGGTACCTGTAATAGCAGGAGGTTGCTGGAGCGTAGTGACCGCCCTGGAACATAGGGTAAAAAGGCTTTTGTGAGGTACTTAGGCCCTGTACCTGTCAGGCATTTGTGGATGGTACATAGGATTTTAAACTTAATGCGTTGCCGCACTGGGAGCCAGTGTAATTTAGCCAGTAGAGGGCGGGAGGGAGTCCTAGGTGGAGCGTTGAGGACTAGCCTTGCCGCAGTGTTTTGGACTATTTGCAATTTGTTAAGCTGTTCTTCATTAGTTGATAAAAGAAGACCATTGCAATAGTCCAATCTGCTAATGACTAATGCCTGGACCAGGGTCTTCCTATGTCTGTCAGGTAGGTATGGAAACACACTTCTCAGCAGTCCAATGGCCCTAAAACATGTACCGGCAACTTGGTTAACATGATCTTTAAATGTAAAGCTTGATCTAATAGCACTCCCAAGTTTTTCACGGTCAGTTTGGGATTGGGAACAGGTCCCAGTTCTAAGGGCCACCATTCGGGGGACCACAGTGTCACTGCCTCCCTGAACAGCAGTACTTCCGTTTTACCTACATTACACTGTAGGCAATTTTTGGCCATCCACTCTGACACTGCCCTCATTCCATCTGCAAAAGATTTTATTAGAGCAGGTGTGAAGGTTTTAAAAGGGAACAGAAGTTGGGTGTCGTCGGCATATGACACCGGGGTGAACCCAAAGGATCTCACTAGGTCTGCCAGGGGGGCCACGTACACATTAAATAATGTGGGGCTTAGGCATGAGCCCTGTGGCACTCCCCTGGTGAGCTCTCTAGAGATGGATTTATGGGAGCCCAACCTGACTTCTTGAGAGCGGCCTGAGAGAAAACTCTCCATCCAGGACAGAGCTACACCCCCTAATCCCACATCCCTCAGAAGGCTGAGAAGCACTTCATGTGACACCGTATCAAAGGCAGCGGATAAATCCAACAGCACCAGAATCATTGACCCTCCTCCATCCAGTGTCATCTTGATGTTGTTGGTCACTGCTAGGAGGGCTGATTCGGTGCTGTGGTTGGGCCTGAACCCAGATTGTGAGTGGTCCAGGCCCTCCGTTGCCTCAATATGATTTGATAAGTGGGTGTTCACGTGCTTCTCAGTCATCTTACTGATGTGTGGCAAGAGGGAGATGGGTCGAAGATTTGAGAGATCTGTCCATGGGAATGCCGCTTTTTTCCTTATTGGGTTCACCACCGCTATCTTCCATTCCATTGGGACTTGTCCTTCTGTCAATGAGATGTTCATCACCGACTGGATGGAGGGTCCTAAGAGGGTGATCAGAGGGGCGACCATTTTTGCAGGAAGGAAGTCATTGGGGGACCCAGATTTTATGTGGCTGATGAGAGGGGGGAGATCTAAGTCACTGATTTGTGGGAATGTCAGTAATGAGTTTTTGTTTAGTTTGGGTGAGTTATTTAGGAGGGAAATCGTGGTTCCTGCACCGCTAGAGGCCATAATTTTATCATAGATAAGATTAATTTTATCCTCAAAGAACACCGAAATCTCATCACAAAGTGTTTGGGAGAATTCATCGGGGCTCTCACAGGCTGTGGGTTTGACAAAGCTTTGCAGTATTTTAAACAGCTCCCTAGGACTGTTACCCGCCTCTGCTAGTTGTAGGGTGAGGCTGTTTTTCCTTGCTTGCTTTATGTTTTTATAGTAGGTTAACTGGGCCTCTTGATAACTTTTCCTTTTCTCCTCAGTTTTCGATTTCCTCCATGCTTTTTCCAGTCGCCTACATTTCTGCTTCTCTGTTCCAAGGTCTTGTGTGTACCAGTTTTCTTGCTTGGTAGAGGGATATTGCTTATGAAGCTTTAGTGGGGCCAGAGTGTCGATGGCTAACTTAAGTGAGTCATTAAATTTTGCTAATGCAGTGTCTGCTGAGTCCTTATCTGTGAATGTTGGTTGTATCCAGCTTTCCCGCAACTTTTCCACCGATATTTTGTGCCACTGTCGGCGCCAAATTGGCGGGAGTGGCGTCTTGTGCAGGGATTTAATTGGGCCCATTAAAAGGAATTCTATCAGAAAATGATCTGACCATAGGATTTCTTTAGCAGGTGCGCATCTTATTTTAGTGCAGTTAGAAAATAGAAAGTCTAGAGTATGACCACCTATGTGGGTAGCACCGCTGTTCATTGCTTCTAACCCCAGGTTAGACAAATCTGCAGTTAATGAGATAGTTTCAGGATGTGTCGGATTATACCAACCTATAATTGTTTTGATGCAATGAACTTCCTAGAAAATATTGATTGACTGGACCCTGTGGTTTTTCTCGTGCCAACCATGGGAACATTATGTTTAGTAAGAGCGTAGAGTATTTAGAGGGAAAACCTTCATGAAGTTTTCTCCTTTCAATGTTGCCCGTATTGACACTAAAATGTCTACTTCAAGCTTAATTTGAGATTGTGGTACAGCAGTTACATGAAAGGTTTGCACTGCTGTTTTTGCAGCTAAATCTGTGGTACAGTTCCCTTTAGAGTAAATTCCTTCACTCTACTGGGCCATGGTGTCTTCACATAGTCTAAAGTAAGCATGTCCTGCAGAACAGCTACCATTCCCCAAAGAAATTTGCTTTTTAAAGACTTCACCTTTGAATCTCTGCATGCATTTAAGAACCAGTGCAGTACATCTACTTTGTAGCTTTGTACACAAAATGCGTAATCTGGCACAGTAAGCATGGAAACTGATGGATCAGCCTTCTAATGGGCAAGAAGTAAAGGATGCATTTCTGTTAGCTGTGCAGTAAAGTCACCCAGATCTTTAGTGTGAGTGCATTGTGCTTTAAATTGCCATCATCAAAAACGACCTATAAAGCAGCACAAGCCATGGAGTACTTCTGTTTGGTGTCGATTGAAGGCTGTGCTGAGCCGTCCATATGGATTCAAGCAAGCCTGGCTGAAGACGGCTGAAATGCCAGAAACAGGTCCTAGGAAGCTTGTTTCCGGTCCAGGGAAGGCATGGCTTGGCAGTTCGGGCTGGACTGTTCACGTGAGGCACAGGGTCAGACTGATTTGCATATGGCCATGTCTGAACTCGGGTGGCAGAGTGGGCTAAAGAACGGTGATGGATTAAACCCAGATCTGTTGACTGGGTGTGAGTGTTTGATTGGTTTAGATGCTCCGTCCATCACCACCCCCTTTTGTACCGAGCCGTCCATATAGAGCACACTGTTCTATTTTTGCATGTGTAAAATATTTCTAGATTGTGTAATGTTTTGTTTGTACTTTAAAAATTCCTGAGTCTGGAGTGTTAAATCCTAGTCAAATTTTACATTGTTGCATTTAAAGAAGCTGCCCATTGTACCCAACAAAGCTGTAGAGTATGTGAGTTGGGAATGACAGCTTTGGTGTTTGCTTCCAGTGTAGATAGGGGAGAAACTATAATGTCTTGTTTCCTATGTTACAGAGGATGCTCCTTCAATATTGGTGTTTGTATTGCAGTGAGAATATACTCAGTAGGAGTAAAGCATTCCTCAGCAGGGTTGTGCATCGATCTGTATGCTATGGGAGTGGTGAGTAGTCTGAAGTGTTGGAAACAACACTAATTACTATATATGTTTTATTGTCCCGTATATGTAAACACTTAGGGCCCCATTAGGATGGCGGACGGATCGCCCCGCCAGGCCGGCGGTAGCCCCTGACAGCCTGGCAGGGGCGATCCGCCCACCATCTGTGCCAGAATGACCCCCACCATATTATAATGGCTGGGGGGTCCGCGGTGGATGGAAAGACCGTCCACCACTTTTCCGCTCGGTCGACATGTCGACCGGGCAGAAAAGGGTTCTATATGGTGGCGGTGTGTTTCAGAAACCGCCAGCCATATTAGAATGTGCAAAAGTGAATGCCTTTCCGTGGCAAGGCATGTGGAGTCTGCTTTGGGGGCTCCCTGCGGGCCCCCATAGACTTCGGGGGGTGAGGGGTGCACATGGGGGGTACCTATGGTACCCTCCTGCCTTTCAAAGAACATCGTGCAGGCACCGCGCAGTGCCTGTCACGTTGTGCTTTGAAATGCACAACATGTATTTTTAGCATTGCGGCGGGGGGGTGGTGCTTTCAGCACCGCCGGCCGCAATGTTAAAAATACGGGATGCGCCTCCACTGTGGCGGGTGCATCCTAATTGCCTCCACGGGACCCCCGCCCTTATGGCGAGCGGTCCCTTTCACCGTGAGGACGGCGGGTGGACAAAGTCTGCCCGCCATCCTAATGGGGCCCTTAGTCTCTAACAAGTCTGCTTGCAGTCCATGTAAGATAGCTGCGTTTTTGTCCAATTGTGTTTTTAGAAACATGGGCGTAATAAATTAATATGAGGGCTGACTCACTTAGCATAATGTGGAAAGTAAGCTCTTACAAAGTTAAGAAACCCCATCAGAGCTTGTAAGTTGCTTAATGTGTTTGGAGCATGTAAAATAGCACACTTCAGCAATAAGGCAGGTGCAAATCCTTTACCCTCAATGGATAACTCATATCCAAGGAACACCTTGATAAGATATGCAATTTTAGGTTAAAAAAAATATATATTTTGTACCCAGTCAGGCAGTTACCCATTTCAGGCAAAAAGTGTCACTATCCAGGTGTTCAGTCAAGCAGTGGTGGCTGGTGACATTTGAAAGTGGTGAGGCTACCTTTCCTCAACAAATGTTTTCCATCCATCTCTATGCTCGATGTAACATGTAATTTCTTCTTGCTTCTTTCTTTCTTCCGGAAAGTAACCCAATGTCCCTTGTAGCGCTTGTTCATTTCTGTCCTAGAGAGACCCTCTCTTGAATTTCGCCATGGCGCCTACCACATTAATGCGATGTGTTCTGCCGAAAGCCCTTTGTTCCGCCCACTGTAGCTTCTGCTAGACTGTACCTGCATCACTAAATACGTGTGTCCATATTTAGAGAGCCATGCCCCTTTCTCTTTCAGTAACTGGCCATCGGACTCCCTCAGAATGCCCACACTGGCAATGACATGTTATCATCTAAATTCCTTTGAAATCCTATTATCGGTGAGTCAAGCCATAATCAAATATCGGCCAGCTCTGTGCTCTCCGCCGAGCACATACACATCTTCTGCCCCACAGTTTTTCTCACCCAACGCCTACACAAAGCCCTTGTCACCTAGCTCAAACACACCACTCTTTGCACCCAGCGGCATCATGCACCTCTTGTCATCCGTCGCCAGCACACAACTCTTAACACCCAGCATCAACACACAGCTAGTGTTGCCCAGCGCCTAAACACAGCTACAGATATTGTGGCCAACACTCAACTCTTGCTGCACAGTGCCAATTCCAAGCGCTTTTTATGTAACGCCAACATACAGCACTCGTTGGAAATGTCTTCCCAGCTTCTGCCACATATCTCCTGCCCCCCAGCTCATCGTGCTCCACGGCTTCTACTCCCAATACCTCTCAGTAGCAGTTCCAATCACACCCTATAGGGTGTAGCGGGAATCCTGCTAAGGCATGCGCTTCAGCAGCCCACCGAGATGTAGTAATCGCTATATACATTTTAAAATACAACCTGTCACAAGTCAAGCCCCTTTGCTCCTGATCCTGTCGTGCAGACACTGTCACTCATCGTCTTGTGCCTAGATTCCTGTGCTACGGTTCCTGCCCCAAATGCATGGGCCCACCATTCCTGTCGCATTACTCTTGCCATGCAGTCACTGCCCCACGGCACCTGCATTCATGTCATGGACCACAACATTTGCCAACATATCTCGTTAGGACGCTCCTTGCTGCACAACTACTGTAACTCAGTCCCAGCTCCATGTCTCCTGCCCCACTACGCCTGTCCCTCCCAAACCAACTTTCTTACAGCAGCTACACGGAGAGAGCACCGACCCACAGCACCAGCCCCAGTCGCGGCTCGCGGGGGTGGTGGCGGGGTGGGGGGGTCACCGCGGGGGAGAGGGGTTATTAAAATACATTTTAAAAATCCTACCTGAGGAGATCCTGAGCAGGTCCGCGCCGCACCGGGTCCGTTGGTGCCTACAGCCCCTCTCAGCCAATCGTCATGCTGACTGACATGATTGTCAGTTCTCCCTCGGCGTCTTTGAACTTAAGTAAACTGAATCAGTTTACTTAAGTTAAATGACGCCGAGGGAGCTGCGGGCGGGGAGGCTACGCCCCCACGCCCCAATGGACGCACCGCGCCTGCAGTCAAGTCATCATCTCTAATGTAGATGTCACTAATATATGACAGCGCCTCAGAATCTTCATAATCCTCCATAATCCTCATTGTGGAGACTCCAGGGCTATTCTTATACCCTGGGGTAAATCTTAATTAAGCGTACTGAAAACCACCCAATGAAAAAGTGATTAGATACTGGGATTCAGATGTTAATTTTGACAGAAAAATCTATTACATATATCTATTACATATATCTAACATCTTTTTATATTTTTTCTGACTAAATATGTTATTAGTTCATAGTTCAGTGCTGGGAGCATTTTTTACATGACACACCTCTGAGATGCCTACAGAGTTTCTACAACTTATTGAACGAAAGTAATCCACCTGGTCTTTGTGTTGTATCCTTTCCATTGTTTCAGCCAGTTGAAACAAATGTTTATGGATTAAGAGGCTTTGAACTGCTTGATTTAGATTCAGGCAGTTGATCTTAGACAGATCTCTGAAAAGTTAATACATTTATTGAAGGCTTTACACCTAAAAGAAACAATTTTTGGATCAGTAAATCGTAATTATTGCATTTTACTATAGAAAAAAGAATTGTATATTATAGCCCTGAAGAAGTGAAATTAGCACAACAAAACACATGTTACCTGTAGGCTGAACCCTGTGAAACACAGATGTATTTTTGAAGGAAAACAACTTTGAAGTTTGACATCAAGGATATAGAACATCTTTCCAATTGTTGAATGAACAATATTGTGTCAATATGAAATAACTTAATAGTATGTAAAATAAAGGAAAAGAAAGTTGTGTGGGTGCTCATGTATTTATTGCAGATGTTTTTGCATATGAAATGATTTAATAAAAAGCACAAATAAAACAAATAGTTGAATAGAAATTATTGAATGTGCTATTAGGTGCTCCCCTCACACATTACTTATATGTTATTTGTGAACCAGAAGGGTTACTCACTTAATGGGTGAGCATTTCATTAATCTAAATCTAATCTATATAAACTTTCAGGTTTTCATTCCGGAAAAAGAGCATTGTTCATGGTGGAATGGCTATGCACCATTCTACCTTGATTGATCCAGAAAAACGTTTATATTGCACTTAGTTTCTGGTTAGTGAACGTGGACGTATGACTTACACCTTAAGGGAATCACATGTAGAACAGATTCTATGTCCCAACTCGCTTGGTTTCTATACAATGCAGGAGGCTGCTTTAAGGCCCATTCATGTCCTTATTGTTTCTGAGGTCTTCAGTTACTAAGGAGAATGCTTGCATTAGTACCTCCACACCTTGAGGTGCATCCCTTATGAAAACCAGAGGTCTCTCATCCTAAGGAGGATGATGTCTTATGCATCCATTAAATGAGACCAAAATAGAGCTTTGATTTTGTGCAAAGATTACTTTCAATTTGTATGTCAACATCATAAACCCTGTCCGAAGGGTGTATGTGTCCATCTAGTGTATTAAACTGTATATATTCTTCAGTTGGAGTCATCACCAGATGCTCCTTGAGAGTCTTGGGAACTATTCTCACTAATGCTGTGCTGTACAGTAGCATAACTATCCAAGTTGAGTTCCGCAGAAGACTCTGTAGCTGAAAAATATGTTTGCTATTAGACACAGATTTCGCCCAACCTTCTCTTTCTAAGAACTATGAAAGCGTCAAGTCCTTTGATCGATGATACAGATGCAACCATAAATGCAACATTTGTCTGGGACAAATGTCTACTTTCCACCATGTCAAGGTTGACTAAGAAATCATGCTGACATATAATTAAAATAGTGTATTCTGACTTGATGTGTTTTTACTTTATATGTTTATAAGGAACATCTAGGATGCATATCTTGATGCACATAATCTATGTCTGACATTCTCATTTATGTCAGAAATTCTAATTTCTGATGAGGTTTAGTATATAAGGACAACCACTTGTCAGAAGAGGTCCTTCCTCAGAGTAGCGCCTGAGAATCTGCCAGAGACAGTCTGACCTACAGCCCACACACTTTGCAGATGCTACATCTCTCATGAAACCTGAAGCTGATAACTTGGAGTCCCGGAAGAAAACTGACAGCCTGCTACCACAGCGTGTTTTCCCTTTGTGGCGAACACAGTTTTTACTCCTCTACTGATAAAGACAGCCTTTTCCGTCAACAAGGTATGCAGTGCATCTCTTCTCCTTGTAGAGTTACGTCAAAGTCGTAACTTACGCAACAATCCAAGGCATGTTTCTTTGCTAAACTGGTTACTTTCTTTTTCTTAAAATATGTCTTTGAGTCCAAACCTTTTTCTTTCTTCTTTATACTAAGTTCAATTTCAAGCATTGATACATTCTTCTGTTTTACGTATTAGTTCTGTCTGCAACACTCAGTCCATTGTGTTTTTATTGCCCTTCGTGTCCTATAAAAAAAAGGGAAGAGAAGTGATTACAATTCTACTAGCGATTGGGGTTTCTAATTTTATCACTGTCCTTCAAATTTTTATCCACCCCTACTGTACTCCTGTATTGGGGGTGATCCAGTTTTATCTTCCTTTAACTTCTGCTATTTCTAACCCCCCAGTACAGCTTTCCCTTTACCAGAAGACTCATTCTCATTTTTTGATTTGCGGTGCAGTTATGTGGCATGAAAACCGAAAGTATCATGGCCCACAGAGGTGTAAACTTCTGAAATAATCTTAAGGAGCTCCCGTTTTTAAACAGGAACCTCTGCCAACAACTGGCATACTGCCAGAACTACCGGTTCTAGTTGAATGTTACTCAGAACTATTAAGGAAACTGTTTCAAAATATGCTATCAATTTAATTCCAAAATAAAGAGCATGTTCAGCTCCATGCTCACTTTGTATTTATTGTAATACCTCTGGCAACACCACTAATGAGGGTGTGCTAAACATAGCATTATAGATAATTGCACATATTATTCACTCAGTAGTACACTCTTCTACAGGTGGTACCATGCCAACTGGAAAGCACATAGTCAAAATCCTATGTTTATCCTGGTGTTTTATGTGTTGATAGACCACTTCTAGTTGGTTAGTTTTGCATGCAATCTAAATTGAATCTCCTCTCACTTTCTTAATGCTTTGCTCATGATAGCATTAATAGTCTGTTGGCTAATTGTCTGCACCTTGGGATGTGCTTGTTGTGCAGGGTCAGGAACAAATGTTCCCTTAGCAGTCAATTGTAAAACATGCTGTCGAAGTTGCCTATAGATGACCACTAACTGATTTAGTAAGTGACTTACTTCTGCAGCTATCAGATTTACTGTGTCAGGATACGGTGTTTATCCAGACAGTACAAACCATGTAGCCCCTTCATTACTCAAGGGACCCATTCTAATATTCTGAACTGCATTGGATAGTTGTCCATCAAACCATGCATGATTTTCTTGATATCCTAACAGAACTTCTCAGTTGCGATAGGGTTCATAATAAGCAGGAATCGCAACTGGTCTATATGCATGGATATTTCCAGTATTGAGAATTACAGCATTAAACTTCATCCATAAGTTAAATATATTAAAAAGGTGTTAAAAATGGGATCCCTGGCTGGCCAGGGCTTGCGCCAAAATCTGTCAGTCAGGGACCACCACTTCCTCGACAGGGCAAGGGAGTTACACACCAAGATAACCCCTGCTCACCCCCTTGGTAACGTGACTCGAGCAGTAAGGCTAAACCCGGAGGCAATGTGAGTTAAGCGTTTGCGCCTGCACCCAGCAACAACACCCAAGGCCAACCACAAAGGAAACTCTACACAAGGTTATATATAAAATAGCCTTTGTATTATATCAAAACACATTAGATAAAAACACACACTTTACAATGTGCCAACAGGCACGGGCAGAATTTACAGGGGATAGGTACAAGACAGGGTCACATGGACCACTGTCAGGAATATGCACTTTTAGACTTAGTACTTGGTAGAATTAGCACTTGTTGATAGTAATTAGCACATAGCACATATAATAATAATAATCACTGTAGCACAAAATAGAACATAAAGCACACAACCAGTAACTACTGGTAAGGTAAGTACCACCTACGCAACCCTAACCACCTTAGGAAAATGTCACGCAGGATACCAGGACCTCACTAGCAACACCTGTACTAGGAGAAAAACAACCACCTAAGTATCACCATACATTTAGGGGTATAGGCATAGGAACATTTTACACATGATGCATCCTAACATTCAGAGGTGTAGTGAAGGAAAACGCATGATGCATAAACAACACATTCAGAGGTGTAGGAACAAGGCACATGACGCATAAAAACATTCAGAGGTGCAGGAAAGAACAATTGCGCATAAATCAAATTAGCCACAACCTGTGGCAGTCCCTAGGCCAACTGGCCTCTCTAGGGCTAGGACGCCCTGTGTCCCACAGTCAGGGGGGCCTAAACGTAGCAGCTGCCCACTAAGTGCTGGGCAGCTGTAGAGACACTGATGGGGCCAAAGTTGGAGCCTCGCAGGCTCTGGCCAACTGACTGTCCCCTTTGGAGCCTCGCTGGGCTCTAACTAAATGGAATGCTCCATAGCCTCTCGTGGGCTCTACGCAAACAATTGACGCCTTGCAGAGCCACGGGGGCTCAGACAAATATGCCCCCATGAGCCTCTCGGGGCTCGTCAACCACTGGACCGCTTGGAGCCTCTCCGGGCTCAGTAACTACGTAATGCCCCCTGAGCCCCTCTGGGCTCTTCAACAAGTATGCCCCCACGAGCCTCTCTGGGCTCGCAAACCAATCGGCCACCTGGGTGGAGCCTCGGGGCTCAAGCGACCATGCCCCAGGTCGGAGCCTCTCAGGCTCTGGAGGGATGCCCTGTCTGCGGCAAATAACACTGGGGGGGCGGTCACCGGCAATGTGTGCCGACGCCTCCCCCTCTTCTCCGCACTAACACCACGGGGCTTCGGCATCACACCCTCTCCTCCCGGCCAGCTCCACTCACCGGTTTGTAGCACAGGGGCTCCGGAGGGGTCGGCGGCGGTGTCTCTGCTCCTTGCGGGCGGACTTCCTCAATTCCCGCTCCGCTCACCAGGCGCCTAGGCGGGGCTCTCCCCCTTCTCAGGGGAGCCCTGCTGGAGCCGGCGCTGGCGTCTGGGCACTTCCTCCTGCTCCCGTCCGTTTCTGGGTTGCTCTGGCGGCCCCGCCCAAGTCACGCCACAGCTTGCCTGGCTTCCGGGGTCGCGGCTGCGGCCAATAGCACCGCGGCCCTGGGGTGGGGAGGCAGGACAGCGCCTCACAGAGGATCCCGGGCCGGCGGCGGTGATTTCGAGGGGTGGGCTCCCTCGGTGCTTTAAATATGAAGCGAGGTGGGCACTCGCTTGGGTGCCACAAAAATAGTGGCAAGGTCCCAGGCGGGGTGGGCACCTGCCAGGGGACTTAAAATTCGGCAATTAAGCGGGGCAAATGCCGGGTGGGCACCGGCTGAGAACAAACAGCGATTCCAAGCGCTAGGAAAAATAAAGCGCTCTCAAGCCCTAGGGGCAAAAAACAGCGCTTCCAGGCGCTAGTTTTCCCAAAGTCCAGGGACTAGCACAGCCCAAAGTCCTTCAGGAGGTGGGGGGCAAGGCTGGGCCCACAGCCAGCTCACAGGTTCCTCCTAGGCAGGGAGGCAATCCCCAGTGGCGGTCCTCCTGGCGCCCAGCAGCAGCAGCCCCCCTCAGCTTGGATCCAGGAAGAGAACAACTTGCAAGGGGACACAGCCCCTTTTTATACATCAAATCCCTTTGTCTCAGGGTGCAGGGTGGGGGAGAAACCAGTCGCAGCTGATTTGTGTGCACTCTTGATGTGCTCAGCCCCTCACTCTATTCACTGGCAGGGCTAGGGACATTAGACGCACCACAGGGGGCGGAGCCAGCATTGTGTGGGGAAAGCCCAGCCCTGTTCAGGACCCAGGTGCACCCGTCCCTCACATCAGCATGCTAATCTCTCCATTCACCACCGGGGCAGACCCATCCAGACTCCTGGAGCCAGGCTCACCAGCCAGCTCCAGCCAATTACGTGCCAGCACACTCACTGCACACGCACACCCATGTCTAGAAGTGGCACTTCCACACTAGACACATACACGCCGCATACATCATTGCGCAGCATTCAATCACACGAGTCTGCACATACCAGACTCGAGCCTGCACACCCCACGCATCAGGAACTACCAGGGACACATACATTCCCCATGCATTCCTATGGGAGGGCAGGCCTATCTCACCACATGCACTCAGAGTGCGCACGCACTTTCCACTGGGACACAGTGAACGTGCGCAGAAACCAAAAATCACCGTCACCATTAAAAGCAAAAAGTTTAGGGGTGAACCTGCCAGAAGGGCCAAGTCCAACAATAGGTATGTAACGTGCGTTTACAACAAACATCATCTACCTTCTGTACTTGGAAAGCCCCTGACTAAGAGGTGTTGTGTAATTGGTGCCCTGAAATGTGCCCCTATCGAAACAGGTTGACTGACAAACCAACAGCATAGAGGGCCTTTGTTTTCTAGATTCTTAAGAACACAGCCTAGGAAATACACATTCTAGACCCCTTGGGACTAAGGACTTGTTCAATGTGACAAACCAAGAGAGAAATCCAGTTGTACTGCAACCACTCCGCAACTCACCGACTAATACTTCAGCTAGAGATGCATTTCAGGTAATGATTAGTTCTATAAAGTATCACAGAGTTAATTAGTGGAATCCAAACCATTTTTAACATTAGAAAGGCATATTCAATAACACTCCAATATAATGGATGCATTTTAAAGAATTCTAAATCCTATCCTAGTTCACACAGTATGAATTATAACTGTAATGTCAATAGACAGAACAGTTGCTGCAATGTTTACAAGCAATGTGAAAAGCAGAAAATAATTCAACAATTTTTTTTTTTAAACTCTGTTTATTGGTGGTTTTGCATAAAAAAAAACAGAACATACATGAAGAAAAAGAGGACAATCCAGAGGCTGGGTCATAAAGTCAGTGAGGTAGCATCCAAAATATACATCAGTTATAGCATGGCACATCACAATAGTACGTACATAGTACTGATAGAGCGGTACGAGCGGAAGTCTGCGCAGTGATCAAGGGCAAAGCAGTAGTATCAATACATATCAAGCGAGCAATATGTCGAAGCACATCACAGAGGAATACACTGGTCCACATCAGTCATGAATGAGCAGAGTAACAGTGAACAATAATTGATCATTGGGGAAAGGGAAGGTTACATTTACTTGTAATGAATTATCCCCTATGCTGACCTTTGAAAAAACTTTTCAGGCAATCCCAGAAATAACTATTGAGGACCTGACCATACTTATTAACCAAATAAAGACTGGCTCTCCTACTGACCTGCTACCTGCTAAATTCATCTCCCCTCTAATTGACATAGTAGGACCTTCCATCCAGAAATTGCTCAATCTCTCCTATGCTGAGGGCCTGCTCCCATCAGCCTGGAAGAAAGCGGTAGTGAACCCTATACGCAAAAATTCCACCTTGCCCTGGTCTGAACTCTCCAACCTCCGCCCGATTTCTCTCCTTCCTTACATCAGCAAACTGGCAGAGAAGCACGTAAATACCACTCTTTCCGACTTTATCGAGGCGACAGGGGGCCTGGACCAATCACAATCTGGGTTCAGGCCCAACCACAGCACTGAATCAGCCCTTCTTTCTGTGACGGATCAGATCAAAATGTCACAGGATAGAGGGGGCTCCATGATTCTAGTGCTGCTGGACCTGTCCGCAGCCTTCGTTACCGTGGCCCATAACATCCTTCTCGGCCGGTTGCAAGGAGTAGGAATTGGAGGCCTAGCACTATCATGGTTGGAGAGTTTCCTCTCCGGGAGATCACAATCTGTCAGCCTGGGCCCCTTTTGTTCCATCTCTAGGGGGCTCACGAAGGGGGTGCCACAGGGCTCATGCCTTAGCTCTACATTGTTTAATGTATATGTGGCCCCCCTTGCTGAGATTGTGCGGAAGTATGGGTTCACACCGATCTCCTACGCTGATGACACCCAGCTCCTCTACCCTTTCAGCTCCCTTGACTCCAAAGTCAAAGAGAACTTTGCTGAGGGTATGAGTGCGGTGTCACATTGGATGGCGACGAACTGCCTCCAATGTAATGTCACAAAAACTGAGGTCATGCTTTTTGGCAAAGCAAGTATTCTTTGGTCCCCTGACTGGTGGCCAATAGATCTTGGCCCAGTACCTACATCTAAACATCATGTGAAGAATCTTGGGGTGAAACTGGACCAAAAGCTGACCCTGAAGGAGCACACCAACCACATCGCAGGATTGTGCTTTCATACTATTGGCCTACTTAGACGTGTCTTTCCGTATCTCCCTGCCTCTTATAGAAAGACACTTGTGCAGGCATTAGTGACCAGTCGTCTGGACTACTGCAACGGCCTGCTGACATTAGCAAACGCTGATGCAGTAGGTCGTTTGCAGGTGGTCCAGAACACGGCAGCAAGACTGGTTATGGGTGCACCAGCTAGGACCCCCTCTAAACCCTTGCTGAGGGAACTGCATTGGCTCCCAATAAGACAGCGCATCGATTTTAAGATCTGCTGCACGGTCCATAGATGCATCTACGGTATAGGTCCTAAATACTTGTCTCAATCCCTGGTGCCATATCAGCCCAGTAGGTCCCTTCGTTCAAGCAATCAAGCCCTTCTAAAACCCCCGGCCACAAAGAAGTCCAGACAAGGAGACCGGGCCTTCTCCTCAGTCGGACCTGCCCTATGGAACAAACTGCCCCTTGATGCTAGAACAACTACTAACTACCTATCCTTCAGGAAAATATTAAAAACCCTCCTCTATCAAGAAGCATTTTTGCCCACTTAACTTCCCTTGATTCACTGACTGAGTTTCCTATAGCTGGCACAGCGCGGAGATACCCTTACGGGATTGATTCCAGCGCTATAGAAGAAATTAAAATAAATAAAATAAATGTAGTAGTATCGATAGTGCAACCAGGTCAAGTCTATTTGAGTGCATGGGTATGTTATATCTGGACATCACCATCATCACGGATGTTGCCCCCCTCCGAACTGTCACCTCGGGCTGTCTGAGCCTGAAGATAGTCAACCAAGGGTCCCCAAATGTCTCTCGGCCTGCTAGATAGCGGGAATAGATCAGCGAAAATTGTATGCTGGAACTGACTATATGTCATATCAGCGAGCCATTCCTTAAATTTCGGGGCCCTGCCACGACCCCACCTGCACGCTACGCGCCGTCTCGCTAGGAGGAGTGCAATATCTATGAATTTCCTGCATGTCGAAGGGATGTGTGGTGTGTGTCCCAAGAGCATTAGTAATGGGTCTGGAGGTATGGATGTCCCAGTCATGGATTCTAGGGCGCTATGTACCTGTTGCCAATAGGTCTGTACAGGGGGGCACTCCCAGGCAAGATGCAAGAAATCTGCGTGCTCTGCACGGCAGCGTTCGCAGCGATCATTGTCAGACAAATGGAACCTGTATTTCTTCATTGGGGTGTAATATAAGCGCTGCAGGAATTTGTAGTGAATTATCTTGAGCCTGCAGCTAGCCGATATACGGGCCGTGAGGGTACAACAGTATGACCATTGGGCGTCAGTGAGGTCAACAGCCAGCTCAGCAGTCCAATGCTTTCGCGCAGAGGCCTCCGGTGGCTGGCCGCACGCTCTGATATGGCGATACATGCCCGACACCAGATGAGAGCCATCTTGCGAGCTTAGCAGGAAGTGAAGCGGGCGTGATCTCAGGCTCCGCAGGGAAGTCAGGAAGGATATCACGCATTCCTTGGCGCAGTCGTAAATAATAAAATACTTCAAGCGGGGTGCGGTTGTGCGTCGTGAAGAATGCGTCCGCAGTTTTAAAGCGGCTTGCGGAGAAGAGGTCGCCCCAGCAATTGATCCGTAGAGTCTCACAAAGTGTTCGGAACCCGCGCTCTTGTAGGAGTTCAAGCTCAGGGTGATATGCCAGTGGCATCCGGGGGGAGTATAGTAGTCTGTAGTCTAGCTTTTTAGCCAAACGGCGCCACGCGTCAATAGTACATGTAACGGATGTATACGGCATCGTGATGGCCGAGGTTTGACAGTGAAGGAGGCCATTTAGAGGCAGGGGGTTAGCAATCCAGTCCTCCACCGCCAATTGAGGCATAAAGGGAGTAGGAACAAGCCAGTGATAGGCAGTGTGCCTGAGCACACAGATAGTAGACCTCAAAATCGGGGAGGTCAAAACCCCCCTTATAGTATGGCTGTATCAGCATGGACCATTTTGGTCTCGGACTTTTGCCCCCCCAGAATAGGCGACAGAGCTCCGACTTCAGAGTTTTGAAGAAGTAGGTGCCCGGATGGTAGGGGATATTAAGGAAAAGATAAAGGAAACGTGGGAGCACCACCATTTTGATAAGGGACGCTCTTCCTGCCATGGAGATGGGAAGGGAGATCCAGCGGTCCACCAGTGCAGTGAGTTTGGTCACGGCAACGCCGTAGTTAGAGCGAATTGTCTCATCTTTGTCGCGTGAAACCTGGACACCTAGGTATCGAAGTTTAGTCCGACACCACTCTAGAGGGTAGTCCAGGGGGAAGTCAGGTACCGCGTCCGTGAGTGGGAAAAACAGGGATTTCGCCCAATGGATCTGTACCCCAGACATTCTGCCAAAGACAACAAATTCCCTGAGTAGGGGATTCAGGTTACGTACCGGGTCCTTGACGAACAGAGTCATATCGTCTGCATATAACGATACATCGATCTGGCGTTGAAGGCAGCGAATCGCACCATCCCTATGAAGCTGTCGAAGTCGACAGGTGAGGGGCTCAACGGCAATCGCGAACAATAGGGGGGATAGTGGGCATCCCTGCCGGGTGCCCCTGGAAATGGTGATTGGTGTGGAAAGGCGACCATTTATCAAGACCCTCGCTGTGGGTTGTGTATATAGCAATTGGACCCAGGAGATGAATAGTTTGGGAAACCCCATGCGGTTCAGAACAGTGAACAAGTATGGCCACTCAACAGAGTCAAATGCCTTAGTGGCGTCTAAGAAGGCCGCTGCAACAGGGAGGTCAGGGTGGACCGTGTGAAGTAAGGAAAACAAAGTGCGCAGGTTATGGGAAGTGGAGCGACTCAGGACAAAACCAGACTGGTCAGGTAAAACAATCCGAGTCATAAGGAGAGATAGTTTGGTGGCCAGCACCTTGGCCAAAATGTTAACATCGCAATTCAAGAGCGACAGAGGACGGTATGAGTCACAGGCCTTGGGAATTTTGTTAGGTTTCAATAATGAAGTGATAATGACTTCGCGCATGGAGCAGGGAAGAATGCCATCAGTGAGGGACTCCTCGAAAACCTCGCGGAGGACCGGAGCCATAGTGTCTACATAGGCCTTGTAGAATTCAGCGGGGAGTCCGTCCAGTCCGGGCGCCTTTCCGTTTTGGAGTGACACAATAGTGTCCCTAATTTCTTCTAACTCGAAAGGGGCAGCAAGAAAAGTCCTGTCAATGTCACTAAGCCAGCACAGGCTATGTCGCCCAGGAAGTCATCATATTGGACATGAGTAGTTGTGACTGTGGTGTATAGTGTGCGATAATGAGAGACAAAAGTTGCAAGTAAGTCATCGGAGTTCCTAACAGTGTGTCCCTGGTCAGTGACTACCTCAACGATTGTGTTATTAACGTGTGGTGCACGTGTCAACATGGCTAGCGCCCTGCCAGGCCTATCCCCCTCGCAATATTTCCTCGCCTGCCAATGTTTGCCCCTAAACTTGGCTTCCCTGTCCGCTTCCTCTTCATATTGTGTGAGCTTATCCCTGATTCAGCGTGCGCAGCAGGGCCATCACCCTCCACCATCTGTCCCTCCAATGCCCTCAACTCGCCCTCGAGCTTCCGGATCGTGCGTTGTATGTCGCGCAAGACCCCAAAGCTTTTCGACATGCAGTGGCCTCTGAGCGTTACCTTGAACGCCTCCCAAATATGCTCAACAGAGTCAACAGAGCCCTTATTTCTAGGGAAAAAGGCAGTGATCTCATCGCCAAGTTCAGTGCGGAATACCAAGTCTAGTAAGGCCGCTGGTTGTAGCCGCCAATGTGGTCTAGTATTATCCCATCCAGGTATTTGTAGGGTCAGAAGGACCGGGCTATGGTCCGAATATGTTCTCGGGAGGTGAATTACATTAGTTACTCCTGCAAATATCTCTCTAGTCAAGAAAAAATAGTCAAGGCGTGCCCATGTGCCGGTCTGTGATGTGAAGTGGGCTAGGATGCAGCTGCCGCCAGGCGTCGATCAGGTTGCCTTCAGAGAGCACGCCCTCTAACGCTTCTCTGGATCTGGGTTTGTAATGTATCGCTCTGTCTGCTCTATCCAACAGGGGCACTAACGCTATGTTGAAATCTCCACCCCAAATGATATGTCGGGATCCTATGTCCAAGATTTTACCCCAGAGTGTGGTGAAAAAAAGGGGCGTGTCTAAGCTAGGCGCATAGCAATTTACTAGGGTGATAGTGTCGCGGCCTAACCGCCCCACAGCAATACATAGCGGCCCTCCGTGTCCGCGAGCTCACCACACACCTGAAAGGGTAATCTGCGTTTAATCAGGATGACAACTCCTCTCGCATAAGTGGAGTAAGAGGAGGATGCACGGGTAGTAGCCCATTTACAGCCAAAAGAGGGGCGCGCTTGTGAAGCTATGTGCGTTTCCTGTAACATTGCAAGTTGAACCTGATGGCGATCTAAGTATGCTACAACATTTCGGCATTTTTTAGCATTGTTGAGCCCTCGAATGTTCCAAGATAAGCATTTCAATTGCGCATCAGACCCCGATCTCGCCATAACAAAGAGGAAGTCGTAAATATAAGACCTGCCACTGTGGACTCCAGAGTTTCAACAACGCACAAATGATGCCACACAACACAAAGACCAACCAGCCAAATGCTGTCCTCAATAAACCAATCTCCCCCTCAATGGAACTCAACCCCCCTCCCACTACTGCATCCCAATCATGCCAGCAGCCATTCATCCCCTCATCCTCCCACATCCCACCTCCCCAGAACTCCCACAACTTGTGCCCAAAGGTGGGGTACTCCGTAGGGGAATCATCAGCAAGGGCGCACAGCCACCACTCCCTCCGACAGCCTCTCGCTCGGTACCGCCCTCGGTAGAGGCAGGGTAGGGAGAGTGGTCCCTGCAATTTTCGTACCACTAGAAGAGACAGGTAGTCTCATCTCACAAGGGAAGCGGCAGTATCATCTGAGTCAGCAACAGTGGGACATGCGTAGTAAGACAACACTAGGCCAGACCCGCCCAGGAGGGGCACTGTGTATCAATTGCCATCGTCCACCAAAGGTAAATCCTCTTCAGGGTCCGCATGATCGTCCCGTCTGCCCCTCTGCGCCTTGCGGAGCATTTTCAAATATTCCTCAACTTTACGCGGGTCCGTAAAAAATCGCTGCTTGCCCTGATGCGTCACCCTCAACCTCGCCGGGTACAGCAAGGCATAGTCCAACTGAGCCTCTTTCAATTTCTTTTTGACAGCCAGAAACTTTCGTCTTTCCTCCTGCACTAGGGGAGCGAAGTCAGGATAGAGAGAGAAGGTGACACCATTGTAGTGCAGGGCCTGCTTGGTTCGGGCAGCTCTCAGGGCGACATCCCGATCGCGGTAATTCAGCAAGCGAGCGATGATTGGTCTGGGCGGCAACCCAGGTTTTGAGATGGGAGCTAAAGACCTATGTGCCCTCTCCACAATGAACTGAGGTGAGAAGGCATCTTCCCCTATTGAAGCTCGGAGGAGTTTCTCAACATAGATTTCCATCCTGCCAGTGTCTGTGGACTCCGGAACGCCCGTGACGCGGATGTTATTGCGTCTGCTGCGGGCTTCCAAGTCCTCATTCTTGGCTGCAATAACTCGGAGAAGATTGTCCATACGAGCAAGTTGAGAGGTATGTGTGGCAGTGAGGTCATCATTGTCCGAGATCCGTTGCTCCGTCGCGGTGATCCTCTCCTCATGCTGATCAACTTTGTGTACCAGGGCGTCCATTCTGGAGGACATCCTGTCCACTTTCTCCACCACAGTAGCAAAGCCTTGGCGCATTTCTTGAAACAAGCGATGCATATCCAATTCGGTCGAGGGGGAGGGTGCAGCCGCATGATCCGCGCCACTAGGCCCAGGCTCAGCCGTGCCTGGTTTCGACCCCCTCTTGGCGCTCTCGAAGCTGAGTTTTGTTTGACGGTCTCTGGGCGCACCATCGTGCCTTTGCACCCCTCTTGGGCCACCCTCTCAGGACGCGCCGAAGTAGTGGGGGTCCGCCTTCCGGTCAAGCGAGGTGTCAGAGCTCCCTCAACCCGTCTCCGCACAGAGCGTAGTGGCTGAAGGACGCCCGATTCCACAACCCCCGGCCACAAGCTGTGTGTGTGGCAGGCCAGTGGTCAGAGGATTGCAGGTGGGGCTACCTCAAGTAGAAGCCAGGGACCAGGTGTATACACAGTACTGGTGTGTCAGGCGCAATCCAGGGGGCGCAAAGGCAGTGAGTGTCGCGCTTCGCCAGCTTCTCCCAGGTCAGCTAGTCCGTACATCCAGCTCCTCAGAAGCACACAGTGCCCCCGGTGTTGCAGGCCTCTGTGCTGCCCAATGCTAATGTAGTGACTGCGGGTAGACAGCCTCGCGATGCACACCAGCGACAGGCGAATCCCAGTATGGAGAGGTCGGCGCGCCACTCGGGGAGATCAGCGTGATTATTTCCACGCTCCGCTTCCAGTGCACTAGAGTGGCGGCAGCTCACCAGTGGCGTGGCCCGTAACTCTCTGCTCACTGCCAAAGTCTGTGCGGACCGTTACACCGCCAACGAGGCTGAGTGTCCCTTCCCCGCCACGCCCAGTACCTGATATCGGGGGGTGGGCGTCTCAGCGATGTATCTCCCGCCCGGCGCCGTCACCAGCAGGGCTCCGTGATGCCGTCGCGTGTAGGAGCACAGCCTCCCGCAATGCCTCGGCGAGGCTCGTCCCCGTCCGAGGCAGGGGTCAGTGGCCCGAGTCGCTGCGAGGGACGCGGCAGGTTTCCAGAGCAGGTCCCCCGCCCAGGGCCTTCCACCTCGTGGCACGCACCGGCCTTGCGTGAGCGCCAGCGGCCGAGCCTCTCGCCACAACGGCTCCAGGGGTATCTCCGGCAAATCTTGCAATGCTGGTATCTCGGCGCAGGTGTCCGCTAGCGGTCCGAAAATTGGACCGAGTGCAGTTGAGTCCGTACTGTACCGATTCCGCTAGGTTTGAGAGACTCTGCTCCTCAGGTGGCAAGGATCAGTGAAGGATCAAGGCTGCAGGGAACGGGAGCCGCGCAGTCAGGCGGCCATTCCGTATGCGCGCCAAGCCACGCCCCCCCAAAAAAATCAACAATTAATGTTATATCAGTCCTTCATATCTTTAGCTTACTAAGCTAATTCACCACTAAAAGAAAAAACAAATTCAGATTTAAAAAATGATTAACACTCTCATACTTGTTTTGTTTTGAACAATGAAGTTAGTGTATAAATATAACTGGATAGGATTCTATTCTCATCTTCAGTGGAAGGAAAGCTGATATGTCCCCAGCAAGTGAAAGCTGAATTAGCCTTACTTGTGCCTTCAGCAAAAGCAAGTGAAGCAATTCTGTATGTCCTGTCTTATTGCGGTCCTGTGGCATGAAGTTCTATTTCCCTTTTTCACATACTATTCCTAATTTATATAACATTATATAGCTACTGTTGATATTTTAGAACAAACAATTAGCAGAAAATGGTCTGATGCTCTTTCACTTGTTTTCATTCTAGGAATCTGTGCTCTCTGAATAACAATTAGCAACACCTCTGCTAATAGTAATAATTAGTATCTTGAGTGTGTCATCAAAAGTTTCTGAAAGATCAAGACAAATCATCTCATAGGTGCTGTTGGTAAATTTCCTGGATTTCTTTCTAGAACATGGCTCGGAAATAGTTTTCTAGACACTCTGACACTATAGACTTAGCAAATATACCAACCTGAGGCAGAAAACCAAGTAGATTGCAACCACTGAGCATTAATAGCATGAGGTGCGTTTTAAGTAGCAACCAGTCTTGTGAGGGTTCACAGGGATAGTTAGTAGAACCAAAAACCTCTTTCATCATGGACAGTCACACGCAAGAACTCTAAGCTGTGAAGAATATAAGTTCAAGAGTTATTAAAATCAAAATCGTATCCTAGTTATGTTATGTTATAATTGTTTATATAGTGCATGGCTACCCCAACAACAGGGCGTCCTAGCGCTTACGGACATGCCAAATTACAGGACGGTCAGAATGGAGACGACAGAGTGTCAATCACAGGGGGGCCCTAAACAGAAGAAAACAACCAGGTTTTAATGTGTTTTCGAAAGAGTAGATGGTTAGTAGTAGTACGCACACTTAAAGGGATAGAGTTCCAGAGTTTTGGGGCCAAATACATGAATGACCGGCCCCCGGCTCTGCACCACCGGATCCTGATGGTACGGGCAAGAGAAAGGTCCGCAGAGGGGAGAGCACGCGACGGGACATAGAAGGAGCAGAGTCCCTGCAAAATTTGGGGGCCAAGGCAGTAGAGCATTTTATGAATGAGACAAAGGGTTTTAAATTGAATACGTTGTTTGACAGGCAGCCAGTGCAACCTACGCAGAACCTTGGAGATATGGCAGCGTTTCGGCAGTCCGAACAGAATGCGGGCAGCAGCATTCTGAGCCCTTTGCAGTCTGTTAGTGACTGTCAAGTTGGAACCAAGCATAAGGGCATTACAGTAGTCTAGATGGGATAAGACCATAGCTTGAACGATTGTCTGGCGGGTGGAGGGTTCAAAGAAGCCAAGAATGGGTTTAAGAGAGCGTAGGCAGCCGTAACAAGTTCCAGCCACTCTTTTAGCATGAGATTCAAGGGTGAGAGAGTTGTCTATAATCACACCCACATTTTTAACTTCCTTCTTGGGAGTAGGAGGCGGGCCCAATGTAGGGGGCCACCACTGCTCATCCCACTTCAGTGTGGCACTGCCAATAAGGAGAACCTCAGTTTTCAACTGGAGGCAGTTCTCTGTTAGCCAGCTGGAAATGGCCAAGATCTCTTCTTGAAATTTGGCTCGGTCCCCCACGGTGTAATTGGAGAAGGTAAAAATCAGTTGTGTGTCGTCCGCATTAGAAACTAATTTGATATTACGTTCCCTGGCCAACATGGCCAAGGGGCGGACATACACGTTAAACAACGTGGGGCTGAGAGGAGAACCCTGAGGGACACCACAGCTTAAGGAGAATCTGCTGGATGAGTACGGCGGAGCGTGGACCTGGAAGGAACGGTCGGATAGAAATGACACGAACCAATCCAGTGCTCTGTCTCCGACACCTATCTCCCACAGTCTCCTAAAAAGGATCCCATGGGAGACCATGTCAAACGCCGCACTCAGATCCAGCAGGACCACAGCTGAGGTGCTACCCATGTCCTGTGTTGCCCTTGGATGTTCCATAACGGCCAGTAGGGCCGATTACGTGCTATGTTTGGCGCGGAATCCGTTCTGAGATTCTTCCAAAATTCCGTTCGTCTCCAAAAAACCTGTCAAGATGGAATTCACGTGTGCTTCCGCCACTTTAGCCAAGTACGGAAGTAAGGAGATAGGTCAAAAACTTTCTGGCTTGAAAGGGTCCAGGGTGGTTTTTTTAACAAGGGGACAACCATGGCATGTTTCCAAGATTTAGGAATAGTGGCTGACTGAAGAGATCTATTGTTCATCTCCCGCCCTTCAGTCATGATGGAGTCCTGGAAGAGTCTAAACATCTCTGGTTTAACAGGATCTTCCGGGGACCCAGACTTGATTTTTAAGGCCAGGAGCTCCATATCTGTCTGTGAGATGAGTGGAAGGGTTAGGAGTGAATAAGGAAGGTCCGGTGGGTCTATGATGGATCTAGAAATCATAGGAGAGCCACCAGGGTTGAAAGAGTTTTAGATCCCTTGGACTTTGTTGACAAAGAAGCAGGCGAGCTCCTCACACTGTGAGTCAGACACTATTGTGTTATTAATGCCCTCAGGTGACTTAGTCATCTCCTTCACCAGCGCGAAGATAGTTTTAGCGCGATTAGTGCTGGAGTTGATTAGATCAGTATAGTAGCTGGCTTTGGTCTTTTTTATGAGCTTATGGTAGGCTTTTGTGGCGGTTCTGAAGTTGGTTTTAGCCAAAGGGTCATAAGATCGCCTCCAAATACGCTCAAGTACCTTACATAGCTTTTTTTGTATTGCAAGTGCCTCGCAGTACCATGGATGGGACTGTTCGTGTTTGGGCCTCGACATTTTCTTAGGGATGAAGTGATCCAAGGACTTATTGATCTATTCTCTATATGCTAAATCCGCCTCCTCCAAGTTGCCAGACCAGTCTGGACGGGAGTTTATTAGTCTGGCCTCAAACAGGGCACCATAAAGTTTATGCCATGGGCGTCTCCAGAGAGGGGGAGGAAGCTTTTCTCTAGAGCTAGCTGGGGTCTTAATGAAAATCTGCACCAGGAAATGATCCATCCAGCTAAGGGGGCTGGGGGTAGAGGCTAAAGTTCCCTGGATATTCGAGAACACCGGGTCTAGCAGGTGTCCTGCCAGATGAGAAGGCCCCTCCACCAGCTGACATAGCTGGCAGGCTTCTAGGTCCTCCAGGAACTTCAGTATGGCCGGGGACTCACGGGACTCAAGGTGGAGGTTGAGGTCCCCCAGTATGCTGGAGTTAGCTGACTGCAAGGTAGTGCACATAATATGAATAGTAACTATTATTTAAAAAGCATGCTTGTGGCAAAAATAATTGTCAGGAGGATGAATAATTAAAAATAATGTAACATTATGATGCTATCATAAAGCTTTTATCATCAATATCTCCAAACCTGCCTTTTGCTAACTTGGCTAAACTTTGAGAACCAAAAGGGGATAGGTCCATAAACACGTAGTGGGGGCTAGACCTTATATTTAAATTGCAAAAACACGCAGTGCCCACACCACAATTAATCATTCAATATTCAAGAAGGGTAAGAAACCAGTTTATTGTAACCACCCTTAGACAGCATTACTCAGTGTCTATCATTTTATGCTTTTTTTCAAATTTTCAAAAAATCATAACAGAATAAAGGACTACATATTGGAATATTTACAAGACTAAATACACTTTGTACATACATCAAAAAACAAACATTATTTACACACTAAAACACGTTTCTGCATCAAACATTACAAAAAATTATAATAGTTACATCACAACCAACAAATATTACAATAAAAAACATGAAGAAAAGTGATTTCCAAGGGGGTATAAGCAACTTAATAGCTTGTAAACGCTTAAATACTGGACCAGCCGGTCCTAGTGTCGTGAAGTTGACAATTTATTCCACCCAAGAAAGACTGCCGTCTTTCTTGGGTGGAATAAATTGTCAACTTTGTTTGATGCAGAAACGTTTTTTAGTGTGTAAATAATGTTTGTTTTTTGATGTATGTACAAAGTGTATTTAGTCTTGTAAATATTCCAATACGTAGTCCTTTATTCTGTTATGATTTTTTGAAAATTTGAAAAAAAGCATAAAATGATAGACACTGAGTAATGCTGTCTAAGGGTGGTTACAATAAACTGGTTTCTTACCCTTCTTGAATATTGAATGAGTAATTGTGGTGTGGGCACTGTGTGTTTTTGCAACTTGGCTAAACTTAGCACCTAAAAAGGCCTACTTTCAGTGTCACATATGGTTCTCGCACACATACATTTTCTGAACCAATGTTCAGCAAAGAAACAGCAACAGCTGCTGTTGTGTCTGAGACTGCAAGTCAACAGATAAGCCAAGAGAAAGCTAAATGTGGCTTCCGCTTGCACCTCTTAAAGAAAAGATGATTATGAGTCTGTATGAGCATCAAGCTCGAATCCCTGGTGCAAATGTTCTCTCTGTCTTTTAACTCTCTGTTTTAGTTTATATATTATGTCTAAACATTGTCTTATATTTTCAGAATAAACAATAGTATTCAATTCTTTGCAACCTTTAACTTACAAATATTCAGTGAAACCTTTCTTATTGTTTAATAACAATAAGTGAGAACCCATTATAACAATTTCTATGATGCATTGTTGATTATTTTAAAATAATCGCTAGAAAGTCAATTCAAACCATATAGAAAGAACTGAATAGATTCAAGCAAACGAAATGATCATGTTTTCGTGAATAACAACATTTATATTTGAAGCACAGCCCCAATTAAACCAGCATATATAAAAAAGTGGATAGCTAAAAGAGAAAATATATGATAATTATAACAGGGTGAGGTCATGAGCGCTGCATATGGTGTATGAATTTTGATTTGAATGGTCATTGCGTGCATTATGGGTTGTTCTACTAACTGTATCTTTAAAATTTTGTGATTTTTCAATTTTAATTCATAATCATAACTGCACTTTGTGGTTTTTCAGGTGACTTTTTGAAGGTTTTGTAAACCTACATCCAGGTGTCACAACCAAAGCTAACAATGACTTCATTTTAACCTTTGCTTTTCTCTGTATACTATTTAAAGGTATGTAATGAAGTTTATACTGCTTTTAGGTTCCCTCGGTACCTTTTGTAGATTATTCAATTTGGTGTATCATTACTGTAGGAGGCTTTTGGTTTCAACCATTCTGCTGATATCACTTCGTTATTAGTATAGCGTTTAGACTTTGTTTTTGCTGCAAATGATTCTCTCTCAGCAGCATGTGTTGCTTCTTCCTGTCTTTATACCACCTCTACAATATTTTGAATCCTTCCTACACTTGGCCTGTTGTGAAGATTCTGTCTTAAGCATTGGTATAGTATTTTCAACTGGGCAGCTAACAGCTGTCCGTGCCTTTCATTCAGTATTTCAAGGGAATGTTCATAAGAATGTTTCAAATGTTTAAACTCCTCTTTGTATTGCAGTTACAGGGGGTTACTTGCTTTATTTTATTATCCTATACAGCGTTTAGTAAAGAAGGCGTGAAGGATAAAAGATAAAAGATAGTATTCATTAGAACAAGGATTGTCAAAGCCAAATGTACTGAGTATAATGTGCCAAAATGTGCAGCATTAGCGCATTATAGGAAGACATATGCGAGATAGGCAGTAGGCGTGGACAGAGGGCTATAGTTGTAAAGTAATTCCTCATGCTGTTAAATGTAAGCACTAATCTGGAAGCAGAAGGGCAAATCGTAAAAGCCACATGATGTTCCAATAATTGAGAACGTCACAGAGTGATTAAGTGTTGCTTGAAGTAATTGGCCATTCAGAAATGGAATTTAATTTGGGAGGGTGCTTGGCAGTTCTTGATATTTATGGAATTCCTGATCTTCGTAGTGTAACAGAGAAGGATATACTCCTGTACTCTCCATCCTACACGTTGGATCTCATGTTTGACAATATTGCTACAGCTGGCATTCCGAATGCCACTGGCAGAGCTTCCCAGTTTCCCAGGCCCATGCGTGGTGTGCTGTTCCAATCCATTTTGTTCCTTTGAATTCTGTGACTTATATTACTGTTTTATATTAGAATACACAAGAATTCAATTCCCAGAATTCAAAGTAAAATAACAATGACTGGAGCCGCACATCAGGCATGGAACTGGGAAACTTCGCAGGGCTGCATTGGGGATCTGTATTTTGATTGCCAGCTTCCTATATCTGTGCCCTGTTTTTTGATTCATCAAACTTTGATGCTGTGTGGTGGCCGCGATGCAAGTCTTTTAGATTGAAAGCAGCAACACCACAAAGCTGTGGGGAACAGAAAAGAGGGTCCTGACATTAGAGACACTGAAAGAGGCAGATTGCACAGAAATAGTACTCTAATAGTCTGTGAAGATTTGTACATGCTTGTCGTTATTTACATTTGTGAGTGCTTTAAACCTAAACCTATTGGCTGTGCTAATTCTTGTTTAGGCAGAGTGACCCAGAGTAGAAACTGGATGTACTTATTGGTCCAGTCTTTGACTAATAAGATCTCTATATTGGACTATATACATCAATGTAGGCAGTGCTGTGGAAAAGTTAGTCTTTGTATACTTCAGATGCATCTATTGCTCGATATGTGCATTTATTCATAACCATCTGGCTTGACTGTTGCCTTTCTTTACAGCAACCACTCCTAAGTGAATAACCTTGTACTAGCCTTTGTGATATATTGCTATCCTCTTTTCCTCTTAGGTTTAGACTCATAGGGCGAAACACCAGAACATGTACAGCTACTGGATGGAGCAATGCTGTTCCTATTTGTGACCGTAAGTGTATAATCATTGTTTTGTTTCTATGTTATGGTTGATTATACTTTTGGTAGCGTTATTAATTTTTGAGTTACTTCTTTTTAGTGGCCTAATTTAATTTCCTCGTTTCTTTTCTGGGGGTGCTTTGCCTCACTGTTTCCCGCGTTGGGATTTTTGCTGTTTCGTAAAGCATTTTAATTGGTGTTTACACACCAGTCTCTTGTCTGTTTTCAGTGTCACCCGGTTGTTGGAGCGCTTGTGGTACCGAACTTGTGGGGTCATGTGTTTGTGGAACCAACACAAAGCGCATAACACATCAGTGGTACACACATAGGGTCAAGTTGTACAGTATGTTGCCAGAATGGTAGGCATAATTCTTCTTATGCCCACCTTGTCCAATACAGCTCCAGGGTTAAACAACTGTGCATATGCCTGCCATCAACCAAGCTAAGCTTTTCATGGCAGCTTAGCGCTCTTTTACCAACATATAAATGTTTCACTTTGCCACTCAGGCCATTATTGTTGCATGCACTGGGAGACTCATCCAGACAAAATGGGACATCTTTCTCCGGTCCCCACATCATAAAAATATCAAGAAATACACATGAAAAAACATTGTTGCAATATCACTCCAGAATGTTATAAAGTTGTGTTAAAAAAAGTGAGAAGGTTTCACTTCTCCTGTCACATTTATGCAGATACATTTCAAACTTGGGAAATTGATAAAACAGTCACCAAATTCCTGATGTTGGAATGCTCAAACTCTCCCATGCCCAAAAACTACGTCACTCCCTTGCTGACCACTACATTACTGAAGCTAAAAATATTAAAAGATATTGTGAAGCAAACCCAAGACAGACGTACAGCTCATTCAAACCTTCTTCTGCCCGTATGGTAAAGGACATCCTCATCAACAGCTCTTCTTCAATCCCGTCTAGCACTTAACCATACAGCCACACCTTAGCATGTGGCTGTTAGAAATTGGGTTGTTGGCTGACTGGGGTCTAAGCCCTGGTCAAGCAGTAACCCCAATCCTAGGGGAAGGCAAACCCGAAATTAACCTATGCTCACCCTCTGGTAGCTTGGCACAGAGCAGTCAGGCTTAATTTAGAGGCAGTGTGTGAAGTATTTGTGCGACCCTTCAAACAAGAAAACAGTGAAAACACCATACAAAACGATTACACACCAAGGTGAAAAATAGATCTGACTTTAATAAATAAAACAAGACCAAAATGACAAAAATCCAAATAGTAGAACTGGTAAATAGCGAAAAATAGTGCCAAAAAGCATGAAGCGCTATTGGGGATATCTGGTTGCACCAAACTGGGACAAAGTCACAAGTTCAGTCTGAAAGCAATGGAGCACGGGCCGTCTACTAGGAACCAGTTAGGTCCCTGAACAGAGTACCTTAAATCTTGGTTGCAGAGTGTTGCGTGGCTCCACGTCGAAGATCGGTTGTGCATCTGAGGTAATGCAGTTATTGCGAGATGCGTCAAGGCTGCAGTGTGAGGTCCTGATGCATTCACGTCGATGATCCAGTTAACGGGACTTGCGATGTGAAGCCTGGTGTGGATGATGCGAGGTGCAGTGGAGGCGATGTGTTTGTTCTGGTGAGAGGTAAAGCTGCGGTGCGGAGTTTCGGCGTAATCGCCGAGGCTACTGTTGATGAGAGATGCAAGGTGTTGTGCTGTGAAAAGTGTCATGCTGAGTCAGTTCTGAAGATGATGCGTCAGTCCCAAGATGCAGAAGGTGGCGGCGCTGCGAGTCTTTTGCCCAATCCACGATGCTTTGTTTTTGCTGAGGGATGCGTGGCTCAGCCGAGGAGGTGTGTTGGTTCAACTAGGGAATACGTTGCTTAGTAGAGAAGATGCATTGGTTCCGTTGACCCACTTCCAAGGGTCCAGGACTGAGTGGCACTACTTGACAGGGTAGACTCTCAAACGGCAGAGTCTAGGTGCATGGGATGGAAGCTTGTTATGTTCTTAAGGTATAAGAGGAGGAGTCCAGCCAACTAGACCGTGGATTAACTCTGGGTTCTGGTGTCAAGATATGCAATTCCAGTCCTTCTCACCCAGGCAAGAGGGCAGCAGGTATCAGGTCAGCACAGCAAAGCAGGAGTCCAGTCGCGTGCAGTCCAGAAGAGTAGCAGTCTTTCAGCAGAACAGTAGTCCTTATTGGTGGCAGAGTATCCACAATTCCAGCATTGTCTGGCAGTGGTGGTGTCTGAGGTCCACTACTTATACCCGGGAGTGCCTTTGAAGTGGGGATACTTGAAAGACATGCCTTCGTAGTGCACAGATGTCCTTCTATCTGCTCTGGCTCCAGGCTCACTACAAGGGGGTGTGCAGCCCGATGTGTTGGAATGGGACACAGCCTACTCAGGTGTATATGAGGCTGTGCCCAGCTTCTCCCTCCCGTCCTGCTAAAGATGGCCAATTGAGACACATCTAAGCTCCCATTGTGCGGAGCTGTCTAGGACAATACACAATGCCCAACTTCCAACTACACCCAACTACATCTGATCAGAGACAGGCTACAGGCACCAAATGGCTGAAACAAACAAATGCTAACTTTCTAAAAGTGGCATTTTCAGAATTACAATTTAAAATCCGACTTCAACATAAGTTTGGATTTTAATTTGTGATTCCAGAAACACTAGATTTTGAGGGTTTATATCTTCCCAAATGGAAATTACTCATATAAAATATAATAAGTTATTCCCAAAGGTATCCTATGGGAGTGATAGTCCTTGCAGTAGTGAAAAATGACACGTGAAACTTAAAAGTACATGTCTTGTCTTTTAAATACATTGCTCTCTGGACTCTGGGTTGTCCAGAGTGTGCCTTAGGGTTGACTTATATGCATAAAAAGGCAAGGTTTGGGCCTGGCAAACGGTTCATTTTGTCAGGTCGACATGGCACTGTGAACAGGCTCTGCAATGGCAGGTCCAAGACATGGCTAAATGGCTACATTGGTGGGTGGCACAATCAATGCTGCAGGCACACTAATAGCATTTAATTTACAGGCCCTTGGTACATGTATTACCACTTTACTAGGGGATTATAAGTAAATTAAATATGCAATTGGGGATGAAACAATAGTGCAAACACAAGGAGATGATGGACGGAGTGCTGAACCTTTTCAGACACTCACCTCCAGTCACAGATCTGGGTTGATTACATCATCGTTCTTTAGCTCACTTCGCCACCCAAGTTCAGACTCAGCCATATGCAAATCAGCCTTGACCCTGTTCCTCATGGAAACAGTCCAGTCCGAACTGCCAAGCTCGGTCTTCCCTGATGAACCAATATTACCATGTTTACGGGAGGGAGCACAAGTACTTTATGTTATGTTATGTTAATTCTTTTTATATAGCGCGCAGCTGCATCAGCGAAGAAGTGTCCCGCCGATAGTAGCAGTGTCAATAAGGAAACACGGTACTAAGCTATGGGAAAAAGGTAGGTTTTGGCAGCCTTACGAAAGGACAGCAGGCAATCCAGAAAACGAATCTGTGTAGGCAGGGAATTCCACAGTTTAGCCGCTAAAAAGCGAAAAGATCGTCCTCCAGCTCGGAGGCGCTTCACTCAAGGGACTGTAGCCAAATATTGCCCAGCTGATCGTAGCTGGCGCGAGGGAACATAAGGTACCAGCATATTGGACAGGATCTCTGGGGAAGAAAGTTTTAACATTTTAACAGTCAGGCACTTGGTTTTAAATTCGATGCTTTTGGGCATAGGCAGCCAATGTAGGCGACAAATAGCCCCGTCGCAGAGCAGGTTCAGGGAAGCCTCAACAGGACTCGGGCTGCTGCGTTCTGAACATGCTGCAGACGAGTCACTTCTGCCTTATTTGCCCCTAACAGGAGCGAATTAGTCCTCTCTGAACAAGATGGCAGCCTGTACTATCATCTGGTGGGTAGATGGGTCAAAGAACCCCAACAGAGGCCTTAATCTCTGGAGTATGCCAAAGCAGGTACCTGCTATTTTCTTGGTGTGCTCCTGAAAGCTAAGAGTGGCATCCAGCCAAACCCCAAGATTTTTTACTACCAGCTTGAGGGTGGGAGCGCAACCCATGGTCTTGGGCCACCAATGCTCACTCCATAGTTCCTTATTTCTCCCCGCCAACAACACCTCAGACTTATTGGCGTTGAGCTGAAGGCAGTTGGTGGTAATCCACACCACGACCGCCGCTAGGCCATTCAAAAATTTGGTGGCTCCCTGCGTAGGATTGTCGGAGAGGGCCACCACCAACTGCGTATCATCCGCAAACGAGACCATGGTAAGCCCATTGTCCCTGGCCACCGCAGCTAGGGGTTTGACGTATAGATTGAAAAGTACGAGACTAAGGGCAGAGCCCTGAGGAACACCTTGCCCGATGGATTGGGCGCGGGAGAGAAAGGGGGGGGCAGAAACTTGGAATGTTCTGTCTGACAGGAACGATCTAAACCATTCGAAGGCTAAACCTACGACACCGGCCTCCTCCAGACAATCTAAAAGGATCTGGTGGGAGACCATGTCAAACGCGGCGCTTAGATCAAGCAGTATCAGCGCTGTGGTGTGCCCCCATTCAGAATGGTCCGCAGATGTTCAGTCACAGCTAGGAGAGCAGTCGCCGTGCTGTGACCAGGGCGGAAGCCATTCTGGGACAGATCCAAGAAGCCAATGTTATTTAGGAAGCACCTGAGGGTGTTATTAACATGTGCCTCGACAATCTTAGCTACCCATGGCAGTAACGATATAGGGTGGAAGTTTTCCAATTTTGCCGGATCCAGTGAGGGTTGCTTGCTTCCACATCCTAGGGACAACTGCTGTGGTAAGCAAGATGTTAATCACCTAACTTTCTTGCTTAGCAGGAGAAACTCATCCTGTGAGATGGAGGGTATGGCTGCCAGGGTGTTCGTGGGAAGGGGACCATGCACAACAGCAGACCCCGTGATATCCCCATGAAAGGTCTTATAAATGGCTTCCATCTTCCTCACAAAAGGCCCTCACACTGCCGCTCAGACGTAATTACAGAAGTAGCAGAGTCTTTCCTACTTTTAAGATCGTTTAGGATTTTAAAAATACACTTGGCAGGGTTCTTACTAGACTTAATTTCATTGGTAAAGTAGGCCGACCGTGCGGGGCGTATGGCCCTGTGATAATTCCTAATTGCATTCTGGTACCCTTTTTTAGCCACAGGGTCATAATCCCTTTGCCAGACCCGTTCACGTTTTTTACAGAATTTGCGCATGGCCGCCAAAGAATCATTGAACCATGGATTGGAATTCGTGCAACAGCCCTTGGACCATTTGGCTGGAATAAGTGAGTCTAAAGCATGTGAAATCCAGTCACAGAGTGTTTTGTATGCCAGATTGAGGTCACTGGCTAGAGTAGGGGGACTTAGTGACAAGATGGCATGAAACTCCTCCAGATTCAATCTATGCCAACGTCGTCGAAAGGAAGCCGTTGGATCTGCTCTGTACACAGGCTCATACAGCGGAAGTGACATGGAGACCAAAAAATGGTCGGACCAGCACACCGGAGTCTTGACAGTAAGAGAAGGGATGTTGGAGAAAACGGTGGTCAAGCAGGTGACCAGCACTATGAGTAGGGCCCACCACAAACTGATTTAATTGACAAGCAGTGAAGTCAGCAAGTAGATTGCTGATTTCAGGATCAGCAAAGCAATCAAAATGTAGATTTAAATCGCCTACAACACTGAAGTTAGCAGCCATCAATGCAGCCTACAGCCTCGAGAAGAGCAGTTTTAACCTCTACCGCGCTACCGCGTTTTCCCGCTGTGCGCTGATTTTTCAAAATCGCGCTGTTTATGACAAAGCCAGCTCGTCATCCGCGTAGCACAGGTAACGCCCATGACGAGCTGGCTTTGTCATTAGCATCGAAGGGGTTAAACTCCGTGGCTGGCCCTGGGGGGGTGATATATTAACAGTCCTGTCATGGTAGAGTGAACGCTAAAGGAACTTCCGAAGCGAGCGCATTCGCAACCCGCCACATCCTCCTTGACGAATGAGCAGTGATAGCAAGATTAAAAAATAACCGCTATGCCCCCGCCTCTAGATTCCCTATTTAAAGTCAGGATACTAAACCCTGGGGGGAGCGCCAAACCAGATTCAGCCACCATAGCATCTGACAACCAAGTTTCAATTAAAAAGAAAACATCCTGTAATTTGTCCTGTATTAAATCGTAGATCTCCATATAGTGTCTAGCCAGAGAACCTACGTAAAGATACAGGATTTTCATAGAGGGCCTAGGCGGGGACAAGGGGCGATAGGGGAGCAGCCCAGGATGGGAGTCATATCCACAGCTAGAACAACAACAAGCATTGGCATTGCCAATAGGTCTCGCCTTTGGGACCTTATAAGTATTTATGCAGCACAATATCCTTGGTGCAACAACATTAACTGTTGCATGGCTAAACACTTATAAGGTCCTAAAGGTGAGACCTATTGGCTATGCCAATGCTTGTTTTCTGTAGTTTTAGATAGCGCAAACTCGACCCTAATGTATTGAAGCGCTTTACATTAGCACTAATTATATTACACAAGGGCATATTCATTGTTGGTAGGCGCGGGGACATGAAGTGATTTGCCCAGAATCACAGTATGTTGAGCAGCCGCCGAGACTCGAACCTGCTGCTCCAACTAAAAAGTCGGCAGCTCTGGTCGTTACGCCAGATCCTCTCCCCTCATGGGAGGAATAGCGCTTATACTGACAAAATGACACTTCGAAGCACCGAGAGGCAGCAGGTGTTGAAGGAGGGAACATGACGAGGAACAGGAGAAAGAAGAGGGAGACGAAGGAGAAGGAAGAAACTGTTGATGGGCAAGGGGTATGAGAGAGTGAAAACAGGAGAATGTGAGACGAAAAGAGAGACCAGGACATGCATAAAGGGAATAGGGGGCACAGGAGAGAGCAAATGAGGGAATGTTAGAGCCAAGGAGGGAGGACAGAAGGCATGAGGAATCAAGAGAGACTAGAGAGAAACAGAAGATAGAGCAATGGACGAAAGATGCAAGATAGAACAGGACAGGCAAGGAGGGAACAGAACGGAAAGAGAGAACAGCGGCGGAACAGAGGAACGAGAGAACAAAAGGAATGACCAGTAGAGGAAATAAAGGAGGAGGAAATAGGATAGTCAGGGACTGAGGACAGGGAAGGAATTAACTGCGGTGGGAAAGATGGTGGGAGCGTAGAAGGGAACAGGAGAGGGATTAATGGAACAGATGAGGCGGCTGGGGAACCAGTATTGTAAAGGCAAGTGTCAGCGCTCAAGTAAAGCTGACTTAAGTTATTAGGAGAAAACAACGTCTTTGGAGACTAGCTGTGTACGCTTTAACACATTATACCTTATGACGTGCGTTGTGAAGGCTGTGGTTTGAAAGTCCCAGTGGGTGGAGCAAGCTTCATTCTTTAATTGTAAACTAAGATGGAGTCCGACTGTATAAACATGAGAGCAATAGTGGAGTCAGCAGATAGTGAGAAAAGCAATGTAGACTGAAATTACCGTAGCAATATAGTGCGAACAATTGGGATGTCACGGAGTGATCTGGTGCAAGGAGACGGCGTCAAAAGTAAACAAGAATGAAATTCCAAAGGCAGGGGAGAGGGGCTGCCCCAGGACCAGGGGAGACTAAGATAGGAGGGGAAGGAGAGCGAGCTGTGAGGAGAGGGCAGAATGAAATCAGGAGAGTCTGAGATAGCAGGGGGAAGGAGAGCGACCTGCAAGTGGTTGTTTAATGACTTGTTTAATAGAACTAACATATACGTAAGCATTGGAGGTGAACACTTACTTACATGCTCCATCTCAGATGCGTGAAACTTGTTTAATTTTGTAGATACAGCGAATGTTCGTAAGAGACATTGATTGCATAGGGAATGTTTCCTCATGTAACAAGAGCGGCCGGGAAACTGAAAGTACGGCCGGCTACCGGCCAGCCATGAATAATTAGGGGAGGAGAAGCCGTGGCCGGCCAGACATGAATAATTAGGGGAGGAGAAGCCGCACAGCGCACGCTGGGCGAAGCCCTTTGATGTGCTGTGCGGCCGTTAAAAAAAAAGCAATTAGGAGGGAGGGAGGCTGATGCGCGTGCTTGTTTGCTCATGTGATTCATGTGAACTTAATGAAAACCGCAGCGCAAGAAGCCCTTGGTTTCACTAGGATTTCGAGCACTTGAATTCTCGCTCCGCTCAATGCGCTTGCGCGCATTGATAGGTCGCGAGACCTAAAAAGGCCCTTCTAAAGGAAAACCCCCCAGGAGCTCTTTGCATGGGCTTACCAGCTTGCTGATGGACAGTACGTTTTCTCTAGTATACAAAGGCACACATAGCTCAGTTCTACCAGCAGTTCTGGCATCAGGCATCGTGCAGGCGCAGACGGGCTTGCCTTTGGCAAGCCCTCTGCGCTACCGTGCCATATGCAGTTTAAATAGTGTGTTAAATGAAAACTAGTAGGAAGACTAGACCGCCACCCCAAGCAAAATGGCGGCAGGAAAATTGCCCACCTTATTTGGTTCTCCTCCTACCTTTCCAACTGACGCCAGTTTTATTATATGGACAAGGTCACAAATAATTCCTATCATGTGGGGAGCCCTGAAGGGGTCAGACTGTCTTCTGGCATCTTTAGCCTTTACATTGAGCCACTTGGTGCACTACTCAGACATAATACCATAAAGATTCACCAATATGCTGATGATACACAAAGCTACTTAAAAGTTTCCTCTGCTTCAAATATCCAATGCCTCAAATACTGCTTGCACATCATCCAGACCTGGATGCCAAGCGCCTACCTGAAGCTCACCCCAACCAAGGTAGAATTCATGTTATTTGCAAGAGCAATAAACAAGATAGCAATCTGACTCCGTGATCTGAACCTTGGTGGCCTTGAACCCCAACTCTAACCCAGTGCCAAGACACTTGGATTCATCCTGGACACCAATCTCACTCTCAAGAAAGACTTGGCCGAAAAAGCTCTTTCTTCTAAAGAAAGTCAACCCATTTCTTCCATAAAGCAACTACTCCATGCTCTTGCAGAGAGGTATCCTACACATGTCTCATCCTCGGCCAGAAGAATAATGTTTAAATCACCCTCCATCCTGTTGGAACGCCATTGGCTCTTTTCAGCCCGCAACATCTTTAAAACCAGCTCCATCAATTTACAAAGCAAATGCAACCAGCTGCCCTGCTTATCTTACAGACAAGCTTAATCTCTGATGGATCTTGGCACACCAGCAGCCAAGATACCATCAGACTGCAGTCTAAGAAGTGTGCAAAAGAAAAAGTGTCATATGAATGCTACAATAAAGTAAACAATTTCTGACCCCTACCAACTCAGGCTGCAGTAACTACTGCTTTCGTTACGGCTTTCTCTATATTAGCAATCGTATTGCTTGAAACCTTTTTCTAATGAAATCTGGTATATGGAGAGCAGCATTTCTACTTCTTGCTTTAAGATGGCATGGCGTAACTATTTTTTTAGTGGAGTATGAAGAGCTGCCATCAACCCAAATGTGAGTTGTCATATATATCCCTTTATGACCACATTGTTGTCTTAACTTGCTATATATCTCATTCCAAATATCCATGTTTTTGTTCACCTTCTTTCTCTTTCTTCCAGCTCCATTCCAGAATGGTTTCCTTGGTAGAGGGCACTACCCACTTTAAGCCCAATCCCTAAGCCATCAGGAAACAAACATCTTACTCAGGATGCATCCTTTCTCAACTCATTATGTAAATACCAGACAAATGTTGTAGGAATTCTCTTCCTTAACCATTCATTCTTCAGACCCTTCAGGATTTTGCGATGTACCACAAAATCGGCACTTTTGTAAAAATGCAGCGATTTTTACAAAAGTGCCCCTGAAATTGAAGGAATGCGTCTGTAATCGATTATTATCGTATGAAATACCACAAAAAGACCTTCACAGCTCAAAGCTGCGCGCTCACCGAAAGACCGTGAAGTCATGATTCTCTCAACCCTTCTTGACTGCCTCAGCTCCTTGCTATTACTAGACTGCGGATGTACGTTGTTACAACGCATGCTTTTACCACGCATGCTTTTACAACGCAGGTTTTTCAACTCAAGTCGTTACAGCGACTTGCGTTGGGGGGTGCTGGATAGTGAATTGTTTAATTTACTATTCCAACTCCAGTCCCCGTGGATAGTAGGGAAGGTGTTGGATAGTAAATTAAACTATTACCTATCCTAGAGTGCCCCCCAGCACATTTTGTTGGAATGACTTGTGTTGAAAAACCTGCGTTGTAAAGGCACTGCGTGGTAAAAGTTGCGTCGTAAAGAATGTTTCCCCTAGACTGCTGTTCTTGGGGAAACATTGGTGCTTTCGGTGCGAACGTGCTCTAATTCTATTAATAAATGGTCTAAAGCCAGACACAAGAAATATTGGACCTCAAGATTCTGTAACTCATTCTTTTGAGTTTTGGTCTGTGGTGGCGTTGATGGAACTGGTACCCTCTATTTAATTTGTATTACCAGGAAAGTGCTTCTGAGGCCGTTTGGGCGGCTTTGAGATTAAGATAGAACAGGTACAAACGTCAGATGAAGTATTATGCAATTACTTCCATTAGAACAATGGATGTTACAAAACCTATTAACCCCTTGTGTGCTATTGACGAGCTCAGCTCGTCATGAGGGACGGTTGAGCTGCCCTCATGACGAGCTGAGCTCGTCACAGCCATTGGAACGTTCACACGCGGGGATAATTTCCTCGCTGTGCTGAATGTTCCAAAAGTTCTGTTGTTGTGACGAGATCAGCTCGTCACGAGGGCAGCTCCGCTGTGCCTCATGACGAGCCGAGCTCGTCAACAGCACAGCGGCGCCATGCGTGGCCCCCCTCCACCCCCGTACAGGAGGGGGAAAACACCCCGCAGCCAAGAGGTTAAATGATGTAAAGACCTACTGCAAGTGAGAGTGGGAGGTTAAAATGTGGTAAATAAATAAATAATACCTCTATTTTTGAATGAATATATGAATAACAGATAGCTCAATAAATAAGAGTCAAGATTCGAGGTAGTAGGAGTTTGCAGGTTTAATACAGCATAAAGGACAGGAACAGGACAACCTGCACGGACAAGATCTGGGATGGCTAGCTAGCCCGGGGCAGGATCGGCATCGGCGTGCCAGGGAAAAGGAATCGGCGTCGGCGTCGGCGTAACATTTAATAACAGTGCACAAGTATATATACTAAAACAGTTGCATTACAGTGAATTACAGTAGGCGGAGCAGTGGGTGTGGTCAATAGCAGTCGCGAAAGATAAGGGTGAAAGTAGGTGTAACAGGAGGCGTATACATAGACATGTGATGTAAACGTAACAGAGTATGTCATAAATGGGGCGGAAACATGGAGGGGGCTACCTAAGGAGCCGGGACCTCTAACCTAATGGTGCGCGCAAACTGACAATGACGTGTTACTAGGAGAAGCTGGGGGCTATGAACTCTGTGCTAGGAGCAGAGACTGAAGTCTGGAGAGTCAGGGCGACATGTACCTAAACCCTATCTAGTATCTAATGTTTAGAGAACATGTTGATATAAACTAAAAGTTATCGGGTTAAAGGCTAACAGACTCTAAGACTGGAGCATGCATTATTCTACATGTAATGCGTTGAAGAATATTAAATGACCATTAAATGCAGTATTTCTCTTACATGGAGACGTAAAGGCTAGACAATGACGGAAATTATTGATGCGATTCAGTGGCTTAGGAATGCAGAGAAGGAGGGCTGGACTGATAACTAGAATCATAACATACTGTTGGCAGACTCGTAGGCAGAGCCAGGCCGAGCCGGGCACTGCGAGGCAGGAAGTAAGTGAAGGGTCGAGGATACAGGTGGGGGCTGTATCGCTCCTCAGCGAGGGCTCAGGAGACGGAAGCTGAATCTGGTGTCCGGGCCCTTTTGAGGCCTAGAAACGGGGACTTTTCAATGAAATAACGTGTACACTGAGAAACGTGGCAACGCAACTTTACATAGGCCTAATACTCGTAGCTTTCACGAGAACTGGAAACTGGCATACTAGAGATGGACACAACTGTAATTGCGTCTTTAATCAAACATGGGGAATACATATGCATATTAATCATGCACACATAACATAAGATGGAGGACACGTAGGGACACAGAACATGGCAAAATTTACTTTTCCACATTCCCTCCTTGTCACTACGTTTCCATCAGGAAACATCAATATTCATGATACCATCTATCATTTCATACAGTATCATTTGCTCGTCTCGAATTTTCTTGGAACTGGATTTAGAACGGGACTTGGGACTAGGAATACAAGAGGTAGCACAAATGCCGCAAATCGCAGGGCCACATTGTAAACAGAGGCAGCAACTGAATATGATCGCTACTGCAATACCCAGAAATGACAATACTTTCCATCCCCAGGCGGAAATTATATTCCAGAACCAACCGGACCATGTCCAGGTGCCTGGATTTTGGTGTAACATATGGGCAATATTATGGAGTCTGGTAATAGCTGAATAAACAGACGGTGCGTTATTAGGAATGAAAATGCAGCAACTAGATCCGATGACTCTACATGCCCCGCCCCTATCGGCCAGTATGACGTCAAGGACGAGACGATTCTGGAGCACGACAATTCTCATAAAGGATTGCTCTTCGGTTAAGTTACCTAGAGCAGAGGTAGTCTCAATCACTACTGCTTCAAGGGTTCTCGTTAATCTACGTATCAGTTTACTATTCACGACAGTACCTAAGTAGGGGAAGACACCTTTATTGATATCTATGTATTGTTCTAGAGCAGTTTCAGTATAATCGACAATCGGGAGGTCTCTCTTGTGTCTAGTATGTACTAGGTGGGAATTCCTATGATAGTCAGGTGGGGCTAGGAAAACTGGTGGCAGTAGGAAGGCAATGTAACAGGTTCCCTCCCAATCGAGGGGCAGACGGACATATGCGGTCTGACCACAAACAAAATAAGAATGACGTGAAGCTTTGAAAATAGATTTCCTACTGTCACTATACTTGACAATAGTCGTACAATCACTATGGCCTACATGTATGGAACCATTATTTCGGACACATAATTCACCTTTGACTGGTAATACTGACATAGCAGGTAAGTCTGGAGTAGAATCAGACTGAACATTCAGGACCATAAAATTCGAAGAATAATTACCCAAATTATAAACTTCATTTTCTAGGTCTAACCCTGTTCTGTGGGGAAGACCTTGCTTGCCTGGGAAACATGTACTGTTAAGAAAGGACATATCTGTTGAGGATGACGTTAACGTGGACCATGCTCCACACGAACCATTATGTGAAAATGGATAAGGAAAGAGTGGCAGAACTCCCTTCGGTGTCTGGAAAGGGGGGAGTCGACCACACACCCAACAATTAGTGGCATTGCTGGTCTGGTGTGAATAATGTAACATGCGGATGAAGGAATTATTACGCATAGCAAGACGATATGAGAGTTCATGAGGAGGTAGATCACTAAACGTGTGCTCTACTGTAGCATTAGCAGACTTATTTACATGAGAAACTGGAAAATACAAGTAAAGTGCATAACATGTGCAGGAAATCATAATGCTAAAATATAGCAGAAAACATAAAATAATAATGCAACTTTTAGAGTTCTCACTAACTCTCTCTCTGTGGGGGTCTATTATATACATGTCAGAAACCGGTCTAACCGTTTCACCTAGGGGAGGACTTAGACAATCAAACTGGCTGACTTATTTTACTAGACCTTAATTTTTTCTTGTACTCCTGCTGCGGAGTTTTCTCTAACAGGGAGGAATCTGTATCATTGTCTTTTGCGGGACAGTCCTTAAGAATAGTGCTTTGGCAGTCCTTAAAATCCTCGGAAATGTTCTTTGTAACAGGTTTTAGTCCAAAAAATCTTTTCACATGTGACAGGTGGACCCAGCCCTTCCTGCCTTCCAGCTTGACGGCAGTACGGGTGGCCAGGAGGACCTGTTTGGGTTCCTTCCAGCGGGCTCCAGCGGACTTGAACGATCAAAGTTCCTCACAAGAACCATGCATCCGGGAACGATCTCATGCGGTGCCACCTCGGTATTGTCTGGAAATGCGGCGGCAACCTGTGAACGACAAGAGTGTAGGGCAGACATCAAGGAAGCTAGGTAATCTGTCAGCATATTACTTGAAACATCGGTAATACTTCGAGGTCTAGGTGTACCCCACATATTAGGGGGGCGGCCGAATACGACCTCGTACGGGGACAGACCTGATCTGGAATGTGCGACCATGCGCATATAAAACAAAGCGACTGGCAGAGCTACTAGCCAGTCCACACCTTTCTCTTTACATACTTTTGCAATTCGAATTTTCAGGGTCTGATTATGTCTCTCTACGAGACCGGCTGCTTCAGGATGGCGTACACAATGAAACTTCCACTGGTACCCTAACAGAAGGGAAACATGTTTCATAAGCTCAGATGAGAATGGCTGGCCGTTATCAGAATATACGACCCTTGGGAGTCCATAACGGGGGAAGAATTCACGAACCAACTGCTTGGCAGTGGTCGCGGCTGTGTAATCTGGGACTGGATATGCTTCTGTCCATCTGGACAAAGCGCATACAACTACAAGGACATACTTGAAACCTCGACATCGCTCCATCTGAATATAATCCATCTGGAGGACTTCAAAAGGTTGGTCAGGGGGCTGGAATCCACCTTGTTCCACCGGGACACTTTTACCTGGGTTAAACTGGCAACATATCATACAGGTACGGACTTTCTGCTTGGCTGCAGCTCGTAAATGCTTGTTGGACCAAATGTTCTGGATACTATCTAACATAGCTTTTTCTCCTAAATGTGCTGGACTATGTGCGGTATTGATAATGACTTTAACCATAGAGTCGGGGAGAAACCATGTGGCTTTTCCCTTCGTTACCCATCCCTGATCTGTCTGGACCCCTCCTTGTTCGGACCATTTCTTGATTTCATCGGGAGTAGCATGTAACTGGATATCTATGACATCTTGAGTGGGGTCCTTAACTGTCATACAGGTAGTCAGATCTGGAGTGTGTGTCGGTGTCTTATTAACTGGAATGTCTGGTGTCTGAGCTGTAAGCTTGGCTGTGCGATCTGCTAGATCATTACCTTGGGAAATAATGTCAGTAACTTTCGTATGTGCTTTGCATTTCATGATAGCAATAGATGTCGGTAAGTGTATGGCATCTAACAGAGCTTGAATAAGGAGACCATGCTGAATCTTGGTTCCATGAGAAGTCATGAAACCTCTCTCCTGCCAGAGCACTCCAAAGTTGTGTACGACTCCAAATGCGTAGCGTGAATCTGTGTAAATATTAACTTTCAGGTTCTTGGCGTGTATGCAGGCTTGGGTCAGAGCAACTAGCTCTGCTGCTTGAGCGGACAGAGTGTCAATACGATGTGTCTCTATAATTTCAGTGTCTGTAGTCACTGCATACGCGGCTACTAGTTCTCCTGTACTTGTTCTCATACATGAACCATCCACATAAAGTGTCAGGTCGGGATCTGGTAATGGAATGTCTGTCAAATCTTGTCTTGGCTTTGTCATGGTGTTAACTACTTCCACACAGTCATGTGTGGCAGGATTTGAAGTAACTGATGGTAACAGTGTAGCAGGATTTAGAACGTTGCAGCGTCTGATTTCTATGTGTGGCTGGAACAGTGTCAATTCATAACCTGTTAAACGTGCAATTGTCAAGTGCTGAGTCTGTGTTCGGTTTAAAAGAACTTCCACGGAGTGTGGAACTTGTACTGTCAAGGAATGTCCTAACACTATGGAATCACTTTGTCTGATAGCTAGTGCTGTGGCTGCAACTGACTTGAGGCACGCAGGCAGAGCCTGGGCTACAGGATCTAGTGTGCTCGAAAAATAAGCACAGGGCTTGTATTGTCCTGCTTGATCTTGTGTGAGAACAGATAATGCTGTACCTTCACGTTCAGTGACGAAAAGTGTAAAAGGCTTACTGTAGTTCGGTGTAGCGAGAACTGGAGCTTGGCATAAGGCTTTCTTTAACTCATTGAAACTAAGTGTATGTTCAGATGTCCAAGGGAGGACAGTCGATACGGCTGCCTCCTGTGTCGATAACTGTATCAGTGGCTTGGCTAGAAATGCATACTGAGGAATCCATTGTCTGCAATAAGAAGTGAGGCCGATAAAAGCACGTACCTCCTTCTGGGTCTTGGGCTGAGGAAGACTCGCTATTAACTGGATACGGTCAGGTGTCAACTGCCTACCCCTCTTGGACAGTAAGTGGCCTAAATAGATCACTTGCTGGACACAGAATTGAAGCTTCGAAGGGGACACCTTGTGCCCCATCTCGGCAAGGAAATACAAGACTGTAAGGGATGCTCGCTCGCAAGCACGTTCAGAACGGGCTGTGATCAGTAGATCATCGACATACTGGAGCAGGGCAGTGTCAGTTGGCATGTGAATATTGTCTAGTTGTCTCTTAAGTGCTTGACTGTAAATACTAGGACTTTCTGTGAAACCTTGAGGAGCTCGTGTAAACATATAGCTCCTTCCATTTAAACAAAAACCGAAAAGGAACTGGCTGTCTGGATGAATGGGGACACTGAAAAACGCGTTCTTGAGGTCTATGACTGTAAAAAATGAGGCTTCAGAATCAATGGCTGTCAATAGGGAAGAGATATCTGGGACAACTGGGTACTGGGGAATAATACATTTGTTGAGTTCTCGAAGGTCAATCACTAATCGATATACTGGGGGTGCATTTGGATCTGTACGTTTCATGACTGGAATGATCGGAGAATTACATACATTGGAGTCAGTTTCTACAACTACTCCTTGAGCGATGAGCTCGTCAATAATTTTGGATAAGGCTGTTACAGCCTCAGGTGGCAATCTGTACTGTCTGATTCGTGGTAACACTACACCTGGTTTGAGAGTCACACGATGGGGTGTGATTTGCATGAAGCCAACATCAGTTGGACCTTGCGCCCATAGATGCTGCGGAACATTAGACAATCTCGGATCAAAATCTCGTAATACATAGTGACCCTTGAAGTCACGTAAGAACAATCGTATTCCCTCTGGGGAGCAGCAAATAACTGCACCTAATTCTTTCAGTGTTTTAATACCTAACAAATTTTCTGGGCATGACTTCGTAAGTAACAGATCAGTAGTGCGGGACAATGGACCTACTTCTAGAGTAACTGGCTTAGATATCTCGTTTACAATAGGCTTTCCTGAAAATCCAAGGGAAACATTTCTAGAGCCTGAGAGCGGAGCCCCTGGAACTTCGGCGTGACTGATGGTCGTCCTACTTGCCCCTGTATCAATCAGAAACTTTCTGTCTTTCCCTAATACTTGACTATGAACATAGGGACCTTCTTGATCTACAGGTATCTCGATGAGAGGCAAGCCTACCTCCCTCTCTAGGCTGTTTCATGAGTACGGCTGATACTCTGGATACTCGGACTGTGCATACTGGTACATCTGCTGTGTAACATGCTGTGTTGCAGCAATAGGCTGCGGTGCTGGAACTGTCTGTTGTGCATTCTGTGGCTGAGAAGTCTGTGAAACTTGTTCTTGTCTAGACGGACGTGGTCTTTCTTTAGTCTTACCGGTAGCTATGTTGTGTTTCAGAACTGCACACTCGTTTATATAGTGACCTGGCTGTTTACAATAATTGCAGGTCCCTTTAACGGGAACTGCAGGATGACTGGCTTGATTCGTACCCCTCTTCTGACTGTCCTGAGGAACAGATTGTGCAACTAGTACTTTCATTTTCGTGTCTTTCATACGTTTTCTTTCATGATCTTGCTCTTCTCTGATTCTATTCTGGTGATATTGAAGCATCTGTAACATTTGGGACGGGGTATTAGCTTGCCAGGTACTTTCGACTTTCAAAACTCGGTTCTTAACTTGTGGACTTGAATTCTCGACTAATTTAGTAACAAAGAGATGAGGGTACGACTCGCTACTTGTCTTGAGGCCACTGTTAATACTAAAGCATTTCTCAAATCTAGAATAAAAATCACTAGTGTCTTCGTCTTGTTTCTGTTTACAGGCTGAGATTGCATCCCAGTCTTCCTTTTTAGTGGCTAATAATCTTGGCAAAACTTGTATCAATAATTCAGGTAATTCTTTACATTTCTCTCCTAGACCGGTACCTGGTACTCGTATCTTATCTTCAGCTTCTAGAACTGCCCAATCGATCTTTTTCTCTCCCACCTCCCATTCTTTTTCCTTGAGTTTTTCATATACCCCTGCGGGCAACAGGACTTTTAACATTTTAATTATATCTGGATACGTGTATTCTCCCATACGGAGCATGTATTTAATTCTCGGTGGAACCCTGCTGGATCTTTGTCATGACAGGGAATTAATTTCTTCATCTCTAAGAGTTCCATCTTTGTAATTGGAGTGTAAACAAACACTCGTTGCATTTCACCATCTGCTGTCCTGACTGGGTGTACTTCACGTAACGGATTCTGTCTATCTATGTAAAAGGGTTTACTTTCTGGGGGTGAGACATGAACAAAATGCGGGTTCAAGAACGTTCTATATTTGTGACGCTGTTCTAGGATGACACTAATTAAATCGGTACCTAGACCTTTCCATCTATACTGGAGTAACTCGTTCAGGACATCGTGTAACGGACCTGGATCAGAATGTTGACCCTCATACAGAGTAATGAGGTGCTGGATCATATACATACCCACCAGTCGTTGTTCGGCTGGAGGCAGTTTCAGAAACATTTGTGCCACTATTTCGTCTGGAAAAGTGGTAGAATCAGTAATCCATCGGACTGCTGATCGGGCTAGTTCTTGTTCATGCATAGTACTTAACTCACTATAACCGATTCGTGATTTCAGAATGTGATCGGTAGCTTGAAATACTTGTTCTAGAGAACCTTGTTCTGGTGCTGGATGAGGAACAGTTTTCTTGTGCTCTAGACGTAAATGGCGGTCTGGAAATCTAGATTTTCCTACATACGCTATTCTAGTGGGATTCTCGTCGTCTACCTCTTCAGTAGAAGAGTCATTTTCTTTCTCGTTTACTAGTGCTTCTTTGCGTTTCTCGTGTAACCTTATTATTTCTTTACGAATTTTCTTGTACATACTCTCTATGCTACTGATGGTTCTGTGCTTACCCTCGGCTATGTTATCACTCCACTTTGTCAGGATTCTCATTTCGGCCGGATCTTTAGTCGGGGAATCTTGTTCTCTTATTAGACAATTAATCAGAAACTTTAATAACATGAGCTGGATCTCAGCTTTCCTTTGAGACATGGCTTCGCCAATACTTTCTGGATCATCCCCTGTACGGATGAAACGATATATTCTGTCTAGATCTCCTTTCATATCCGGTAGGGTGTCCAAATACCCGGTCACCCGTCTTACACGGATGGAATATATAACTGTACTATCATCACCTGCGACTGGATCATAGCAGCATTCAGTAAGAGCTCGTCGGATATCTGCAACGGACTTATATTTGGGCGTGCGCTGTAACGCACATTCATGTAACTCGGCCAACGTTCTACGTTGGTGTGGTGGCGGGGTACCAGGAGGACCTCCTCCTGCGGCCCCTAAACTAGAATCGTCGACTGATACTCTTCGTGCTGGCAGAGTGGGAAATTGTAATGTAGGCTGGACCGGGGGTACCGTAACAGGTACTCCGGTGACTGGAGGAGCAGGATTTACATTATTTACAGGAGCTGGCGGAACAGGATTTGCATATTCTGGGACTGTGTCGTCCAAATAGGACGAGATGAAAATATCAGCTGCGGTCGGTTTGTGACGTAGCTTGATCGGAACTAATGGTGGCGGAAAATTACTGGATGCCTCCGGGGTTGCTCTTGGCAAGCCCTCGGCAAGAAGAGGATACATACCCTTAATAAGGGCATTCCTCTGTCTGTCTGACTGTTCGGTTTTAACTCGTTCACCTATCTCGATTAATTCCCTTTCTTGGGCTCGTTCTAAGGATTCTCTACTTAATTCTGACTTTCTGATTTCTTTTTCGGTTCTTCTATGAGATTCTTTACGCCATAACTCGATGGCATCTTTCTGTGACTGTCTGGCTTTCTTTTTCCATAATGCTTCTTCTACTCTCATGATGCACTCGGCATCCCATGTACCCGATACGGGCCATCTATACTTTTCTTCTAATTCCTTGGTGTACTCCACCCATAAATCTAGATATAATATGGCACTTATGCCATGCTTCTGATACATAAAATGACCTGGACTGTCCCTAGGCGGGACAGGAACTGCTGCTTCTAGCAGACCTTTTCTAGTTTTCAACTGACGTAGTTTAGAAAATAAGGGCATGACTGAACTGTAATCTAGACACAATACAATACACAATGAACACGATAATTACTCCACTCTCATACCACGACATTAAAAATACATGAAGAACATTTAAAATAACAGTTCGAACAGAATACTACCTGGAATACTGAAAACAGAATACATAAATCTTCTCGAGAACAGAACTGACTAGAACAGAAACTAGATGCACTGCTAAAACAGTACGAAACTTACCGGTCTCATAAAGAGACACGTCAGGACCCGCATCCACCGAAGTGGACACTTCGTTTTGGGTCTGTGTACCACCAAAACCCACGGACCAGAGTCAATTAGATTGACCCTGTCTAGATACTACCCCAGCAACGGTACTCACCGGGCAGCAAGAACGGAAGGCCTCGGACTGGACTGGACTGCTTCGACGCCGGACGGACGAACTTCGGACTTCTGTTACGGGTGGGCCTCCGGATACCTCGGACCTTGGACTCTCGGCTTGGGCTCTGGTCGGGACTCGCCGCGTTCCTCCACCGCCTCGTCTGGATGCTGGACCGCCACCTCCGTCTCCTCCGTGGGCCTGAGGGATACTTGAAGCAGAAATATCTGCACGTGCACGGTATGGTTCCGTCACGGCTGCAGAGGGTCAGGGGGCCGGCGTGGCTTCACCGGCGCGTGGGGAAAGGGCAGGTCCCTATTCGGGCGCCATTATGTGGTAAATAAATAAATAATACCTCTATTTTTGAATGAATATATGAATAACAGATAGCTCAATAAATAAGAGTCAAGATTCGAGGTAGTAGGAGTTTGCAGGTTTAATACAGCATAAAGGACAGGAACAGGACAACCTGCACGGACAAGATCTGGGATGGCTAACTAGCCCGGGGCAGGATCGGCATCGGCGTGCCAGGGAAAAGGAATCGGCGTCGGCGTCGGCGTAACATTTAATAACAGTGCACAAGTATATATACTAAAACAGTTGCATTACAGTGAATTACAGTAGGCGGAGCAGTGGGTGTGGTCAATAGCAGTCGCGAAAGATAAGGGTGAAAGTAGGTGTAACAGGAGGCGTATACATAGACATGTGATGTAAACGTAACAGAGTATGTCATAAATGGGGCGGAAACATGGAGGGGGCTACCTAAGGAGCCGGGACCTCTAACCTAATGGTGCGCGCAAACTGACAATGACGTGTTACTAGGAGAAGCTGGGGGCTATGAACTCTGTGCTAGGAGCAGAGACTGAAGTCTGGAGAGTCAGGGCGACATGTACCTAAACCCTATCTAGTATCTAATGTTTAGAGAACATGTTGATATAAACTAAAAGTTATCGGGGTAAAGGCTAACAGACTCTAAGACTGGAGCATGCATTATTCTACATGTAGTGCGTTGAAGAATATTAAATGACCATTAAATGCAGTATTTCTCTTACATGGAGACGTAAAGGCTAGACAATGACGGAAATTATTGATGCGATTCAGTGGCTTAGGAATGCAGAGAAGGAGGGCTGGACTGATAACTAGAATCATAACATACTCTTGGCAGACTCGTAGGCAGAGCCAGGCCGAGCCGGGCACTGCGAGGCAGGAAGTAAGTGAAGGGTCGAGGATACAGGTGGGGGCTGTATCGCTCCTCAGCGAGGGCTCAGGAGACGGAAGCTGAATCTGGTGTCCGGGCCCTTTTGAGGCCTAGAAACGGGGACTTTTCAATGAAATAACGTGTACACTGAGAAACGTGGCAACGCAACTTTACATAGGCCTAATACTCGTAGCTTTCACGAGAACTGGAAACTGGCATACTAGAGATGGACACAACTGTAATTGCGTCTTTAATCAAACATGGGGAATACATATGCATATTAATCATGCACACATAACATAAGATGGAGGACACGTAGGGACACAGAACATGGCAAAATTTACTTTTCCACAAAAAGATGGTAGTCGAGGACACAAAGGGACACAATATATGTATACAACACATGGCATATTACCATGCATTGAGCACCAGGTATGAACTTTTAGTCAAAAGTTCTGTGCACCACATCTCTTGCGGATCCTTCCTTCAGACCTCTGCAGTACAACGCTTTACAGTAGTAATTTGGGCTACAGAACAGGGATGATGTGGTCATGTACCTGTAAATAATTCAAGAAAAATATATTTATATTTGAGTGATAGAAAAATAGGATTGCAGATCTTTGAAAATATAGGTCTGGATAGAATCACATAATAAAATGAAAGAAGGAGGTCATGTGAGCTACAGTACCAAATACTAGGACTTCAGATAAGCAAATTAGACATTATATTTTACATCAAATCAAAGTCACCCATCATAAAAAGTGAGACTTATGTAAACGTATCAATAGCATTTCAGTTTAACATATGACATGATCACAAAAGCTAAGATCAAGCTACTTACTTTTACACGACTACTACCGAAAACTTTTTTGGACAACCCAATTTTAATAACAGATTTCTACAGCACACATACGCGACGGTCAGCCGCAGCCAGTAGTGGGAGTACCGGCCGGTCGGTGACGTGGGGAGGGGTAGGGGCAGGGTGGGGGGTTGTAATGTATGGATTACGGACTTTAACAGGTAAGTAAACATAAAAATAAATAAAACAAATGTTATTGCTTGAAATGCATCACATTTGGTGATGCAGTGCGCGCAACGAAATTCGTTTTATTTACAATGCCAATAGCTTAATCTCTCGCAAATACGAGACCTATTGCATTTGCTCACACACACACACACACACACACACACACACACACACACACAGAGCCACACACACAGAGCCACACACACACACAGAGACACACACAGAGACACACACACACACACACACAGACACACACAAACAGAGCCACACACACAGAGCCACACACACACACACAGAGCCACACACACACACAGACACACACACACAGCCACACAGACACAGAGCCACACACACAGAGCCACACAGACACACACACACAAGCTACACACACACAGAACAAAACACACACAGAGCCACACACACACACTCACACACAGCCACACACATACAGAGCCACACACACACACAGAGCCACACGCACACAGAACCACACACACACACAGAGCCAGACACACAGAGCCACTCACACACACACACACACACACACAGAGCCACACACACACACACACAGAGCCAGACAAACACAGCCACGCACACACAGAGCCAGACAAACACAGCCACACACACACAGAGCCGCCAGACACACACACATAGCCACACACACAGAGCCACACACAGCCACACACACAGCCACACACACACACACACAGAGCCACACACACACAGAGCCACACACACACACACACAGAGCCACACACACACACACACACACACACACACACACACAGCCACACACACACACAGAGCCACACACACACACACACACACAGAGCCACCCACACCCACACACAGCGCCACACACACACAGCAGGGATGTCACAGTTTGGTGTCAAGGTTGTGTAAAAATATCCGAGTTTAAGGCACAGTTCCTACAGTTATGTCACAGCCCAGAAGTGGGTTCCTGAAGTGATAATCGAAGTAACATCAGAGTCTGATGCAAATTCTAGAAATATTGCCATTCTCTGCAGTGATGTCACAGCCTGTCGCCAGGTTCCTGAAGTGATGCACAGACTGACGTCATGTCCTCGCAGTGGTAGCATAGTCTAATACGAAGTTTTTGTAGGGCATTTCACAGTGTGATGTCATGAGCCAGCAGCAGTCTCACGGTGTGACGTCAGGTTCCCTCAAATGTTACAGACCGCGACGGCAAGTGGAACTGACGTCAGACTGCGACATCACTGCAACATAATGACATAAGAGAAAGGAGACTGCAAAAAAAAAAGCGCTGCAGCAAGAAAATAAATCAAACACCTGCTGTCCAGAGGCCAAGCAGAAACACCACTTACATATGTTATTAGCAAAAATCAACACGGCGGAAATAACGTAAGGAGCCTTTGCTAATACAGACATATAGAATCTTAAAGTGCATTGTGTTCGTATAACTTAACATCTTCTCCGACAGACAAGATTTAACATCGAGGCAGCCAACTAAAAGTGTCTGAATACCCTCATTCGAAAAAAAACTATTTACTGTCAACGAATAAACCATCTCCCCACACAATACATTTTGTTTGTGCTTGAAGTTCGGCAACGTCTGCAGATTATCGCTCACCTGACAAGGCTATTAAGTAGGCACAAAGAGACTCTACTTTGAGTGTTCGTAGCTTACAAATATGCAAGTCTGAGGGGATAAACCTGTACTTTCCACGCCGTTTTTAGATCGGAGGTGGGTACACGTCAAGAAGACAGCGCGAACAACAGTAAAGCTACACTATGCTCGCTTTGATCTTCTTCCATGCATGATACAAAAGTGCGGATATACTGAGGGAGGGTGGGTGGAGTGGTCTGTTATCACCAGATATCTGTGCCCAAGCCAAACTAGTTTGACAGCAGCAAGGTCTAAGCCCCAGTGCGAACTCCCCAGGCCCTACTCTTCAGCCTGATCGCCATAATCAATACTCTCGCCTCAACGCTGCACACCAGGGCCACCTTCATAATGTTGCGCTACCTCTTTCTTTACCTGAGAGTGGCCGCTCTAGCTCCTCGGAGCCTGGGGGCGGTGGGTTCAATAAGTGTACGAATATAGTGGCAAAGGGGTTGGCTGCGAGGGGCTTGGTCCGGTACATCTCCTAGAGTAGGTAGAGTGCGATAAGTCGCTGCGCCGGGCTGGGCAGCAGATATGGCTGCTGTAGCAGCATCACCAGGACAGACCCGGCTTGGAAGTGCTCGGACTTCAAGAAGACATGATGGAATGCGGCAGGCAGCGCCTCGAAGGTGCTGGTGCACGTCCCTCCGAGAGCAGTCCTAGAAGGCTGGACAGCTCCTTGGGACCTAGGCTCATGGCGGGGCCGCCCACTGCAGGCTCCAGGCCGCCGTGCGCCTCCAGCGGAGGTGTCGGGCAGGGAGTACAAGTAAAGTAAACATTACCCCCAAACTGAGTTCACTCTAACAATATGTAGGTTTTACCCCTAATTAAAGCTATTTTACTAGTTGGCTTACTAGTTTATCTTACTAGTAGACCCTGCGTTTCATGCCAGGCCCTGACTCGTCTTGTACCTCCCACCCCCTGCCCCCACGCCAGAGTTTGGCCCTTTCACCTGCCCTTCCTCCGGTCTCCGAGGCGCTGCCGTGCTGCGACGCCGCACTCCAAAAGACATTGCGGACCGAGAGCGGTGGGCGGCGGTGAAGATCACTCCCCCCCCCCGGCACCAGGCTATTGGCGGGAGCAGCCCGCAGTGCTGAGCGGTTGTTGGGTCAAATAACAGAGCTCGGCGGTTACACGCATTGCTGCGGAGGGCGTACAGCAAAGAGTGGTCCGAGTTTAGTCACAATTATTCCATGAATGTTCTGTATTCACTCCATACAGTCATTCACCACACATAAGCTTCAGTGATTGTAACTGAACAATGATACAGAATAAAGTTTAAATGTTCAAATACTAGATACATTTATTTTTGCAATCATGCACTGTAGTGTGTTCATCATCACAGAATTTGTTTTAAATCATCAAAATTTGGTAATGTAATTATGAAGTCATTACATCAATGGTGCTCTCAGTGAGGAAGGGAAGGGTTGTGAGGAGGTCAGTGAGGGACTGGGTAAAGGTGGCGTGACATTAATAACATCACAATAAAATCTATACGCCTTTACAATCAAGGTAATATAAATGTTCCCACATCACATCACACATAGGTTGGGTAAGTCCATTTAGTTCAGTCCTATTGTGTGCTAGGTTGGCGTAGTCTATGTTTCGACCCCCATGTACGCTGAAGGGTTGTTATTGCCTCATGTCGGGGTCTTCATCGGGACAAAAATAGAGAGCCTAAAATATAATGTAGAGGCTAACATTAAATGATTGTGGTGAACTGTGTATTGATATATATATAGACCGAATGTAGGCAATACCTACGTCTGTAGAAACGGTCGGCGTCCGTACCGTCGCTGGGGTGGCCTGCACGGGCTCCCTGAAGTTCTATAAAGAAAATGGAGGGAAGTCTCAATGGGGATTATAGGCAGAGTGGTCAAAAAACAATTAATGCAAGTACCGGGAGACTTACTTGGACAATGCTCCTTTGAGTGAGCAAACGATGACTTATCACGCTTGGTATTGGCAGTTCTTCACAGTTAATGTGTTCGGTGCGTACCTGGCACCATTCAAAAAAATAAAATAAATAGTCATTGTGAGGGTTGGTATGGTGTTGTAAACTTTAGCACTAAATTTAATGGGGCTATTGTGAGCCCTGCGATTCACTGGTAAACGGTGATAATTCCCAGACATCGAAAAAAGACATCAGGGTAGTAATGCGGATGCTAACTAAGCCGTGGTGAAAATCACTGAGCGTGACTTCATACAAATATGACAGCCGCCCGGGGCGCGTAGGGCTAATGCCCGTCCCATCGGTGCGGAGATCTAGGGCTGATGGCATTATAGGGTTTGGGGACACAGAGAGCGTTTGGAAAAAGGGGCTTGTAGCAGATACAAATTCTAGCATATGGTGTCCTACCTGATCGGCGATGTGCTCAGCCGTCAGTATTCGGCGTTTCCTCAGGGTAACTGAAGTGGCTCACGGTGCCGCCACTAACTACTAGGTATAGGGGCTCGACTCGGTGAAGCCAATCACCTGTCTGTATTCCATGACGTCATGTTACAGGGCGAGTTGCATGCAAGGGGGCGCCTGCGAGAAGGCGACTCTAGTAAAAAACGAAGGTCGCTTGTTTCATCATATGTTAGGGCTCTAGAATTCCGGGAACCGGCTGAGAATAAGAAAAATCGATCCCAACCTTAGTATTTGACAAAAAAATCAGAGGGCCCCGGTGGCTTTATATCGTTATAGCGTCCCACTAAAAATTAACAGATTAAAGCGTAATGCCTGGTAGGTAGCCAGTTTCAAAGCGCCATGATGGGTACAATCTTATCATATGCAGATAGGCCCTGGTAGACTAAAAAGGGACATTAAAGTTGTGAAAGATGTTCCCCTTTGTTGTATTAAACACATGATCGGCGGGTTAATATCATTTATACAGTCCTAATACAACAGCTTAAACCTATAATGCAGAAGCTAGGTAAGTAGCCACATATTTATGTAATTACACCGGCGACGTGGTGGTTGCATTTATGACATGGTAAACTGAGAAATGACACTGGTACACTTCCTTGGGAATACAGACAAAGCCTGTATTGTGTCCCCATTCAAAATATTTTAACATTGCTATGCATGTATTATATAAACAAAGATTTGCTCATACATTTAAACAAATATTAACAGAGTTGTGTATTGTTTAGCCCTATCCCTGGGATAACTGTGTATCTGGGACCTGTGTCATGTATGATCCTGCGACAATGTTTTTACTCGGGATCTAATCCTGCCATTTGTGCAAAGTTAGCATCTAGTTTGTTGAGTCCCATGCTTATGGTATTGAATAACTGCATCCATTTGCATTCCCTGATGTTTAGGACAGAGTTCATATTACCTCCTCGGGGGCCCAGCGTAACCTTTTCAAGTTTTACCCAACGTATAGATTCCGGGCTGTGGTTCTTGTCCATGTAATGTTCAACCAGTGGTGCCCCTGAGGTTTGACAGCGGATCCTGCTGCAATGTTGGAAGATCCTGTTCTTTATTTTTTGTTTTGTTTGCCCAATGTACATGAGCTCGCATGGACAGAGAATGGCATATATTACTCCACTGGTGTTGCAATTTGTAAGAGACCTGAGGTTAACAGTTAGGTTGTTGTGAGTCACTTTCTTTGTCTCCCTACACGTTGGGCATGCTTTGCACGTGGTACATCGAAAGTGTCCTATCACCTCTGGTAGATTCCACAGTTCTTGGATGGTCGGTGCCTGTGGTGTATCCAGCAGCGAACGAACCACATGGTCCCTTATGCTTTTTGCCTTTTTGAAGGCATGCATAGGTGGTTGAGGGGTGTCTATGACGTCTGCGACCAAGCCCCAATGTTTATTGACTATTTTTCTGATGTCATTGCTTTTGATGCAGTACGTCGTCACGCATATCATGCGTTCCTGGGACGATGAACGTTCCTTGGGCATCAATAGGGTTGTTCTGTCTTGGTACCATGCTCTTTTTCTGAACCTTTTCATGAGTCGTTTGGGGTATTCCCTATCTACAAGGCGGGAAATTAGATCCTCGGATTCGTTGAAATAGTCCTCCTTTAAAGTACAATTTCTCCGGATGCGGAGAAATTGCCCAAAGGGCAGGTTGTCCCGTAGTCCTCTGGTATGGTGGCTTGTGTATCTCAAAAGAGTGTTTCTCTCTGCTGGTTTCCTGTAGAGGGTGGTATATAGTTCACCGTCCCTTTCCTTTATGCTGATGTCCAAAAAGTCTATAGACTCCTTACTCATGTGCATAGTGAACTTGATGTCCTCCGACTGTGTGTTGAGCCACTCTATGAAAGCATTCAGATCACGCTCCTCACCTGTCCATATTGTGAGGACATCATCTATGTACCTATGCCATGTGGAAATCATATTGTGGAATGGGTTGTGTTGTGATAAGATGCATTGTTGTTCATATTCTGACATGTATAGAATTGCCAGATCTGGGGCGAAGGCGTCACCCATTGCAACTCCCTTGCTTTGGATGTAGAACCTGTTCTGGAATACAAAGAAATTCTTCATCATGGCGATTGCCAGCAGATCGATGATGAACTCAGTGGGGACCCCTTCCGGTTGTTCCCTCCTTTTTAGTGCTCTTCTCATGCATTCTAGCGCAGGTCCCTGTGGAATGCTGGTGTACAAAGAGACAATGTCCATCGTCACCAGGAGTTGGATGTTTTTGTTGAATGGCATCTGGTCTACCAGGTTAATCACTTGCATCGTGTCCCTGAGGTACGTGGGTGGAGCTTCTGCGAGTGGTTTGAGAAACACATCCACATACTTGCATAGGGGCTCTAAGAGAGAGCCGCATCCTGAAATGATAGGACGTCCGGGTGGTTTCTCCGGATTTTTATGTACCTTGGGTAGTACATAAATTGTCGGAGGGCGGCGGTGAAGGTGACCACCGCGGCAAGCCCACAGGACTGAACGGCGATTGGGGCACATACAGAGCCCTGCGCGCATACACTCATCGCTGCGGCGGTGAACGTCCCCCCCCCCTCGGCAAAAAGGCTATCGGCAGGAGAAATGCACAAGACCTAACGGCGTCAGGTACATGCGAAACAGTGCTGCCGGGGCCCCGATCAGGCACCGATCAGCCGATAGGGCAGCCAAAAAGTAGCGGTGGCACTGTAGTGGCCTGAGGGTGAATTCCGGGTAAGCTCGGTCCTTTTCAGACTGGGGGTGTGTTTTTGACTGAGAACGTCACTAGGTAGAAAGAAAGTCAAAAACACGCCCCCAACCCGAAAAGGACGGGGCTTAGATCCAAAGAATAACGTCAATTCGAACTCTTCTCCAATGGCTGGCCGCTGTTTAGGAGGTCAGCCAATGGAGAAGAGTGGCAGGGCTTAACCTCGCTACTCCAAGTCATTAAATCTCACGAGCTCGAGTGCGCATGTGCGCACCCGACGCCACGTGAGACCTAACTCGCGAGCTCGAGTACGCATGTGCGCACCCGACACCACGCGAGACCTAAAAAGGGACCCTGTCTGATTGATAATGGGGATTCCTGTGTGCTACTCTTACTGGACCTATTTCAGACTTTTGACACAGCCGTGGGACACAGAAGTTTACTCAGACTCCCTAAGTGGATTATTTGATGTAATGTGTTCAGTTGGGCTCAGTGGAATCCTTGGTCTTGCTGCAGGGAGTGTCAGAAGATTACATTTTGTCCTCTTCAGCTATAAACATATGCATGAAAATGATGGAAGGTCACTTGGATGTTACAAGTGTGCCCATTCCTCAATATGCACACTTTTACATTAAAGTGTCTACAGTGTCATCTGTCTAAAGAACTGCTATACATCTGTTTAGTCGTACATGTCTGACGTCTTCTAATGTAATTCTTCTTTTGTCTCATACATATTTTATTGCAGACAATGGTGGAAACCATTTACGTTGTCACCTGTCTGTCCCGGACAGTCCTTTTGCTACCACTCTTGACGCCCCACTGTTAACCCCCTAAGAGTTCCAAATATCACTTGTGCGTATACTCCCTCTCTAGTATTGTTGGACTACTTATTTTACAGTGTTGGTATTAATGATGTGTGCTGTAGTAAATGGGGTCAGGGTGTGCTAGCAGAACATCCCAGAGAGTGTCCCTTCCTGATTACGAATCATGTTGTTCGCAGGTAGCATACATCATGACATGATGAGAAATTTTTGTTGTATGTTGACTTTTAAAATGTTGACTAGAATTTTCAAGGTAATAATGTTGTGCCCTTTGTTATTACCTATGGCGATTTTCCAAAATTAAGAATGTACATTTTTTTTAATGATGCATTCTTTAACTATGCATTACTTAATCCATCTAACCCTTAAAACCCTAAATTCCCCCTTACCACTCCCCTTTCCCAAAACGGGAAACACCCGTTGTTATATCTATCCCCTATGTATATTGCTCAGCCTGTGTGGAATGCTTGCTCTGTGAATCAGTTGGGGTCTGGAGCCTGAGCAGGGAAGTTATTGCTCCTGGTTGGGTGTACTATAAACCAACTTACATCTTATATACTTGGTGGAAATATGTGTTACTTGATGAAATGAAGACTTGGCTACCCAAAATTCGAAAACGTTCTGAGAGAAAGGACGTGAATAACAGTCATTTTAGACTATATTAAAACACATACATATTTTAAAAAATAAAAGTAAGATACATTTGTTTTTTAATGTAGTTAAGTACTAATATGTTATTTAATTGTAATTTAATTTAGTTTAGTTAAATAATTTTAATGTCATTCATTTTGCATTCTTATTTAATTTAAATGAAGGTATTAATTTAAATATTTATACATATTTATTTTATTTAAAGTAATGTAATTATGTTTTACCCACCCCAAACCTGAAAAAACCCTTACTACTTAAAAACTAAAAGCACTTCCCATTCATGAACCTTGAAACCCTCTTACTGCCCCTGTACATTACCCAGTCCTGTTTCTGAGCCCTAAAACATCCTTTGCTATACTCACATACCAACCTGCATTCCTGTTCTTGAGCCCTAAAAAACATCTACCCATATATTAAATTAAATATTTTAAATATTAAAATGTAATCATAAGTACAATTATTATTCCTTTTATTTTTCAATCTGCTTTAATTTATAATTACCTTATGTTGAACATGGTCCTTTCTGCAGGGTCATCCCCAGACTTTTATCCTTCCTCCTCCTATTTTGTTTGTTGAATTTGTTGGCCTTACTTCTAACCAGTGCTAAAGTGCTTGTGTTGTCTCCTTAAAACATGTTGAATTGGCTTATACCCAATTGGAATATTACATTTTCTTGTAAGTCCCTAGTAAAGCGACACTACCTGTGCAATGGCCTAGATAAATATTATTAAAATTAAGTGATTTAAAACTATAAAAAGTGACCTACATATAAAGACAAAACCTGCGATATAAAAGATAATTCAATTCAATTAAATTCAAATAATCTTTATTCGGAACATAATATCCATAAAAGCACAGATCTCATTAAAAACATTTTCAATAGAAATCAATACATAACAATAAGTAACAGAGACTTGTATGTATAGTATGGTCAGAACTATAAGTATTCATATTATGACAGGGAGGCAAATGTATGAGACGACCACTCCTTTAAATAGCTCGGTTATTCTTAACAATAGCAGCATAGTGTGATGGGTGCAAATAAGCAAGTGGCATAACACATTAGAATAATGTAAGGATGATCAGAAACAAACAAATAACAACACAACACAATGTGTTAAAATACAGTAAGTAAATAGCAGCATAAATATGTTGTATGAAGTGCAAACAGATTAAAAGCTATAATTAAGAGCCATCATATGCAATAATGTGCAAGGCAAACATTTCTGCAAGGTGCCAACAAACATTAGAAATTATGGTTCACAACAAATAACAGGTAAAATATAATCGGGTGATGTCTGATGTTTTTTAAGGAGTGCTCATTGAAGCACGTGAACGAACTGCCACCTTCAGAAAAGAGATTTCTCTAAAAAATTAAGTCTACACTTTTAAGAATAAGAATTTCCATGTATGTTATTCTGAAGTCAGCAATAGTAGTTGCCCTAAAAAAAGGGATCAAAAACTGTTTAGTATATGACAAATAGAAATTACAAACAAATATAAAGTGTAGCGTTGATTGGTTGCTCTGATTACCACAGGGGCAGGGCATTTGCCCAAGGTTGATATTAAAGCCTATAGGAAAGCACAATAGATATTTTAAGGTGCCTGCCCTAAGGCGAAACAACAAGCTTCTCTCCCAGCGACTCAAATTCAGTAGGAGATAGCTAGACGGCAAATGAGTTGGGCGGCAGTTGGTAGGTGCCAAAGACATATACCTAATAACTGATGGCTTCACAAGTTCCATATCATGTCTTGAGTAACTATATTGGTCGTATAAGGCCTCTTGTAAGGTCTTTTAAGTTATGCCCTCCATGTTGTTTGGGTTCAGGAAAATGTGATCAAGGTTCACGCTGTTCAAGCCGTTTCTGACAGTGGTAAGCCACGGTATGTCTCCGCCCTTACTGCATTTAAGGCAGTCCATTATAGTTTCCCTAGTTAATGACGCTGCCGGGTTTTTGCCAAATTTTTTGCCAAAACATGGCCGGGCGAGACCTGATGTAATCCTCAATATAAGGCAGCTGTAATTCCTGATGGCAAATAAAATTTGGAGAAGAAATTGGGATCCCCGAAAGTTTTCAACAAAATCGATTTTCTCCCCGGATACTGAAAAGACTTAAAATTTACCAGCAATATAATAATTCCCCAGGTAACTTCTGTGATTTACTGACTCCCGATCTGGAGCCTGCGAAGTACAGGCTACATATCGACTTAGTTAGTTAGATGGGCCACTTGTGAGGATTGAAAATGCATTGCTCCTAAATAGTCAAATTCACTCAGAGGGGAATCTTAAGTCTGTGCTGTCTATAACCAGATGTTCCTAGAGCTTGACAAAATTGTCGAGGATGGCTAGAAACCCCTTTGTGCAAGGGTATTGGCAGCTTTAAAGAGTCTCTTCTAGGTATAGATCATAGCTATCCTGTAGAATTAAAGTACAATGCTTCAGTAATTTAGTCAATGTGTCCTCCTCTAAATAACATCTCTTGTAAGATGTAGGAGTTCTAAATAAATCTATTGGCATTTACATCAAATGTGTCTTCCTTTTTTTCTTCCTTTTAGCTGTAGTGTGCGATGACCCTCCAGACATAGCCAATGGAACTCATAGCGGCTATGGCCAGGAGGTGTTCCAGTACCTCTCCGCTGTAACGTACAGTTGCAACTCCAACTATTTCCAGCTGAGCGGAAGCCGGGTAAATCATTGTACAGAGACCGGACAGTGGAAAGAGCCTGCTCCTAAATGCAAAGGTAACTACATGCAAGAAGTGAATCTATAGGGAGAATTATTTGTAATTGGCTAGGCACAACAAAAAGAAGCAAAAATTGGGACTGAGCATTCACTTAGTATGAAGTCACCCGGCCTTTTCCAACCTCCTCATAGCAACATCCTGAACTAACTTGAATGTTTGTTGAGTAGATGTTATTTACAGGGTAGATTGTGGAAACAAGAGACTAGTTTTCCATACTCAGTTTTCTAAACTGGCCGAATTGCATGAACATTTGTGTAGCACTGAATGTCCATTTCCCCTAGGTCCTTTCTCTGATAAAAGATGGGGATCACTGCAATACAAACAGCCTATTGAAAAACTACACTGGAGGAATGAATACATTCAGTATCATTTACTAGTGCATTCATGTGGACATTTTATTCACTGAGTCACTGCTCACTTTGTAGAATGTGTATCTGCTTTTTCAGATCAATCAACGCTCAAAATTTAGCTATGGCACAAATTTGATTCAAACATCCTCTGCATGGCCCGAAAAAGTTGTGATGCCCTATCCCTTACACATTTTCTGGACTTCCCCTCTAGAGAGCTTGTCAATTGTGTGAGCTCACTGGAAGTGCTCCATGTTATTTGTGACTTGTCCAGAATCAAAGGGGGCTCTAATGTCAGAGTGCATAGCCAAGTGTCCCCCTTCCTGAGATAGAATAGCTAACTCGTCACATCTCTGGGTATGCAGGGACTGGAGTAGCTGCCTGATTACAGTCCAGAACCACAGCCTTTTATCTGTACACAAGTAAGACTCTATTAGCTCTTCCCAGCAACGGTCTACTCACTTCCTACAAATAGGCATCCTTTGCTTTAATCATGTCTGGGATAAGCATCAAGTGTATGTATTTTTTTAGGGGAAAGTGTGCTACATGTGTGTACAGGTAAATGGTGGAGTCAGTTTAAATTTGTGTGTATTCTATACAAAATTGTTTAAGCTGGTGATGTCTGTCTCAGACGTCCCAGTCGGCACATACAGCATTGTGTGCCCCCTTTAAGAAATCTTGTGTGGTGGACATTTTAAGCTATTCCCTTTGTCCAATGTATGTTTCACTTTCCCCGGCGTCTTGCATTGTGCTCATCTCCCTTGACAATTGGGTCAGATGCAGGCTTCAGTTATTGGCCAATACACAGTTACAAATTGATAAATCAGAGACACTACATTGATGCCACTACTTTGACAGATATATGTTTTTAATGTATTTTACCATTATTTCAACCCCACTATCCCTACCCTACATTTACCTCGACCTTTTACATTACATTTAAATTACATATATTAAAACATTTGAAGAACATTTTAATGTATATCCTTAATCCAAACCTATTATTAAACATAACCCCTAATAATTTGAAATTAAATAAAATCAAATCAAATTAAGTAACTACCCTTAAATAATTAGTTGTTAAATCGTTTAAATTCATTCCTTAACTTAACTCCAATTCTACCCCTAGAATCCATAAGTAACATAAAATAATTAGGCTGTCCTGTTGTCTATGTCTATGTTTATTTTTTGTGGATGTCAGTGGTGTTTTCTTGGTGCTTTCCAAACCTTTCGAAATCACTGCTTATCAGTGTTTATTCAGTTTCCTACCCCCCAAAAAAGACAAAAACTGTGCTTTTACAGTGTTTACAAAACATGTTATTATAAAGCACATATTTAATTCAAAGGAACCATAATGCAGGGTATGTAGTCTTCCCATCAGCAGTGTGTCTAACAGACTTATGTTAGATTGTTTTAAGTGTAGAAAGTTTGTGTATTGCACTCTCACTCAAATCTCCTTACCTTTCACCCTCACTCTGTCAGGAATCTGTCTGGTTTACAGGACTATAATGGAAACTGTTGGGGATCATTCACATACTCCTTATGGAATATTATGAAATTGTAGGGGTAGTCAAGCCTGCCATCAGCATAGTAGAATGTATGACGTTACAACGCATACATTCATAACGCATACCATCACTACGCAACTTTTACAACGCAACATCTATTATAACGCATGCTTTTACAACGCATGCAATTACATCCCAGAGGCTATTACAAAGCATACCATTACAACGTAAGTATAGGTAAGTATTTAATGTTATTAATATTAATTACATTTAAATATAATGACATTTTTTTATGTATTATTATTATTTTTTATATATTTTAATTTTCTATTCTAACTCTTGGGGGGTGTAATTGTAGGGTAAGTGTTGGATAGTGTAGGGGTTAAAATTACTGTTCTAACTCCAGGGGGTTGTAATAGTAGGGTAAGTGTTGAATAGTGTAGGGGTTTAAATTACTATTCTAACTCCAGGGGGGTGTAATAGTAGGGTAAGTGTTGGATAGTGTAGGGGTTAAAATTACTATTCTAACTCCAGGGGGTGTAATAGTAGGGTAATTTTTGGATTGAGTAGGGGTTATATTATAATTATTTTAATTACATTCATTTAAATGTATAATTACATTTAACTAAAATATTAAAATTAAATTAATTAAATTAATTTATAATATAAATAAAATGAAATAAAATTATTTTTATCAACAATTAAAGTAATTAAATTAATTTTAGAAAATTAAATTAAAATTATTATTTTTTTTTTTAATTAAAAACTTACCCATACTTACGTTGTAATGGTATGCGTTGTAATAGCATCTGGGATGTAATGGCATGCGTTGGGAAAGCATGCATTGTAATGATTGTTGCGTTGTAAAAGTAGCGTTGTGATGGTAGTGCGTTGTGAAAGTTGCGTTGTGATGGTAGTTTCCCCCTGCAACGTGATGCTTTAAGCATGCTCACCACTGCTTTTCTGCACTGTTTGCCTAACTACATTAAGGTAGTGCTGCTGTTGTGTGGACATTCATAAATGCCAAGTGTCTCCATAGTAAATGTCTCCCTTTTAGTCAGTCCTGACCTTTTATCAGACATCACATTGTTTTCTGGGGTTTGACATGTTGCTGTTAACATTGCAACAATAGGCTCAAAAGTCCCAGCAGTAGAATGCAGTTGGATAAAAAACCGGGATTAGCTGAAGGTACCACACATAACAATGGTGCACCCTGCATTTATGAAATTTGTTGGATTGTGGAAAGTCTTGTGGCATGTTTTCACCTCTATCCCATGTGCATGGCTACAGCACTCTTTTCACAGGTACCTGTCACTACATCTTGCATTGATTGTTTAAATCCTGGGATGTTTGGCCATTCACCTGCTCCCACTACTGACTTGTTTAAAAAGGGGGCCAATGTTTCAAAGAGTTTTACCCATTCTTTGCCTGTGAGCAAATGTGATAGTACATATTGGCCAATATTTACATCAGCCACCCATTTCTCCAATAAGCAAAAAATAAAATACTGCGGAAGGTCAAATATGTTATTATTCTTTCCATTTTCTCTATAGCATATAAAATAATTACATTAGACCTAAACAATGCTTCTAATTATGTATTTATTTGAAACGTTTTATAGAGCGCGAACAAGACCCAAATGGGTTTCAGAGCGCTGTACAGAGTAGTCTTCAGCCATTTTACAAAACAGAACAAAAAGGAGGTAAGTGAGAGTACAAACTGTGGGAGAACATTCAAGAGTAACGAGTAAGGTATATCAGAGGCGCCATGTATTGCTCAGAGTAAAACATCATACAATAGAAGGAACCAAGATGTGCGATCGAGGAATATTAACCAAAGGGGATTAAGCAAAAATCAACAAATGATGCAGTTAAAGGAGCTATCGAGGACTGGGACAAAACTAATGCAAAAAGAAGGTATAAACATATAGAACATCAGTGAGAATACGTCAAGAATTTGGTTATTAACAAAAACACCCGAATGTAATCAGTGCATTTAAAGTTTGTTCATTAGTAGTCTTTTGACCAGTTTTTTAAAGGAAGTAGTAGAAGGATTTGATCTGATCTGGGATGGTAAGAAGTTCCAGATTCTAGGAGCAAGACCAGTGAATGCACGGTTGTATGATCCTTTCTTTTTGAATCTTGGCGGCTTCAAGAGAAGAGTGGACGTACTTCTGAGGGTCCTGCTAGAGCCCGATAGCTCAAGTTTATTTGCTAGGTAGTATGGTGTATTGTGGTGTATGGCTTTATGAGTCAGACAAGCAATCTTGAGTTTGATTCTAGCTTCAATAGATAACCAGTTTAGCTGCAACAGGTCGGGTGAAATGTGATCAAATTTCCTAGATCCCATTAAAAGCCTGGCTGAAGCATTCAAGGTAGCTCCGAGTGGGGTTAAGGTGGCTTTGGGAAGTCCTGCTAGGGTCACCAATCCATATTCCATTCTAGGGATAATCAAGGATTGTACTGCCGGCCTGAGGTCTTTGGGGAGGAGGAATGGTTTGATTTTCTTCAGTGTGTTGAGTTGGAAATTGGCTCCGCTAGTAGTAGCGCTGATATGTGCTTGCATATTTAGATGTTTATCCAAGGTGACACCTAAAGATTTGGTAGAGTCTACAACATGAGATGTGCAGTTCAGAGCAGTTAGTTGTTTAATCCAGTCAAGGGTAGGGGCTGAGTGATTAGGTGGGGTCATCAAAAGAAATTCCATTTTGAGAGTATTTAGTAAGAGATGGTTTTGAGCTAGCCATTGTTGAGTGTGTGCAAGTGCAGCATTTAAAGTTTTTATGTCCTCCTGTGATGAGATCTTCAGGTACAATTGCGTGTCATCCGCATACATGTGGTATTGGATGTTGGATCTGTTCAGAATGACTGCAAGAGGTTCCATAAATGGATTGAAGAGAGTGGGCAAGAGCGTCAAGCCTTGAGGGACTCCAATTAGGACCGGGGTACTGGAAGCTAGGGCATGATTAACTTTGATCCTTTGCGTGCGGTTGTGAAGGAAGGAGGCGAACCAATTTAGTACCGAGCCCGACAATCCCATCCTATTAGGAGATCAATCAAGTTGTCATGTTTGATGGTATTGAAGGCTGAGGACAGGTCTAGAAGGATCAGGAGACAAGGGACATTTTGGTCAAGGGCTCTCACGGCGTCATCCACGATGTGCGTTAGTGCCGTTTCAGTGCTGTGACCTGCTCTGAATCCTGACTGGTGAGGATCCAGGAGATGATATTTCTCAATAGGTTTGCAGAGCTGTGAATGAACACTTTTTCCAGCACTTTTGCTAGAGTAATTCTGCTGGTGATTGGTTGGAAGTTGTAAGGATCTGATAGGTCGGCATTGGGCTTTTTAGGAATTGGATTAACTTGCCCAACTTTTAGGTAGTCCGGGATCTTTCCCTGTATGAGTGATTCATGAATGATCTTGGACCAAAGAGGGAGAACGGCTGAGATTAAATCTTTATAGAGCTTGGCGGGTAGTGGAATTCCAAAGTGGTTGGAGGGTTTGATGGATGTCATATTGCAAAGTATCTCAGTGTAGTCTGGTAGGAGAAAACTGCTCCAAGTAGCATTGTTTTTGAGAGAGCTGCCCAAAGGCTGGTGGTAAATTGTCAAGGATTCAGCCCCCTCCCCAGATTCTACGGGTGGCATTTTGAATAATAAAGTTGGGGCGGTGGGTAATAGCTCCAGCTCTATTTTCACTGTTTTTCCAGCGAAGTGAGCTGTAAAATCATCACCACTAGGGAGCATGGATAGCGGAGCAGAGCTCTGGTAAGAGGATTGGATAGATTGTTCCTTGATGAGTTCAAAGAGTTTTTTGGTCTATCCAGTTGAGATCTGAAGTGGTTGATTTTTGCCAAGCGTATATGTTTGTTGTAAACGCTTCTCAAATTTCTTAATTGAGAGAGTGCTGTTGTGGAAGGCGAGTTTCTCCAGAATCTCTCAGAGAGTCTTAGATTGCACCGTTAATCATTTAGGGCACCATTAAATCATGGTTTAGAGAGTTTGACTGCGATCCTTTTGAGCTGTTTCGGAGCAACAGAGTCAAGAATGTTAGAAAAAGTGTTACAGTAGTGCTCAGAAAGATCGTTAAGGTTGGTCAAATTAGAAGGGGGCTGTAGTTTATTTTTGGTGATTGAGGTTAACAAGTTAATGTCGAGGTCCCTCACATTGCGGATCATTTGTTTCGCTCTAAGGGGTTGCCCCTGTCGATCCAGACCCTTGCTTAAAATGAGGAAGGGAATTTGAAAGTGATCAGACCAGTCACAGGGTAGGATTTTCCCTATTTGTATGAAGTTGTCTTTGGCAATAATGAGGTCTAGAGTGGCGCCTTTATTGTGAGTAGGTCCTTTACAGAGCTGTGAGAAATAAAATTGAGGTCAGAGAGGAAGGTCTTAAAGGAATAGACAATTGGATCATTTGTGTCATTCCAATGGAGATTGAAGTCTCCGAGGAATATGTGGCAGAGTTGGTCCGAACTCGAGCTGATGACCTCCATGATTTGCTCAGTGAAGACTAGATTGTCACCAGGAGGGTGATATATCGAGTGTTGCACACAGATCTTCTTGCCTTTGTTCCAAATGTCAGAGACTCGCTGTTCACACGTGGATAAGACAGTACAAGAGGATGTTTTATTGTAAACGTAAATCGTAAATTGATACTTGTATAGCACACTACTCACCCACAAGGGTCTCAAGGCGCTTGTACAAATACCGTAGTGGAACCCATCCTGGCTTTCCCTGTGAGTTGTCCACTCCTGGGCACACCCAAGGTGGAGGCCAGGCATCCTTAGCGTTGTGGGGGCCATTGTGGAGATTAAGGAAGCTATTGCTCAGAGTTGCAGAGTGGGACTCCATGATTGGAATAGGCACCGAGGCGAGAATTATCACGTCCGTGGAATTTTTGAGCTCAAGACCCACCGAGGCAGGGAATTGAACCCTGGTCCCGGGCTAGACTTCTGCATCAGGGTCTGCCGCTCTAACCATTGAGCCACACTTCTCCATTGTGAGGTTGGAGCGATGAATGCAGGCAATGCCCCCGCCTGTTTTATCCAGGCGATCACTTCTGAGAATAGAGTTGTCAGGAGGGATTAAGATATCAAGAATTGGGGAGGAGGTATTACTGAGCCAGGTTTCAGTGATGATCAGAATGTCCAAATTATGCGCAATGATGAGATCAGAAATATCAGCTGTGTGTTTCACCGCTGATCTACAATTGAGTAGCATCGCGTTGATGTGCCGGTTGGAAGCGACCATTTCTTGAGTCGAGGTGTTTATGTGAAGTAGGTTCTGTGTGTTCAACTTTCTGAGGTTAAGGCTTGGTGCCCTGTCAGGGTTAGCAATGATTGAGGGGATGTTAAGAGTAAACTCTCCACCTTTAATTAAAGCACATGGAACTGTAAAAAACAAAAGAAAAAGTTAAATTTGTGTTACAGCCGTAAACAACAAAACTCAAGCAAAATAGTCTTAGACCAGTCTTTCTCTGCTACATTGTATAAAAAAGTTACATTGTGTTGGCCCCTTGAGAAAGAAAGAAACATTACTCATTCTCTTTCATTTTCTTTCTTTGAATGACATTATAGTTTGTGCATGTGATTATCAGTATATATATATTTACACTGAATTGGGCAGTTTCCCTTTTGGTGGGGTTTTATTTTTTACCATAGGTTTAAACCTAAACTTGATTAGCCTCAAAACAATGTAAACTGACTACAATATTTATCTGTAACCTAACCATAATATCCATTCTAACCCTAACCCCTCATTAAAGTAACTGCAATTAAGTTATCTTAGTCACCCTTACCAGTCATAATTGTATCAATGCATTTTATGTTAAGTTAACCCTTAACTAATTATATTACATAGATTAAATTAAATAAAATGGTACCTCCCTAAATTTATGTAGCGGTAACCTCTATAGTGTCAGTTTCTTTTGTCCCTAGCGTATTGAAATAGTGACTTGCTGCTGTGGTGCAATTGATGCAGTCCGGTATACCAAATACACATCACACTTCAGCCAGTCCAGGGAGTGGATTGATCAGCATCAGAAGCCTTCTGTTTCTGTTTCTGGCCTGCCCTGTTCTGGGATTAGACTGGCGAGGAACAGGAATATAAATCTCTTCTCCAGCCAGAAATAGAGAAGCCTACAAACATTTGATTGCGGCAGACCCACTGATTAGCCTTGGCATTCTGCCCTAACAACTTGAGTAGTAGCAGTACTAGACCCAGTGTGTTCTTTGTCATTTAAGCAGCAAGGAAGCCTGCAAACTAGTGTAGAAGAGAAGACACTGGACCAGGTGTAGAATCTCTACCTCGTTGCTACCTTTCGTCCAGACTGGAACTATCTACTGGAAGTCTACAAACTGCCTTGCTGCTTGGGTCTCTTGAGAAAACAGAGCCAGATTTAGAACTGGTGGTGCCTGGTGGTGGAAACTTTGTTGGAAGCCCTGCAGTGACCTCCTTCTTCACATATTCCCTCACTACCATCCTCCAATAGCGCCCCTCATCTCTCCACAGCCCCTGTCTCATATGTATTTAATTTATTTTAACCCCTTCCCTGCGGGGCTAATTCCCCCATGGTGCGGGAGGGCCGGGGGGTGAGCGCGGTGCTTGTGACAAGACCAGGCTGTCATGAGTCACGGTGGAGCTGTGCTCATGACGGCCTGGTATTGTCATGACCCCGCCCACTCATTAATTCTCCCACACAGGTGGGGAATTAACTGCGCGTGGGCAGAGCAGCACTGTTATGGCGCGACCAGGCCGTCATGAGCACAGCTCAACTGTGACTCATGATGGCCTGGTCTCGTCATAAGCACACAAGGGGTTAAAGCGCAACTCATACCCTGTATTAGGTGTTTGATGCACTTGGGTACAAGTCCTTGAAAAAGCGCAATTTTAGTTCCACCCTTACATGCACTTAGCACTATATACTCTGTGTGCCTTAACTTTATTAATGTGAAGTGAAGTATTTAAATGTACTATTCAGATGCTTTCACTATAGAACACTAGAGATTCATAACTGTGTGCACATTAATGTGTAGTTTGACAATGAGCTAATGTAGTACTCGTATGTATTTACACTTATGTTTCAAGTTATGCTGCATTTATTTGTAAGTGCATTGCACATGATTCATTTAATTATATCGCATTTATATTGCTGTAGTTATCTGAAGTTACACGTGCAGATTTAATCATTTAATCACAATGCACATGTTTAACAGAGCAAATTCTACTATGTCTAGATTTCGAAATGTATTTTTCTGCTTGCCTTGCATGATTTCTCCTCTTCGGGTGCTGTTTCAAAGCATTATTATTTAGAGAAAGGAGCATTGTGTATTAGAGAAGCCTGAGAGAGAAAATATTGGTAGAGGTGTGGAAAGCTAGGAGACTGAGCACGTCTTTCATCATGTATCAGTAACGGGGTACTACCCAAGGTCGATGTGTCTGCCTAGGATTTGTGGGATGAGAACATCTACAGTTGTTGCCATCGCATAATGGGAAGTTCAACACTCATGGTCCCTGGATGGGGTGGTGTGAGCTCTATGGGAATGATGGAGCATCTATGTGTTTTAATATGGACATTGCTATACGTTAGGAGAGATCCCTTGGGCTTTGAGAGGTGCAGACCTCTCTGCTTCCTTTCATTCTTATATGGGTTTGGCTTTATGCTAACACTTGTTTCCCTGGTTAGAAGACTTCCACTGGAGTTTTCACCATGCTGACACCTTTCTACAGTCCCAAATTCCCTTGAGACCTGTTATCCTAAACAAACCTTAATTAGGAGTTTGAGCTAGGGTGGCTATTCCTAGAATCTCTGCTACGTGAAGGAAGGAGGAGCGGAGTAACTTGACAACCCTCCAACTACATATTCTTGGTATTAGGAGGAGCGGAGTAACTTGAAAACCCTCCAATTCCATATTCTTGGTATTTGTATTATTCTAACTGTCATTACTCTATGCTTTATGCTATCAAGAAGAAATCTGCATCAACAGTTTAATTTGCTGGTCATGATTCTTTACATTTATAACATGTTCTTGATTTTTGATTATTGTGTAACAAACCCATTTAAATTTAGATTTTGACTCATGGTCCTTATTGTGCGGTCAAATGGGCTACACAAGTGTTAAATTGTTTATTTCAATGCAGAGTCCCTTTTGCCTCTCAGTCTTCCAAGAAAAGATCCCTCCGATAAGAAACGGTAACCGCTTCCCAAGCACCATCAGCCTCCAAAGAGAACTCTGAGCAACTACTCACAATTCCCATTCTGTCCTATTTGTGCCCACACCCTGTGAACTGTGGGCGTGGATCGTTTTGTAGTGTGCCACGCAGCATGTTTTACAGCACTGGATAGGGTGACAGTGACCCACACTGTGAATGATGCTGCAACCGTAACTTTCTACCTGCCACCCACAACCTTGTCCACATTGTTGGGAGAGATATTAGTATATTTTGTTGTGCTTGATGTGGGCGGTGTTTAGGTCAACAAAGGGTGGCGGGATACAAGGGATAAGGGCATGATAATTGATATGGGGTGCAGCAGTGGCTTTGTTACACCCCCCGCCCCGCCCCTCTTTCACAGCTTAAGTGGGGTGGTGATGACAATTATAGTTATTTATGACCCTCTCCTGGCTGCAGCTTCGCAGGCAAAAGCTATTAAAAAATCAAAAGTAAAGGAAAACAATAAACAACACAGTGATTAGGAGTTAACCACAGCAAAGAAATTAAGAGAAAAGGAGAGGGAATAAAAGAGGGAGTGGGAGAGAAGTTTGGAAAGAAGAGCAAAAGAAAGGACATATAAAAATAAGGAAGGAATTGTGGATCAAAGGATGAATGCAAGGATAAAAGGACTGATTGAATGGGAAAACAAGATTTACATAGTGGGTGAAAGAAAGTGTAATGATGAAAGGCTGGATGAATGGGTGGATGGATGAATAGACGGCTGGATGGAAGGGTGAAAGGATGAATTGGTGGATTGATAAAAGGAGGGTGAATTGGTGGATGGATGAAAATGAATGGACGGATGAATGGGTAAAAGTATGGAGGAATGGGTGGAAGTGTGAGTAGAAGGATGGATGTAAGACTAATGATGAGAGGGTATGGAATGGTGAAAGGATGTATGTATGGGTGAAAACATGAAAAGATGGATAGATGGATGGCTTCATTACAGGCTTAAAGGATGCAGAAATAGATGGACAGAAGCTGGCTTAAGGGACCTCATCTCGAGTGGGTAGAGTTTACTAGCTTTGCTCACCTGACAGCATTCGAGGGATGGATCAAAGTGGGGGGTATTTTTATTTTCCGGCTACTCCCGTAACTGTAACATTTGACCTTTCAACTCTCTTCCTTTCATTTTCAGATATCCGCTGTTCAAATCCAGTTGTGGACAATGGATATAAAGTCTTAGGCTTTAAATCTCAGTATGAGGTTTCGGACTTGGTGGAATTTCGTTGTGACGAGGGATTTACAACAAGTGATAGACTACAAATTCGCTGTGAGGAAGAAGATAGATGGGTTCCAAAGGTGCCAGTGTGCCGACGTAAGTACTGTTAAAACACAGGTGGTTAAAGCTAGTGTTGCCTCCTCCAGACTTACCTCGGAGGAATTTGTACATTCTCTTTATTAAAGCAAAAGAGACTGGCTTTGCACCTAGAAATAATATCAACCTTGTGTCCTATCATATTGTTGGTGAATATTGTGCAATAATGTTAACATCTGTCCCAGATCTAGAGGGAATTGGCTGTGTTATGAACAGGATGCCATCTCTAAGAGTCTGGAGGATCTGGTGCATATGCCCAAAACTACTTAACTGTCTTCCCATGTGCTCTCAGCTCCTGATACTGTTTGCCCTATGTGCTCAAATGCCCTGGTTTCTTACCGGTAATCTTCATTACTCCGAGTCCTGGTCTTCCTGTATGCAGTCCTGAGGCCCGCCCTACCGCCCAGGCAGGGCAGTTGACTATTTCCTGTTTTACTGTTGCCTTTTTGGAGTTGTATGTTACAGAAAGGTCATCGTTAGTCCCCCCCTTTTATGGTGGCTCCTGGGTAACGGGGGTCATCTTAGGGGAATGTTTTGGGTTTCAGCTAGGAAACTGGTTCTGCCAGAAAGAAGAAGCATCTCATGCGTAAAGACTGCATCCAGGAAGACGGACGAGGAGGTAATCAGTCCTGTCAAGTATCACGCAACAGGTGTGACACTCACGCATTTCAGTGCGGTGTTCCGCGACACCGCACTGAAATGCATTGTCACGCATTTTGCCGACTCGCGCCACCAGAGGCGCCTGTGCACGGCTTCTGCTGCTCCGAGTCCGATTGACATGCTGCTGCCAGTGCCAGCAGCTGCTGTAGTTCATAAATAGTTAATCTCTGAGCTTGTGGGCTGAGTGAGAGTGCGGCAGCGCTAGGCGGCTACAATGTAACAATGCTGGCTCCAGGCTGTCCGCGGTGCTGTAATTTCCTGCCGCGCCCCGGCTTAAGTTTGACACGACCCGGACACAGTTACAATTAATAAGGGGGCGGGTTCGCCCTCTCAGCAAGATGCTGGCAGGCTCACACAGCTAGGCACTCACCACGGGCGCCAAGGTATTTCCTCGCCCGTCGCGGCATTTACACTGACTTTAGGACTTGCTTGGATAAATTTAATACATGCGGTGCATGGCCGCACGTAGCGCGGGCCGGGCGGACGGCAGACAATGATGTTAGCTGCCTCACTTTCCGCGTTTAGAGAGGGCCGGCGTGCGGCCTAATTTTGTAAGAACCTGCCTCGACTGGACACACACCGTGGCCGGAGGGGTGCTGCACTACAGTCTAGCAGCCATGTGATGATGGGGCCAGAGCGAACATCGCACCTCAGATCTGTCCTGCAGTCAGGTCGCTACACTAGGACGGGACAGGCCCAGGAAACTAATTAATAAAGGCAATGCCGCCCGCCGGCAATTTTATTTCCGAGCAGCCGAGGCCAGCAAAACTCGAGGGCACTGGTGAAAGACAGGGCCCATCATGCAGTCACAGGAGATCGCTGTCCGGTGAGAGGGCCCGTCCTCACTGGAATAGAGAGTCACGCCGGCCGGCTCAGTGAGCATGGGGCACAGCAGAGGAAGAACAGAACAAGCCTAGAGGATTTATTCATCCCCCCCTCCCCTCCCCCCCCCAAGGTTGGTGTGATAGCTTCTCTGTATGGGAGGGAAGGGTCGGTGCACGGACCTTGTCAGGTCCTCATTCGACTGTACCAGTCTGACAGGATGTTTCATTTCCTGCCTGCCAGCCGGGCCCCAAGGTACCGAGGAATTCATTGCTGTTCCTCCGTGCGCCCTGATGCATGGCCCTGAGTTAAAGGAGGAAGCCGGTGGCAATCCACCTGTTCACCTCCTCATAACCTGGGCACATACTTGCTGTGCCCTGCCCAGCCAGTCAGAGCCCAACTAGTGCCCCGGGCCGGACTCACCACGCAACCGTGATTCTGACAGTGAGAGCAGGTGGCACAGGTTGATGCTGCAGCACGGCTGCGCTGTCTGACTCTCTTAAGAAGAGACAGGCTAACGATCTCTGCTGTGACACTCAGGCAGCTCCTCTCAGTGGATCCTTCTGACTATCAAGAGATCACACCAGGTAAGTCAGATATTCATTTAATAATTCGCTGATGAAACTCAAAATGTTTATAAAGAGAATGGGGAGTGGCCCTCCAGCACAGCATAGCGGTTTGTAAATGGGTACACTGAAGTTGTCTGTTTGTGCTGTAAATGCAGGCCATCTCTGAGTTTTTGTCTGCACTAATAAATCATCAAACTGCTAGTTTAGTTAAAGGGTTTAATATCCTTACTTGTCAGTTGTACTACAAGCAGCAGCCTTTATTTTCCCAGCACTGTGAGACTTGCTTAGGCAGAGTTAAGGCAGATGACTAATATCCTCGCTAGAGATCTGCCAGAGTTTGTCTCATGGCTGTTTTCACTCACTATTAAGTAGAGCAGAGAGTTTATATACTGCAAAGAAAGTCTAACAGCATATTGTATTGTAATGATCTGTATTATATGTAGATAGCTCAGTGGGTTGCTTCTTTTATCACAGAGAACCCTTTGATTTGTGTGGTTCAGCCGTACCTGAAGCTGAGGTTGGGGTGGAGGTTGCTGATTATTTAAAAAAAATTGCTTTAAAAGCACCTGCTACGGAGTTCGAATTTCTTATTGCTGAACTCAGTGTGATTTCTAAAATTTGTCTGTTTTCATGGACTTCTTTGCATTATTTGGCCACAAGAAGTGTAGCTCAAACTGTCATGCATTTAGTTGTTAAATGTCTTTTGTAAATCCACCGAATCTATGAAAATGTCACACATAAGCAGTCTGAAACATTAGCAGCTTTGCTCAAATAAATGTAATTTCTGACATTTATATGATTCCCTCGTCTTTTACTGCTTGATTTTGCTAGCGAGAAAGTGTCACTTATAGTCGTTGAAATGTCACTCATAATTACACTGAAATTATGAAAATGTCACTCTTAGCAATCTGAAACCTTGGCAGCTATGGGTAATGCCTTACACTGTGTCCAAAGGCACCATGCTTTTCGTTCTTTCTATCCGTGTGCCGCATACTCTTCTCACTGTCCATGTGGCACAAACTCCACACACTGCCCGTGAGCTTCCGCCTCCTCCCGTCAGTTAATGTGTCCCAAGTTCGTGAACCGAAGCCCTGCGCATTGCCCATATGCTCGGTAGTGATCAGAATACCCGTCCATGTGGCTCAAGCTCTTCACACTCCGCACTTTTGCCAAAAACCCTCTTGTAATGCTACTCTGCCTTTCCCTCCATGCTTCTCCTCCGAGCTTCCCTTACCGTTTGCACGCACATCTGCCTCTGCCTCTTCCTTATTATGTTTTTTTCCGATGTGCTTGTTGGGTCAGATATGTTTGTTGCATTGAGTGGCTGTGTTGGTTAGTGGACCCGTGTCACCTTCATCCTGTTGAAGCTTTTTAGTCAGGACTCGCCTCAAGAACTTCGTTTCACTCGCCTCGGTACATCCCAATGAAAACGCCAGGACTCGCTTCATGTGCCACACAATAACATGAATCTGATAAAGATTGTCGCATTGGCATATTTTTAAAAACTCTTGGAGTGGAGGAGATCCAAACAAAACTCCACATGCAGCGCACAGAGGGGGGGGGGGGGAGCTGCCGTTTTGCTAATGCCAAGCTACATGCACTGCTGTTTGTGCCCACAATCATGTTTCCTGTCCCCTCTCTCTCTCCCTTAGCTGTTGTTTGCGGAGAACCCCCAGCCATCGTAAACGGAAGTCACTCTGGAATGGACCGGCAAGAGTTCAGGTACCGCGAGTATGTGACGTACCACTGCGTCTCCGAGGATCTTTCACTGATTGGCGATGACAACATCCAGTGTATTGGCGATGGGTACTGGAGTGGGAAAGCACCTATTTGTAAAGGTATGTCGGTAGGGCTCAGTCTCTCCAGCAGCACTCATGAGCACTCAGCCTAGAGGAGCCCGGAGACCCTTTACAGAGGCCCTTTAGGCCAGGGCTACATATAAAGGGGATGCGCTTGGATGCATCTAGAAATGGGGAGAATGTGGGTGAGTGCAGAGACGCATTGGCAAGATAGCCAGTGGATTGTGTTCCCGCTGACAATCTCTCCATCAACGCTCAATGATTTTTATAACTAATCTCTCAAACACATATATCGTATTAGCCACGGGCACCCAACGAGAGAGAACTGGCCAGTTTTTTTTCTCTAAATGAACACCCCCTTTAGCGTTGTCCCCAGTTGCAGTTAGCTCCGAGTCTGGCTCGGTGAAAAAGAAGATTTCAGACAGCACACTCCCTCAATGAAGACTCAGGCAGCTACATTGATATTTGCACTTAAAAAGTTATATTGTAGCTAACTGAGTCCAGCAATCGCTCCAGTTTCTAATTTACTGGAAGTAAATGTTTGCCGCCCTTATCTCTTGGAATGGTGGTGCTGGCTGGCTCGCCAGCTAAAATGTAATACTTCAGTGGAGTTTTTTCGATCTCTGTCTGATTTGCGGGGGGCGTCCGCAGGGGAGGGCAAGGGGGGGCACTTGCCCCCCCCCCTGGATCACCGGTCCGTCACTATTGACAGCCCCCACAGTGGTGTTTGTCTGCAGGGCCGTCAATTTTAAAAGCGTGAGAAAGCGCTTGCAAGGACGGTCCTGCTGATGGGCAAGAGAGAAGGTCCGGGCCTGGCTGCTCCAACAGCTTGAAGCAGAGGCGCACCTAGAGTCAAATTTCGGGGTGGGGGGGGGGGGGGGGGCACATTTTTCAAGCTAAGGAAGAGTGGAGCTGCAGCCAGGGGCCCTAGGAAGGGGTGAAAACCATCAAAGCCTCATTAACGCCGGCATCGAATTACACAATTCGCCCAGAGATGCAATGGGTGTGTCTGCCTGTTTTTTGCGAGATCAATTGGAAAGTCCTTCTGTGCACTCGTGATTTATTCGTACTCAAGCTATATTCCTTTCTTTTGTTGGTGCTGCTACATCCTGGTACCTACTCTTTAGGTGCCCTTTCGTATACCATATGTGTGTGGTGCAGACACTTCTGTTCCAATGGATGTGTGCACTTGTCAGCGAACATTAAAGTTTCATCAATTTCTTTTCCATGGTAATAATCAGTTTTAACTCTTTTTCAGTTGTCAACAAAATATTTTAATTCATATTTTGGTTTCCATTGTTAACTGTTGTTATACGTTTTTTAATATATCCATTATTTCTAAAATAAAATAATGGATATATTTAAAAACAGTTAACAATGGAAACCAAAATATGAATTAAAATTTTTTGTTGACAACTGAAAAAGAGTTAAAACTGAACAGAAGTGTCTGCACCACACACGATATGCCTGTTTTTTGCACCATAAGCACTAGTATTACAGAAGGGTCTGCATATGAGATGGATTAAAGAGTTTACGCCTTGAGCTCCAAAGGGGCAGTCCCTCATGTTCATTGCAGTATCGAGTGTAGCCCCTGGACCGCTGTCTGTACTCACTGTCGCCTGCCATGACTCACGAAGGGAAAGCTGTCCCACAGGGACAACTTTTCTTTTCTGAATCATGTACCAACTGCAGCTCAGTGTTGGTATCAGATCAACGGTTTGCGACTGCCATTGCGTTTGAAAACCATTGATATATGACATTGTAAATTGCAATTTGAAGATAGCACCCTTTCCACTGCCCCTCCAAATTCCAATATGAAGAAAGATGCAGAACCCCTTTTGTCAATCATGAAGGTTATACAAAACTCTAAAAAGGGGTTTTGCAGTAGCAACCACTGTGATGCTGCAAATTGTAAGCTTTATGACAACACCATCCTTTTGTATATGCGGGCCCTAGTTATTTAGATAAAGCAGGATGTGCAGTGAAAGGAATGACGTTACAAATGAGTAGTGCCTTTAATGCTCTGGAAATGCTAGGATCTCCAATCTACCTCTCTACCTCTCTCTCTCTCTACCTTCCTCTCTACCTCTCTCTCTCTACCTCTCTCTCTACCTCTCTACCTCTCTCTCTCTACCTCTCTCTACCTCTCTCTCTACGTCTCTCTATGTCTCTCTTTACCTCTTCCTCTCTCTCTACACCTCTCTACCTCTCGCTATCTCTCTCTCTCTCTCTACCTCCGTCTCTCTCTACCTCTCTCTCTCTACCTCTCTACCTCTACCTCTCTCTCTACCTCTCTCTCTCTCTACCTCTCCCTCTCTATCTCTCTCTCTCTCTACCTCTCGCTATCTCTCTCTCTCTCTCTACCTCCGTCTCTCTCTACCTCTCTCTCTACCTCTCTACCTCTACCTCTCTCTCTACCTCTCTCTCTCTACCTCTCCCTCTCTATCTCTCTCTCTCTCTCTCTCTCTCTACCTCTCTCTCTAGCTCTCCCTCTCTACCTCTCTCTCTCTACCTCTCTCTCTCTACCTCTCTACCACTACCTCTTTACCTCTATCTCTCTCTCTACCTCTCTCTACCTCTCTCTCTCTATGTCTCTCTTTACCTCTACCTACCTCTCTACACCTCTCTCTACACCTCTCTACCTCTCGCTATCTCTCTCTCTCTCCCTCTCTACCTCTGTCTCTCTCTACCTCTCTCTCTCTACCTCTCTCTCTCTACCCCTCTCTCTCTACCTCTCCCTCTCTATCTCTCCCTCTCTATCTCTCTAACTCTCTCTCTACCTCTCTCTACCTCTCTCTACCTCTCTCTACCTCTCTCTCTCCACCTCTCTCTCTCTCTCTACCTCTCTACCACTACCTCTCTACCTCTACCTCTCTCTCTCTCTCTACCTCTCTCTCTCTCTACCTCTCTCTCTCTCTACCTCTACATCTTTCTCTCTACCTCTCTCTCTCTCTCTCTCTCTCCCTCTACCTCTCTATCTCTACCTCTCTCTCAACCTCTCTCCCTACCTCTACCTCTCTACCTCTACCTCTCTCCCTACCTCCCTCTCTCCCTACCTCTACCTCTCTCTCCCTACCTCTACCTCTCTCTCTCTCTACTTCTCTCTGCCTCTCTCTCTCTACTTCTCTCTCTCTTTCTCTCTACCACTCTCTCTTTCTCGACCTCTACCTCTCTCTCTCTACCTCTCTCTCTCTCTCTCTCTCTACTGCTCTCTCTCTCTACCTCTACCTCTCTCTCTACCTCTCTCTACCTCTCTCTCTCTCTCTACCCCCTCTCTCTCTACCTCTACATCTCTCTCTACCTCTCTCTCTCTACCTCTCTCTCTACCTCTCTCTCTCTCCCTACCTCTACCTCTCTCACTCTACCTCTCTCTCTCTACCTCTCTCTCTAACCCTCTCTCTACCTCTCTCTTCCTCTCCCTCTTCCTCTCCCTCTCTCTCTCTCTAACTCTCTCTCTCTACCTCTCTCTCTACCTCTCTCTCTCTCTCCCTACCTCTACCTCTACCTCTCTCACTCTACCTCTCTCTCTCTACCTCTCTCTTTACCGCTCTCTCTAACCCTCTCTCTACCTCTCTACCCCTCTCTGCCTCTCTGCCTCTCTCTTCCTCTCCCTCTTCCTCTCTACATCTCTCTCTCTCCCTCTCTCTCTACCTCTCTCTCCCTCTACCACTCTCTCTCTCCCTCTCCCTCTACCACTCTCTCTCTACCTCTCTACCTCTCTACCTCTACCTCTACCTCCACCTCCACCTCTACCTCCACCTCCACCTCTACCTCCACCTCTACATCTACCTCTACCTCTCTCCCTCTCTCTCTCTCCCTACCTCTACCTCTACCTCTCTCTCTACCTCTCTCTCTACCTCTCTCTCTCTCTCTACCACTCTCTCTCTCTCTCGCTCTACCTGTACGTCTCTCTCTACCTCTCTCTCTCTCTCTACTGCTCTCTCTCTCTACCTTTCTCTCTCTCTACCTCTCTCTCTCTCTACCCCTCTTTCTCTCTACCTCTCTCTCTACATCTCTCTCTCTCTCTCTCTCTCTCTCTACCTCTACCTCTACCTCTCTCTCTCTCTACCTCTCTCTCTCTACCTCTCTCTACCTCTCTCTCTAGCTCTCCCTCTCTACCTCTCTCTCTCTACCTCTCTCTCAACCTCTCTCCCTACCTCTACCTCTCTACCTCTACCTCTCTCCCTACCTCTCTCTCTCCCTACCTCTACCTCTCTCTCCCTACCTCTACCTCTCTCTCTACTTCTCTCTGCCTCTCTCTCTCTACCTCTCTCTCTCTCTACCACTCTCTCTCTACCTCTTTATCTCTTTACCTCTCTCACCCTCTCTACCTCTCCCACTCTCTCTCTACCCCTACCTCTCTGCCTCTCTCTCTCTCTACCTCTCGCTCTCTACCTCTCCCTCTCCCTCTATCTCTATACCTCTCTCTCTACATTTACACCTCTACCTCTCTCTCTACCTCTCTCTCTACCTCTCTCTCTCTCTCTACCTCTACCTCTTTCTACCTCTCTACCTCTCTCTCTCTACCTCTCTCTCTACTTCTCTCTACGCCTCTCTCTCTCTACCTCTCTCTACCGCTCTACACCTGTCTACCTCTCAACCAGTTGAATTCCGGGAAGCCCAAACCATCAGTATTTCAAATCTGCGCATGAAACGTGGGTAGGATGAGCCGTGCAGCTCAGAAATGGATGTTCTTTTTACATCATTTGTATTTAATAGAATTGGGAAGCAGGAGAGCAGTCACACAGTTGAGATAGGGATTAACATACACTGGTGACAGCTTTTGAATTGGCTTTAAAACCATTCAAAGATGAATTCAGCATCTACGTGGGATGTGGTGGACTAAGTGGCAGCCGGAGCCATATAGTACTGCTTGTCATTAAAAAAAAAACCAGCATTGACATAGCCAATAGGTCTCCCCTTTGGGACCTTATAAGGGTTTAGTTGTCTAGTACAATATCCTTGGTGCAACAACTTCAAGTGTTGCATGGCTAAACACTTATAAGCTCCCAAAGGCGAGACCTATTGGCTATGCCAATGCTCTGTTTCATTGTGGTTGCCAGGTAATCTGCTGTGAAGCCTCACATGATTTTTCTCCCACCCCATGGGTTTCTTTGTTTATTTAAGCTCTTTGTCTTATTAGATTTTTTTATTAGTTTATTTAATACTTGTGCTCAATCATGTCGGAGGATGGCGATGAAGTAAAAATGTTGCCCCCCCCTGGAAAAATTTCTGCGGACGCCCATGATGCTAAGCCCCCTAGGAGGTAGAGTGCAGGTGTCCTAGAACAGAAGGGCAACTGCTCTGAAACACTTGCTGGGACCTAGTTTTTGTGAAGGTCCTAGGAGTGTGGAACATTTTGCGCCAAGGGATCATGGGTAATTGTAAGGCAATCATGTTGTAAAGAAAGAATTATTGATGCCAAGGGCCATTGGTCTTATTTTTCATCTGTGAATAATCCATGTGACAGTTAGTAGTTTTAGTGTTTTTATTGTGATGTGGTTTCTGGTTATTGATGTAATATCCATTGCAAAAGACAGTAGGTCTGATATTGTGATTATGGAATACTTTATCAAAGCCTATGGGCTTTGGAGGTGGGCTTTCTGATATGCAAATTGTCATTAGGTAAGTTGCAGGTAATTGGAACAGCCAAATATTCCTAAATTAGTGCATAGTATTTAGTTGTGTGTTTTTGTAAGTACATGGACTGGACAATAATTTGAGCCAGTTTTGGTCTCCTCTGCTTCGTTACCCTCAGAGTCCATTTCTTAAAAGGGTGTGTGTGTGTGTGTAGGGGGGGAGGGGGTCGTAAAATGCTAGAAATCTCTGGTTGACACAAATGGGGCCCTGCACCTTCTGAGTGCCCTGAGACCTCTCCAACCAGATTGTTCACACATGTCCTTTGTGTAATTTCGGTATCCAGCATGCAGCCGTGTCTTATGTAATATCTCTGAAAATCCATGCACTTGCAGTTGGTGACTGAGGGAAAATGAAATTGTCATTTGTTACACCAAGAAATGCAAACTACATGTATGAAGTGGGCCTGGAATCGTGCACTGCTTGCATATTGATGGAGTGCCAGCAGCGCCATTCATAAATGTTGTGCCTTGTGTGGGGGGACTGGGGGGAGGGGGGATCTGAAGTGCCGCATGTGAACAGCCAGGGGCACTACCACACTGGCATACATGCCAAAGGACCCAATTCAGGAGGGAGCCTCCTCAATTTTTAAGCCAAAAACGGCTCTCTAATATCTATTCCCCACCTAAAATTGCATCTGCTTCAATAGAAGTCCCTTGCCACTGGATTCTGGAATAAATTACCCTTCGATCTTCGCAACTGTCAGAATCTTCCCCAGTTCAGAAAGCTCCTGAAAACTCACCTTTTCTAGTTCTTTACCTCGGCTGATCTCTTCCGTCCTAATGCGCAGAGATACCCTTTTGGGTGATTCAGCGCTATACAAATCAATAAACTTCAAACTGGGGAAAATACATTATCCCGAAGTTTTTCTAAAAATCTCCTACTTTCCTGTTCTTAAATTAAAATGTTACCCTTTTCTTCCAGTCTGTAACCATGTTCAGAATCTCATTTGAAATGAAACAATATCTTCCCAGTACACCTTGCCTTCACGTTGAGCAACTGTGTGGCATCATTTCACCTTCTCAAGTATCTTTTCCTCAGAATGAGTTGTGGTTCAAAAAACTCTGACACTGCCATTGTGGAAATGTGCCTGTGGCTGACTTCTGTATGTTACAGACCTGAATGTGATTTGGTGGAGGCTTAATGAGGAGCAGCTGTGGGAAAGGGAGATGGGATGGTGGTGGTTTGATGAGGATCTGCAGCGGGAGAATGTTTTGGGAATGTTTTCAGTTACTCCTAACCTACTTAAATTGGCACGTGTTGGTACTTACCTTCAAATATGTATTCGTAGATTTCTGTTGACTAAGTTTGCATTTGGGAGTGTTATACACGTGTCTACTTTCTTTGTACATGTGGCCTGCTTGGTGTGTGTTTATTTTGGGAACATGTTATATGTGACGTGTGCAGTGGCAGCAATAGTCAATTGTGTATGTTTGCACTTTTTTTAAAAACAAAATTTTACCCTGCTTAGTGTGCCGATGTTGTTATAGTGCCGACTGCGAGGTCAACTTTTATACCATTTACCCATATTTTGATTTTTACTTTGTCTTGTTAGTGTTGATCCAAGGCTTCACCGGTTTCTGGGTGAATCCATTGCTCTACATATGAGCGTTCGTTTGTGACTTACATCAAGGCAGGGTGTATGAAACACAGTTAAATTAGTGTTCCAGCAGATCTAGAGAGAGGTGACGGTCTGTACTTTAAACTACTCCTCTCTCTCTACTAGAATGCGAGAAGACTAGTATGTCTGGTACATAGACCATCACCATCTCACATACCGTTGTCTCACCCTGCATTTGTTCACTGCTCATAAGGAGCAATCAGTGACACTGGGTTCTAACAATAATATTCAGTCATACTCGGAGTTTATTTCCCAATGTATCCACAGATAGGGTACCAGAATTAATACTAGCTGATCCAGTGCTGTTTTATACAACCCAAACCTAAATACTAAACCTATATGATTAGTTCTCTGATCCAGCAGGCACAATTACAATTATCTAGTCTTTACTTGCAAACATTAATTATAGAATCACATACCTTCATGCAGTGACATTTAATTCACGCTTGCTGTGCCACATACAAATGAGATTAATGGGATGCAGTCAATATCAAAAGATAAAACTGATTCTGTGAGACACGGAAAAAGGTTGTAATCAAGCTATTTTACATATTCCACCGCAATTTTACTGCCAGGTAGTAGCTAAAGGTTTCCCGCACCTGATTTATAATTCAACTAGTAAACAAGGCCTCAGTGTACTCTCTCTCTTGATTGCAAATGGCTTTGTGAAAGGAACCCACAGTTCACTGATGTATACGCGTATCTCGGTCTAAATACTAGGAGATGTGTAAAAATGTGAAATTTAAATAGTGCGTTTGTTTTCACAATGATTTGGTCGTTAGGGTCAGGAATTCAGTTTTACTGGGTGTGATACTCCAATGAGGACGAGCTAGGGAAATTAGTGCAGTGGTAGGACAGAAACGTATTCTCATTATTTAGTAGTTCCTTCTGAAATCCCCTATTGATTTATGGGACACTGGAAAAGTGCTGTCTCGGCAAAGAGGTTTATCATATTTTGTTTTCTTTTTCTTGATGGCAGGGGCATACGGAACACGTTATCGAAACTTTAGCAAGACCTAGGATTTCTGAAAGCAAAAGGAAGTGGAGCGGAGGGAAGTGAAGGAAAAGGGGAAGGGAAGGAGGAAGGGAAATGAAGAGGGAGATTGTCAGCAAGCCACTAAGGATCCCCTCTGGCTGATGCTTGACTTGTATGGCTCTTTTGTAATGCTTGTCTTTTTTACCTTTCTTGCAGATGTCCTTTGTGAAGTGCCACATCTCGTAAATGGAAAAATAATTAACTCCCGTCCTCCCTTGCGATACAAAAGTACTATTGAGTTAGAGTGTGACGAGTATTTCAAACTAAACGGAGAACCTCGGATTGAGTGCAGTGAGACTAGTACATGGATTCCGAAAGTACCCGAATGCAAAGGTGAGTTGCCACAGAAATGGTCAGCATTTATTGACCAGCAGAAAGGAGGGGATCATTATCTCATTTAAGAGTTAAGAGCATGTGCGGTGCGATTCGACACTATAAAATACTTTATCGAGAGCATCATCTTAAAAAAATCATCTTGAAAGGCTTTTGCCACACAGGGGCGAGGGTGCCACAAGAGACATTGTAGAGTCTTTAGTGCTGGCCAGACACACCTTTTTCACATTAGAATATTTCTTTGTCCCAAAAGAGAGGTGGGTTGAGCTTTTGGAACATAGAGAACTATGGGGTCTATTAAAGTCCGCACGCCACCGCAATGGCAAACTGGACCGCCCGCAAGAGGTGTGGCGGTCCCGCCATGGCGATCAGGATGCGACCGCCACCCTGGAAGTCGCATCCAGCGTTATTAACATTGTGCCGGGCGGTGCTGTAAGCAGCACCTGCCGCAATGTCAATAATGCATGTTGTGCATTGGCATGCACAACGTGACAGGCACCGCGCAGTACCTGCCACCTTGTCCATGTCAATGTTGGGGGTACCATGGGTACCCCCAAGTGCAGCCCCCAACCCCCTGGGGGCCCGCAATGGGCCTCCGAAGTGAAATCCGCATGCTCCATGGCACAGTCTCCGCCATGGAAAGGCATTGAAAAACCAACACACTAATATGGATGGCGGTGCCTGCAAGGCTGAGAAACGATATGATGCGCTCCGTGCGCATCATTTAAGAGTTGCACAGCCTTATACACGTGTGTGATTCACATTATTCACGTACTCAAAAAGTAATCAAAAGTGTTCAAAAGTTTCAATCCAGTTATTTATATTCTTTTCCATTTTTGTCTCTCACATCAAAGGTACGAGATTCCATAATTTCATGTATCTTGTTTGCTTTAGAATTGCCAATCCAGGCTTAATCACAAGCACGTTTAAGAAACTCGAGTCCTCCATTTATTTATTTATTTTTTATTTTGAAAGTTTTATATAGCGCGAACAAGATCTTTGCAGATAACAGAGCGCTTTACAGAGACAGGTGTAATCATCAACAAGATCATCACGTTCCATTACATAACAAAAGTATTAAGTATAGTACAGGTATGAGGTAGCCAGGCATAGTGGGAGCGTATGATAACAAAGACGCTGTGATTATACAGAGATGGATAGAAAAAAGAATAAGATAAAGGATCTAAGCATTTCATACTAATATAGGTCATATCATCATCATCAAGATCATCACGCTCCAGTACATAGCAAAGAGTTACGTATAGTACAGGTATGAGGTAGCCAGGCATAGTGGGAGCGTATGACAACAAAAACGCCGTGAATATACAAAGATGGAGAAAAAAGGATCTAAGCATTTCAGACTAATATAGGTCACAACACACGTGCAAAGGAATATAAGGCTATATCATAATAAAATGCTGGAGTACTGTTCGCAGTGTAAGTCAAACGCATTGTTCAAGTGTATTTAGCCATAAGGATACTTTTGACTTCTTTCTTAAAAAGAAGGGAGGAGGAGATGAGCCTCGTTTCAGGAGGGAGTGCGTTCCAGATCCTGGGCGCCATTCCAGAGAAGGAGCGTTTGTAAGTTTTTTCCTTCCGGAATCTTCGCGGTTTCAGCAGAAGATTGTTTGAGCTCCTGGTAGTTCTGGACCCCCCGGAAATTGTCAACTTCTGAGTGAGGTAGCTGGGTGATTTCAGGTGTATAGCCTTGTGCGTCATGCAGGCAATTTTCAGCTGTATTCTGGCTTCAAGAGGCAGCCAGTTCAAGGATTTGAAGTCCGGGGAGATATGTGAGTGTTTTTTTGATCCAGTGATGAGTCTCGCTGCCGCATTTAGTGACGCTCTGAGGGGTGCAGTAGTCGTTAGGGGGAGGCCGCAGAGGGCCACGCTGCCGTAGTCTATGCGAGGAATGACCAGAGCTTGTACTGCTATTTGGAAGTCTTTTGCTGGAAGGAAAGGTTTCAGTTTCCTCAAGGTATTTATTTGGAAGTTCGCCCCCTTGGTAGCCTTGCTGATATGCTGTAATGTTGCTGGCTGACAATGAAGCGCTGAGCCAATGTAGGTGGATAACACTCTTTAATGTAAATTATTATCTCGTTACTGAAGAGCGCCGAGCCGACGCTGTGTTCCCCTCGGAACTCGCGCCTTCACTCCAGGCTGCGCGCGCATCTCTAAGATGGCCGCCGCACGTCACGTCATGACGTGACGTGCATCAACTAGTATGCGCCACTACATATCTCCCCTTTTTCACCCAACAATAAAGTCACTTACAGTTCACTGTCCATTTCGAAATCACGATACCTGGAGGGCCTCATCACAGTCCTACCGCTCCTGGTCACTCTGGCAGTGTTCTCCGGAGGGCCTTGGTTCTGCACCTTCTCACTACTTTCCTCTCTCCTTCCAGCTGCCGCTCCTTCTGTGTTCCTCCTTCGTAAATCCCCATCTGTTCCTTGGTGATCATTTACACTTCTTTCCTTTGTAAGTCCATCTCCAGCATCTCTACCTTCTTGCGGCACGTCGGCTTCTTGTCCCGGCTCAATGTCCTGTTCATCTCCGTCTCCCCAGTCGTTTCCCGTCTGTGTCCATTGTAGGATCTTGTTGCACTTGGCCATGCGGTCTTGGGACCATACATTCCCATCACTGAGTAAGGCCGCCCGATCATATACCTCTTTGACTTGCATGGGCCTGCTATATTTACTGTCGCCTTTCTTCTGTAACGTTGCCAGCTTCACTCTGACCCACTCGCCCTGCTCTAATCTTGCTCCCTTCACATTCTTCCTTTTGTTGTAGTGGTTGGTATATATAGACTGCGCCCTTTCCAGGTTGGAGCGTACTATCGCAGGTGACCACTCACTGGTGATAACTTTTTCTTTCCAAACCCGATTGTCATGGGTGAAGGGCTCGCGCCCTCTCAAAATCTGGAATGGGCTATATCCAGTTCCGGTTGGGGTTATTCTGTAAGCCCATACCATGTTCTCTATGGCTTTCTCCCAATCCTTGTTGCCTGAGATTGCAGCTTGTACGGCACCCATCACCACCCTGTTAAAACGTTCCACCAAGCCATTCCCGGCTGGATGATAGATGGCTGTGTGTTTGCTCGTGATGCCGTTCCTCTTCATGAATTGGTTCCACCTGTCGGACGTGAATTGGGGGCCGTTGTCACTGAGGATGGCTTTGGGAATGCCCTCCCTCACGAATGTGTCTGACAGGAATCTTAGAATGTTCTCGGCGTCCATGGTCTCATCCACCTTCACCTCCGGCCATTTGGAGTATCGATCCATGAGGACGCATACATATTTCTGAGTGCCTTGGTCATCAAGAATAGGCCCTAATATGTCTATGGATAATTCCTCCCACGGGTTCTGTGGAATCTCAAACTGTCCTAGTGCAGGACGCAGGGGTTTGAGCGTTTTGTCGGCTCCTTGGCACTGGGGGCATTCCCTGACATGCCTCTCAGCTCGTATGTCCATGCCGGGCCACCAGTAGTTCTGTTTTGCTCTTAATTTCAACTTTCCAATGCCCAGGTGTCCCTCATGTAGCATGTCCAGTAGCTTATTGATCAGGTTCCTCGGGGGGATCACCTTGTCCCCTCTATATACAAACACTCCTCTGTCCCCTACTGATAGTTCTTCTCTCACTTCGTAGTATGGCTTGATATGTACATTCACATGTCGTTTGTCCGGCCAGCCCTTGACAATGTTTGTTTTCACTTCCTTCATGACATTGTCCTCCTCGTATTCATCCATCCACTCCTGGTAGCTGATGATCTTCTCCTGGTCCTCTACTAGGGCTACCAATTCGCTGTGGTCCGTGGGGTTCTCTTCACCTGGCTCCATGGCCGCTGCCCTGCTCAGGTAGTCTGCTACCCGATTTCGATTTCCAGGAATATACTCCACGTCATACCTGAACTCAAGTAACTTCAATGTCATTTTAGATATCCTGGTGGTGGCGTTGGCGTGCCCGCTAGATGTTAACACCTTCACCAAGGGTTTATGGTCTGTCCTGAGCAAGAATCGGGTCCCCCATAAGAACTGCCGGAATCTCGATGTGGCCCACACCACGGCCAACATCTCCTTCTCGATTACGCTGTACTTGCTTTCTGTGGCTGTTAATGTCCGGGAAGCGAAGCTGATCGTCTCCATCTGCCCCTGTCCACGATCTTGCATTAGTACTGCACCTAATCCCTTATCGCTGGCATCAGTCGTGAGTACTGTGACACCCTGTGGGTCATATCCCTTCAGCGGTACTGCTCCTGTTACAAGTTTTTTGATCGTGTCGAACTCACTTTGTGCCTCTGGTGTCCATTGGAAGCAGGTGTTCTCTCTGGTCAGCATCCTCATGTGGTGAGTCTTGGAAGCAAAGTGTACCACAAATTTACTGTAGTACTCCGCCATACCCAAATACGATCTAACCTCCTCTTTGTTGGTGGGTGGCGGAGCCTCAGCGATTGCCTTCACATTCCCTGCCTTTGGCGTGATGCCTTGGGCCCCAATCTCATGGCCCAAATAGGTCACTGACTCCAGACCCAGTCGGCATTTTGCCCACTCAGCCGTGAGGCCTTTGGTTTCCAGGGTTTTCAGTACCTTCTCCAGCTTCTGATCATGGTCTATTTTGTCTCGCCCCATCACCAGGATGTCGTCCTGGAAATATTGCATGCCCGTTATGTCCTTAAACAACTAGTGCATTAGTTTCTGGAACACGGCGGCTGCCGAGGCCAGTCCAAACGGCATGCGGCGGAACTGGTAGCAGCCGAATGGGGTGATGAACGAGGTGAGTTTCCTGCTGTCTGGGTGTAATTCTATTTGGTGGTAAGCGGAGGTCAAATCGATGGTGGAGTACCACTTGACCCCTCTTGTTCTTGCCAACATTTCCTCGATTCTCGGGAGGGGGAATCTTTCCACGACAATGTTCTTGTTTAACTCCCTCAGGTCAACACAGAGCCTGACCTTTCCATTTGGCTTCATGACTACCACCAACGGTGCGAGCCATTCTGCACAGGGGATAGGTTCAATTATCCCTTTCTTTTCCAATTCTTGGAGTTCTGTTTGGACTGCCTCCCTTACCGCTATTGGTACATTCCTTACTTTGTGGGCCACCGGACTGGCGTCATCCTTGAGTATATTCTTGTGTTGGAACCTCTCCAGTTTCCCTACTGTGCCTCCGAATACCTTTGGATAACTCTCTTTCCATCTCGTCAAATTGGGCCAGGTGTCCGGTTCAGTGAGCAGGATCTGTTCTTTTCCTCCTGGGTCCAGTTTTATTCCCAAGTCACCCTGGTCCAACCATCCCAGCACAGACGGTCCCTTCTCTGAGACGTATAGCTTACACATCGCTGAACGGCCTCTGAACTCGAACTCTAGGAGCCGGAACCCCGCCATGGGGATGCGGTCACCATTATATGTGACTGGTCGGATATCCAGTTTCTCCAACTCGGGTCCTAGTTTGGGTCTGAACGTGTCGTTCCACACCGCTCTTGGTACTATGGTGAAGGGTGAGCCGGTATCTGCCACCACCTCGACGGCTATTCCACCCATCTTCATTTCTAGAACGGGTTTAGTTGTCCTCTTCCCCTCCACGCTTAAGATCTGATCATAAATGCACAAGACTGTGACGACTTCTTCATCCTGGCTCTCATCCTGGTTCTCCTCTTCCTGATCGACGTATCGCACCGCATTCTTCGACAATTTCTTCCGGCACACTTTCTCGTAATGGCCGATGATGCCACAGTGCATGCACTTGGCCCTGAACGCAGGACATCTCCTGTCGTGTGCCTCATGTGACCAACTCCCGCACCTGTAGCACGTCTTTCTTGTGTCGTTGTTGGGTTGTCGTCCATGCTGTCCAGTGCTGCTTTGCCCTTTGTTGTAACTTTTCCTCTCCGGGCCCTTGTATTGCTGGTCTCTCCGCGGTCCCTCTTCGTATACTTTGTTCACCATGGTGCCGGGTGCTGTGTCTTTCTTGGTAGCATCGGCGCACCTGCGTGCCAGCTCTGCCCTCTTGACGATGACCATCACGTCTTTGAGTGTGGTGTCTCCACTCGCCCATAGCTTGTCCTGGACGTTTGTGCTGGAGGTGTGCATCACTATCTGGTCTTTGATAAACTCCTCCTCCCACTCTTTGTACCTGCACGTGGTCGCTAATTTCTTCAGGGCCGCCACATATTCCTCGATCGATTCTCCAGATCGTTGCTTCCTTTGCTGGAAGTTGAATCTGTCGACTGATACACATACAGTGGGCCGGTAGTGTTCATTTAGGTCATCGAGGGCATGGGCATATACATCATCGTCCGTGCTATCTCTTTGTTTGGGCACCAGGCTCTTGTATATCCTGAGTCCTTCTGGTCCCAGATTTAGTAGTAATATGCGTTTCTTCCTTTTGGAGGTGAATTCCTCTTCGTTTTCATCCTCCAGAACCCCTATAAAGTTGTCTATGTATTCACGCCAGTCCTCCCATTTCATCAATGGTTCCCCTGGTTTTGGTAAGAACTGGACCGGCGCTATGGCGTACCCCGCTGGTGTGCTCATCCTCTCTCCCTTGCCTGTGGATGCTCTGTCCGCTTTGCTAGTGGGGCTGCCTGGGGTGCAGTCTGCTTCTGCTTTGTAGGGTTGTGCCCGGGGACTCTCGGTGTCAGCCCCCTCCTCTTGCTTTGTGGTTGCCAGCTCGCTGCCTCTAGTGTAGTGGGGCCGTTTTTAGGTTTGGCGCGCTTTTTGTAGCTTGTGCATAGTGTGTGCACCGCCCCCCTGCTGACTTCTCTGTTCGGTGGTTGTGGCTCTGCCACGCTCTTCAGTTTGTGTATCTTTTCACTTTTTTTTTTTTTTTAGGCACTTATCTGTGTCACCATTCCTGGCTGTGCACGTTGGTGCTTCACGTGTCTTGTGTGTCCTCACAGCGTGAGGTGTGTCCTCACAACGTGTCTCCATTGACATTCAAATTCACCCAATGCATTTCGATCATACTTGATCTTCGTCAGGGGTATCTGTAATAGTTAATAAATGTATGTCAACCAACCAAGATCGTCCATGTGCAGCAACAATAAATTAATAATACTTTTCTGACCTTCAAATAAAACATTGCTGTGCTACCAAAACTAATTTCATCATCCATTGGTATCCCCGTGTCTATCATCCCCAACCTACATTTCTCGACTCCACCCTGTTGTGCAATACCCCATAACCTAAGGTGTAAACACAATAATCAAATACAACTTTGTCATCATTGCGTTACTGACAACTAAACATAAATTACAAATGCTACCTGTGTAATTTCCTCCCTTGGTTACAACTGACTGAATCTGCTGTTTAGGAACATTATATCCCTGATTCTCACCTGCGGTGATCCTATCACGTTATAAACAGCGTGTCCTCCACTTCTCTGTTCGAACATGGTTACAGTTAACTTGTCTCTCGTAACTGCTTATAACATCACGTGTAACATGCCCAGCTGTGGTCAATTCATCTTACCCGATCCTGTGCTCCACCCCCCAAAAAAAATAAAATAAAAAAAAAACCCTCCCGTCTACCAACTACACTAACCAGAATCCCCTTGTCCCTAGTAATGTGCCTAATCTTACACCCTGCGTCTAAGTATACTCATAAACAACGAAACGTCACAATAAAATGAATTAATCTGAAAATGAAACATGTCCGCGAATGTCCAACTTGTAAGTGCTGCCAAAAATGCTTTGTTGACATGCTGGTGCTCTTTGACCTTCTCCACACCAGAAACGTATTTCAACGGCCTTTGACGTGAGAAAATGTGCTTTTTCATATGCATACTTTCGTGTTCCAATTGGGGTGCTTCCAGGGTCCGGAACGCGTCAGGGTAAACAAATCCTATAAATGTCCTGAAGCACACCCCTACGTTTTATTATTATACTCCACCATTGTTAAGGGTCTTTTCCGCCCGGTCGCAAATCCGGCCGGCGGAAAAGCGGAGGACGGTCTTTCCATCCGCCACGGTGCCCCATGCCATACAAATATGGCGGGGGTGATATAGGCCATCTGGCGGGCGAATTGCCACCGCCAGGCCAGTGGTGATCACCGCCTGCCTGGTGGTGGCGATCCGCCCGTCATGCTAATGACCCACTATGTGATGAACGTATCTCTAGTGGCCTGGCTCTTTTGCGCTTTAATCAATAGATGTGTAGTAATCAGCTTCTTTAAATACGACAACACTTATTAACTTCCAGAGATATTTATTTAAACGCCTCATCCAACACCCTCAGACCTTCAACTGTCACTCCAGGAATCTGGAGAAAACTGGAGAAGTTTGACTCACCGATTAGAGCGGCAGACCCTGAGGCAGAGGTCTGGCCCGGGACCAGGGTTCAATTCCCGACGTGGCAGGGTCTTGGGCACAATGTCCACGGACTTGATAATTCTCGCCTCGGTGCCTACTCTAATCATGGGTCCCACTCTGCAACTCTGGGCAATAGCTTGCTTAATCTCCACAACGGCCTCGAAAGCGCTAGGATGCCTGGATTCACCTTGGGGGTGCCCAGTAGAGGGCATCTCACAGGGAAAGCCAGGAAGGGTTCCACAGCGGTATACAGCGCCAGGATGCCTGAAAGGTGATAGTGCGCTTTACAAGTATACATACATTTACATTTACATTTACAGGAATTCTTTGACCTGGGCGTATCATAACATTCTATAAGTAGTGTAACTGGTGAAAAGAATACCAAGAGTATGCAAGATACCACCCATCTTCCCTTTAAACGCATAACATAAATACTTTGTATGCTAACTTCTAAAAGCTACAATTTCAAAAACAAGACAAAGAAACACATATATACATTAAAAGTTCTAAAACAAAACATATGAAACAGCAAAATAAAAATCATCAGAAGGTAAATTCTTATTTTGTCTTCTTATCAGACTAGATACAAATGGTATTACGGAACCTATGCATTAAATATTTTTAATATATTTGGGTGCATTGTGAACCTGACATGACCCCCTAAATTGTCTTTCTTCTACTCCATTCCTCTTCCATTCCTAGAATATGCTGTTTTCTCATCATTGTCCACCTTACTTAACATCTCTCTTTTACCATGTAAAGGAACAATTCTATTCAAATTCCAAATTCGTCCATCCTGAGTTTTAACTGCATTTTATTGATCACTTTCAGTGGTGCAGAGTACTTTGAAAATGGCATTGCTCCTGTTGCTGTACGGATTTTGACTCAATCCCCAATCTCCACCACCTTAGTTTTACGCACTCTCTTCCCTTTGTCATAACTCTTTTTCCTTTCTTCTATTTTTTTCCTTCTATCCAACTCATCCAATAAGGCACCAATTGACTATTATGAATAATACCTCTGAAAAGCTCAAATGGTGTCTTTCCCGTAGACTGATGTGATGATAAGTGATAATCCACTATCCTATCATCAAGCAGTGCTGTCTTCCAACACAAACCAGCCACCCTGGCCAACTGCAAAATATTTTTAATTGTGCAAGTGACCCTTTCTATGACACCATTAGTCTCAGGATGATATAATGAGCAACTCTTGTGAATTAATCCTGCCTCAGACGTGAACAGAACTGCACACCATTATCGGTTGGAAGTGTTCCTGACAAAACTTCACTCTCAAACATATTATTTAGAAATTTGATGACACTAATTGTATTAATGTCATTTATTGCCTATACTACTGGCCACTTGGAATGTAGGCCTACTACGACTGATAAATATGGAGTACCTAAAACCCCCACTTATCGGTCATACTATATCCAACACTGCATCTTGCCACAGCCCCTTTGTCTCTTTACCAACGGACATCAGTGACACTCTTGGTTTCAAAATCTTAGATCTTTCTAATTGTAAATCAAGCCCTGGCCACCAGAAATCTTGTCCGATTCTTCCTTTTGTCTTTTTACGTTACCCACATGCCCAAGATTTGTTAACCCTATGATTTTTTTCCTGAGCTTGCCTGGTACCACTAGTCTGAAACCCCTAAATAAAGGATTCTCCTTTACTGACAAATCATTTCTAATCAACGTATTACTCAGCAAACTTATCTTGACCTTGTCTCTCCATTTTTATCCAAGATTTAAGATCACAAATGATACTATAATTCTTTACCTCTTTTTTCCACTCTTGGGCCCCCATTAGGATGGCGGGCGGATCCGCCATATTAGTATGGCTGGGGGGTCCGTGGCGGACGGAAAGACCGTCCGCCTCTTTTAAGGCGACCGGGGCGTAAAAGGGTTTATATGGTGGCGGTATCAGACACCGCCAGCCATATTACAATGGGCTTTTTCAGATGCCCAATGCCGCCATGGAAAGACATGAGGAGTCTGCTTTGGGGGCCCGATGCGGGCCTCCATGGACTCCGGGGGGCTGGAGGGTGCACATGGGGGGTACCTATGGTACCCCCCAGCAGTTACATGCACAGCATGGCAGGCACCGCGCTGTGTCTGCCATGCTGTGCATGGAAGTGCACAACATGCCTTCCTGCCATTGTGGCGGGCTGTGCTGAGTGCACCGCCCGCCACAATGGTAGGAATGCAGGTTGCACCCACCACTGTGGCAGGCGCATCCTAATGCTAGCCACGGGACCCCGCCCTTATGGTAGGATGACGGGCGGACAAAGTTTGCCCGTCATCCTAATGACCCCCTTGTTCTTTAGTTGCACCCTCTGTGGTCATGCATACTCCCAGCCACTCATCATCCATATCTAATTCTTCCTAAAGTACTTTAATCTCCAAGTAAACTAAATGTGAAAGACAGTCTGCTGTCTTGTTACATCTCCCAGGTAGATATTGCACAATGCAGAGACATAATATAGAGTACAAAATATCGAGTTGCACAAATATCGAGTCATTAATATCTTGGGTCAGAAATATCGACAGCAAGAATATCGACATAAGGTAAGTAATAATGATTTTAAAAATATCGAAGTGCTTAATATTGTTGCAAAACTATAGTTGTTAAAAAATATTGCTTTTTATTGTTATGTATTTTAGTATATATTTTATATGTATCTGATGTATGTTTTTCTGTGTAAGAATCGTTTGTATTTTTAATATATGTGATACATTTTCAGAAGTTATTCAATTTTTTTAAAATTTTACGCTTTTTGTTCTGTAGCAGCTTGTGGTTTATAGGGGAAAAGGGTGGGAAGTATTTTGTTTCAAAGTGTTTTTATTTAAAATTTTCTCAAAGATTGCAACAAAAGCATTACAAATGCAACAATTCTCAATAATATCATCCGCCCAGGTATACAGTTCGTTCATAAAAGCTAAATTTTAACCTGTCCAAGCGAATTCGTTTTTTAATATTTGGCGCAGTTTCAACAGGACATGTTGCTTTCCAGGAAATGTAAGCTAATAACCTGCTACCCTCCATAGAGAGTAACATGAAAAGGAAACCGAATTAACCTTAAGGAAAAAGAAAAAAGAGGATAAGTCTAACTAAGATGTCATGGTGCAAATGAAAAGCGCAGAGAAATGTGCGTAGATTTGGGGTTTCTAAGTAATCGCCCCGGTGGTCAGCGCAGTATTTATACCTCCCTTCTTTGGTGGGTAGTTAAATTGGGAATAAGTGGAGAGCTCTAAGCCTTGGATTGCAAGCGGTCAATGGGAGCACCTCTGAACGGTATCTGACCAATGGTGACCAAATGTAATCAAAACCTTTCCTGGTGTCCTCAACGATATCAGTCATCCGCTTCAGAGCCAAAGCCCGCGACAATCTTGCATGCCACTGGGTTAGGGATGAAGCCTCTTGTTTCTTCCAGGCCACATCAACTGCCATTTTGCCGGCCCCCAAGCAAACCGACAATACAGATTTGTCTCACTGTGTCTGTCTTTTCGGGAGTGGGTCCCGAACCCCCAGTAAAACCTGTTCCATAGAGGTGGAAATGGGGTAGCCTAAAGTAAGTTTTATTTGGGACAGGATCTCCTTCCAGAAAGGTTTGATGATAGGGCAGTCCCACCAAATATGTTGGAAATCGCCTAAGACCCCGCACCCCCTCCAGCACCTATCAGAGGTTCCCGTGAAAATCGTGTGTAGTTTCTGATGGTATAGATACCAGTCGTACATCATTTTGTAGTGTGCCTCCCTGAGATACATGGAACTGTTGAATTTCACTATATCCCTACTCAAATGTTCCCATTTCTTGTCTTCCAAAGGGGCCTCCGTCAGATTATTCCCAAACATTTTGAAGCGCGGCATAACCCTGGGACTCAATGCTTGGATAAGAGCATATAAAAAGGAGATACTCCCCTTGGAAGAGGACCCCGACTGAGCGAACCTTTCAAGAGGGAGCAACTCCCTGGTAGCGGCCTGCCGCACCAGAGGCTGCTGCACCCAGTGTTTCAATTGCAAGTAGTGGTATTCTTCTTTATTAGTTAATGCAAAGTGTGTCTTGCATTCCTGGTAGGTGAGGAGTTCTCCCTTATCAAACAAGTGCTGGGAACATAAGGTAGTGGCCATTTCAATGCACTTGCCCTGGATTACAGCTTTAAGAGCATCCCAAGTAGTGGAGTGAGAGGTGTCCTCAGGGTCGTTCGTCTCGAGATATCCTTTAATAGTCTGCCTATGTTCAGGTTGCAGGTTTGGACAAAACAAAAGGGGTGTTCCTTTCTGTGTTATTCAATTAACTGTTGACGATTTAAATATTTAGCAGGTAATCACAAAACTTTTTGACAAGACATGTAAAGAAATTATAATCCAAAGATTCTATAAATTCCTCTACTCATATTTATTTAGTAGGAAAACATTTAATTAAAATTGCACAATACACAATTTGGGCACAATCTCTAGTTAGTGTTTTAAACTCCACATTTCATTACATTATGAAACAATTGATAATCATATACATGTGTTCAACAAATTTTATAAAAATATCAAAATTATTACAACATTCAAACAAATATCACAATTTGTTATAAAAATCTATAAAAATCACATGGAGTCCTTATGTCGACGCGTTTCGGAGCTTGAGCTTTAAGTTGTGGAAACACCTTCCTCAGGACTGAACTTTATGTTAAAAACAAGATGTCTTCTTTCTAGAAAGATGAATGAATACAATTAGTTTAAAAAAAAAAAGTATTTCCTACTAAAGGGGGACTTGTCCCTATTTCTACATGTCTTGTCTAACTGCATTAGTATTGGCTAATGACTTGGCCCAAATAGAATTCCTTACTTTTATTTATTTAGAAGGTCATCTATTAGCCATTTATTTCCTGGACCTTCTGGTTAATTTTCAGAGTCCTCCTTATAGGTCTATTGTTTATGTCTCTACCTGCGATAATAGAGAAATATGGTCAAGATTATATCTTTTATTGACCGTAAAATTGATGACAGTGGATGGTATGTTTTAACACACCTACTTACTTCAGAATTGAGGATGTGAACACATATTTTCAACCTTCACGCAAAATTCAATGTTGATAACTTTCTAGCGTGCATGTACCGTCCACCATTAAAGTCCTTATGTTGCCTTTATACCTAAGGGATCAAAGGATAGCATTGTTGAAACCCCAGGGGACTATATATGCTTTGTAGAGGTGATTTGCTGTAGCTGCCAGACTTACGTTTCGGGCTTGATTCCACATAAGGTTTCAGCTTCTCAGACTCTCTCTTTGTGTTAAGTCTGGGAAACGTGGGGATGTGGGGGTCGTTACTTTAGTCCCTCAACACCCGTCCTGCTTTGGTCAGTGGTACAGTTATATAGACCTGTCGAAAGATATGGTATTTATATAAAACATTTCACCTAGTGATCACTTTAGGTCATAATGGCTAAAGTGTGCCTTATTTGTTTGCTCCCACTTCACTAGCTCCTAAACATTGGTTGTCCCATGTTTAGAGATAAAACCAAATGGATAATCCCACATCTATAGGTTAAATGTTATTGGGAAAACTATCGTAGGGTGCAGGTTTGGCCAAGTAATCATCATTTCCAAGGGGGCATGGTCCGATAAACAGATTAAATTAAACTGTGTTTGTAAAACAGATGGTAGCAGGGATTGGCTCAGGAAAATGTAATCGATTGAGGAGTACGTTCTATGGTGAGTGCGAGAAGAACGAGTAGTCCCTGATTGTGGGATTGGCATCTCTCCATACATCCACCAACCCCATGCGCAGAAGTTGTGAGCACAGCTCCTTACCAAATGCTCCCCCTGGATCCCTGTGTGAGTGCGACGTGTCTCTGTCCAAATCCCAAACTAAATTGAAGTCTCCCAAAAGCAGTATGTGCCCCCGAGCAAAATTTTCTAGAGTCATAAGGAAGGAGAGGATGAAATTCTGTTGACCCGTGTTAGGTGCATATAGCGCTGCAAATGTACATGGGCGGCCTCGAAGATCCCCTCCTGACAATGATGAACCTCCTGTTTTTGTCCATTTTAGTGTCCTGAGCTTGAAATGGAACCCCCACATGAAACAACAGTGCCACCCCATTTTGTTTCGTGGAATGTGAGGACCTGAATATGTGGGGGTAAGCCTTATGTGGCAATCTCTGATCTTCGGATTTTTTTAGGTGTGTTTCCTGAAGAGCTATTATTTGAACATTGTGGTCAAGCATGTATTTCCAGAATCGCTGGTGCTTGTTGGGAGAATTTAACCCCCGAGCATTCTAGGAAACCACACTTACCGCCATGAGTACATGAGGAAGATTGTTTCCCTAGCAGTTATGGCCCCCATCAACCCGACCCAATCGGGAACCTCCCCATCCCCACCCAAAACCAATAAAAATAAGAGCACCATGACATCTAACCAAAATTAAAAACCGCAACAAACAAGTAAAATGAGTGAGTGGAGCCCCCCCCCCCCTAGAGGGGAATTCCCGAACTAGAATACAATCTAGGAACATTACCAAATCCCATCCCCCAACCCTTGTCATAGCTAAAAAGCAAGGCTTTCATTGCGTGATAAAACTGTCTCCCCCCAAACTGAGTATTCATTAACAAAGATATTTAGAACTGTGCAGTGAGTAAACTCGACAATGTCCCAAGTAAACAACTCCAACTTGCAGTACCGGACAGGTCCTGGCTTCCACAGTCCAACCCCTTGAGGCCTCCTACCTCCGTGTGATTGTAAGACACCCCCAACCTGAGTTTAGCTCACGTGTTGTGCATGTCAGGCACCAGGAGTAAAGTCTCAAGTGACGTCGTAGCAGCCATATCACCTCCAAATGTGGAAGTTGCAAGTCCTCCGCCCCATCCAGATTCCCTTGGCTCCCAACCTGACCCTCTCTTGGGCGCAAGAGAGAGGTGAGTGAAAATTGCCATCACTCCGACCACACCAGGTGCTGAGGATCTCGCTGCTCCCATGAATCTATGGCCTCATTCTAGAGCTTTTGTAGATTATCTGCCCATTCTACACCATTGCCTGCCGTTGCGACGATCCGGTCGACATTCTCCTTCGTGATCTGATGAGGTTTTGGAGAGTTCCAAGCCCAGCAAGGCCGGCACTTCCGATAGTTCTATGCAATGTTGCTGCTTGTTTTGCCACAGGAAGGCAATCCCAAAGGGATTTGTCCAATGGTACCTGACGTTTTTCTCTCTTAGGTATTCAGTGACAGGTCAGGACTGCTGACGACGCAGGAGAGTGGCTTGGGATAAATTCTGGTAGAGGGTACACGTTGTGTTTTGGAAGGTAAGTGAATCGGAGGCCCTAGCCCTCTGCAGGACTAGTTTTTTTATTTTGAATGAGCTGAATTTAGCAAGAACTTCTCGTGGATGACGATTCTCCCCTGGTAGGCGCAGGCCAACTCTATGTACTCTCTCCAGCCTGACCTCCAGGCCGTCTTATCCGAGGGCAGAGGAGAAGAGGCCCACCATGAAAGCCTCCAAGTCTGGACCCTCGCAATCCTACTCCGGGCCAGGGACTCTTATATTGGTGTAAGCAATTTTCCAAATCTTCGCATTTGAGTAGTGAATCGCGTAGTTGCTTGTGTAGGTTGGCCGTGCTTTCTTCCTGAAGTTTTGTCTTACCCGCTGTCTCCTGTTGCTGCGCTTCCAGATCAAGTGTATGTGTACCCACGGAGTCTACATCTGCTTGGATAGACACTGGTTTCTCGCGCACCTCCACTCGGAAGCTTTCGTAGGAGGCTTCCATGTCCGCCTTAATGTCCGCCCGAAGCTTGATACGTAGTTCAGGTTTGAATTTGCACAGAGAGGACAAGAGATCTTCTCGGGTCAATGTCATGGTCATCCCCCTTCCAGCTGATGTGAAGTAGTTGGAAGCCCTGTTATTGGTCAGCCCTCGGCCCCCTCACGCATGTGGAATCTGTACATTCCTGGTCACCGCTACCAAGGACTCCCTTGCTCGCTCCTCCACTCTTGGGATCACACTACTCCTCTGCTCCAGGCGCCATGCCAAGTCCGCTTTCAGCGCATCTCCCGACAGCCCACAAGAGTCAGCAGGGTCAAGAAACGAGGCCACCCAGCACTCACCTTGGCGCTCTTTATTAGCTCTCCCCGCGGGGTAATTATTCTTACTTTCAGATCCCTCGCAGTGATAACGTACCCACAAGGGGAGGCTTGCAACTCCTCTAAGAATATATGGGGCACTGCCAGGAACCCAGAGGGATTGAAAATTCAGTCAGTCTGTAGGGGGTGGTCTCACCTGTCCCAGCACTATTTGACAGTCCACCAATAACTACGCTGAGGGGTATTGTGTCTGTGTGCGGGGTGGTCGTCTCTAGCTGGGCCTCCAGGGTTGGTCGATCTCGCTCTACTCTCCGCCCGCCATCTTGTAACACTCCGCATCACGCCCAGGGCGGTCCCGCACAGGTCCGTAGGTTGGCACCGGGAGCATCTGGGGGGCCAAGATATGTGGGCACACACCTCGTGAGTGCCAGCGGCAAATATTACTGGGCGACTGTCACTGATGCCCGCAGCGGGAGCCCGTCAGCCCTGTGCCCTCGCTGTCCGAGCCCGGGAGTCCGCTACTTTCTTCGGCGTCGCAGTGCCACCTTTGTTCCTTGTGGCTTAGCCGAGCACCAACAGGATTCCCAGGCTCCGTAGCTTAGCCCGCAGTGGGCAGCTCTACTTCCGCATCCAGAACCAGCGTCCGCCAAGCCGGTAAGATGCCTTTTTGCTACTCAGTCAATAGGCCCTGGGACAGAGCCAATCGGTATCACTTCCGATAGGCCATGTTGGTTGGCCACACCCCAGAAGTATTTTAATCATATTAAATGTATAAAAAAATTGATTTTTGAATATTGAATTTTGCGTTTTTTGGTCCGTAGCGGGTTGTGGGTTTATAGGGGAATAGGGTGGGAAGTCATTTATTTATATTACATTTATTATTTTTTTATTATTTTAATTTTGCGTTTTTAGTTCCGGAGCGGATTGTGGGTTTAGAGGGGAATAGGGTGGTAATAAATTTAATTATATTAAATGTATTGATTATTTTTTATTTATTGATATTTGTTTAATTCAGATGTCATGGTGTTAAATGTGTAAAATAATATTTTATTAATTAATAATTGGTTAATTCATTTTAAATAATTAGTTGGTAATTAGTTATGGAAATTGTGCAATTCATTTTAGAAGTGTGTTGTGTTTATATGTATAAAGGATTGAAAATAATTTATATGTAACTTATTTGTAACTTAAGAATTTGTAATTTGTTGTTTTTAATTTAGTAATAACAAATAGCTTGTTATTTTATTTTAATTAATTACTAATTAATTTTGGTAACTGCAATTAATTTTAGGTGTGTGTTGTAGTTTTTATAGGTGGGAAGTAATTTATTTTTAATTGATGAATTAGTAATTGGTTGTTAATTAATTACATTTTAATTAATTGGTAATTAATTATGATAATTGTGTAATTAATGTTAGGTGTGTGTTGTGTTGTTTATAGGAGTAAAGGGTGGGTAGTTAATTATTCAATATTTATTTTGGGTAATTGTTTATTTTTGAGTGTGTTGTTTTTACTTGTAAAGGGGTAAAGGTTCGATATTAAATACATTTTAATTATAATTATTATTATGATAGTAATAGTTTCTAATTTTAAAATAAGTTTTAATTGTGTTTTATTATTTTATAGTTTAATTTAGGTGTGTGGTGTGAATATTATAGTGTAAAGTGTGTGTAGTCAATTAATGTTTATTCATTTTTCTACTTAATAATTATTTTTAAGTGATTAATAATTATGTTAATTATGTAAATTATTTTAATTAAAAATGTTGAAGTGTTTTGCTATTGGTGTGGTGCTAAAGGGTAGGAAATACAATAAATACATTGTTTTAATTAATTTAAAAGAATTATGTTCTTGTAAATTTATTTATTGTATATGATATTTATAGGTTTTTGTTGTATGTAATTAATATTATAATATGTGTTCTTTTTATATGTTGAATATATTTAATTGTTTTAATATTGTTTATTATTTTTTTAATATATATATATATTTTTTAAGTGAATGTGAATAGTAATTTCTTTTTCGATATTTTGAGCATCGATATTTTTAACATTGATATTCTATCAGTGAACCATATTGCACATTGAAACTATATTTTGCAAATAAATAACTCATTTACATATGAATAATGAAACATTGCCAAAACCTTTGTTATTAAAAATCTTCACCAACGGCCTTTGATCACTTTTTACAGTAAATTGATTTCCCCACAGGTAAAATCTGTAATTCCTTTATTGCCCACTTGACAGCCAAAGCTTCTTTTCCAATCACACTGTAATTTATTTCCGCTTCTTTCAAATATCTGGAGGCAAAAGTGATCATTCTTTCCTTATTTCCTCTAAGGCATTGAGTTTTTCAGCCAAATTCTTAATGAATCGCGCATAATTCTCAATAATTCCAAGAATTGACAACACTTCTTCTTTGTGATTCGGCCTCTCCAATCCTACAACTGTATACACTAGGTCTTTCCTAGGAAATACCCCTTGTTTATTTACACAAATACCCACAAATATAATCTCTTCTTTACTGAAAGAACATTTAACCCATTATTCTTTTAAATGTGCTACATTGTTTTCCCTCTGTCTTCCTGCTCAGTTTGGTTAGAACCATAAATTAATACATCATCCTGCTAAAAAAGTGTTCCCTAGACATCCCTAAGGAGCTTAAACATGACCGGTTGGAGCACCGATGCTGCTGTTATGAAACCAAAAGGCCTTCTAAAAAATTTGAATGCTCCCATTGGAGTGATGAGCACAGTGGGCCCAATTCCTATCTCGGTCGGAGGGGCTCCTGACGGCATCCGTTAGGAGCGGATCCGTCTCGTACTCGTGATTACTGGACGACTCCTACCACATTACGAGTGAGCAAGTACGATGCGAGGATAGCTTTGTGCTCTGACCGACTCGTACCTGTCACGGCGCCGTCCAGATAACTCAGACTTCATCGATGCACACCATGCAATTGGTCCAATTTCCGAGCGAGCAAGTACGATGCGCGATCCCAGTTGATCCCAGATCAACTCGGACCCTCTGACTCACAAAAGCTCCGGAAAGCAGACTTTGGGGGTCGATAGCGTGCCCCCCTTTACCCGGGGCATACGTCTCGATCACTGGGGGAACCTACATGCACAGTGCGGGCGGGACCGAGGCTTCCCACTACAGGGGGCACCCTTGTCTGAGACATTCGTTTTTTATCTTTTGGAGCCTATGTACGTAATGTACACCATGCTCCCATAGACTTCAATGAGGCTCCGAGCTACCCGAGTCCGTCGGAGCCACAGTGCATCGTACTCTGTCGCTCGGAGTCCAGTAGCCCGAGTCGGTCAGAAAGCTCTACGGGCGCGAGTCGGCTGTAGGGCTTTCCCAGCGAGATCGGAATCGGGCCAAGTATGTTCGTGAGAGTCTTGAGGTAGTCTGACCTGGTGGTAAGCTGAGGCTAAGTCTAATGTCGTGAACAAATTGCCCCTTTTAGTGATGATAATATCTCTGTACTATTTAGTAAGCGGACATTGTCCACCACAACCTCCTTGGTCAGGGTTCACAGATCAATACATAATCTGACATCTGCATTACTATTCTTAGTCATACAGTTGGAGATAACCACTCCGTAGCTCCTACCGGAGTAATCATACCGGACTCACACAGCTTGTCCAATTCTTTCTGCACCTCTTGTTTTACACATAATTGTAATCTACAGACCTACCAGGTTACTGGCTCAGCTTCTTTTTTCAGTGTAATACAATGTACATAGTTCTTAAAACATTCTACATTTTCATTAAACACTTCAGGAAAGTGTTCTTCAAAATTCAATTGTGACTTCTCCACCTGTTTAATCTGTATCTGTGGATCTGCATTTGGATCTAGGAATACTACCAACTCTTTCCGGTGTGGCCAACTAAAAATGTAATCTCCTTGTTCCGCCACATAAACTTTTCCATCGTAATTTTAGTAGACACAGATATAGTGGCTAGAAAATAACCCCACATCCCAGTTTGCTTCCCTACAAAACCATCTGGTTTTACATCCATTTTTTACAACACCACTTTTCTGTGAAAGAGATCCCGATAAACCTTTTTTGAAATAATCAATTTGAAAGGTTTCGGGAGCACAACCATTTTTAATACATTTCACCTCATGTCCAGAGTTAAAGGTAGATTGTAATTTCTATGCAAGTCTCTCGTAATTTTACTTAACATTGGGGGTAGGTTTAATTCCATAATCTTCCCTATATCAGATGTAAGAACCACTCCAAGATAAGTTGCCTCCGCCACTAATCACTGATCACCAGGATTAGTACATTCTGTGCTTATAACCTGGGCCATGCCCTCATTAAGATGATAGCCTTAAGATGAATCAAACATCATTTGAGGTTTTGTCCCTCCAAAGTTCACCCGCCCTTCAGGATTACCTCCAATTAATTTACAATATAAACTCTTCAGACTGTACATGTTTTACTTCCTGCCCCTTTTTTTCTACAGTTCTGCATCTACAACATTTCGCAAAGTATCCTTTCCTGTTACACGTGTTACAACTGACATTTACCGCTGGACACATTTTCAGTCTGGACCATGGGACCATGCTGGCTACATCTTTAACAATATTCTTTCCTTTCCTTTACTTCTGTTCTATCTTGTTTTTTATTTTTCTTTACTACCATTATGGCTTCTTTCTCTGTTATTTTGATGTCAGTCTTCTTCAGTTCAGAGACACACTTCAGCATATGCTCTACCCTTTTATCAACAATTATCCCTGCATGGAGATCCCGTTCATCTTTAAGCCGTAATTCTTCATGGATTTTCTCAGAATGCAATATAGCCTAAAGTAATCCATAATCCTTTCTTCAGAACAATCCACACATTTTCAGACAGCAGCCAATTTAGAACATGAATCAAACATCATTTGAAGTTTCGCCCCTCCAATGTTGGCCCACCGTTCAGGATTTCCTACCCTTAATTTACAATATAAACTCTTCAGACTGCACATGTTGTACTTCCTGAACCTTTTTTTCTACAATTCTGCATCTATAACATTTTGCAAAGTATCCTTTCCTGTTACACTTGTTACAACTGGAATTTACTGCTGGACAATTCTTAGTGTTGACCATGGGACCATGCTGGCCACATCTTTAACACTATTCTTTCCTTTCCTTTACTCCTGTTATAACTTGTTTTTATATGTTCTTTACTATCATTATGGCTTCTTTCTCTGTTTTTTTCATGTCAGTCTTCTTCAGTTCAGAGACACACTTCACCAAATGTTCAGCCCCTTTAGCAACAATTATCATCTCATGCAGATCTGATTCATCTTTAACCTAACTCTTAACGGATTTTGTCAACACAGTTAAACTGATCCATAATCCTTTCTTCAGAAGAATCCCCAAATTTGCAGGCAGCAGCCAATTTATGCATTGCAGTGATATATTCTCTATTGTTTTATTTTTCACTTGCCTCCGTTTGCTAAAGGTATACTTCTTTACAATAATAGATACCCTAGGCAGAAAATGTAGATCTAATTATTTCACACACACTTCATATTTGTTAAGACCCCTTCCTGGGTCGATGATAGAGACCTCATAATCGCGGCCGCTTGGATCTCTCCTCCTCACTTCCCTGCTGTGATGTTTCAACGGTAGAGCTGTAACAGGCAGCTCCTCCCCAAACAAGTGATGATGCTCCACCGTGCGGCGGCCCTATGGTGTAAATGCACCTGTCACAGATTCTTCTACAATCTGAAACTGGTGGTGCAGCAGCGAGGAGCAGATATTTGGAGGCATGGCAGCGAAAAGCAAAACATTTTGGGTAATAGGATGGGCCCAAAGTCAGCCTTAAAACTGCGGCAAACAACTTGTATCAGAACTGTAATGGGAAAAGCCAAGCCCCCTCATGAAAAATCAGATCTGGGGGCTAGCAAAGCCCAAACCTACTGCAAATCATTGAATTTTTTTTAAAGCCAGATGGGGCGCAGTTGCCAGAAACTCTGTAGGGCCAGAAGATCCTTACCAGGAAATAAATATGCAGCAAAGTGTTCTGGAGGAGAACAAACTTCGAAACGGGGGAGGAGTTGTGGAAACAACAACTGAGAGTGACCCTAAAATTATACTGACCCCCACATTAGTTGAGGCAGAGCCAGGAGGCAATATCGAAGAGGGAAGCGAGCGGCTTTAGTACCCATATTGATATGCTCTGAGGAAGCAATGACTACCTCTAAATTAAAATCCATAGATATTGGAGGGGGAACTAATGGCTTAAGTGGACATGGGACAGAAACACAGAAGACCGCTAGACCAAAAGCAGGTAGCCTGCTATCAGAAGTTATCATCGGAAAGAAAGAGCAAACATCAAAAGCCAGAACCCCAAAAAGCACTAGGCCAAAATTAACTTGCCATGTGGCAAAATCAGAAACTGTAGAGCACTTCTTTTCACTGTCGGGGGTCAATTGGACTGGTCTGGGGATGACCTAGAATTTAAAGAAGGCCTGAAGGACATATTGCTCAGCTGTTCCAATGGCTCAAGTGATGGTGGGATTCAGCCGGAAGGCAAGAATCTCGAAAGATCAAGGAACATTTCATGCCGGTGAATGAAGAAGGAACTAATACTGCCCTTATGTGGGACTATTCAGCAATGCAGAGATCAGAAGTAAATTAGTCCAGGGGTAGTATCAGTTCAGCTGTACAACCAGATGTGATTCCATTGGAGACCATACATTAAGGGCTAATGGTCCATTGTGATGAGACCAGGCTAGATACCCGAGGTATGGACCAGCCAGTAGGAAACTGCAGGTAGCTGTCCATAAAGTCACAAAATCCTGCATGGAGTTCGCAGAGAGTCGGGTAACTACCCTGGAAGTTGAGGCTACAGCGAATAAGAAGATGGAGGAGGACCATAAGGCATGTCTAGTAGGTACTCCATGGAAACTCGAAGAGTTTGAACACAGACAAAGGTGAAACAACCTCATTATCTTGGGGGTGGCGCAGGGCTTGGAAAAAGATGATGTCCTGAGCTTCATTGTCAGGTTGTTTTAGGGTGCCATCCCGGAACTACAAGATTGGAACTGGGAAGCAGAGGTACATTGGGTGCACAGATTTCCCTTTAAAAGCATCGGAGGCAGAAGCCGGAAGAAAGTAGACCCAGGGTGATCATGATGTACATTGGCAATTCTCTTCTCCGCCTGGCCATTTTTGATAAAGCGCAACCAGATGCAAAGAGAATAGTTGGAAAATGCTTTGTTTGTCAGGCCAAACTTCTGTCATACCACAGTGGCGAGACGGTGATGACTGCGGCAGTTAATTCAAGCAATACAGTCCAATGGAGCACAGGCATATCCACTTAGTCCAGCTTAGGTCAAAGTCATATCAAGAGACCAAACATATTATTTTTTCATCAGAGATTAAAGCTAAAGAGTTTGTTGATAGATTAGGCTGATCATAGAAATGCTCCAAGATAGAGCAAACAAGATTGGTGGGAAACGTATGCTGTACCTAGCACTCTCTTCCAGCACTTTACTATATGGGTGTTTTTTTTTTATTGAAGGACTGTCCAGCTGGATGTTAATAAAGGGAGGGTGGGCAAAACGTTGTGTGTGCTGATCTTTTAATGGTACTCAAGTGTGTCTTTAGTTTTGTGGGTTATGCATCTCTTATTTTGTGTAATATTTGAGCTGAGGTGGGTTTGATGGAAGGTGAGCAACAGGCGAATAAGGTAAAATGATCTATCATTTCTTTTTTAATTAATCACTAAGGGCTAGTTTGCAGGGTGGGATCCGCAACCACCCATGGCCTCAGTGAGATGTGGAATAGGGGAGGAGGGCAAGGCGGGCGATGGCAGGAGAAGGGAAAGTGAGCTAGGAGCTAGGGAGAAGAGGGGTAAGTGTGTAGGGTGTGGTGCAAAGAAGGTATGGGGTATCTTTTTTTAGGCAATCAACAAAGAACTAATGGAGGTAAGAAACTCGCGAAGAGACTGAATAATTTTAATAATTTAAAGAATGTGATGTATATGTATGTATGTATGTATGTGTCTTGTAAAGCGCACTGCTGCCCTGAGGCGTCCTGGCGCTGTAGACCGCTGGGGAACCCGTCCTGGCTATCTCTGTGAGAAGGTCCCTACTGGGTATCTCCAAGGTGAAACCGGGCATCCCCGGCGAATGTGGGGGGCCATTGTAGAGATGAGGCAAGCTAATGCCAGGAGTTGCCGAGTGTGATCCCTGGTTAGAGTAGGCACCGAGGCGAGAATTATCGAGTCCACTGACCCTGGTGCACGACCCTGCCGCGTCGGGAATTGAACCCTGGTCCCGGGCCGTTCTCTGCTTCCGGGTCTGCTGCCTCTAACCAGTGAGCCACACCACTCCACATATATAAATTGGAACATCACCAGAGGGCCTCTTAATGTGGGGTAACATTCATATTTGTACAATAAATGTACGTGGTCTAACTGACAGAGACAAAAGAGTTAGAATGGCAATCGGCCTTAAGATTATGAGACCAGGCATAATATGTTTAGGGAGACCCACATCCCATGGGGGAGAGGAAAATACTAGAAGAACTGGGATATGCATTATTAAGTTGCACAATGCAAGGGGTACCCCAAAAGAGTTGCTGTAATGGCCAACCAGGTTGTGGGGGCATTAATTAGAACAAAGGTGGACAAGGTAGGGATATGGGCTATCGCAGATATGCGTATTGGTGTTGGGAGGGTAACTATATGCCCTCTATCTGGGTCAAGTCTAGATGACTCAGGAATGTTTCATACCCTCAACATGGAGCTGTCAAAGTGGCCAACCCCTCTTATTCTTTCTGGGGATTTTAAACTGCATCTAGAAGTAGGAAAACAGTTGGGAAAAGGAGACGCGTAAATAGGGAGGAAAACATTTGCTTATAATGCTGTTCAGCAATTTGTCAGATATCATGTGCTGATCGATGTGTGGGGGGGGGGGTTGAAACATCCAGATCCTGGTTATATCTTCTTTTGTCATACCCATAACAAAGTGATTCACCTTGATTATTTCTTTTTGTCAGCCATCCTAGCGGGAAAATTCAACATTGAATGTTAACCAAGTGTAATGTCAGACCACAACCCATTGGTATTGGAATCTGAAATGGCAGGTCTTGAAAAGGAACCCAGACCTTGGACATTTGATATGGAATTATTTAAGGATGATGATTATAGGGTCAATATGCGGAGGGGGTTGAATGGGTTTCTTCTAATCAATCAGGGTACGACCGCTTTGCCTATGGTCTGGGATGCTCTTAATGCCAGAGTCAGAGGAGAGACACTGAACTATAGTTTAGCTAAACAACAGCAAAACTGCATTACTGACTACAGCAGGAACTGTATGGTGCACTTTCTAAATATGAGTCCGACCTAGAGGTGGCAATTAGGACAGGAAGAGACAGTCGAGAGGTGCTTCAGAAACTCAGGATAATCAAGGCTAGAATTAATGAACATTACAACAAAGAGGTGGTGGGTAAAAATCAAAAGCACAGGGCAGGATGTTACGAATATGGGGAGAACACTGGCAGGCTGTTGGTGTACCAGATTAGGCAAAAGGCGGCAGCAAGAGGGATATAGGCTAAACAAGGGAGAAGGATGGAAACTCCTATAAAGATTTTAGAAGTCTTTCGTATATACTATTCGGTTTTTATTTAGAAGATATAGCTTCTCAGATTATAATTTTCCTAGTACAGTTAAGGGAATTTCATTAGGAAAAGAAGAAAGAATATCTTTGGAATTACCCATATCTATGGAAGAACTTGGTATAGCAGTGAAAGCTATGGCAAGTGGGAAAGTGGCCTGACCAGATAAAATTGCTTTTGAATTTTACGCCGCGTTCCTGCAGGAGCTTATGGAAAGTGTATCCTGTGCTTTTTTTCCGGCCCAGTTATGAAGGGTATTAAAACAATCATGGGAAGAAACCAGCATCGTGGTTTTCAAAAAGAAGGGTACATCACCACTGAACCCTGGGCCATGTAGACCAATATCCCTTATGAATGCAGATGCTAAAATGTATGCTAAAATTTTGGCAACACGTTTGGGTAAGGTAATAGCAACACTTGTGTCTCCCCATCAGCATGTCTTTACCCCGGTAGGGGTACGGATGATCATGTGTGTAGGGTAATCATGCTGCTGGATGTAGCAGGAGGGACCAAATCACTTCTAGGGTTGGTATTCCTGGATGTGGAAAAAGCCTTTGACCGAGTCTCCTGGGGCTACCTCTGGGAAGTATTAAAGTGGAAGAGACTCATCAAATCCATTAAGGCTTTGTATCAGTATTCTTAAGGCAAGGGTGCAGATAATGGGGAAGGGATCTAATCAAATTAATATTAAACTGGGAATAAGGCAGGGGTGTCCTTGTTTACCCCTAGTATTTGCCTTGTATAAATTCACCCATTTTTAAATTGACTGGAGTGCAACAGCAGGATTCAGCTAGTAATCATGACTCAAGCTCAATGTAAAGTATAGACAAATGCTGATGATGTAGTTGTTGTAGCACCAGATCCCTGCAAGGCTATAAATAATATAGAGGAGGTAGCACATGGGTTTGGGGCTATATCAGGTTATCATCTTAATGAGGGCAAGACCTAAGGTGTAAGCATGGAAGGTACTAATCCTGGTGATCAGTGATGGGTGGCGGAGGCAACTTATCTTTGAGTGGTTCTCACATCTGACATTGGGAAGGTTGTGAAATTAAACCTAGCCCCACTGTTTAGTAAAATTACACTGGACATGCATAGAATCTACATTTAACTCTGTTTTTTTTTATTTTATTTTATTTTGTAAAGTTTTTATTTTGCAAGTCAAAGTAACAAAAGATAAGAGAAGTACATGCACATTGCCATTCCTGCCCCCCACTCCCCTCCCCTTAGATTGAGGAAAAACCCCCAAAGTTTTAACCGAGACAGGCGCAGAAAAAGCACTTTTTCCGGCTTTTGCGGCCTTTCTTAGCATAGACAGCTTTCTCCAGATGGTAAGTGGCAACTAACCTGGCCAGCCATTGAGAGAAAGATGGGGGGTGAGCATCCAGCCAGCCGTATCCAACACAGATCCTCCATACTGCCATTGCAATAAAGACCAGTCCTTCTTTTTTAATCCTAGGAGAATCAGACTGGGTCCCTAGCAGAATGATTGTGGGATTTTAAAAAATAGGTTGGTTAGTGACTTCACTTAGCAATTCCTGTATTCAGAAGAGTATTGGGGCAAGTTTCGGACATGTTGCAAAGATGTGGATTGAATCGGCCCCAACCTCCGAGCATCGAGGGCACAACGTCCCTTTCCCAGCCCCCCATTTGATAATCTTGCTAGGCGTCATATACAGGAAGAAGATAGTTTTGAAATGTTGTGCCTGCAACTTGGCATAGAGTAACATCTGTTGAGAAAGTGCTAGAGAGCTGTAAAAAACACTTTGGGGGGAGTTCATTTTGTATACCATTTGTCTGAGAGGGTTTCTACATCATCTGAGGTTTGTTTGTTAAGTATGTTGTATATGAGACCGCTGCGGTGTGCAAAAGTTCAACTTCCGAGAATTCCCAACAGTTCCTCCGACCTTCCTGGAGAGGAGGTCATAAATGGAGAGGTAGTTGAAGGCGTCAAGGTTTTTCAGACTAAATTTAGACTGTAAGCTGATAAACGATTTAATTCCCTTGCTAGTAATCAGGTCCCCTAATTTCATGACTCCAGCCCTATGCCAGTCAGAAAAGTAAGCTTTTCCAAAGATGGCCGGTAGATTATTGTTGTTAGAAGTGGGAGAATAGTAGTTATATCTGCCCAGCCCGAAGGTTCTACGAATGTTGCGGAAAACTTTGTAGGAGTTCATTAGAGTCTTGAAAGGTACGCGCTTGTAGTATCCATACGAGATCTCTCGAAGCACGCATCCCCAATGCTGTTCGCCCAGTAAGAGTTGGAAGGGTGAGGGAAGCCCTGGTGCTGTAGGGATGGTTGGTTCTTTCACTAATTCAGAGCTGTACTGTAGTACTGAGGCCCAATAGTATAGTATAATGTTGGGGAAGGACCACCCTCCTCGTTCTTTCAGGAGCGAAAGCTGTCTTAATGCCCGTCTAGGTTGGGAATAAGCCCAGATGAAAAGTGTGAAAATTTGCTGAAATTTGAGCAAATTTGCTTTGCTAAATTCCAGAGGTATAGTACGGAAGAAATAGAGCAGTTTCGGGCAGTATGTCATTTTTATGACATTGCATCTGCCAACTAGCGTTAGGTGCAAGTTATAAATCTGTTTTTGGGCCTTCTTAGTCTGAACAGCAGGAGGTACTAGATTGTCTGTTACAATTTCATCCATCTTGGATGAGGTGAGCACCCCTAAGTATTTTGTCTTGGGTTCCACCCTGCTGTCAGTCCAAGAAATTTAGGAGTTCACTATTATTTTCATTTTATTTTTGTTCAGGGCGTATCCAGATAGTCTCCCAAATTTGTGAGCATCCAATTCTACTGCTAGTATAGTCTTTGCAGGGTCTGGAGAAGTGACGGCCAGATCGTCAGCGTACACCAGGATTTTAGTGTTAATACTCTGGAAGCTAACTGGTAAGATGTTAATGTTTTTTTCGATTTGTTTGATAAATGGGTCTAGGTAAAGAGCGAACAGCAAAGGGGAGCAGGGACAGCCTTGCCTGGTACCCCGAGAGATGTTAAACTGGCCAGTTGGTTGCCCGCTTATGGTTACACAGGCCGTTGGTTCTACGTAGAGTGCCACTTGTATGAATTTCTTCCCAAATCCCATCCTGTTCCTAACTCCCCATAAAAATCACCAGGAGACCCGATCAAATGCCTTTTCGGCACCGAGTAGTGTAAGTGACATCGGGTCTCCGGCAGCCTGTGCGGCATCAAACAGGGTGATCGCCCGCCTGACATGTTCCGTTGTCTGTTTTTTGGGAATAAAACCATGTTGCCATTCTGACATCAATGACTCTACTACTTGGGAGATTCTAGAAGCCAGCACCTTTGAAAGTATTTTAGAATCACAGTTAATAAGAGTGATGGGCCTGTAGGAACTCATCTCTAGAGAGGATTTGTCTTTGAAAATTGTTTTGATTTGTGGGGCAAAGATCTTATAAAACTCCACTGGGATGCCGTCAAGGCCTGAGGCTTTTCCATCCGGAAGATTTAGTAGGGATTCCAAGATTTCCTCCCAAGTTGGAGTAAGATCTATTAGCTTGCTATCCTCCAAGCTGAGCAGCTTAATTTCGATCTCATTGGGGTAAATACCGGTATGAAGTATAAGGAGAAAGTTGGAAAGAAAGGAACATCCCCTTAGTAAGCATTACATTTAGCTGTATAAAGACATATCACAAAGTTCAAGTAAGTCTGGTTTCTGTGTCCATTAACTCAATCTGTGAAATTATAGTAATCTGGTGAGAGGACGGTAGATAAATTGATCATTTGTTGCGCTTCTTGTTCTTGACCTCCTCCAAGTACTCGCCGGCTTTTATTTCAGAAAGGAAGACCTTGGTTGCACCATCGAGGATTGTTTTCAGCCTGGCCGGGTTCATTAGGTAGACTTCGGTGCCTTGTTGCTAAAAGGGAGATATCAGTTGCCTTAAACGCCATCTCCGTTCCACTGTCTGATGGCAGAAGTCTGGTTTGGCAATTTTTTAAATCTTTTTGGCCCCTTTCTTTGCGTTAGGGCGGGCCTGGTCATATACTAGTTGCGTAAGGAGAAAGTAACCAAAGTATACAAGAAATACCCTTGGTTGACCTCCAGTTGCGTTACCGTTGTTATACTGCCATTTCTGATAAAATAGGAAGCTATGTGCCCGCTGAACTTCTCGATCCCAGTCCCAGCCCGGGTGTTCCGGAAAGGAGTCTTGCAGTAGCTTGACAATAAATCGTCTAGGATCGTCCCCCTCTTTCCCCTCCGGGATACCAAGCAGGCGAAGGTTGTTCCTACGTTGACGATTTTCCTGCTCCTCCATCTTGAGCATCAGCTCTGCAAGGCAGGCGGTGTTTGACTCGGTCTGCTGTTTGGAGGCCCCAGCTTCGGTTTCCAGGTATTCGGTTCGAGTTTCCACCATGCTGACTCGTTCGCTGATGTCCGTGCAAGTTTTGTTCAACCTTCTTAGGCCGCCCTGCAGTTTTTGGCTGCATTCTTGGCAATGCAATTGTCAGCCCTTACCTCCTCCTGGAATTCCTTGATCGAGGCTAATATAGTGGCTAGAGATTGTTCAGTTGTTTCAGGCTGTGGGCTTTTTGAGCTATTCCACTGAGTTAGGCTGGGACCGTCTTCTTCCAGAGGGTAAGACATTTGTGAGTCAAGATGGATCCCCACCGAGACCAGGAAGACGGTCACCCAGGCCCTCGTCACCAGCCGACTAGACTACGGCAACGCCCTCTACGCCGGAACCACCGCCAAGCTCCAGAAGAGACTCCAGCGGATCCAGAACGCCTCAGCCAGACTCATCCTCGACATCCCCCGACGCAGCCACATCTCCGGACATCTGAGAGACCTGCACTGGCTCCCCGTCAACAAGAGAATCACCTTCCGTCTCCTCACCCACGCACACAAAGCCCTACACGACCAAGGCCCGAGCTACCTCAACAACCGCCTCAACTTCTACGCTCCCAAACGCCACCTCCGATCGACCAACCACGCCCTCGCCGCCGTCCCCCGCATCCGAAGAGCGACAACAGGAGGAAGGTCCTTCTCCTACCTGGCCGCCAAGACCTGGAACACCCTCCCGACCGACTTTCGCCTGACCCAAGACCACCTCTCCTTCAGGAAGAAGCTCAAGACCTGGCTGTTCGAGCAGTAGCGGCACCCCCCCCCCCCCCAAGCGCCTTGAGACCCTCCAGGTGAGTAGTGCGCTCTATAAATGCCTTGATTGATTGATTGAGTCAGAGTAACCCCACTTCAGCTGACTACGCCGCTTGCTCTTACTCCTGGGCATTTTAGAGCGCAAAACAGAGCCAGCATTATTACATGAAACCTCGCTGCCACCTTCACTAGCATCGTCGTCGTCACCTTCGGATCCCCCCTCGCCGGATGAGCTGGGCGTGCTGTCTGACACTGAGTAAAAATGCTTGGGTCCAGCTTCAGGAGTCCAGGGGTTCTGTGCACCGGGAGGGACCTTTAAGCTTTGAATGACAAGATTTGTTCCTGCCATCTGTGTCTCTGGGATGGCGAGGGTAGTGCAAGAACTATCGTCTCCTTGCCCCTTGTTTGGCTCTTGTTGTTGGACGATGGGTAGAGCCTGAGATGAAATGTCTAGTTGGGCAGCATTATCAGCGTTCCCATTGGGCTGGTCAAAGTCAGTCACCCTGGAGGAGGTATCTAAAACCAGGGCGGGTTCAGATAAACTGGCAGCAAAGTCATTAATACTTGTGTCATTGCTGGTGCAGGTACTGGCGAGTAAAGCCTCCCTATGATTATCTTCGGCAGTAGAGCCTTCCTGCCGCAGATGAACTTTAGGTGTGTCGGAAGGGGGACTCCCTGCATTAATTTTGAGGTTGGTGCTAGTAAGCTGACTTTTTGTACCCATAAACATTTTTGCGAGAGGGGGTGAGAGAAGCCCGGGTATTTACTGTCTCTGAATGGAGCCTCCCCTGCTTTACCCAAATTCAGCTTTTTATTGCCACTCACCTCTTGTTTTGGCTTCACGGCTTCCTCGGTTGCTGACGCGTCCTTTGTATTTGCATTTGCAGGCATCTTTGGTTTGCCCCCCTTCCGTGTCCCACGAGCGCTCATCTCCGGGCCAGGTCATGTAACAGAGGTGGGGGACTGCATCAAGAAATGCGGGGCAGTGAGGGTGGCAGCTGGGTCTGGAACCTTGGGAGCCAGAAGGATATGCGTTGAAATCAGAACCACAACAGCGGTCGCCAGCAATGAGGCCCAAGCGTGATTGTCCAGTGAGATCAGGGCCGGAGTTAGCAGCACCTTGCAGGATGCCTCGTCCCCCCTCACGCGTCCCGCGTGAGGTCGGTAAGGATCGTGACCCTGAGGAAGCGGGGCAGTGAGTGGATTGGGGGAAGCCTTGCGGGGCACCTTGCTGCCGCTCACGGATCCAAAGAAAAACCCAAATAATTTGTGATCCAGGGGGAGCAGCCGCAGCGTTTTCCGAAGTCTCATCGTCCGAGGCGTTCTGTGTAATCAGCAGCCCAGCATCTCCTTACACAGCGCAGGGCGGCTAGCCGATCATCCACGTGTCTGGCGTGAGCAGCTGAGCAGCGCAAAACACTCACGCTGACTCCATCTTGCTCCCAGTCCTAAGCTGAAACCCTCCACATTTAACTCTGGAAGGGAGGTGTAATGGATTAAAAATTATTGTGCTCCCAAAACCTTTGTATCTATTTAGAACTATCCCTCTTAAGATACATTAGAGTTGGTTGACCAAATTGGATAGTTTGTGCAATAGCTGTATATGGCAGTTTAAGAAGCCAAGGCGGGGATCAAAATGTATGATTTTACTGGATGATTGGGGGTGATGAGGGGTTCCTAGTATGGTATTATACTACTGGGCATGTATGATATAGCACATTGCATTACTGATAATAAGTAACACCCAAGATGTGACCTCGTCACCATCTATATATCAACTGAACCCGGGCTCTGAGGTGAAGGGATGTTTTTGAACTAATATACAAAAGATCTATTCCAAGAAGCTCTTTTCTATATTAGTTCAAAAACATCCCTTTGGGGGGGCGGGAGATTTATTTGATTTTTGTCACAATGGCTATGGCACAGATGTGTCTGGCATATGGCTGGTTTAATCCAGATCCCCCCGACAGAATGGAAATCATAGTTTTTGGTCATGCATAACATGGAGAAATTTCTCTATGAGCGAAAGGGGAGAAGAGCAAGGAAGCGGGGTAATTTGATTTGGGCTTCAGCTTATGAGTGGGTGGAAGGTATGAATAGGGTAATGAGGTCAACCCTGGAATGATAGATGGAACAAGGCCTTAATAATGAGGTATATCGGAGGCACTTGGGGAAATAAGATCTCTGCATGCATGTGCAACTTCAAGTTTAGTCAAGTACTTAAAGGCTCGCCAACCACTTTAGAAACCCTATGGGATGATTATGTCTCTATTATGGTGTTATCATGTACTTCATGTTTTTACACCTTAATCCCTTTTACTCTATGTAAATGGGGTTATTATATGGATTCTGAAATAATGGATCAATGCTTGCATTATAATTTGTCTCACGCACTTTATTTTAATCTTATAGCACTATTCAGGCTGCAGCTATTTGGCTTTGTATGAACTTTGTTATACTGAATCACCGTTTGCACATTAATATTAATCAAGCACTATATTTTAGGAAAGCCTAACCTCATGGTGCTACTATGCTGTTATTATATGACTCTTGTTATAAGTTCTATATATTTACTGGTTTTACTCTAACCCTATTTGATGATTAGTGGCCAGCCATATGGACCATGTTATATATGAAGGGCCTTATTTATGAAGGCCTTGCGCCACTGGTGCGTCACTTTTAACATGGGAAAAAGTGACGCACCGGTGGCGCAAGGCCTTCATAAATAAGGCCCGAAGTATCTTGATTGATTGCCTTTGTATTTCTTTGTGATTAATGTTGTGTATGAATGTTACCAATACCTTGGAAATAAAAAATAATAAAATGTTAAAAAACGACCCCTCCCCGCATCTCCAAATCAGATAAATGTTGTAATGTTGCCTGAGCTTCTGCCCCTAAGCAATGTATTAACAAATCCACTTTAGTTTCTATTCCTATATTAGAACCACATACTTTGGGATAATTTTCAAAAACATTTGTTCTATTTCGCCCACGTAAGAGGGGTGTTCTTATGGATTACTCAGGAAAAATGGGTGAGGTGTTACAATCACTTTTAGTGCCTCTAAATGGCTGGTTCACTCAAAATTAATTACCTTTAACTTAAAATACCACTAACGTACAGTTTGTATCATGTAACATGTCATAAACACCAACTAGCACTATCTTTATACACAAAAAGTTTGTTGCTAAAAAATGGACACTGTCAAAGCGTGCCAATTGCTGTAATAAAATCCCGGGGAAATTACTTCAAATTGCTCTGCAGGAAACAGTCAGTAAAATGGTTCCATAAGTAAACAGGTACTTGATGCTACACGTTGAAGCATGTGGATGGTTGCTTGCACCTTCATTCTCTTGTGTTCACTACAAAAGTACCTTGACTTTTTAATGGTGTCGATGCAGACCGAATATACGCTTTAGTTTTCTATGGCGTATGTTTCGGTAATGGAGACAATTCATTGTATTTCTCCTCAGGCATGATGTTTATTGATTCACTACTGTCGATAATGAAAGGCATCGAACAACTTTATTTTTCAGTGTGATCTTGGGACAATGTTTGAATGACTTTCTTGCTTTGGCGTGTCAATTTTTTTTGTGACTGACATTTTTCTTCACATACAGCCAGTCCAACGTGCGCACACTGTTCTGAGGTGAACATCGTCATGTCACAACTATATACTTCACTTTCACTTGATATTGATGCTGAAGAACTGTTTGACAATGATTTAGATGATGAGCAATTTCATTCAATGTCAATTTGCCTCAACTGATGTAGCTACTTTGCTTTGTGGGTGTGTGTCATATGTTGCTTCAGGAACATTTGTCTTTGCAGTGTGATGCATCTACTTTTTCCTTCACTTTGCAAACCTTTGTAAATTGGTTCTCCTTCTCACAGCCTTTGGATATCTGTCCGATGACGGGACATTTACCTTTGTGTGGAAAAGAAAAATCCACACCTGAAACACAACTTCTTTATGTCCTTCAATCTTTTGTTTTGACTGACTTTCCACACTCATGATGAATTCATTCTGGGCACCACCGGCCTCCATGTCAGCAGCTTGTCTATTTGCATGCTCTTCAGCTCTGGCACCCATTACCACTTGCTCCAGACTAAGAGTTTCTTCAAGTATTTGCCATTTGAAGGAATCTGACAAGCATCCATCAATAACACTAAAATGCATAGCTTCTTCATCATTAAATTTATTGAACTTACAATGTTTGATAAGTGTGTCAAGTCTCTACACAAATTCATCAATGGTTTCACCAACATTCTGCTGTTCTTGGCTGAAAATGTATGGTTCATAATCAACATTTGGCATTGGATTAAACTTGAGATTCAAAGCCTCTATAATCTGCCAGTATGTGACTTCATCTTCAGTTGGGGGAATTTTCTTTATGACTTTTTTTAGACCATCTCCAGCAAGATGTTTGAGATACTTGATAATTAATTTGTTATCAGTCTCTTCAAGTGCTCATCAAAATTTTCTATCCAAGCAGTTAATCTATCGCCAATAGTATGCTTTTTAGTGGTATCGAAAGATGGTGGTGGTTTCAAGAAGGTGGCAGCATTGTAACCATTGATGGAAGTGGCTGACAATGAGGGTGAAACTCTTTCAGATACTACCTGCTGTCCACTAGGACCTGTGTCATCTACGCCATCTCTGAAGCACTGTGGTGGATCAGCCTCAAGATCTTCATGGACAGTCTATGGGACTACAATCTCATTCTTGGTCTCCATCAGAGTCTCTTCACTTTCTTGAAAACTCTGGAGTTGTTCTGAGCCACCACCTGTCAGCTTTGGTGATGGGCCACTTCAAGTATTGGACAGCTCAGTAAGCACAACCTTGTGCTTCTTCTTGGGTCTCTTTGCCCGGTGCTGATGCTGTAGAGCTCCACTTATTGAGGATCTGGTACGTTCAATGACAGTATGCTTCCTTGTTGATCTGTTGGCCAGAGCTTTTATATATTTTATTCAAATTTGACTTTGCCGTCTTTAGCGTTTTTTTTCTGTATTTGTATTTATCTGCTTTTTGCAGTAATTCTTCGTATAATATATGACTTTATATTGCATATGTACGGCCTGGCCAGCAGGTTCTTGGCCACCGATATGTAGATTTCTCTGCAATGCTTTAATTTTCCTCAACTTCTTGACAGTGACATGCATTAAGCGTCAATTCTATTCTTTGACAACTGCACATGTGGCATGCATGAGCAGTTTGCTTGGACCATGGCAAACTCTCTGGGAGAGCACTGTTGATCTTCAGAATACTTATCTCCTATCTCGTTGCCAGTTGTAGTGCTTCCTGAGTCAGGATACCCACCAATGACTATGCCACACACAAGCTTTCTTTCTTCATCTGCGTGCAACTGCAGACTCAGCATACTAAACCAGCTTTCACTTCATTCCACTCTAACACATACGTAACAGCTCTGTGTAGTCCATCAGGAGCCACAAGGGTTTGATCATTGTTACCTCACAAGACACTACGTACGGGTCATGAGAATCTCTGTGGAATGAGTACCATTACAATTAAGGGGTAACCTATAACTATCCCCTCAGTTTGCTGAATTGTAAGGCTCACCGCTGCAATTACTTTGAGACAATGTTATGTGCACAGCTGCCCCTGCAAAGGGGCGTCCCAGCGCTGATAGCAGAAAACTGCAAAGCTACCAGAAGGAAAGACTAGGACGGAGGAAAGAGGTATGTTTTGATTGCCTTACGGCATGAGAGATAGTTATCCATGCCATGAATATGCAAAGGTAGCCTGTTCCAAAGTTTGGCTGCCAAAGAACAAGAGGAACGTCTGCCTGCGCACACCCTCCTCACCCGAGGAACAACCGGCAGATGCTGTCCCATCGACCAAATTTGCAGGCTGGCATGTAAGGTGTAGGTAAATTGGCCAGGATGCCTGGCGAAGAGAGCTTTAAAATTTTAAAATCAATGCAGAGGGACTTAAGCCTTACACGTTTGGCCACAGGCAGCCAGTGTAGTCGACGGATGGCGTTCGTCATGGAACACATTCTAGGCAAGCCAAGAAGAGTTCTGGTAGCAGCTTTTTGGACCCTCTGCTGTCTCATAATTTCAGCCTTATTAGACCCCAAATAAAGTATGCTAGCGTAGTCCAATTGCGATAGGATGGAAGCCTGCACAATAACCTGCCTAATGGGCGGGTCGAAAAACCCAAGCAGCGGAATGCCAAAGCAGGTCCCTGCCACTTTCTTGGTTTGAGTCTGAAAGGTAAGGGCAGAGTCCATAGGGAGGCCTAGATTTTTTACCACCTGTTTAGAGGCGGGTGCACTTCCCAGGGTGGACGGCCACCAGCGTTCACTCCACAGCTAAGGATCTCTCCCTAATAGCAAGACCTCCGACTTTCTGGCATTGAGCCGGAGACAGTTGGCAGTCATCCACTCAGTGACAGCATCAAGATCGCTCTGAAACATACAAGTGTCCTGTGCATGGTCGTCCGTGAGTGTGACTACCAACTGAGTATCGTCTGCGTATCATGCGACTGTGGCAATGCTGCTGCCACCAAGAGCAGCTGAGAATTAAAAATGGGGTGTTTAGTCTCCTCAAGGGATTGTGTTAGTATTTTGGAGCTCCTATAAGGCTTCCATGCTTTTACCATTCTTTGGTACTGGATGATTGACATCAGTGTGCACCAGCCTTATCAAAGTCTTCGGCACAAACAACAAGTTTGGGATCCATTGTCAGCAGTAGCCAACCATGTACAAAAACATCCTCAGCTCTCTTTGAGCGGCTGGGAAATTCATCTGAAGGACTGTCTGATTGCTCTCAGGGAGCACTCTCCTCACTCCCTTTTCTATCAGATGTCCCAAGTACATTACTTCTCTATAACAGTGTTGTAATTTCTTGAGTGAGACCTATTCCTGTTCTAGGCCAAGTGGTTAAGAAAAGCAATTGTGTCTAGCTTGCAAGCTTCCTTAATCATCGGAGTGATCAGAAGATAGTTGATGTATTGGATTAATGCTGATAGTGCTGTTTCTGCAGTGTTCGAAAGCATGAATAGGCGCGTAGGTTGAGTCTGAGCTGTATAGAATTTGTTGGTTGGTAGTCCTTTGAACATTTACCAGTATTTTTATGCTTGTAGATCTCCGTTGTCAAACTCCAGTCGTACAAAATGGAAGAATAGAGTCTATCTCCGAGCCTCCATATACAGTTTGGAATAAACTGACGGTTGTCTGTAATGAGGGCTTTATCGTGAATGGCACCAAGCGCATTATTACATGTGATGAAGATAATGAATGGCGCCCACGAGTCCCAGGGTGTCGCAGTAAGTACTGGCAAATAGAAAGTGCTTGGAGTTACAGTTCCAATTCTTGTTCTTCTTACTTTACTGTTTTCTTGTTTGTTTCTTTGTGCTTTTTACCATTTAATAGTGTTATATTATGTGCAAGAGCAGAAGTCTCATGATGTCACATATCACACAGGAGAAGCTCCTTCAGCCTTGTTTTCCCTTCTGTGTTCGAGTGCTTACAGATCTGCATTTCGATCGAGAAAACACCAGCAAATGCCAGAACGGCAAGGAAAGCAAGGACGGGAGTTGATACTTATGCCTGACAAGAAACAATTTGAGCGGTCTGTGTGGCACCTGAAAACATTTTATAACCCCAATCACATGAGGTCCTGGCAAAAAGAGGTTGATGCCCTGTCACTCGGTTCTTGAAACTGCAGCACATGAGCCCAGTGAATTCAGGTTCAGGAAAAGCTCAGCTAAAAGGCAGATGCCTGCACATGAGAGGAGGGGAGGAGGGAAGGAGGCCTTATTTGTGTTGTTGTGAGTGTCTGCATTCATCTGACCTCCAGTTATAAGGCCCCTGTTTTAGAACTATCTCACTGCCCTGTCCCTATCTCCATAATATCCAAGGCTTAAGTCACAAATCCTGTGGTGGCTGCTCCCGGTCCCGGGTAGAGAGGCGGGGGCAGTGGGGCAGAAAAAGTAAAAAAAATAATAAAAAAACTTTTACCTGTGCCTCTCCTCCGTCCTCTTCTTCCTGACTCTGGTCCCGTAGCTGGATGCAGGAAGCATCAGGAAGCACCTGACTCCCAGCATCCAGATAGCCAATCACGATGCTGCAATGCAAAGTTTTGATTGGTCTGAGTGCCGTGGAGCCATGCACTGGGGGCCTGGGCATGTTCTCCATGCAGGCTGTAATGTAGCCTTCATGGAAAAGATGCGAAGTGTGCATGAATATTTGGCCGGACCGATAGGCCGGCCAAACAGTCATGTGCACTAAGGAGTGGGCAAACCACTCCTCCCCTGCTCCTCTGTCATCAGAGCAGCCCCACCCCAAACGCAAATCTGCAGCAGAAGGAAACATAAAAGGATAATAAAGCAAGTTATTAACATTTTATATTTTCTTTACTTCACTGCTGCAAAGCAGTGGGGTAACGCTCCTTCGCCTTAGAGGAGGAGCTGCCACTGCAAAAATCTGCATGCCTAAGTGTTAAATAGGTTTGCAAGTCACTACATGTAGAGTGTAAAATGTTACTCTTAGGTAAAATATTCGGGAATGGTGGGATCAGCCCTCGCAAATGTGGGTTTCTCACAAGGAAACTGCACAATTTTGGTTGATTTTGCATACAAGCAAATGTTTTTACTAAGGCGGGTTTGTGAGCACCTGCCAAACATTTATTCACAGTCATCTCATATTTGCAGATAGCTTTCCATACTGAAAATGTTTAGAGATTTAATAATGTCAAAGGCATGAATAAGTTCATTTTCAGGATGCAAATAAGGAAATATCTTCCACAAATTTGATGTGGGTGTAAGTGAAGGGTCATTTCAGGGAAAGAATGTGCAAAAGAATTTCTGCATGTGGAAATGGACACCTGTACATTTCGTTCTGTCTAAATGCATATGCTCTTTTAGCACATCTGGGAATCTGTGGCAGTCTTTGCTTCCTCTGGGGACTTCTGGAATGCATTGTGAAGCTCTCAAAACATGCTGAAATTTACTTGTCATTGCATTCTTTTTTCCACTATTTTATACACACCCATTCCCCTTTTATTTCATTCTCTGTATTTTCTTGCACCATAATCCCCATCTGCATCCACTTCAGGTTCTCAAAGTTGTTTGCCTACTCTCCTTCATTGCCCTGAAATGCTGCTTTGTTTCTTCTGCTTCTGCTTGCCATCTTTATTTGCCCCCCTTCTTCTGTTCCTTCTGCAGTCCTTTCTTTCTAGTGTCTCAAAGAGCCTTCATGCTGTGTTGCTATATAAAACGCAAAAGACTAATAATGCAAGAAATTAGGGTAAACCTACAAGCCCTGATGTAGCCACTCCCTGGGGGACTGTACATCGGGAAAGGCGCCTAGCCATCCTGTGAGTTGGCAGAATGGTGCATCCTGGGATAGACAGGAAGTGGTCACCAGGTAGAAGGGAACCTGGTAGTCCATTGTCTTCCAACTGCATCCTGCACTGAGGACACTTTCGGAGCATAAAGAGGGTACTGTTGGCACCCAAACCTCACATCTGGACCGACTTGGAAGTAGGACCGAAAAAGGACTGCCCTGCTGTAACGAGGGACCAGCAAAGAGAGGCAGCACCTGGTGACTAGCGAAGAGAGGAACTGTGCCTGCTGTGTCCTGCTCAGGGAGGAGCTGCCTCCAGAGCCCAGTCAAGCAAGAGAACTCCAAGTGCTAGACCACTGGCCTTATGTTCACAGCACAGGGACACAACAGCTGTAGATGCCTGCTGGGGCAGGTTGGTAGCCCAAAGTCTTCAAGGCGTACCACCACCACCCTGCAGCACCAAGGACCAAGACATGACGCACAGAGTTCCACCTGAGTTGGCTGAGACTTGGAGGACTGCTGGAGAGTTACTGGGACCCTAAGGAGTAAAGTTATTGACCCAGGACTGAATGGCCTGTACGCACAACAATGGGTTACTAGTAGTCCAGTGACAAACAGATTACAGCTGGCCCGGAGAAGACTTTGTGAGACGTCGACCCTTCAACCAAAACCCCTTCATCATCTTCATTGACCGAAGAATCCCTGGAGGAAGACCCCATCAATCGCATCGAATCCATTGTATCCTTAGAGCGGGAACCAGTCTGAACACCACGGTCTGAACCATGAGGGATCCAACTACATTATACAAAATTGGGGATCAAAGCATAGATACCTGCACCAGTCCTAACGTCCCTAATTATTATGCACAAAAGGTGCAAAGGGCTTGAGACACAATCCCCTATGCCTCAATATGGAGAAACCAGTAGTGACCCACCCGGTTTCCCCAGAAACATACAACAAAAAGATAGCCCAGCACACTTATAAATGTCGAACGTGTAGAATACACAGTAAAATGATCTTGTAACACATCTGTTTTTCCCAAAGAAGAGTCAATGTTATGTTGTAGTATTGAACTTCATCCTTTATTTTTCTTTTTTTTTGCAACCGCCAACGCGTTTAATCCGCAATCGGACTTCTTCAGGGCTACAAAAGAACATAAAAGACACTATTTACAATATTGAAAACAAACATTTAAAATCAAATCCAAGTCAATTGTCTGAAACAAACATCAACACAATTTCTGCAGTATTTGAACAAGGAAAAACATTTTCCATACAAGTTTGTGTGAAATAAACATATAGTACAATTTAATCAATTTCCTAAGTAGGCAAAAACCAAAAACAGAACACAACAAAAAGGGAGGAGCAACCTTATGCAAGAACAGAGAGACATTATTTAATCATTTGTATCCAACTTTTTGTTGTGTTCTGTTTTTGGTTTTTGCCTACTTAGGAAATTGATTAAATTGTACTATATGTTTATTTCACACAAACTTGTATGGAAAATGTTTTTCCTTGTTCAAATACTGAAGAAATTGTGTTGATGTTTCTTTCAGACAAATGTCTTGGATTTGATTTTAAATGCCTGTTTTCAATATTGTAAATAGTGTCTTTTATGTACTTTTGTAGCCCTGAAAAAGTCCGATTGTGCACGAAACGCGTTGGCGGTTGCAAAACGCTTTAAAAAAAAAAAAAAAAAAAAGGATGAAGTTCAGTACTACAATATAACATCGACTCTTCTTTGGGAAAAACAGTTGTGTTACAAGATCATTTTATTGTGTATTCTACATGTTCGACATTTATAAGTGTGCTGGGCTATCTTTTTGTTGTAGGGATCCTCCTACGCAAGCCATACTGCACATAGCTTAACCACGCATATGCGTGGTTTATGTAGTGCGTGGTCTATCTGCAGGAATACGGAAACAGGAAAGTGCTGCAGTGAGGTAAGTGGGGCTAGGTTTCTTTTAAGGGACTGCGCGGGGCAGGGGTGCCAGGTAGTGTAGGGTTTTATGCTTTAGAGAATGAGTAGTTGGGGTTGTTTTCGTGGCTGTGAGGGGGTCTGGGTAGGTTTTAGGGCAGTGGAAGGGGTTCGGGTAGTTTAAGGGACAGCACGGGTGGAGTAGTGTAGGGTAGTGGCAACCTTAGCCACATATACCCTTTTACCATTCATGCCTATGCCACAAAATGTCATAGTAAAGGCATGCACGGTAAAGGAATGCGTGGTTAAGATGCATTTGTGGTTAGGCTGCGTGGTAGAGGCACGCTTAGTGAAACCATTTGTGCTTCTATCATACAACCCTTTAGAGCATCTTCCACATCTTTCAACCCTTGCATTGAACCCTTGAACTGTTGATGGACTGGATCTCCTGTGTAGGTAACTGTCCTTGAGGTCCTTGCTGGTCCCCCTGAGTAAACTCCCTGCCGGAGATGGTTGCCCCAAATACTTCTAACCAACAGCATTGACTTACCTACATTTTCCTCAAAATGTTTCTGTGTCCAATTTGTTGACTTTGCCAAGGTTTGTTCGTGGTTGAGTGAAATTGCTTTGATTTATTATTGGTTGTAAAATCTTTATCTCCTGAACCGTCCGGTGGATCTTTTTCATTCTAGTGTCTAAATAATTATGAACATACAGCCTGTTTCTATAAATTGGTGGTGGATTTCTTGAGTTTTGAGTCGATTTCTTCTTCAATTGATTTGGTGCTGTTTAAATGAATAACACTTGTTCTCACTTGCTACTCACTACCACAGATACCCAGGGCTGTGCTGAGGGTTTTACAGATGAAACCTACTGGACCTAAAGGGGTTTGTAAGTGAATTACATGGGGAGGTAACACAACCACAACATATAATGCACCCCATTTCCTTACATATAACATGGGGCCAAGGAAAGCAAATGACCCACCTGGTCTTGATAATTTGAAGCATGGTATTGTAGCAAGATGCAGACTACTTAAATGAAGACTACTCTTCGGAGAATAGAACTGCACCATTGCTCTGATCTGAGATAAATGAGGCCACAACCACTTGAAGCTTTGTTCATACAGTACAAAGCTTTAAATTTAACTTGCTTATCAATTGGTATCTAGTGAAGAGCATATAAGTGTGAAGAGACCAATGCAGGTTTGGGAGAACAAAAAAAAGTAGGCAAGCTACCACGTTTTGAACAATCTGAAGCCTATTCAACCATTTTTTTGAGGTATCTAAGCATAAAATATTTCCATAGTTTAACCCGAAATGATCAAAGACTGTACAATGGTTCATTGTGCTGAAAGAAGAAGCAACCCGAGAATTTTCCTCAGATATCTAAGTAGCTTGAAATAGTAGGCCACAATCTTATTTATTTGGTGATCCATATATTAAGCCTGAAGGTTAAACACCCATGTTTTAACCACTTTGTTAGGAGTAGGCAGCAGCACAAGATTGTCTGGCCTCTATTGTGAGCTCCAGAGCTCCGACTGGTTGCCCTCCACTAACACCTTTGTCTTATCATTCAATTTGAGGGAATTTCTTATCATCCACCCTGCTGCCTAAGTAAGGCAGCGGCTACGGTTATATGACTTTGTGCTGTTTTGCAAACTTAAGAAACCAATCATCATGGTGTCATCAGAATACATAAAACTGGTCAGGTGAGCCTCTACTATGTTGGCCAAAGGCTGAACAAAAATAGTAAACAATGTAGGACTCAGGAAGGAGCCCCATGGAACTCCACAACTAAGCTATATTACTGAAGGGGTACAGGGCTTAGAGAACACCTGAATTGAGTGGAAGTAAACCAAGACCAAGCTGGATCCTAAATGCTAATTTTGGCTAGTTTATGTCTCAAAGCTGAGTGAGACACCATCTCAGAGGCTGCACTAAGGTTTAACAGAATTAGGGCAGCGGTGCCACTGCATTATAAGGTGCTCCATAACACTGAATAGAGTTTTTTCTGTTCTGAAACCAGAAGGAAGCCTCACTGAGAACAATGAAACAAGTCATTAACCTCCAGAAATTCAGAGAGTTGACAATTGACATGCTTTTCCAAGATCGTAGCATAGATCGTCAGAAGAGATAAAGGTTGGTAATTGGCCCATACAGTAGCAATCAGAGTGGTTTTCTTTATCAAAGGAACAACCACTGCGTGCTTCCATGCCATAGGAACCCATACTTCCATCATAGAGGAATCTAATAGACAGATTAGATGCAGAACCAATACTGGATGCATCCTACTCATAATTCCTGGTGGCAAAGTGTCAAATGGAGAACCAAGCTTGATGAGTTAAGTAGAGTCACTAAGGTAGATAAATCTGAAAGACAAAAATCGGCATATGTCCAAGAACTACTTTGAAGTGAATTCTGTTCCAGAGCTCCAGAAACTGCCAAGGAGTTATAGATATATGCAGTCTTATTATGAAAGAAGCTAACTAAATTATTGATGTTTTTCTGCAAAGAGGGAGATGGTAGGTGCCATCTGCACAGGGTCTAGAAAAGATTTCACCATCACAAAGAGCTCCAAAGATAAATTATGCATGCTAGCCATTTTATCAGCATTATGAGCTGCCCACACTACGCGACAGGCTCCGGAATACACCTTAGAGACACTTTTAAATTTAACTTTATAATCCTCACAGCAGGACTTTCATCAAACCTGCTCTTATTACTTACATTTCTTTTAGCACCAGCAACAAATCATTGAACCAAGGAGCTAGTGTACAGCCAAAGTTGTTTGGAACCAGATTTGTGGGGCAATGCTTTATCTAATGAAAGACAAATCCACGAGCCCACTACCTTCGTGTTCCCCTGCAAAATGCCCGAAATCTCTGGGCTCACCTCCTAGAAGCAAAAGACTTCTGTATTAAATTGGACCATAGTCTGTAAACAATGTTAGCACCAGAAATAAACGACTCAACACCTTTTGATATGGATTGTCATAGGGACTCCAAAATGATGAGACCAAAGTGGGGGTTCAGCCTACTGAAGTGCAAATAAGCTGACAACCTCCAGGTATATATTTATAAATTTACAAATGTGTTGGACCTTATAGTTGGCAAAACAATATACAACCCCTCCCAGACCAACAGGGCCTAACAAGAATGCTCACCATAAATTTCTACCTCCAGGGTTTGTCAAAGTGTGTAACCAATATAAATACACTTGCCAACTATGGTAATTTGTGAGATTATATGTAACAAAATACCTGCCCATAGGCTTTAGCACAGTGTAATAACACATCTTTAAAATAGTATTGTCTTTGACACATGCTTTTCACAATCAGTAAGTCAAGGCTATCGACTTTGTCATAACTTTTCATAATAAACCTATGAAATGTGGTATGACTTTTCCCAATGAACTGCTTAAGCTTTCAACCTTTAGCATTGCTTTACACTTTAACCAACACTAGCCCAATTACGTGCAGATATATTGGCAACAATCTTACATACAGTAATACGAATAAAAATAAATGTAACAATACAGCTTGCAAAAAAAAATATACTACCCTTCTTAACATGGCCTAACCAGAATTATTGCTAGGAAACCCCTAGGTACCTCAAAGTGGAATGCCAAGGACAAAACCCTTGCTTACTATGGTAATCAGTGAGATGCCTGTCTGTAGCCTGTAACACTATGAGATAACAATAAACTGTTAAAGGCTTTCAGACTTTAACATATGCGTTTCAAAATTAATAAGCTATTCCCTCTGTCTTTGTCATAATATTTCATAATAAGTAGACCAGACTTATGGCATTGGACATACTGTTTACAATGTAATAAAGAGGCATATAGCTTGTCACCATAATCAATTGGTTCTCCTCTCCTCAAAAGAGAAGGATGGATTAATTGAGGGAATGAACCTAGCCCCTTCTCTGCAGTGACGTAACACAGGCCCCTGCAGCCCACGCGGTGCGGGGGTGGAGGGGGCAAACTCCAGGGGGCCTCCTTTGCACAGTACTCTGGCTGGAGAGCTCCTGATCGAGTCTGCAGCGGGTATCTCAATTTGCCTTTCAGGGGTGCCCTATAAAGTTTTGTTACGCCAGTGCTTGTCTGGCCCATAAAAAGTAAAGAGACTGCCGCTCCCTGTTGGGACAGTTCTTCTCCCTGTTCTAACTTACCCCTAGGCTCCTCAATTGGTGTACCTACAGTACTAACACAGTGAACAGTATGCCTGTGAAAAATGAGACCTAAAGGGGATCTGACAAAGTGAGGGCCAGTTGTAGGTGTCCATGATGCTGGAGCAAGGGGTGATTTAGCATTCAAACAGCCATTGGTACAGCCCAGTAGTACTGGTACCCAAGGCCTCCACACTGGGCACCTCCTAAGAATTCCAATTCTGTATGGATTATCGAGGGCTCAATTCAGTTACCAAGACTGATGCTGCACCCCTTTACCCTGAGCTGACAAGCTCATTGATCGGGTGGGATTTGCCAACTTCCTACATCCCTTTGATTTAACATTGATATAGTGGCAGATTGCCTCAGCCAAGGGGACCAAAGAGAGGTCTGCATTCTCCAACCTAGAGGGCCAATTCCACTTCAGAGTTAAAGAATACCACTGCCACCTTCCAAAGGTTGGTCAACCGGGTCCTGGCTGAGTTTAAGTCTTCAGTGCAACCTACTAGGACGACATTAGAGCTTTTGGATTTAGCTGAGAGGGCCACCTGAACCACCTTTGGGTAGTGCTTCAGCCCCTCAGAAGGCTGACCTGACTATCAAGGCAAGTAAGTGTGCCAGAAAGGCACCTGGGCCACCAAGTTGGTGGGAGCAAAGTGGAGCCTCACCACCCCAACATTTAGACCATCATGTCTTGGGGACCCCAAACCCCCAGACAGATGTGAGGGCCTTCCTGGGTCCCACCAGCTACCACAGGAGATTTGCCAAGGGCTATTGCCACCTAAATGGACCTCACTTCTAAAAGTGCTCAACACCTTGAAGGAGGCCATGTGCATGCCACCAGTGTTCATGGTGCCCCACTTTTCTAAGGAATTCATAGTCCAAACAGAAGCCTCAGAGCATGGTACGGGCCGTTCTCTCAAGGCTAAATTTTAGAAAGGTAAGGCAATGCAGTGGTCTGAAGAAATTGAGACCATATTTATTTGGGGCTCACTTCTGGGTTCAAACATACCACAGACCCGTCAGGTGATTCAAGCAAATGAGAGAAGAGAATCCCAAACTGTTCAGGTGGTCCTTCTCCCTACAGGGAATAGTCTTTATGGTGGAACACTGCCCTAGGGCTGACTGCTTCAATTCTGCTTGTCTTTCAAGTTTCTTCTGCTTTCGTGGTAAGAACTTCCATGAGGTTGGGTAGTTCTCCTTACTTTCAGCTGGGGGACTCATGTTATACCTGACACTCTTGGGTAGTAGTCACATAAACATTTTGTCTTCAACCCACCTATTTTGCTGAATTCATTTTTGTTGACTTTACAACTCTGTGCACTTTACCACTGCTAACCAGTGCTAAAGTGCTTGTGACCTCTTCCTAAGACATGGTAGAATTGGCGTACTCCTGAGTGGCATACTTAATTCACTTATAAATCCCTTGTGAACTGGTATCCCATATACCCAGAGCTGGAAAATAATTAAAAGCTACTAGTGGGCCAGCAGCATTTATTGTGCCATCAACTTAAGTAGTCCTTTCATACAGGTCTCAGGCCTGCCTTTGTAGCCTTGGTTTAATTTTAAATGTGCTGTCACCTTCCCGTGTGGCCAATCCCCTGTGCCTGCAATTGGCTACATTGAGAATCAGCATTCCTGGAGCATTTCAAGATAGCTGCCTCTCTAGTCTCTCATGAGAGTACTAAGCACACTGCTCTAGTCTCTCCGCCCTGAGAGAACCCCGCCCACACTTCTCCTGATCCCCTTTTAATGCAGCCTCCCACCAGTGCTCTCTGTGGCAGGGACCACTGATACCCGACCTTCATAACTGACACCATTTTCCACCCTAAGATGGCAGCTGCCTTGTTCCACACCTCGCATGCGAGTTTACTTCCCATCTTCTGCCTGGCTTCCTCAGTGCAGCACCTGCAGCCAGTTTTCTGTTTTCCTTCCAGTATAAAGACCAATTTACAACTTATCTAAACATCCTCTTTCGATTTTGGAATCAAAAATCCTACAGAAAGGTCTGTCATTTGTCCCATTAGTTGTACAAGACCCAGTAGATACCAAAACAGAGGTTCTCCAATTTTTACGTAAAATCAGACATAAAACTTTTTTTGCCATCCAGAGTGAGCCTAAAGAAAGGAACACTATGCCTAATGAGATTTTATTGTTTGAAGACCAGATATTGCGGGAAATAGTTAACTTAATGTGAATCGTATTTCCTTCAAATCTAATTTTACAAGACATGAGCTTGCTGCATTAAAAAAATCTTGCTAATAATCCCCAGACGATAATTAAACCTGCCGATAAAGGAGGGGGAATTGTATTGTGGGACAGTGAAGATTATGATAAGGAAATTATGAACCAGCTGAGCAATCAGGAACACTATCGTGCCATCACTGACAATCCCACACCGCAACTCAAGGCGAAGATTTAACATCTCACCACAGAGGTCTTATAATCTGGCTATCTGTGTAAGAAGGAATATGATTATTTGAACTGTACTACTCAAAAAGTACCCAATATAAACCACTGCCCAAGGTACATAAAAATGCCCAGAGACCACCAGGCAGACCGGTTATTTCAGCCTGCGGGTCAATTCTTTAACCCCTATCAAAGTATATTGATACCTTTTTGAAACCATTCCTAAGTCAGACCAAGGCTTATGTAAGAGACACAATAGATTTGATCTCTAAAATTGAACATTTGGTGGGGATCAACAATTGTTGGTTTCTTTTGACATCGAAGGTTTGTAAACAAATATCCCTCAAGACGAGGCACTGATGGTTATGTCTATGATCCTGGATCATAGATCAAGACCGCACCAGGTACCTACCGAATTTTTAATAACCCTGGAAAAGATTTGTTTAGACAATTTTTTCACCTTCAAACACGATCTATACTTACAAGTGAAAGGTGTGGCTATGGGGTGTTGTTTCGCCCCAGAAGTAGCCAACCTTGTCATGGATTACTTTGAAATGCAACACATTTTTCAGGACACGTTACCTTTCAAACCACACATTATTAAATGGGTATGTTTTATCAATGACATTTTTATGATGTGGAATGGGAATGAAGAGGAGTTGGAACGGTTCCATATGTGGTTAAACTCCCTCACCACTACTGACCTGAGATTCACAAAGTCTTAAAGTAACGTCCAAATTAGTTTTTTGGATGTGTGGATTTTTGAGAATGAGGGTAAGTTAGAGATGGGTTTATATACCAAACCCACTGATAGAAACACACTGTTGGAGTACACCTCGGGACATCCCAGAAATCTTAAAGATAATTTGCCCTATGGGCAATTCTTAAGAATACGCCGGAATTGCTCTAATAAAAACGATTACTTTAAAAATACTGAATCGTTACAACAGAAATTGTGTGATAGTGGGTATCCAAAGAAGTTGATACGGGCAGCCCTCAAAAGGGCATGGTACACACCCCGGGAAAAGTCTCTTAACACCTAAGTTGAAACAAGACACTGAACAATTGACATGCGTCCTCACTTTTAACCCTAAAGCAAACAAAGTGAAATAAATCATCTCACGTAACTGAAGGTTGGTTGAACATCTCAATATACCTAAACCACTTTTTTCGTTCCGAAGAGAAAAACACTTAAGATAATATCTAGTGAGAGCAGCTCGTGCTCAACCTTTCAAAAAAGATGTGAGGGGTTTATTGGGTCTCCCCGCACTGATAGGGCATTACCAATGTAATAAATGCGCCGCTTCCCAACAGACGAATGACTCTAAGTTTGTGATGATCAATAACAAGAAACACATACAACAGACAATGTCAAATTCCAATCCAAAAAATGTTGTGTATTCGGTGATATGTCCATGTGGGAAGGCATATATCGGACAAACAACTCAGCAGTGAAAATGCGTATTTTGCTACACAAATCCCGCATAATATGTAGAACGCAGGGAGCCCCATTGGTTCAGCATTATATACAATGTGGGCATAAAGAGAATGATTTGAGCTGGTCAGTACTCGCGGTAGTGAAAGCACAAAACAAAGTCCAACTTGAAATGATGTTAAATCGATCAGAAGCACGTTTGAGAGAAAGATATTAAACAGCGACTGAGGGCCTAAACAACCGTGATGAAGTTTGGGCATTGATTTAAAGGGTGTGTCTGAAAACGAAATTTCTGTATGTGCAACAGTAGTGACCTGAAAGTATGACTATGAGTTTATTACTACTATGTATTATCAATAGTAGATTCATTTTATTTTTCCTGGAATGTTAGGGGTGACCACTGTATATATTTGTGCACTTTTATATAAAAATGTCTTTGTATGTTAGTTGTATATATTGTTGATTTGTAGATTAGATTGGAAGCCCATATTGCACACAGTGCGCTGGAGTAGAAGATGCTTAGTAGTGGCTCTGTGTTTATTTATTCCACCTGTGCACGCACACAGTCTCCTCTGCCATCTAAGTTCACGGTGGCAGGAACCTGGAAGATCAAAAGCTCAGGATGCATGCATGATTATAATCAACATGCATTTTCACTAATATTTAGCCATTAGAGCGGGTGTTCAGCATTGTATTAGTGATTGAATCTGTAGGTTTGTCTTAGGATACCGTGTCCAGAGTCAGTAGTGATGGTATTTGTGAGATTTTAGTAAGTTTACGAGTATCCACTCGGACTTCGATAGATCTATACGTTGAATTGTGGAAGAAAGTTTTTTTTTATGAAGACGCCTGCAGAATAGTCTGATTTCACTGTCCATTGTAGTCTTTGGCGAGAGGCTGTATGCAGCACTCGTAATTGAAATGGGTTAGACGCCTCTGAGTCTGTTGTCTATGTTTACCCCAGTACCGGCACGTGATTGGTTACACCGGCCAGCCAACTTTTTAAGTTATGTCCTCCCGATGCCGGAGTCGGCACACTTGGATTTGCCATTAGGAAGTGAATGGAATCTTGTGCGGTAGCTTACTGCTTTAATTTATGGTGTGTGGGCGTTTTTAACTGAGCCACGCGTGGTGCGACAGTTGGAAGCCAGAGGGCTAGGTGTTCTGAATTCAGCGATTCAGTTCGTTGTTTTGTTTCTGTCTTTGTCAAGGTGGGCATATTATGTAGAGGTGATGGCATATGGGAAACAGAAGCCCGGTTGAATCAGATGGCCAGTACTGTGAAAGGTAACCACCTCACATTCATATTTTTATTGCAGCTCCATGGTTTATATTGGAATCTCTCAGATTGTATTAGAGTGTAGATGGGAACCACTTTTCACATCAATTTGTTCCCCCATGTATAGGTAGTCCCGCCATGGGTGCCAGGCCCAGACTATTTAGGGTGCTTGGATTCAGATATTGAAGAGTGAATTGCAGGACACAACCCCATAGGTACGGTTTTGCTGCTTCACACCACCCTGGTGAAGGGGGGTATTTGGTACATACATGGAGACATTGTCACTGCTACGCCCAGCACTTTTGTTTTTAAGTTGCACTTTGTGGTGGTTTGGTATTGTTTTGTGGTGATCAGTGGCACTAACCCGGTGTACTGTGTGGTATATATTGGACAGATGTAGATACTCTATATGTAATTTCATTTTTTTGTGGATATTTTAGATTTGTTGCTTTTCCCTTGTCCTGAGGCGGCCAGAACATATTGACTGCTGAAACGCGTCTATGTCGACAGCTTTATATAGAGGAGTCACTATTAATGCGTAACATTGTTGAATTGGTCAGAAGCACGTTAATTGAAAGGATAGAGAGGTGTTGTACCTAATGTGGGAGAAGGACTATCTCTGAGTGCATCACCCAGAGTTTATGAGTGAAGACTAGTGATTAAAATATCTTGTTGGGGTATTGGAGATATAGAGTTTTGTATATATATTTATATGTACGTCTTTTGTGTCATTGTATATATATTGTTGTATGTTTTTTCATCTATATATTTTGGAGTGATTTTTGGGTCAAAGACTGGTCCATGGCATGCATGTGTGTTAAATTAATTAAACATTGGTCCATGTAAAATCATATATTAACGTTAGGGTAATTAATTGTGCCCTAAACAGAAAATACATTGGATATTCATCCCTCTGTACTTTCCTTGTCATTTATCAATACAGATATGCGCTGTGGCATGAATTTATCCTACCACTTGCTTTCATTAAGGGTGTGAACAGTGAACACCCTTAGTGTAGTTTTGCTGCATAATTTCTGTACTTATGTCATTTTCTTTGTTGTCACTTACTAGATCGGGTTTTAGATATCCCCAGGTATACTTTACTGTGAAGATTTGGTTGCATGATTGGGTTACTTTTGTTAATATTATGTACATTTTCCACAAGTAGATTAGTTTTCATTTTCCGGTCATGAAGAATTGCCCAGATTGACAGCAACACTTGAGGCTAGAAACATGTTGACCTACACACACACTGCTTTATGAGTTGAATAGGACCATTACTTCCACATTTAGCCACCCGTTGCCTTTTACTCATAACAAGAGAACCCACCTACTAAATGTATTTGGGTCTCTTAGCTATCTTTAATACCATTAATTCACATTATACCAATATACACCTAGAGGTCCTCCACCATACACCTCACATTGGCATCTCTTGCTCAAGACGTTGGGCATTGGAGTGCCGGGCCATAGAGGAGCTGCCGATGATGAAGCATGACACCCACAAAGGTGTGTGAGAGCTCTTGCTTCTGAACAATCAGATACCCAGATCTGTTGTCTCAGTTTCCCTGACCTAAATTCTCCCTGCCTTTCCTCTCCCCAGGAACTGCATACTTTTTGTATTACATTTAATTTTAAACTTGCAAAAGAAACCTTTTTCTAGGCCTAAAATATTCTTTTGAATACATATGAGATCCATGATGGGCTCTAAACTTTCTATAGGCTACGGTATAGTGTATTTCAAATGTTGAACGTGTCCTGGTAGTAGACCACTCCTAAATGTGTTTCTCGCTATTGTGAGGCCTACCTCTCCCACAGGATAACATTAGGTTGTCTTATTACATTTTATAAGTAATATCTCTTGTTTGGGAACAGGTAGAAATGTCATGTTTGGTGTCAAGGGAATTGTATTTAAAATCCTCTTTAATGGTACAGTCAGATTCTAAGTCACATTTTCTTGTCCAAGCCATTTGGTGCCTGCTTCTTGTTTCCTAGGTCACATGACTAGGTATAGTTGTCAGTTGGCCTTTGTGTATTTCTCGCAGACAGCCACACAATAGAGGAACTGGGTTTTGGCAGGATGGGTGGAGTTATGCACAGCCACATTTGTACTTCAAAGTCACTTCCTCAACACACACAAAGAACCTCTGACTAGCGTATTGTGCCCCAGATATCCTGGGATCAGGACAGGGAGGCAGGAAATTCCAGACACTTCTGTAGAGGGAAAAGTCCAGAAGTTTCTTCCACATTGAAGCTGGCGCCAAGTATAAAGCGAGGACCCTCAGACCCATTCCTCAGTATACTCGTGGCCCTGTGGACACTACAGAAGGACTGCCCAGCTACCATAGGACTGCCCTGCTGCTTGAGGCCTGCCCTGTTGTCTGAGAAGAAAGATTGGATTTACTCCTTTAGCCAGGCTACTTGAATGACTCCAAGGGTAAGTTATCTGGCCTCCTCTACCTCTAAGCTGCAGGGACACAAAAAGCTCCAGAGTCCTTTCTGCAATTGCCTAGCTGACCTGCTGCACTGGTCCTGCAGATGAACCTGTCTGAACTTATGGAGGGAGTTCCTGATCCCCAAGAGGTGCCTCCCTTGGTGTGGCATCACTTGAGTTTCTCCTAGACAAAAGGAAGAAATCCTGAAGTTCTGGGCTCTTTGCAACTACATGCATGCCTGGTTGCACCAAGATCTTTACACCTGTGTGGAACACCAACACAAAGATCTGGTCAACCCGACAACATCGACAGCCCACGGTTACAGCTAGCATGAAGCACCAGCAACGACCATCCGCAACGCCCAACAGGATCTTTGCACTACAGCAACGAACGTCGGTGATGCCCAGCCTACTCTTCTCGCTACAGTGATGACCATCCACAACACTCTCCCTGCTCCTCCCTGCTCCTCGCGACCTCCTCCACGTTCTAAACTCAACTCAACATTCTAAACTTGCATTCTCTTCACTACACTTGAACACTTATGTCACAGTTTTATGGTGTCCATCAGGAACCAAAGGGTTTCCTTCATTGCTCTATAGGAGAGAGGAGTTGGCCTAACGGCTAGGGCGCTCGACCTCGGACCTGGAGGAACTGGGTTTGAGTCTCGGTAACGATGCCAAAACCTCCTGTGATTCTGGGCAAATCACTTAATCTCCCCGTGCCTAAAATGAAAGTAACTGGAAAACGTAAAAATGTAACGTAACTGGAAAAATATGTAAAGCGCTCTGATACCTGATTCTGTTCGGGTCTAGTTCGCGCTATATAAAACTCTGGAAAAAAACCAACAAAAAAAAAAAATTGCTAACTCACACAACACTACAGTACTCAGGGAAACCAACATTTGGATGGAGATTAAGTCTCTCTCTCTCTCTCTCTCTCTCTCTCTGTCTCTCTCTGTGTCTCTTTCTCTCTGTCCTCATATTTCTTGATCACATGAGGTCAGGTAACAGTTAAAATTCAAGCCAGACATAAAACAAATCTATATAGATTATTGTACCCCTGGTCTCTCAAACACAAAACTGCACTCTGAAGTTTGAAGTTAATGACTTCTTGCCTTCCATCTGTGCTGCTGACGGAGAAAAACAAGCACTGGAAAAAATCCAGTTTTCTAAGTCACTTTAATAGCTTTACAATGTCATTAGTGTGATCCTTGCTCCTGAAAATTCAAGCTCAGGCAGCTGAATTAATACAAAAAATAATCACAGTTACATAGAGGGCAAGGACCCTTTTGTGGAAGCACACAACTTCTGTCCAATCAAAACATGCAGTCCTGGCTGCAACATGTGGGTGAAACTAAAGCTCATCTCCTGGGAGTGTTTCTCAAAGCTCTTTATTTGGATTGATCACATAGGGCTTGATTCACAAAGGTAAAGTTAGAAAAAAGTCTAACTTTATGACTTTCGGTAATCACAAAGGGTATTTACAGCTTGTAAATGCCCTTTGTGAATACTGAAAGTCGTAAAGTTCGACATTCGCTATTCACAAGGGGCATTTATGAGTAGTAAATGCCTTTTGTGAATACTGAAAGTCATAACGTTAGACTGTTGTCTAACTATACCTGTATGATTGGGGCCCATATTGTCTGGAGACAGCTACGCTATCAAGCAAGATCTAAAAAAGTTGGAAAAATGAAGGAGGCTGAAGCCCACAAGATTAAAGTGCATTTTAAAAATGAAACCAGCTTCTTACTTTTTTTTCAGTTCAGAAAAGACTTTATTCAGTCAAAAATGCAAGGTATCAATGAATAAATCATGAAAAATAAGAGGGGAACATAAGGAAAGAAGGGGGAAACAAAAGTTAACCGATAATGTGGTACAGTAAATAGAAAGACATGAGCAAATGAACACAGGAACAAATCATGGGTATCATATATAGCAAAAATAATACAGCTGATTCATAAAAACAATTAAAAATGGAAAAATAACATGCAATAATAAAAAGATAAGAAGGAATGTAAAGGGCAATCAAGGCGGTTTAGGAACTTCTTGTTGGATTGGTGGGGGGGGGGCAAAAAGAACGGAGAGCACATTTATCTAAATACTGTGTAACAGGAAGCCATAATTCTGCCCTTCTCGTAGCCATGGAAACGGGGAAAACAAAAGCATTATCCAGCCTATGATTATGGCAAACATGGTACCACCAAGCTTTAAATGAAATATTGGAGGATGCCTTCCAATTGAGAGTAATTTGTTGGAGTGCAGCAGCCAACAACAAATCAACAATGCGAGCCTCAAGATTGACTTCTTCCCAGCAAGACGAAAGACTTCCCAGGAAAATGTGGACAGGGGAGAAGGGGACGTGTGTACCAAAAATGGCATTAATTTGAGCCCAAACCTGTATCCAGAAATCGTGTACCGGCTTGCAGAGGAAAAACATGTGAAAGAGGGTAGCATTCGGAGAGGAGCAAGACCAACAGATATCTGGAGGGGTGGAAAACCTCTTATGAAGGATGAAGGGGGTAAGGAGCAAACGATTATAAATAAAAAATAGAGATTGCGTGAGGGATGCCGCTCGGGACGATTTACGAAGCTTGATCCATATCTTGTCCCAAATGGAGATAGGCCACGAGATGTCGAAATCAAGCTCCCACTGCGTTTCTACCTTAGATTTGGCCCGAGGAGAATTGTGAGATTGAAAGTGCTTGTAGATAGAGGCTGCTTTGGGAGTAGTGCGAAGGAGTGAGTGAAGTTGTGAAACGGGAGAGGGTGGAGGGGAAGGCAGCTGTGTCTGCAACTGCAGGAGTCGGAGATACGTAGACATCACTGCCTCTCTAAGTAAGAGATACTTGGGAGAGAGCGATGAATGCAGGTCGAACAAGGTGGAAAGCGTTGAGAAAGGCAGAAAGGTGGAGCCTGAAAACAATTGTGAAATCCAAACCAACCCCTTGTGCCTCCAAGACTTCCAAAAAAAGGGTTTGTGACATATCAAGAGATGAGTATTATGCCAAATGGTGCAGGAAAGAAAATCAGCAATAGTAACAGGAGGAGAGGGTTTTTTATTTATTTATTTATTTATTTTAAAAATTTATAAAGCGCAGCATATACCCGTGGGTGTCTTGGCGCTATGACTTGGCTGCAAATCTCAGATGGAGCATGTGTCTACCTTAAAAAGTATTGTGCTGATCAGTTTATTGGTCAAATAACCCGGTTTTTACCAATTTTCTGAATTGAAGTAGCGAGGATAGAAGAAGTTTAATGGTATATTTATGAATCGGAGTGAAAAGTGAGGAAGGTTTACGGGAAAAAGAAAGACCCTCAGCAAAGGAGAAAGGAGACAAGAAAAGGCGTTCAACTTTAGCCCACAGGGGACATGGGGAATCAGGATCTGCTAACCAAAAGGAGGCTTGGCGAAGCAAAAAGGCCTTCTGGTAGGTCGGAAAATCGGGACAATTCACTCCGCCTTCAGATGCAGGGCGAATCAGTCTAGCCAGAGACATCCTGGGGCATTTATTGTTCCACAAGAAGGTGGACCAGACCGCATTCAATTTTTTAAAGAATTTGGAAGGGATCGGAACCGGAATGTTAGAAATAGTATAAAGGATTATAGGGGACAACATCATTTTAATTGTGTCAAGGCGACCCCACCAAGAGAGATACAGAGGGTGCCATCTGGTTGCTAGATCGGAAACTTTTTGAATGCATTTATTGAGACAGAGGGCAACAGTGTCAGAGATTGAAGGTGTAATATGCAAACCCAGATATTTAATGTGCGAAGGACTCCAGGCAAAATTGGAAGCACTAAAATCCGGTTTAAAGGTGAACTTTGTGAGGGAAAGAATCTCGCATTTATCATTATTGAGTTTATATCCAGAAATGAGAGAGTAGTTCCGCACTTCCCCCAAAAAAGCTGGGATGGAGATCATGGGATTAGAGAGAAAGAGTAAAATATCATCTGCATATGCAGCAAGTTTGACATGAGAGGTCGCCGTTTGAAATCCATGAACGTCAGGATTCTGGCGGAGCTTAGAGAGGAAGGGCTCCAACACTAAATTAAAAAGAAAAGGAGATAGGGGGCAACCCTGACGAACACCCCTGCCAAGACCAAAGAAGGAAGAAATCTGACCATTTGCACATAACCGCCGCTCACGGGTTGGAATACAGGAGGGAAACCAGGGAAATGAATTTAGGGCCAAAGCCAAACCATTCCAAAGTGTGGAAAAGGTAAGGCCACTCCACCCGATCAAATGCCTTCTCGGCATCTAAAGCAATTGCTGCAAGAGGATGTTGAAGGCGAGAGGACTTGGATAAAATATTAAACAGGAGCCTGGTATTGTCGGTTATATAGCGGCCATTGACGAAACCAGACTGCTCCCCCCAAGAAGGTCTGGAAGCAGATGGTCAAGTCGAGCAGCCAAAGACTTGGCAAAAATTTTATAATCAATATTCACCAGGGATATGGGCCTGTAGTTCTTACAATACTGGGCGTCCTTGCCAGCTTTCGGTATTAAGCAGATGTGGGCATCGGAGAAGGACCCAGAGGAAGACCCAAGCGAAGAAAAGGAGCCTAAAAGAGGGTGGAGTTTGGGAATGAGGAACTTAGAGAAATGCAAGTAAAATTCTACAGTAAAACCATCAGGCCCCGGAGCCTTGTTTAATTTGAGGTGTTTAAGTGCAGTTAGCAATTCTCCTTGGAAAACATCAGATTCTAAGTGGGTCAAATCAAGAGGGAAATGGTCGGGTTTGCGAATGGTAGAAAGGTATTGTGTGAGGGAGGGAGGAGAAGGAGAGATCTCGGAGGAGTACAAGGTCTTATAGAAAAGGGAAAACTCAGTGAGAATGTCAGCATCTTTGTAATGGAGAACAGAGTTGGCATCATAAATAGACTCAATGTTCAACTTATTATGCTTAACTTTTAAATAATTAGCAAGAAGTCTCCCAGCTTTATTTCGCCCCCCCCGTAAAACTTGGCACTAGATTTTAACAAAAACAAAGAAGCATCTTCAGTGGATTTTTGATTGAACTTCATTTTAGCAGCCACAAGAGCAGTCAAGCTGTCCTGCGCATGTGATGTAAAATAGGCATTCTCCAGTCTCTTAATGTCCTTGAGAAGATTCCCCGTGAATGTGCGAGCAGCTTTGCGTTTCCTTGCCACAAAAGTGATAATGAAATTGCAAGCCGCAGCTTTAAATGCATCCCAAATAGTGTGAGCGGGGAGAATGGGGTCATCATTAAATTTGAAAAATTCATCTGAGAAAGCCAAAAAGGAACTAGTAAATTTAGGGTCCAAGAGAAGACTATTATTAAAACGCCATCTCTTAGGGCCTACAGATTTAGGGAGTACATCTATGCCAATCAAAACAGGGGCGTGATCCGAAGTAGGATCAGACCGATTTCAGCTGCACGTAGAGATTGAGCCATGTGGTGAGAGACAAAAATACAATCAATACGTGACTGAGAGTGGTTTAAAGGGGAATAAAAAGTAAACTCCTCTAACGTGGGATTGAAAAGACGCCATGCGTCAATGAGCTTATGTTGGGAAATGGCTTGGGTAAAAAGTTTGTGTGATTTGCTGGCAATATAACGGGCAGTGGAACGCCTATCAGTGAAGGGATCTAGAGGGTGGTTGCAATCACCAGCAAGGATAAAGTTATCATCCAGGAAACGTGTGATGTGCCGGGAAAACTCAGCCCAAAAAAGAGACTCACCACCCGTAGGGGCATAAACATTGAGAAAAGAGACTGAAACACCCCTAAGAGACAGCTTGACAAATGCCCATCTACCGTTGACATCCGATTCTTCAGAAATAAGCGTGAGAGGAAGTGATTTACGACAAAGGATTGTGACACCATTGCGCTTCCCATCACCTTGTGAATAGAAAACCTTACCCACCCACCCCCTTTTAAGTTTTTCAGATTCAGTGTCAGATAGGTGAGTTTCCTGCAAAAAAGCTACGTCAACGTTCAACTTGGCTAAATGAGATAAGATACGCTGACGCTTAATTAGAGAGTTGATACCCTTAACATTCCATGAAATTAAATTAAGAGACATAGCATATAAAGCAAAGCATGGTTAACAACAAGTTCAAATGGAAAAGAAAAACCCATGAAGAGGTGGAAAAAAGACAAAAGGAGAATCACATCATAAACACAGTAAATACAAAGTGCATGGAAAACAAATCCCAAAAGAAAGAATGAGACGTGAGGAGAAGAGCACCTGTAAGGAAGAAGGTGAAATAGGAAGGAGGAGGAATTAAGGAAAGCAAAGTATGAAACAGCAGCAATGAACAGAAACAAAATGTGGAAGAGAAGAATGAAAGGAAGTAGAGGAGAAAGAACAAAGGCAAAGAAGTAAACAGAGTCCGAGTCGTAGAAAACATCATCCACAATGGAACAAGAAAAATGAAGCCATAAAAGAGAAAAACAAACCAAAAAGAGGGACACATGAAAAGACGAGGAAAAAACATACCTACACAAGAGGAAAGCGAGAAGAGGACGGGGGGGGGGATGGAACCACAAGGGAAAAGCAGCACATCCGGGATCGGCTAGGCAGGAACCCAGGGAGACATCACCAGACAAGATAAAATTCCTGCGGGGACGAGGACAAAAAAAAAACCATATGATTAAATTACAGAACTGAGTCGGACAAGAGCAATAAAAACAAGAAACAACAATGCGACTTAAAGAGAACATGAACATGAATTAGAGAGCTCCATAAACAAGAACAAGAAAAAAGGAGCAATACATGGCAGAACTACGAGAGTACAGAAACAACAATGCAGTCCAGAGCATCTCAGCCAGGAGCAGATGAGGAAGGACCCGAAGAGTCCATAGCTGAAGTCTTATGTGCGTTAATAAAGCTCTGCATTCGAACCGGATCCTCATAGGTGGTGGTCCTGTTTTTATAGGTGTCTTTGAATAGGCAAGGGTGGAACAAACCATATCTAGCACCCATTGAGCGGAGATCATCCCTCATGTTCTGGAAGGCTTTTCGACGGTTTGCCGTTGCCTTTGCGTAGTCCTGGGCAAAGAATAAAGAAGAGCCAGACCATGTCAAGTTAGAGGTGGATTTAGCAGCTGCCAGTACATTAAGGAGATCAGTGTATTCCAGAAAATATAGAATGACACCTCGTGGCCTCTGGGAAGGCGAAGAAGCAGTAGAGGGACGACCAAGGCGATGAGCACATTGAATGTTAAGAGTAGTACCTTCTGGTAGATGTAACAGCTTGGGAAGGAAAGATCTAAAGAAGGCGAGTGGATCCGAGCCCTCAAGACCCTCCACCAGGCCATAAATACGTAGGTTGTTACGCCTGTTCCTGTTCTCCAACTCCTCCACTTGTCTCTGGAGAGCGGATACTTGTGAAGCTAGATGTGGGACTTTAGAGCACATGTCCTGAATGGATGAGACTGCAAGTTCGACAGAAAAAACTCTGTTATCCGTGTTGGACGAATTGTCTGTAAGAGTTTGGAGCTTGACATTCGTTTCCTCCATGAAGGGGCGTAAAGCTCTAATTTCCTCCAGGAATGGGCAAAAAGATCGTATTTCCTCTAGCAAAAGCTCCATTGAAACAGGCGTATGCTGACTAGGAGGTGAAGGAGGATCCTTCCTGTGACGTTTAGTGGTAGCTTTCTCAGATGGCGTCTGAGAGGATTCCATGAGTGTGTCAGACCCAGAGGAGGCCAGAGGATCGTCAAGTTTGGATAGAGCAGAAGAAACTTTAGAGTTTTTCAAAAAGACAGTCTTTTTTGTAGTGGTAGGCATGTGCGACATCGTCCTGAGTCGGCCCGTACAACGAGGCAAGAAAACAACACCCCGCAGGAAAGCACTGAATGCAAAAAATAGAAGCGCGTGCAGGTACTGGAGGACAAAGTATTCAATCACTAAGCCAACAGTAAAGATAAGCTCAGCGCTGTTAACAAGTAGTGGGAGGGGAAGAAAAGGAGATTCCTTGGGCGTAGAAACACTCTCTCATCATAGCATTGAAAGCCCCAGAACCAGTAAGAAATATCGGAAGGAAAAACAACATGAGAAAAAAACAGTGAACTAGGTCTCAAAAATACTCCTGTACCATGGTTTAGAGTGCCCAGCTTTATTAGGAAGAATTATGCAGAAGAAACCATCTCCAAGGGCTTAATTGCACTGCTGCGTCATATTTGGTAATTGCAGAAGACAGCGCCTGAAGCATTCAAAATGGCAGCCGAAAAATCAGCAATAAAGCAAAGAACGTATCAACTGGAAAATACAGGCAGAACTCCAGTGTATAGAAAGGCCCAGGCAAAGTCTTAGATTGAGCAAGGCAAAACTGAAAAGCGGAGCTGAAAGGAAGAGTGCCAGGTGATAGAGCTCCGTGCACCGGCAAAGAGGTCGGGTCCGCGCTGCCGTAGAAAATGGCGGGCGCGGCCACGGCCAGGGCAGAGCAACTTACTGAAGAGGAGCGCTCCGTCACAAAGCCAGGAAATGTCACTGCAGGCGCCGCATCAGAGTCCCCGGATGTTCCGACGCAGCTTCATGACCGTCACGCAGGAAAAGTCAGGCTTCGTTCGGCAAGTCACCCAGCGTCCCAACAGAGCCTCACGGCTGCGCTGCCATCACCACTGGGCGCTAAGCCACCAGCTTCTTACATTTTTTTATGTGCTTTTTACTGTATCCTGATACGAGTGTAAATTAAACTGCAATGAAAAAAGAGGTCTGCGTGTGCATTAGCAGGAAGGTGCTATATTTTACAGTTGGAACAATAATATCAGTACAGAGTGGATATATTACAATAAAAGCAGGCCGAGTTACATTTTACCGTCACCAGTCGGATAAAGACACAGAGCTCTGTTTTTGGCGAAAGCCTAGTTGGTGGTGTAGTACTCTATAGTCGGAGTCCATGTTTTGAAAAGTAGCAGGGTTGCAGCGAGTGGACAGATGAGTCTGAGCATTTTAGGTCTGGTTTGGCAGGGCAGCTCCAACACCTACTGTTACCATTTCTTTAAACTGCATATAATGTGAGCTTTAGCTCCGCCCAGACGACAGTTTCTCTCTCACTGCATTCTATTGGCTGTTTCATGTATCATTCTACCTTCTATGTAGCTCTTGTATTCAAACTAAAATAAATATTGAGATATAAGTAGAAACGCTTATGCCATAGAGAAGAGCAGACATTCACAATGTTTTTTGACCCCCCCCTCCCCCTCAGTTGCAAGTGCAGGTGGCAGGAATATTTGTAAATGGTGATCCCAATTTATATTAAAATATAAACTAAAAGTACGATGTAACTTGAAATACATTCCTAATTATCACAGTAACAAGTGGTGAATATTTTGCAAAAACCCAAATGTTATGGTGCATTAACGTAGTTACTTAGATCAAACCCCAAGTAAATATTTGTTCTGGCTTAGAATGTGTTGGTTTTATGGATACGTTTTCTTTTCAAGAAGCCATTTCTGTTAAAATAAATAGTCTTTCTCAACTACCGCTGCTCCTACAAAGTCCTTAATGCCATACAGTGGAAACATTCCCTTGTCAGCAGAAAGATAAACTCAATGGCCAGTAGCAGGACCTGAGAGGGTAATACTGTTCTACCCTGATACAAAAAGTGATTGCCAAAGCCTCAAGCCAACGGATTAAGGGGACTGACCCAAACAAGCCAATGGCTGAAGGGGACAAACCCAAGGCCCGCACTCTGTATATTTTAAACAATAGGCTTTGCAGACATCTGAAGTTCTCAAGGCATACTTAACAGAGCATTGTTTCTGGCCTTCTGTAGTTATTTAGTGCCATGTTTAGGTGGTGCTATGGTTGCTGCCTTATTTCACATTATGGACCAAGTAGCTTCTAGAAATGGCTCCCTTCATTTGTAATGTCAGTTTCACCTATGGACAGAAAGTCTAAAACGCTGGTCAAATGGTGGTGGACTGACTCCCCAGAGGTAAAATGGCCCATAGGTAAATATTGAATGTGCAAAGCAGAATGCTATCTGTGATAGGCCATTATGCCCAGTAAAAAGTCAATAACTTAGCAGGCTGCGTGGACGGTGACTGACTTTTGCACCGGTTTGTTAGCTGGTCCACTAATTTGAAAAATCTTTTCACATGTTCCAGTATTTCGCAATGAACATCTATTCACTGGCCTACTTGCAGCAGTGAATAGTAAACTCATTTGTAACCTATTGTAAGGTACTTTATTATTACAACTGCACATACTTTAGGTGGTCTCAAACATTGCGGAGATTCGATATTATCTCTAATCAGAGGTCCCTATGAGTCCTTGCAATTCATAATGTCGAACATTGAGAAGTAAATTTAGATGTAACTGTCCTATTTTTTCCATAAATAGCTCATAAACATTGTTTCTGGGGCTTCACCTTCTTCTAAGCACCCCTTAATGCCGGCAGTAGGGAAAGGGGGCTCTCAATGCCGAATTCCTAATGTAATGAGGCAGAGGCACTGTGGCTTAGTTGAATGAGGGGGGAGAGGGGGTACTGGGGCAATGTCTTCCTTTTCTTTTTGTTTAAATTCTTCTCACTTATGTCCTTTGAGAATCCACACAAAGATTTCCCCCCAGTGCATTTGTCTTTCACCCATGGTCTACAGTCTCTGACAATGACTATAATCTTGGGAGGGCAAGAGGATAAGGAACGTTTTTAGCAAACAGTGTAATGTCTGCTGAAAATGGTCACCTCTCCCTTAGTCATGCACGTCACCAGGTATCAGATTTACTACCTTTACAAAAAATCACACTTAAGGGTCTCCTATAGGCCTCTTATTTATTCATGCCTTGGGATTAAAGAGCACGAATGAACCCAAAGGGGAAACTCTTTTTAGTTGTTTTATAGACCCTCACCCACTATATTAGTGTCCTGCTTCATCATCGGCTCTCTTCCAGGATTTATGCAACTATATTCAAGGGAGCACTTTAGAAATGTATCTGACGGTGTCTTAAGAATAAAATGACCTCGGGGATACCCTGGTTTTCCATTAATGATGGGTGCCCTTGGTATGGTTAAAAATTGATATATGCCAGTGTCTGTGGCATATGTATGTATCGTGTTTCTGCATTATCTAACTGGCCACTAACGGGCCAAGGCTTTCTTCAGGACTGTCTCTGTGCCCTGGATCGAATGGTAATTCCTAGTTGTTTGTCCTAGCCCTATTAGTCCAGACACACAACATAAAACATGTATGTAGGCTTACTTACCCCTTTCAACTAAACATAACCCTAATCCGGTTGAGGAGGCTGGTAATATTCTAAATTAACAAAAAGAAGGAGTACCACCTGAAAAAATGCTCAGCAGAGCGATTTCGGCGGGATCATTCGGTTTCAAAAAGAAGAGAGTCCTTCTTTGTTTTTTAGTAACCCCTCACTCACCGACCTGGTCGGTGACATGCTTCATCATCGGGGCCACCTCGATGGCCGAGTGCCATCAAGGTGTGCTACAACACCTGAAATAAAGTGGAGCTGGTATGTGAGTGATGAATGTAGAGAAAAGAGTGGGTGTGTTAAAAATTGTCCTGGTATGACTTATTTTGGAAAAAACTTTATTCTTTAAGACTACTGGACAATATTAAAATCTATGTGTAGATACAGTAATAGGTTTAATTATGACCAAGTGTATCTGGATTATATGTGGTGGGTCTACATGTTTCAAACCGTAATGGGAGTTACCGGTTTTTCTTCAGGACCAAAGCAAAGAAATGGGTGGTCAGGGTACACTAACACCCTGCCGTGCCGTCATTCCTTTGTGCCTAGGTAACCAAATCGTGATACCAGGCAGAAAAAAACAACAAAGGTATAACCCGGTGGTGGTTATCCTAACAATAAAAAGACCTGTGGAGAAAAGGAATATTGATCACAAGAAAACTCGTTACAAGCCTGCAACGTAGTGAAGTGAAGAAATCTCCTGTCTTTGTGCTTCATCATTCATCCCACACCGATTAAATGCGCACTATTGTTGTGCAGTAAATCTAGGGTGCATGGTGCAGCTCATAATTATCGGAATCGATTATTGGCGCAGATGTTGTTGACTGGACTACCTGGCACACCTATCAATTGTAGAGTGCATGGTGAAAGATCTGAGATTAATTACTCATTCATACGCTTCCAAAATCTATAGGTGCGTGACTATGCTGCAATCACGTCATTCTAGGTGATAGGCATATCGTGGTGTGTCTAATGTCTCTAGATTCCATACAGGACAATACAAACAAACACAACATAAAACACATAGTAGAAGTGCTTACTCCTAGTGAAGAGTCATAGGGCAGCATGGGATTAGGAGGGAGGAGAGGCCTGTGGTTGAAAACATATTCTGTAAAAAAACGAGTAAGGGTGATGCTAAGTAGCTAACCAATAGGCTTAATTTTCTCAGAGAAAGTAGAGCCGAAAATGCGTGGGACTTCGCGTTTTCGTGCGGTGCCGGGGGTCTCTACTTACAGTTCTCGCAGGTCTGGCATGGCATTATACCTATGGAGTCCCTCGTGTGCCCGTAATCTGGTCGGCCGTGTTGCCGGCATTAAGGCGGCCGCCATCGGTAATGAGGGGCGTGGCTGGCAAAGCATCCTGACGTCACGCAACGGCCCGGGCTTTCGCTACGGAAGCCTCGGGTGTACACACAAAGTCAGTTACCATAGTAACCGCGTCGTCCGTAGGCAGTAAACACTGCGGGAACGGTTTGCATGTTCCGTATGTTAATCGGAACACCGAGGTCTCATCTTTCTCGATGACTGGGGAGAGTAGAGCCCCGTGTAATTAGTAAGGAAAGGAAAAGGGAGGGAATTTCTGCAGAGAGATACAAAAACTATAGTATGTCCTAAGGCTTACATGGACCTTCGGAAACAATGCGTTGGGATGTCTTTTAAGTTTGCATGAGCAATGCGTTCAGTATTAGTGTAGACTGTCATAATTCACAAGGATGGGTTGTTAAAAAACTAATAGATGAGGGAATTAATACAACCCTAAGTATATAGGCACTATGTATACAGACGAATGGGGGAGGTCATTTTATAGAACGTTCGCCCATTGAATGTTATCGTTGAGACCATTGATATGTGTGGACAGTCTATAAACCCATCTTTGTTCTTTTTCGTACAAACGTTTCTGTAGGTTTGGCCCGGCTGGTAGTTGCTCAATGATAGTCCATATCATATCGTTGGGTGTGTGGTTCTTCTCTAAAAAGTGGTCCGTCAGTTTGGTCGCACTTTTTCTGCAGCGGATAGTGCTGCGGTGTTCGCTGATTCGCTGCTTGATCTTACGGGTGGTCATCCCTACATACTGTTTTTTACAAATGCATTCAATCAAATAGACAACATTGTTGCTATTGCAGTTCGTATGCGCAATTTGTCTCCATACTTTTCCTTCTTCAAGATCCAGTGTCTTAGTGTTTCTTGTCAAATGGCAAACACAGCAGTTGCCACAGCGATAGTGTCCAGTCACATTAGGGAGCCCCCAGATTGCAGTGATGGATTGGTTAGTCGGAACAGCTTTTACTGTGGGCCTGGTTTTAACCAGGGTGTCCTTTAGACTATGCTGTTTTTTGAAGGAGAAAAGGGCTTTCTCCCAGTGTAGGTTTCCAGAATTTACAATCGCCCAGTGTTTATTTATGCTCCTCGTCACCTGATTAGATACTGCGTTGTATGTAGTTACGCAGGTTAGAGGTATGGAGTTGTTGGCATTCGTTCTTTTTTCAAGTAGTACTTCCCTCGGTTGATTTCTGGCCCTTTTCTGGCATTTATTTACAATCTTGTTTGGATAGCCACGCATTTGCAACTTTTTGGATAGATCGTTTGCTTGTTCCTTGTAGTCGGATAATTTACTGCAGTTCCTTCTAAGTCTGAGGAATTGTCCGTACGGTAAGTTTTCCCTGAGTGGGCGAGGGTGGAAACTCTCAAACCTCAAGAGGTTGTTTTTTGCCGTTGGTTTGTAGTGGGTTCTGGTCTCCAATCGGTTGTTCTCTTTGCTGATCACTACATCCAGAAATACTATTTTTTCTTTGTCATAACAGTTTGTAAATCGCAAGTTGCCATCACAAGTGTTGATCCAGGAAATGAATTGATCTAACTGTTCAGTGGGTCCCTGCCAGATTGCTAGAACATCATCGATGTGGCGTTTCCAGAACTTCAGATTTTCTCGAAAGGGATTGCTGTCATTAAGGATGAATTTCTGTTCAAAGTCGTGGACGTAAAGTCCGGCCACGCTAGGGGCAAAAACACTTCCCATTGATGTACCCCCCCGTCTGCAAATACAGAGTACCCTCAAATTCGAAATAGTTGCATTTCAAAGCCACTTTGGCACATTCCAGAATGAAAGCTCTTGGGGTTTTGTGTGGCCAATCGGTGTTCTCCAAGGTATTCTCTGGTAATATTCCCCTGTAATCACACTGTCCTCAAGGGTGCCATTTCGTTATTTGCTTGCATAGCTATGGCATGTTCATTTGCATTTGGGTAGTGCATGTGCAAGTCCACTTCCCATTAAACTAGCTTCACAAACCTTGGGTCATGTACTGTGTGCTGTAGGCATTGTGTACAGGCAGACCCTGCTGCAGCAGCTATAGACCAAGTCTGATGGGTGTTAAATACTAATTGGGCAGGGACGGGACTGTAGTGGTGGATAGAGATATATGTGCTCCCTCGAACACAGAACTGGGCAGCTTGCAATGCTGTTAGGTGAAAAGGTGCACCCTTGGCTCCATTAGAGGTAGAGAAAGAATGCGGCCTGCTGGATTTGAACTGGGATGGCATTCCATAATCTGGGCTCTTAGCAAGAGACTGCTTTGGTTCGTCTTTTATTTCTAGTATTTCCTAATACCCAATCTGTAACAGCTATTCTTGCCTATTGTGCATGATCTGTCAGAAGTCTTCATCATTTTATTACGGTAAAGAAGGGCTTGTTGTTGCAAGCTGTCAATTCCCCCACCCCCTAATCTTCAGGCAGACATAGCAATTTATTCCCTCCCCTCTACCCATACCCCCCCCACCCCCACCGAGTCCCTGGTGGCTCTCCTGCCTGCACCCATTAAAGTGGGGTAAGAGATGACTCCATTTGTCTGCTCCCGTCAGGTTGTACCAGATTTTCTCTGCTGCCGCGAATGGTAGAAAGCATTTGTTCTCTATCAGCAAGAGTGCCGGCAGGGAGTTTAAGGTCTCCCTGCCCAAACTCTTGAAGGCATTGAACTGCAGTGTACCGGAAAATGGGGTTCCTGGGACACTGCTGCCATCAGGCCCCAGGGGATGGGGTCTTTGGGGCCAATAGATGGTTCCCCTTTCAAAACAAATGCTTAGGCCCAAGGTTATGGGGTTCCTGGGGCCGTTAACTGGAGTCATTAAGGGGCCATACCCCCTTACCATTTAAAAAATAATTACTGTGGGTGTAGGTTCCTGGGGCCTTGAGAAGTCTTGTGGACAGGGGGTCGTACACCCTCTCCTCGATAAAATAAATATGGGCCCCGGGGCCCTGGTCCACTTTCGTGGCTCATGTAGGGTAAGCCACCTCCTCCCCAAATCAGGAGCTGCATTTTTTAAATAGCATTTTATGTTTCTGCTTCTCGTGCTGAGAGATCGCAGAAGGCAGGATTTGCCTGGTTGTGGGCTGGCTGGGGAGTATGCCTGGTTTGGGGTGGGTGAGTCGGGGAGGAGTTTTTTTCCCAATACTGTGGGCCCTGACTGTTTGGTTGGCCCTCTGGGGCCGACAAAACCAGTCATGCCTAACTGGGCGCCGTCCGGACCAATCACAACACTCCCATTGTAGCATTGTGATTGGCTTGGGTAGGGGAGGGAGGCTGCCTGCTTTCTGTTCCTACCTGAGGCAGGAGAGTAGCAAAGCAGCAGCAAAACGCATCCGGGAGCGGAGGCGGCGCAGATCCCGGTAGGGTAAGTTGATTTTGTATTTTTAAATCTCCCCCATGCGAACCCCCACCTGACCCCCACCACCCACTCCCCCGCGAGTCATGCAGTCCGCGACTGCCCCAAATGTGTTTTTCTAAAAACAACTGTGAAATGAGCAGTGCGAAGTGGCCACTAATTCCACATTTACTACTTCAGCTGAGGAACACCCATAATGCTCAACAAGGACTTTTTTTTTTAAAACATACTTTGATGCTGCTGATGCCCCTGACTTTAATCTTCACCTGGATGGCCTGTTTGATATAACTAGTGATCTCATGTATCAAGGTAAAAAGAAGAAAGTCTACAAAGCTATGAGATGGCTAATCAAAGAGTTTGGTTTAGCGGATGTAGGGTATGTTAAAGGTTTGGGTATTCCTGGTGTCACTTTTTTTTCTGCCCCGCATCAGAAATTTGTTCGATTAGATTATATTTTTATCGCCACTGGATTTGTTAAGAATTCCAGGTCTGATATTCTCCCTAAAATAATTTCGGACCATAACCTGATCATGTTAGAATTAGGAAAACTACTAGCTGATCCACTGTATATTGAACATATCGGGAAGTGGATTGTTGATTTCTTTAATTTTAACCAAGGATCTGCCCCTGTAGGTTTAATCTGGGATGCTTTTAAATCAGGGGTACGGGGGGAGACGCTGTCTTATTCAATTAATAATCTGCGGAAAACTCAGGAGCTATTAGTAGCAGAGCTTAAAAAGTTGCAGGAATTTGAATCCAAACTCATGACAGCCGTTATCTCTGGCCAAAATATAGAGCAAATATCGTTGGAGTTGGCCATTCAAAAGTCAAGGCTTTATGAGTCCTTTGCCAGGAAACTAGCGGCACAAATAGCAGTTCATCGCTCGCAAGTTTATGAGTGTATATCAGCCAAAAAGATACGACAAAAAGAGGCGACTAATCGCATTGATAGTATTCAGGATGAGGCAGGGCAAACTCACGAAAAAGCAGATGAAGTTTTGGAAGTAGTTCGCCAATACTAAAGCAAATTATACAAGGATGACATAATAGGTTATACCTCTGAATCTTTTCTGGATTTTAGTGCCAGTACTGGAATGTCCATGTTAACCTTAGATCAGTTTACAGATCTAGAAAGAGATATAAAATGGGAGTGAAACTGAGGCTGCTATCCTATCACTTGCTTTAGGCAAGGCGGTGGGCCCAGATGGCATTCCGTTGGAGTTCTTCAGGATGTTTCGGCATTTGCTAAAGGAAGATCTGATGCTAGACTTTTTGGAAGCACAGAAGGGTTATGCCCCGGCATCCTGGCGCCTCTCGACGATTATAGCTTTTTTGAAAAAAGACAAAACACCTTTGTTGCCTGCATCTTATCGGCCCATATCATTAATTAATGCGGATAGCAAGATTTATTCAAAAATTTTAGCCGCACGGATATCTGGCATAATTCCATCTATTGTATCCCAATTCCGACATGGATTTATTCCGAATCGTGATACCACTGACCATGTTTGTCCTCTTATTGCTCTCGTGGACTGGGCTCTGGCAACTGAGACCACAATGGAAGTTACCCTGTTGGATCCCGAAAAGGCATTTGACAGGGTCGCCTGGCCATACCTATGGGATCTTCTCTATCAGAAGGGTTTTGGTCCAAAAATAATCTCTGCCTTGAAGGCTCTTTACTTCTCTCCAACCGCCTCTATCAGGCTGGTCGGCCAGGAATCTTCCCCCTTTTTTATTTTTCAGGGAACACGGCAAGGGTGTCCATGTTCCCCGCTTTTGTTTGCTTTATATATTGATTTGTTTCTGAATAAGTTGAATTGTTCTGAAAAAATCAAAGCGGTTCAAGTTTCCCACAGGGATTATAGAGCTCTCTTACGCGGATGATATTTTTGTGTCAACTACGGATATCAACACCGCGGTACCAGTGATAGAGGATCTAGCAGCCCAGTTTGTATTTTTTTCGGGGTACAAGCTGAATATCTCCAAGACTCAAATCTTTCATGTTGGTCAGGACCCCCCGGCGCATATTAGAACTGTCTCAGAAGTCACCTATTTAGGTATTAAAATATCACTGCCTCTTTCCAATATCCCTGACCTAAATATAAATACGGTTCTGAAAAAAGCCAACTCAATGTTGGAGAGAATAGACCATCTTCATTTATGTGGGCGCATCAATGTTTTAAACATGACAGTATTACCCAAGCTTCTTTATATGTTCCGAAATATAATGCTGGAGTTCCCACCTAGCTGCTTTAAGCAGTTAGAAAGGATGTCAGCAAGATTTTTGTGGGGCTATAAGCGTCAGAGACGGGCATATAAAAAGATGATACTACCGAAAGATCGGGGTGGCTGGTATATACCGCATTTTATATTCTATTATTTGGCGTCAGTCATGCAGTTTATCAATCCATTGGTGATTGGTGATAGGGCCAGAATCTTGCTATGCCATTCTCCCTCAATTTATGAATTTGGTCTTAGGGAGGGGTGTAGGGGTTGCTTAGTCAAAATCATAGAACCCAGTTATTTTAAAAAAACTTAATTTAAGATCCTGAAATCAGCTTACGTGGTATGGAGATATGTTAAACGCCAGCTTCGTTTCTCAAAGATTACTGCTTATACACCTTTTGCAGCACCAGATACTCTTCCTTCAATCTTTCTAGATTCTATTACGAACAGGTGGCGTTTTCATGGAATTCAGTACCTGGGTGATTTACTGCAAGATGGACACTTTGCTTCTTTTGCTGAGTTGCAAAATAAATTTGGGTTGCCAAAACGTGATTTTTTAAAAGTTTTTACAGATTTGCAGCTATCTGAATACTTTAGGACCCCAAGGGGAATCCCAATTGAGGAGAATCCCTCTTTTTGAGTGTATGTTTAGAAAAACACCGATAGGCCAATTCTATGCACAACTTATCATATCACTTCCTGATGATCTAGAGCACTATCATAATAAGATGGCAACAAAGCTGGGTATCAACATAGCTAATATGGAGGAATCAATATGTTTAGCAAATAGGGTTCAAATGACAGGAAGGATGCGTTCCCAACATTACATGGCTCTATTTGATCTGTACTACATGCCTGGCAAGATAGCTAAATGGGGAACAACGGTTGGGACTACGTGCAGCAGATGTGGTGAAGCTGCAGCTGACGTTGTGCATATGTTTTTTGCTTGTCCAAAGTAGCTGATTTATTTTCCTCCATTGAACAATTCTTGGGACTATTATTGGGTACACTGCTAATCATAACTGGGTAATTGGTTGTGTTAGGTGTAACGTCAGATGTATGTCTTAATACTTTCTCTGAGTACAGAAAAAGTTTTGTATTCATCTGTACGGCGCTAGTGCGCACATGTATCACTCATGATTGGATTAGTCACGATCCCCCCTCTTTTGCCACGTGGCGCGCTCGTCTTTTAGCAATGTATAATCTTGAATTGGCTTTATATAGGACTACGGGTCAGAAAAAGAGGACCGCTGGTATTAAGATTTGGGCTCCAGTCACGGACTGGATTACTGGATTTAAGCAAAACTGTTTTTTTTTTTCTCTTTTGTTGTCCTTGCAGCATATTCTTTTAGCAATGTATATTCTAAAATGCATATTCTATTTTTTTCTCTTTTCATATAATATTTGTTGTTTTCTACTCTGTGATAAAAAATCGAATAAAAAATATTTAATTAAAAAAATGATGCTGGTGATGCCCCTACAAGCAGCAGTGGCACCAACAACCATCATGACATAGTCAGCTGTGCATTTGGCCACGTCCTGAGCCCAACCCTGTACCGCTCACAGTGATGGACCTCTTACTTTACATTTTAAAAAATAGACATTCACTGCAAAAACAAAGGTAAAAGTGATGTTCTAGTTAGGTGAAAATATCAGTTAAAACACGCCATTAAATGAACTCAACCACTGGAATTCACCAGTTATGCATATTTTTTATAACTATAACTCATGACCTAAAGTAACTATAATTTGCGCCCTCACCATACACTGTGACTTACCTCACATATAAGGAATAAACAACTCACTTCCAAAAGACGCTAACAAAACAAATAGTAAATTAAATGGAACACCACAAAAACGTATTACAATGGAAAATATACCAGTTTCTTCATTTATTCAGAAATTGTATACAAATATTGAGTAATGGTTCAAGCACACCATTTATATATAATGACTGCCACAACCCCCAATCAGCAAAAAAGAATCCACTTCACACTATCAAACTACATACATACCACTCAGTAATTGCCCGTTGTGAATAATGAAAGTCATAAAGTTAGACTTTCGTCTAACTTGACCATTGTGAATCAGGCCCATACTGTACAAAAAGTTTACCTATAAATCAATTTTCAGTCATAGGAATAGGAGAAAAACCACAGCTCATAAGTATAGTATACACCTTTTCTGGTGTCAGTCCAACTGAAGCGCAGGTGCCAGCATGCGTTTCGGTGTCAAGTAGTCAGCTGACCACACAGCTAGTTCAGGGCACAGACAAGTAATAAAAGTGGGAAGGGGGATCTTATCTAGAAATATAAAAACGAACAGATAAATAAAAAAACTCCTACAGGTCCATGCAGATAGCTCTCCTGTTTCACACATTACAAGCTTAGCAAAAGACTCAACATGCAAAGACTTGAAACCCAAGTTGTGCCTTTAGAACATGGATACACTAAAAACCACATGTAGACACACCTTATTAGGGAGAGGTGTGGCGCCGCGGCCAGGGCGACTGACGCTGGAATCTGGGGATCAGGGTTCGATCCCCGGCTCCGGCGGCAGGTTAGCCTAGCACCATGTGACTCTGGGCAATAGCTTGCTTAATCTTCCCGACGGCCCCCAGCGCCTAGAGACCCTTATGGGTGATTGTGCGCTTTACAAATGTGGATTTATTTATTTATTTATTTATTACCAAGTGCCTATAGGACCCCATTGTTTGTATTAGAATACTTACTTCACATATTACATCACTCATGCCCTATTACACAATTGATAACATCAAAAAAAATCTATTTGTGTATGTATATATATATGCACGCTCCCTTCTTACACCAAGGAAAACGAGTCACTCTTGTAGCGGGTGCTTTAAACCGCGTTGGTGTCCGCGGTAATATAAAGTAGCTCCAAAATCCCAAAAAAATACCCAGCCGGGTTGATTAGGACACAAAGCACTCCCAAGCACGACAGTCGCTTCCAGCAGGGGTAGGTTTATTTCGATAGACGCGTTTCTGGAGATAAGACTCCCTTCGTCAGTATTTACATCAGTGCAACCAAGAACTGAGTCCTTATCTATGTTTCCCATAAATCATGGACATAAACGAGGGACTAATGGAACGCCTCATGAGCGCCATCTTAGAAAGTGCAAATACATGAATTAACCAAACATTGCTTGTAAGTATGTTACACCATAAATTAAGCCGTGTATCGGCAAATTCATCATCCTAATAATTACCCGTATCATTTATAATCAGACAACCATTAATATCTGACTTGCAGGGCTAAGATGACTAAAACTTCAACCTGTCTATCAAATCATCGATCAATGATAGAAACATCAGGAGAATCTCGCCATGGATCGGCATTGGCAGCCCAAAGGACTGCCCACTAGAGGTGGAACTAAGTATACAGCAATGTATTATACAAATATTAACAAAAAGTTAATAAAAGTGGCATCTTACACCCCAAGCCTCAACTTGATTTAAAGAACCATCAAAAAGTAATAAATAAATCATCATCCAATCAACATTAATACAGATTCCATAACCAAACATTTTTCACTTTCGCATCGTTATCAACCCAAGTGGGAGGCCAGTTCTTCTCCCATGTTCAATCCCTTAGGTGCTTTGGTTTCTAAATCTATGATATAACGGGACTCGAGTCTCCTTAAAGAAAGCAATCTATTGTCCCCTCTAGGATTTACTTCTACTCTGTCCAAACAGAAATATCTCAAAAGGTTCCTGTCACTATTGTGTTTAATGGAGAAGTGGCGTGCCACAGGATAAGTAAAATCCTTATTTGCTATTGCACGCATGTGCTCCAATATCCTTAATTTGACCGGATTGATCGTACTTCCCACATATCTCAACATGCAAGGACATACTAGGCAATAAACTGCATGGTCAGAGTGACAAGACATGAATTTACTAATCTTCTTCCCTCTACTATGTCCCGGGACCTCATAGCTCAAAGTTCTTTTGCTAGCAGAGCAGGCCTTGCACTTTCCACATGGAAAGAAGCCCTGGGCTTCCTTCAGCGTACCCTGTCGCTTCTCAATGGGTCGAAGGTAGCTATGGACCACTTGGTCGCGTAGTGATCTCGCCTTCCTGTATGTAATTAATGGCATATTCGGTATGTCAGAGCCAATGATTGGGTCCGCTTTTAGAATATGCCAATGCTTGGACAATACCTCACGCAGTTTCCTCAGAGGAAGCAGCCAGGGAATGTATAGAGAGATTTGTGGTAAGAGGATATATGTAGCCCCCACTACAGTGAAGTTGTTAACTTGAGTGCCAATAGGGCATGGCACCAGACTCAATCAGCACGCAAGCTTCAGATCATAAGAAATGAGTTCGAGAAATGGATTAAGAGGTGTGCATCCTGCCCCCCCCAGTTACAGTGCAGTTTACAAAATGCACTACACCAGGATAGCACCCACAGATGAAGATAAAGAATATAGAAGAAATGATGGCAACAAAACACGAGTCTGCACGCCAGTAACATCAACGTGGTTCATCAAAGACAGTGACAGAGACGCTCGAGGATTTTATTTCAGACGAAAATGACATTGAATATTCACACTCTATAAGTTGTGTACAATTTGGCATACCATTGTTTTACATTCAGCAACATTATCGTGAATTGCACTGAACGGTTAAATTCATTTGAATTGCATTATGGGCGAAGTAGTGTTTCACGAACAAAACTCAATAAGTGACACTAGGAGGGCGGGAAATTTTAACTGCGAGCCTAATTGGGAAGTTGAAACCAGGTGTTTATAAGAGAGGGTTTCAGGGAGGGAGATCAATGGGAAGTTTAGACGGAGGAAGATAGTACGGTTTTTAAATAACAGAAGGCAGGTACGTGACAAGTGGCGCACATTGCAAAGGCATGGTTTGGTGGGCAAAGCACTAAGTGTGGAGGGGTGGGTACAGAGAGAGGTTAAAATTGTTTGAGAATCACGGAATGGAAGTAAACACGAGAGACAAGCCTCGGCGTTCTGTATACGGTTTACTATTGGTAAAAAGAGTGCATGCAGAGGGTTTTTGAATATGGAAAGGTTTCGAAGGGGCACACTAGTGATACACTGCAAGGGAATATTTGAAAGGCATTGTGAGAAACTTGAACGTAGGGAACCGGGTGATGGTGAGGTTTCAACTGTTCGTAAAATTGCATGTAAGGAATTGGGCGATGGGGTGGTTTTGACTGTTCGCATAATGGGAATGTGACAAGGATTCAAACAGGGAGGAGTAAATTAATAAAACCGCTTGGTACTCAGGGTCTCTCGTAATGCATAGATTTGTGGCATGAAGCCTTTGAAATATATAAATATTTTCTGGAATCGTGCAATAGCTTCAATCATATTGGGTTAGTAGTTGGTAATGCTAATATGGAAGTGGATAATTCATTTTGTGATTGTGGTTATCTTTATTTGTTTACAGACACCCCCGAAGAAGGGCGTTGTGCCCGAAATGCATTGGGTATTTGTTGAATAAACGCTGCCTGAAATGAATTTATGCTTTAGTCCTGCTCATTCTTAAAGTCTGGATAGACATGGATTGAACAGTAAAAACTCGGAAATAGCATTTACACTTTTGCGTGTGGACTCGAACTAAAATAGAAGAATAAGCATGATAAATTTGAAAACTACGGAGTAAAATGGATGAGTGTTGAAGAAATAAGTAAACATTTTTGCAATTGTGCACATCAAGCTGTGCGATTGTTTTGGGGCTATATGTAGCCCCCACTACAGTGAAGTTGTTAACTTGAGTGCCAATAGGGCATGGCACCAGACTCAATCAGCACGCAAGCTTCAGATCATAAGAAATGAGTTCGAGAAATGGATTAAGAGGTGTGCATCCTGCCCCCCCAGTTACAGTGAAGAGGATATAGTCCCCATGTTCTAAAAGAGACCCTGAAGAAAGTTAGGAGTGTTTCTCGATCCAGTCTTTTCACAAAAAAACCAGTCTCTAGCACAGAGGGCAAATTCCGCATGATTACTTCCTACTCTGCGGACTCCCATAAACTGCGTGAGGTATACAGGAAGGCGAGATCACTACGCGACCAAGTGGTCCATAGCTACCTTCGACCCATTGAGAAGCGACAGGGTACGCTGAAGGAAGCCCAGGGCTTCTTTCCGTGTGGAAAGTGCAAGGCCTGCTCTGCTAGCAAAAGAACTTTGAGCTATGAGGTCCCGGGACATAGTAGAGGGAAGAAGATTAGTAAATTCGTGTCTTGTCACTCTGACCATGCAGTTTATTGCCTAGTATGTCCTTGCATGTTGAGATATGTGGGAAGTACGATCAATCCGGTCAAATTAAGGATATTGGAGCACATGCGTGCAATAGCAAATAAGGATTTTACTTATCCTGTGGCACGCCACTTCTCCATTAAACACAATAGTGACAGGAACCTTTTGAGATATTTCTGTTTGGACAGAGTAGAAGTAAATCCTAGAGGGGGCAATAGATTGCTTTCTTTAAGGAGACTCGAGTCCCGTTATATCATAGATTTAGAAACCAAAGCACCTAAGGGATTGAACATGGGAGAAGAACTGGCCTCACACTTGGGTTGATAACGATGCGAAAGTGAAAAATGTTTGGTTATGGAATCTGTATTAATGTTGATTGGATGATGATTTATTTATTACTTTTTGATGGTTCTTTAAATCAAGTTGAGGCTTGGGGTGTAAGATGCCACTTTTATTAACTTTTTGTTAATATTTGTATAATACATTGCTGTATACTTAGTTCCACCTCTAGTGGGCAGTCCTTTGGGCTGCCAATGCCGATCCACGGCGAGATTCTCCTGATGTTTCTATCATTGATCGATGATTTGATAGACAGGTTGAAGTTTTAGTCATCTTAGCCCTGCAAGTCAGATATTAATGGTTGTCTGATTATAAATGATACGGGTAATTATTAGGATGATGAATTTGCCGATACACGGCTTAATTTATGGTGTAACATACTTACAAGCAATGTTTGGTTAATTCATGTATTTGCACTTTCTAAGATGGCGCTCATGAGGCGTTCCATTAGTACCTCGTTTATGTCCATGATTTATGGGAAACATAGATAAGGACTCAGTTCTTGGTTGCACTGATGTAAATACTGACGAAGGGAGTCTTATCTCCAGAAACGCGTCTATCGAAATAAACCTACCCCTGCTGGAAGCGACTGTCGTGCTTGGGAGTGCTTTGTGTCCTAATCAACCCGGCTGGGTATTTTTTTGGGATTTTGGAGCTACTTTATGTATATATATATATATATACATATGTTGTGTGTGCCTGCTTTTGTGTATTTTAATTTATGTGCTGGAATTGAAATTCTCAGCCTTCAAAGTCCAGCACTGTGCCTACTATTGCTTATGCTGCAGTGGGAATAGTAATAGTGACATGTGCAAAGTCCAACATATCCTATACTATTGCTTTGTTTGGAGTGGGAATTGTAAATATGATCCCTCCAAAGTCCCACACTTTACCTTCCCTTTTAACAACCACTCCTGATCAGTGCCCTCTGGAAGCTTTGGCTCCAGCTCGTGTGAGAACACATGGAGTTATTGGGAACAATAAATGTTACAAGGCAGCAGATTCAATCATTTGTTGCGCACCCCAGGGGAATATTCGGTAAGGGAGGTTGCTCCCCTTTGTCCTGAAGAAAATCCTTTTTGAGTTATTGAATTGGTCACGTCAAGTTGTAGTTGTTGACCGAAAATTCATTGTTGCGCCATAAAGTGAACTTAAAATGTGAGTCTGCTGTAATGAATTAATGTATTGGTCTGTCAACGATAGCATAGGATGTTTGTTCTTTTTAAGAAACACTAGTACACTTTTTCACTTTTTGTCACTTATCACCTTTACTGTGCTGTTGTCAGGTTGGGCCTGGGCACCGCATGTGCAGCTCTGCGAGCCATGCTGTATTGCAATATGGAACAGAAGCCCCGCCTACTCTCCGCCTATATTTGTCATTGGCTTGTGTCATTGTCATTCGTAAATGCTGGCTTCTGATTAAGTAATAAGCTTGTTAGTTCCTCTTTAGTACCGCTTTGCCTTCATTCATAACCTCCCATGAGGACCTTTTACTTCGTATGTTACACCGTACGTCTTCTTTTGTCTGTAAGCACTATTTTCTTTAAATAGTTTCTCCTACTGCAGGCACAACATGCTTTCCTGCAACATCAGCGCAACATGTGCACTTTCACTTTCTAAGCAGCCAGGGCAGCCAGGGTAGGCCTCGCATTTACAAATGTTTCACCTCAATTGACATTGTACATGACAATGCCTTTTATTCCTGTTTTAATTATCAAAACATATAAATAAAAAGCCTTGTCATTTACAATGTCAATTGTTTAAACTCCCGCAAATGCGCAGACCTATTGCATTGCAAATGCTTGTTAGAGTAGCTATCGTTTGTGTTTTTCTGAATCAGTTACTATCCATACAGTGATGAATAAATCTGTGTGATTTGCACAGAAAATGAACAGTGGTTGTTCTGCCATAGACGCTAAGGCAGAGAGACGCTTCTCCCGAGGGAGCCATTGTACACATTGTGGGTGTAAATATGAGTCATTCCAACAAACACTTTTGGACCCAAACACTAGACGGCACTAATACAGCAAGTTCATCTTGAAGCATTTCAAGGCGCAGAACCATTGTTACCGGTAAGAAATTGTTTTTTAGCGACAAAATAAGTTTGATCGCAGTGATACAACTACCAGGCAGTGAGCGTATTGAAATGTTCTTTTTTCCTCTGTTTTTAGCTGTAAGTTGCAGCAAACCTCCAGATATAGAAAACGGGATGCACAACGGCACGAACCGAGAAGAGTATGGATACAAGGAAACCATAGAGTACCGGTGTAACTCGGAGAATCTTTTGCTTGTTGGAAGCAAAACAATTACTTGTCAAGAAAATGAAAGTTGGAGTGGGACTCGAACTTTCTGTAGAGGTATTATTGCAGTCTTCATGGTGGATGAATGGTGCGCAAGAAGAACCAAGTTAATTTGTTTTTATTAACAGTAGTTTGAAGTATGAGCGCGGTTTTATGTGTGCAGCTGAAGAACAGGTATTGCCTAATGCATGGGTACTCACAAACTTTCTCTCGGGGGCCAAATTTACAGTGTAGTTTGTGTCTGAGGGCCGCACCAGTGGGGGCGGGGTCAGTGGGGGTGGGGGCGGGGCTAGAGCAACAAAAAAAAACTGACCATGAGGTTGATCACTTGTCCCTGCAGCGGACGCCTTTGTCCACTGAGCCACCAGACCCGGCATACACACATCTCTCTCTCGCTCTCTTTCTCGCTCTCGCTTTCTCTCTCTCTCTCTCTCTCTCTCTCTCTCTCTCTCTCTCTCTCTCTACCGCTCTCTCGCTCTCTCTGCCTCACTCTGTCTCCCTCACTCTGTCTCCCTCATTCTGTCTCCCTTTCCCTTTCCCTCCCTCACTCTCCCTCTGTCTCCCTTTCCCTCCCTCACTTTCCCTCTGTCTCCATTTCCCTCCCGCACTCTCCCTCCCTCTCTCTTTACCTCCTTCACTCTCCATCTGTCTCCCTTTACCTCCCTAACTCTCCCTCTGTCTCCCTTTCCCTCCTGCACGCTCCCTTTGTCTCCCTTTCCCTACCTCTCCCTCCCTTCTCTCCCTCCCTTCCCACCCTCACTCTCCCTCTCCCTCCCTCCCCCTCTGTCTCCCTCCCCTTCCCTCTCCCTCCCTTTCCCTCCCTCCCTCTCCCTCTGTCTCCCTTTCCCTCCCTTCCTCACTCTCCCTCCCTCTCCCTCTGTCTCCCTTTCCCTCCCTCACTCTCCCTCTGTCTCCCTTTCCCTCCCTCACTCTGCCTCCCTTTCCCTGCCTCTCCCTCTCTCTTCCTCCCTCTGTCTCCCTTTCCCTCCATTTCCCTCCCTCCCTTTCCCTGCCTTTCTCTCCCTCCCTCCCCCTCCCTTTCCCTCACTCCCTCTCCCCCACTTTCCCTCCCTCAATCTCCCTCTCCCGCCCTTTCCCTCCCTCACTCTCCCTTTGTCTCCCTTTCCCTCCCTCACTCTCCCTCTGTCTCCCTTTCCCTCCCTCACTCTCTCCCTTTCCCTCCCTTACTCTCCCTCACTCTGTCTCTGTTTCCCTTTCCCTCCCTCACTCTTCATCTGTCTCCCTTTCCCTCCCTCACTCTGTCTCCCTTTCCCTCCCTCACTCTGTCTCTGTTTCCCTTTCCCCCCTCACTCTCCCTCTGTCTCCCTTTCCCTCCCCCACTCTGTCTCCATTTCCCTCCCTCACTCTGTCTCCCTTTCCCTCCCTCACTCTCCCTCTGTCTCCCTTTCCCTCCCTCCCTCTCCATTCCTCTGTCTCCCTTTCCCTCCCTCACTCTCCCTCTGTCTCCCTTTCCCTCCCTCTGTCTCCCTTTCCCTCCATCACTCTGCCTCCCTTTCCCTCCCTCTTCCTTTCTCTCCCTCCCTTTCCCTCCCTCCCTCCCTCTGTCTCCCTTTCCCTCCCTCCCTCTCCCTCTGTCTCTCTTTCCCTCCCTCCCCCTCCCTCTCCCTCCCTTTCCCTCCATCCCCTCTCTCTCCCGCCCTTTCCCTCCCTCCCTCTCCCTCTGTCTCCCTTTCCCTCCCTCCCCCTCCCTCTCCCTCCCTTTCCCTCCCTCCCCTCTCTCTCCTGCCCTTTCCCTCCCTCCCTCTCCCTCTGTCTCCCTCCCTCCCTCTCCGTCATCTCACCCTTCCTGTGTGTGCCCGGGCTGAGACAGCTTCCGGGCACACACACACTGAGCCGCACCCGAGCACTTCACAGGTCTTTAAAAGGCCATTCGCGTGTTAATGAGGCTGTGTTGTATTTCACTTTTTAGCGCCGCAGCTCCACTCTGACTATGGCTGGCCCCCACAGAGCAGCAGAGTCTCCGAGTCACACTGGTAGATGTCTGAAAGGTCCGCGGGCCGCCAGGAAAGTCGTGCCGGGCTGCTGGCGGCCCGCGGGCTGTACTATGAGTACCCGTGGCCTAATGCAATCAATCACCTACAGGCTCGGATGTATGATTAAACAACTACTACTCAAAGACCGAATGCCTAAACCACGAAGATTAAACAACGAACTAAGACAAACCAGTACATTCTTAGCTAAGACTTCCTTAACCACGACAAATAATTGCCACATTACCCAAATATACAACTATATTCTCAAAACAACGCATGTCTTTTTTAATAAACAATTTCAAGTGAAGAATGTTTAAAGTAACAAATTATCAATGTAATAATCGTTTTTAGAAATATGGATGAACTTACAAAAAGACGGTAATAAACACTCGAAAACAACAAAATATAAGTCCTTCATATGTTTTACATACTATATTATTTTATAATTTCAAAATACATTTGGATGGCCTAATGGAGAACCTTCAGCTTCTGCCTCATTGGCCAGGGCCGGCAGGGGATATTTGACACTAGCTCCCTCTAAAACAGGATATGCTTGATGATTATTTCAGGATCATTTCCATCTACTTTCCTATCTTCGTTGGTGTTGCCACGGACACGCAGACAAGTAATTACAGCCGGAATGGAGCTCGACTCCTTAACCTCTCCTCTCCCTTTATAAAACTCTCAATACCCTGTATGTAAGTTTCTCAGTGGGAATCTTCACTGCTCCTCACTTGGTTTCTGTGCTGCTGCTCGCCTGTCCGTGCTGTGAACCACTGCCATTTCCCTCCAAACCACGATGCAGCAAAACGAAGATGCATAACTTGACGGCATACAAAACTGGTAGGTATCTTACTCGTGCCCTTCCTAAATCGTGGTTGCAGTGTCATCTATTGGCCAGTTTCATGAAAACCTGAGGTGGTCGTTTTTCGTGTACATCGTGGTATAGGATGTCGTGGCTCATGGAAAGGTTGTTGTTTAAGACTCGTTGTTTACTACACTCATTGTTAAAGATTCGTTATTAAGGCTGTTTCCCCTCTCCAGGTACCAGTGCATCTGTTTATGCAGTGGCAGCTTTAGTGAGGCACTGGGTTAGACAGACTGTGCACAAGGTGAAAGCATATTGACCTGATGGGTTGTAGGCTTGGGCATTTTACCAACAAATCTTGAGGGAGGCCAGTCCAGCTTAGAGAGTCCCTGGCCGCACAGTTATTCCTTCGGGAACAATGAGGCACAATTTCAGCACTGGCAAGTTCTGGCTTGCCAAGGTGAAGGCCACAGAATGTCTGCACAGACTCGCGGTCACCCAAACTTCTGTTTCAACAGTAGGTTTGGGCAAGTAAAAGCAATTCGGAGATGCCTTTAAAATACTAGGCGCCGGGCCCTCCTCACCCTTGTTTAACACTATTTAAAGAAAGACCCAGGGGATTAACTTGGTCAGTAAGATTAGGGGTGGGGGGAGAAGAAGGGGTTCAGATGTTTCAAAAATCATGCGTCAGAGTAATAAAAGGGTTTAGTGGGCAGTCGAAATCAAGAGAAATGCGGATTGGAAAGGGTGAGGGAAAATACAATATTTTGTAAAATAACACTTTTTGAAACTTTTCAGAGAGTGTGTGTGCTTTTTTTTTGTGTGTATGTTAAAATTCCTGGTGAAGTCCGACAAGCACCTCAACATATCCGACTGACCACACATGTACCCAACGTATTTCCAGAAACTGCATATATTAGAGGGGGTGTAACACCCCAAAATCCCTCCTTGCAGAGCCAAATAAAGTCAAGTCATTTGCTTGCAATCTATCCAGCCAACGCTTCTATAACTTCCCAAGAGGTTGCAGTAGGGGCTATTCTTAACAACCCCCTAACATCTGTCGTCTACAGCCTGCCGCCCTTAAGAGCCATGCGTCATACAGCCTGTTCTCCCCAATAATTTTCAACCAGTACTTAGCATATCCGTCTGTTCCACCCTACTCATCAACTAAAGTCCTCCTGTAGATGAATCCCAACAAATGACAGTCCAAAGTCCACCACCGCCATAGGACGGAGAGGGTCAGATAGAAGTCTTGTGGGACACCCCCGCGCCGCACGGCCACCAGCTGCTGCGTGTGCCCCTCTGTGCCTGTCTGCCTCGCCGCCGGTCTAGCGGCCGCCTTGCTCCTCCCTTGCGCGCTGGTTCTGCTGCCTTGCCGGAATTTGTGCTTGTTTGTTTTTCCAGAAGCCTGTGCTTGTTTTTGCCGTAATTTGTGCTTGTTGTACCATTAGTAGATTAGAAGTGAAGTACCACTTGTGGGACACCCCCGCGCCGCACGGCCACCAGCTGCTGCGTGTGCCCCCCAGTGCCTGCCTCTGTCTCAGCGCCGGCCTCGCTGCCGCCCTGAGCGATCTCCGTGGTGTTTCCCCCGTTTTTTCCAGTAACTGTGCTTGTTTTTTCCTGAATTTGTGCTTGTTTTTTATTTCTTCCCCAGATCGTGTTTCTCTGTAGTTTTCACCCGCTTTTTGCCTGAATTTGTGCCTGTTCTCCCCAGATCGTGTTTCTCTGTAGTTTTCACCCGCTTTTTGCCTGTATTTGCGCTTGTTCCCCCCAGATTGTGTGTAACTGTATTTTTTCCTTGTTTCACTCAGATTAGCGCTTGTAAATTGCCGCTCATCATCGCGCTTTGCCCCCGCTTCCCGCCACCGCCTTAAGCCCCGCCCCTTTTCTCTTCTGTTTCCCTCCCCGCTCCCGCCTCCCAGCTGCTCCGCCCACCCGCGCACGTGGCCTTAAATGGCGACCGTGCGACACAGGTGAGTGTGACCCACTTGTGGGACACCCCCGCGCCGCACGGCCACCAGCTGCTGCGTGTGCCCCCCAGTGCCTGCCTCTGTCTCAGCGCCGGCCTCGCTGCCGCCCTGAGCGATCTCCGTGGTGTTTCCCCCGTTTTTTCCAGTAACTGTGCTTGTTTTTTCCTGAATTTGTGCTTGTTTTTTATTTCTTCCCCAGATCGTGTTTCTCTGTAGTTTTCACCCGCTTTTTGCCTGAATTTGTGCCTGTTCTCCCCAGATCGTGTTTCTCTGTAGTTTTCACCCGCTTTTTGCCTGTATTTGCGCTTGTTCCCCCCAGATTGTGTGTAACTGTATTTTTTCCTTGTTTCACTCAGATTAGCGCTTGTAAATTGCCGCTCATCATCGCGCTTTGCCCCCGCTTCCCGCCACCGCCTTAAGCCCCGCCCCTTTTCTCTTCTGTTTCCCTCCCCGCTCCCGCCTCCCAGCTGCTCCGCCCACCCGCGCACTTGGCCTTAAATGGCGACCGTGCGAACGCGCAGCGTTGACGCGCAGCGGGCGCGCCGATTGTGCGCCGAAGGCGCGCCAAAGGTAAGCCCGTCTGCGCCCGTCCGCGCCTGGACCGCGCCCAGCGCCAGGACCCCTGGCCCCCACCGACGGAAGCCGACCCGACGAACCTACAGCGCCGCCGACCTCACCGCACTCAACACCGGCCACATCCCAGGATGTCACCGAGCCGCCCCGAAGCACACCCACGGACCCTTCAGCTGCCTCGCCTGCAAGTTCACATGCATCCGGACCTTCCCTGCACCCGACAAGCCGAACTCCAGCAGCACCCACCTCAAGTGCATCCTGCTCAACACCCGCTCCATCCACAGACACGCCGTAGAACTCTGGAACCTGCTCGACACAACCGCCCCCGACGTTGCCTTCATCACCGAGACCTGGATGAACGCCTCCTCAGCCCCAGACATCGCCATCGCCATCCCAGAGGGCTACAAGATCACCCGGAGGGACCGCGACAACCAGACCGGAGGAGGCATCGCCATCATCCACAGAGACACCATCCGCATCACGACCAACACCGACGACACCCTCACCACCGCTGAACACCTGCACTTCCAGATCCACACCAACCCGAAGACTACCCTCAGAGGCACCCTGATCTACCGACCCCCGGGTCCACGCACACGATTCAGCGAGGACATCGCCGACTTCGTCAGCCCGCACGCTCTCCCCTCCGCCGACTACATCCTCCTGGGGGACCTCAACTTCCACCTGGAGAACAACAACGACCGCAACACCACCACCCTGCTCGACAACCTCGACAACCTCGGACTCAAGCAACTGGTAACCACCCCCACCCACCTCGCCGGACACACACTCGACGCCGTCTTCTCATCCAGCAAAGACGTCACCTTCAGCCACGCTACAGGACTCCACTGGACGGACCACAGCTGCGTCCACTTCACCTTCAGAAGAACGACGATCCACCACCTCCAGCAACAGGTTGCTCGAAGAAGCTGGAACAAGATCACAGCCGACCAGCTCACCGCCTCCCTGAGCCAGCACCCTCCCGCCAACTCAGCGAACCCCAGCCAGGCCGCCGACAACCTCACGAAGTGGATCAGCAACTGCGCGGACGAACTCGCCCCTCTAAGGACCCCGCCCAGCAGATCCTGCAGCAGAAAAACACCATGGTTCACCGACGAACTCAAGTGCTCCAAGAAGAACTGTCGAGCCCTCGAGAAAGCCTGGAGAAGGGAACCAACGACGGACAACATGACCACCCTCAAGCTCGCCACCCGGAAACACCACCAACTGATCCGCGCCACCAAGAAAAATGCATACAAGGACCGGCTGGACAACAACGCACACAACTGCAAGGAACTCTTCAACATCGTGAAAGAGCTCTCCAACCCCAACGCCGGAAACAACGACATCACACCGTCGCAAGACCTCTGCAACTCCCTCGCGTCCTACTTCCACAACAAGATCACGGACATACACAACAGCTTCAGCAACCAACCAACGCAAGCCACAACCGCAACGACGCCACCATCCACCACCCTCCGCACCTGGACCCCGATCAGCACCGAAGACACCATCCGCACCATGAACTCCATCCATTCCGGATCTCCGACTGACCCCTGCCCTCACCACGTCTTCAACAAGGCCGACGCTGTCCTCGCACCCCACCTGCGGGACATCATCAACACCTCCTTCGACTCCGCCACCTTCCCTGAGAGCTGGAAGCACGCCGAACTCAGCGCTCTCCTCAAGAAACCCACAGCAGACCCCACCGACCTCAAGAACTACCGTCCCATCTCGCTCCTCCCGTTCCCGGCCAAAGTCATCGAGAAGACCGTCAACAAACAGCTGGCCGCCTTCCTCGAGATGAATGGATCCCTCGACCCCTCACAGTCCGGCTTCCGAGCGAACCACAGCACCGAGACCGCCCTCATCGCCGCCACCGACGACCTTCGAACTCTGATGGACAACGGAGAAACAGCGGCCCTCATCCTCCTGGACCTCTCCGCGGCTTTCGACACTGTCTGCCACCGCACCCTAGTACAGCGCCTCAGCAACATCGGAATCCAGGAGAAGGCACTGGAATGGATCACCTCCTTCCTCGACGGAAGAACACAAAGAGTCCGCCTACCACCGTACAAGTCAGAGGCCACCAAAGTCATCTGCGGCGTACCCCAAGGATCCTCGCTGAGCCCAACCCTCTTCAACGTCTACATGAGCCCCCTCGCGGCCATCGCACGCCAACACAACCTGAACATCATCTCCTACGCCGACGACACCCAGCTGATCCTCTCCCTGACCAACGACCCCTCCACCGCCAGAGCCAACCTGCACGAAGGGATGAGAAACGTAGCCGAATGGATGACGACCAGCCGCCTGAAACTGAACTCAGACAAGACGGAGGTCCTCATCCTGGGCTCCACGCCCTCCGCCTGGGACGACTCCTGGTGGCCCCCCGCCCTGGGCACCGCACCCAAACCGACGGACCACGCACGCAACCTGGGCTTCATCCTGGACTCCTCCCTCTCCATGACCAGACAAGTCAACGCCGTCTCCTCGTCATGCTTCAACATCCTGCGCATGCTACGTAAGATCTTCCGATGGATCCCCACCGAGACGAGGAAGACGGTCACCCAAGCCCTCGTCACCAGCCGATTGGACTACGGTAACGCCCTCTACGCCGGAACCACTGCCAAACTCCAGAAGAGACTCCAGCGGATCCAGAACGCCTCGGCGAGACTCATCCTCGACATCCCCCGACGCAGCCACATCTCCGGACACCTGAGAGATCTGCACTGGCTCCCGGTCAACAAGAGAATCACCTTCCGGCTCCTCACCCACGCGCACAAAGCCCTACACGACCAAGGCCCGAGCTACCTCAACAACCGGATCAACTTCTACACTCCCAAGCGCCTCCTCAGATCAACCAACCACGCCCTCGCCGCCGTCCCCCGCATTCGAAGAGCGACAACAGGAGGAAGATCCTTCTCCTACCTGGCCGCCAAGACCTGGAACTCTCTTCCGACCAATCTGCGCCTGACCCAAGACCACCTCTCCTTCAGGAAGAAGCTCAAGACCTGGCTGTTCGAGCAGTAGCGGCACCCCCCCCCCTCCCAGCGCCTTGAGACCCTACGGGTGAGTAGTGCGCTCTACAAATGACCTGATTGATTGATTGATTGATTGAAGTCCTAGGTGAGTTCCTTGCTACTCGCAATTCGGATGGTAATGCCTCTTTCATGTCATCGAATTGTCAGATACACGTTGTGCCATTTACCACTCTAGCCTACACTTATCCCCGGAGAACTGATGTAGCTGCTAGGAAAAAGTGATGTTCCTTGGTGAAATTTTCCCTCCAATCTGTACCTAATGGCTACTCTTAGACCTACATAGCTGTGTTGATCTCCAAGTAACCCACAAGGCCCCTGGGGATCTGCCCCTTCTTCCATTTTAATGAATATCTAGTCAAGGTAAAGTGTTTCCCGTTACAATCAAAACTTAGACAACAAAGAGCTGATCCTTCAGCTCAAGGGCTTCAGTAAAGTAAGTTAGTGCTTCATGTTTGGACTATATTCAAAATGGGTTGTCCATCATAGGGAAATGTCATGATTACTTCTAAATGAAGTTCCCAATGTTCAACTTATCAATTCATGTTACTCATAAGTAAAGCTTTTACCGCACTTTTGTATTCAGTTTTCAAGTAGCGATATTGGGATGACTTGATCCTTAAATGTTCTTTACTGCCCAATCAGGAAGACTATTTGCCAACTACCACCCCAAACAACGTCTTCTGGAATATGAACTACTGACGCCCTCCCTCCATTCTTTTGGTGGGACTCAAAGTGCAGGACTTTACACCTTGTCATCAGGTTCAATGCATGCTTCATAGAGGCCCAAATGCAAGATAGAAATTGCACCACTTCAGAGAGTTAAGCATTCACACCCTATCCATCACAGGACCACGGGGTCTGCAATACGGATCCAAATGGTGCATTTTATAACATAATCGTAAATGAAGGTTTTACACTGAGAGCTGAAGAAAGACTTATTAAAAATCCCAGTATTTTCATTTATACTATATAGTATGCAGATCTGTTTAAAAATCCTCCTACCGCCACTGATAACTCACAAGTGGTGAGGAGAACAGCCTTTACCACGCGGATTTTACTCCGCATACCGTTACAACGCGGTTTTTAGAACGCAAGTCGTAACCACGACTTGCGCTGGAGGGCGCAACAGGACAAGGAATAATTTAATTTAATATCCAACACCTTCCCTACTGTACGTAGGCTGGTGTTGGAATAGTAAATTAAAAAATTCCGCGACTTGCGTTGAAAAACCGCGTTGTAACGGTACGCGTGGTAAAACCATGCGTCGTACCGTCATACATCCAGTGGTGAAAGTGGTGCCTTTTTTGCTCAGTTTCACTAAATATAGTGACTAGAATGCCATAAATGTGACGGAGTATAACTAATCTGTGCATGGAATTTGACATGGCTATGGCGTCCTTAAATTTTTTCAAAATGGATGTAACTTCATCCTCTTTCTCTGCTTTCTCCTTCGTCGTTTTCCACATCCTTACTCATTCGAGGGCACTTACTATCTCTGGAGCACAGTTACACTAGCTGCACCAATCATAACTGTAACTCGGCCATCCTCCAGCACAACATGCTTATGTCAGGCTAGTCTCCATGCTCGGGCATTGGAAGTCATCTTTCCTACTCCACTGGTCCCACTCAACTCCTCAGCGTCTAAGGCAAGGCCTGTGCATAAGGAAACATACACACAGAGGCGCACCTAGAGCCAAATCTCGGGATGGGGGGGGGGGGGTAAGACATTTTTTGGGGGTGGCTAATTCTTCAAGCAATAGGCTGAGTGGAGCTGCAGGGGCTCTAGGAAGGGGTGAAAAACAACACATCCTCATTAACAAGCAAATGGTCTTTTAAAGACCATTTGCTTTCAGCTGTGTGTGTGCCCAGGAAGCTGTCTCAGTCGGGGCGGCAACATGCGAACCCTGGGCGGAGTGGCGCTGCACTGGAATGTGATAGCTCGTGCTGGAGCATCATCACCTCGAGTACTAAGTACTGAGGAATGCTATTTGCGTGACATTGCATTTCAGTGTGGCAATTTAGTGAAATGCGTTATTTGAATCCGTGATGCGTGGCACTTGGCAGGGCTGTGAATAAGTAACTTTAGTTTCTATTTTTTAAATTTCTTTTTCTTTCCAGTTGTTACTTGCACCGATCCAGTTCTTAAAGATGGAAAAGTTGTCACTACTCTGCAGCCTCCATTTCACTACAGACATTCGGTGTCCTTAGAGTGTAATCAGAACTTCCGGTTGGTGGGGACGAACAACTCCACATGCGAAAGACACGGCCAATGGTTCCCACGTCTACCGCGTTGCCAGCGTAAGTCTTCTTCTCTGGTGGAAATGGGACTTTAATTACGAACGGCAAGAAGTAAAGTACGAAAGGAACATGCAACATGTTTCTATTTGGTTCTAGGAATGCATGATGCCATAAAAAATAGGAATCTTTGAATTTTCATTCCAGAAGGTATCAGAAATGTTGCAGACGAGTCGGCTTGTCACATTTTGCAGTGGGGCCCTTCACTTAGAATGAAGAATAAAGCATTGCTAGTTAGGGTGACCTGAGGCCATCTATGAAAAGTTCTCAGTTAATACCTGTGTATGCTTAGAAAGATGAAACCATTATGAAAAATGGGGTAACCCAGAATGGTTCAAGGACCTGGGTAGTTAATAATAACAAAGACAATGGTCCCAGCCAACGATAGAAGAACAACAAATGAATTCTTACAATCAATGCTTAATTATTTTTGAGCAATCAAATAATTCAGCTCTAAAGAGTCAATCAACTAATATTTTCAAAGACGAAAAAAGTAACAACACCCTGACATGTCAAACCAAGTTGGACACAAGGAGTTTAATAAATCACTCCATCGCACATATTTATATACATTTCTAAAAAATTTACATTAGCGGTATGAAGAAGCAGAATTGCTAAACGGTGCCAGAAAAAAGAAATATATTATATTTGTTCATCAGCTTATATTTTGAACCATTATAACTGTATATAACATTTCTGTGTCACTAATTCCGAATAGCCTTTTCACCCTTTTCTTATCACTGCACTTTTTTCTTTTTTTTGGCACTGTTTAGCAATTCTGCTTCTTCATACCGCTAATGTAAATTTGGTAGAAATGTATATAAATATGTGCGATGGAGTGATTATTAAACTCCTTGTGTCCAACTTGGTTTGACATGTCAGGGTGTTGTTACTTTTTTCGTCTTTGAAAATATTAGTTGATTGACTCTTTAGAGCTGAATTATTTGATTGCTCAAAAATAATTAAGCATTGATTGTAAGAATTCATTTGTTGTTCTTCTATCGTTGGCTGGGACCATTGTCTTTGTTATTATTTTTTTTTTTAGAAAGATGAAAGGCTGAGTCCGCCCTACCAGGATTCAAAGCTGAGTACATACACATCACATGCTCAATATATTGAGTTGCCCTCCTGGGGGCATATGTATGAAACAGATTTTTAGTCGCAAACGCTGCGAATCGCAAAAAAGCAGCGTTTGCGACAAAAAATTCGCAAAACACGATGTATAAGGAAAATCGCATCGCAATATTAAGGAATCGCAAAATTTCCAATCCTTCATTTTGCGTAAGCATTGAAGGAATCGCAAATTGCAATTCCTTAAATGCTATGCAACTAGCACCCAAGTTGTGCGATTTCTCCTTAAGAAATCGCAAATTACCACCATCTTCAAGTTGGTGGTAATTTATGATTTCTCTCAAAAATCCACTTTTTTGCATTTTTTCAAGGTGCCATGTGGCGTACATACATGCGCATCAGGGTGTCCTTATGACACCCTTGCACCCTTGAAATTATTCTCAATTTGCAATTCTCAAATATCGTATTGCTAATTGAGAATGACTTCCCATTTATTCCTATGGGACTCATGGCCCATAGGAATGAATGGGAAGGTATTCCTTAATTACGATTTCGCAATTTGCTAATCGCAATTAAGGATTACTAAGAAATCTCATAAAAATTGCGAATTTTTAAATACATCCCATTTTGCAATTCTCAAATAGCGATTCTCAAAAAATCGCTATTTGAGAATCGCAAATACGGATTTTCATACATACGCCCCCTGGTGAACTCCTGGGGCCGTATTATGAATACGGCACACTTTCCTTGTTTACACCACGACACCCCTGCACAAACAAGGAGGTGAGCCCTATTAGAATGAATGCACTGCCCCAAGGGCAGTCATGTGCTTGTGCCGCCCTGAAGGCAGCACATGTAGTGAAATATGGAGTAGCAGGCTAAAATCTGCTCTGTGTTTCTCTGTGCAGGCAGCAACCCTCTTGCACTTGTATGGGGGATTAGAGATCCCCTTGCAGATGGGTGCAGAGAGAGACTGCTCCCGCCTGCAGGGGGATGTCTGAGGGGTCCATGGGACCCTGTTTCTCCCCCCAGAGGACTGCTTTTAGGAGGCGCAATGAAAGTGTGCAATCTTTTTGTGGCATACTTTCAGTCTGCCTCTTAAAGGCATATTTAACTCAGTGCCCACGTCAGTAATATTGCGTGCGTGCAGAGGCAAAGTGGTTCTTTCTTTTGCATAGGGTCAAGTCTACATGCAAATGAGGGAACGCCCTCTCATGATAGCGTTAGTGCAACATTTGTGCCACCTCTATCTCTATTACAGAATGGAGTCACACAAGTGTCTGTTGACCTTTCTGTAATATCATTGTGTCCTGGGGGCGCTCAAAGTGTGCCTATCCCCATTGCGCTCCCAGGGCACATTGTATTATACGGGCCATATGGCCCTATTACAGACAGGGTGCATTTTTCCTGTTCGTGCCAAGGTGGACCTTTAAGCAGGTGTGCTGGGTGCAAATTCAGAAAGTGCGCCCTATTATGTTGAATGCCTGCCCTCAAAGCAGCGACGAACCTGCGCTGCCCGCAAGAGAAATATGGAGCTGCTGTTTAAAAGCTACTCCATGCTTCTCTGTGCAGGTGGCAACCGTCCTGCACTTTTAAGAGGGATTAGAGATCCCCTTGCAGGCAAGTGCAGTGAGTGACTGAACCCGCATGGGACCCCCTTTCATCCCTCCTGAGGACTGCCTTCAGGAGGCAATTCCTGAAGGCATGTTTACCTCTGCCCCCATGTTAGTAATACATCATTGGTGCAGAGGCAAAGAGATTCCCTCATTTGCATAGGGACGTGCCCCAAGCAAATGAGAGAACAGACTCTAATCATAGCGCACCAGCGCTATCTGCATTACACAAGGGTTTGTGGTCCTTTCTGTAAAAAGTGCCCCAAGGTGCACAAAGTGGGCGCAAATGGCCATTATGCCCCAGGGCACTTACGCAATACGGGCCCAGGTGGTTTCTCACTGTGCCATAATAGTGAACTAATAACATCTATTTGAGATTGTGTTTCTTTTTTTTATGTAAAAATTCGAAATTCATGCTTATTTATTGTCATAGCAGGAGGGGCCCTGATGGACCAGAGCAATTTTCTCATACCTCAAAACGTCTCTGCAACCAAATACGCCCCCCTCTCTCACCCACGAAATCCTTCCATCTGCCTCTCATTCACAATTTCGTGGGGATCCTTGCCTTAGCTCCAGACTCCTGGAACAAGGTACCATAAAAGTAAACCCATCACTCCCCTCAAGCAGGGTCGGAATGGCCATTTATCCCACCGAGCTTTTCCCTAGAGGGGGAGCCATCAGAGACTGGTTTTGGAAGGTCGACTGCCTACACCTCTGTCTGTAGCTCCCCGATGGTTGTGGCAGCAAGGGACAGTGGGGGCTAAAAGAGACAAAGAAAGAGAGAGGAAGAAACTAAAATGAAAGAGACATTAGACAATAACATGGTTTTAGGCCTACTTTGCACATTTCAAGGGCAGCTTTTGATTCCCAGCCTGGCTCTGCCCTCAGTACACTACTGGAGCGACTGAAATAAACTGTAGATGTCTGGTGTCGACCTTCGGATCAATAAATCCACTGATTATACAGATGAACATCCAACCCACCTCCTAGCTCGATCAGCAGAGCATCTCCCCGAGTGATCCAAACTCACCTTCTCAATCCCCACTTTGCCTGGAACATCAAGTTGATAAACGGGATTCCATTCAGACCACTATTCTCACATTTTAGGCCTAACTAAAACGAGCTGTATTTTCCACGCACATAAAATAATAATCAATACATATACAACGGGATTTGACGAATACAAAGCAACGACCACATCACTACTGCATCAAACAAGTAAACACCACTTAAAATGAGTAAAAGGGCACCGCAGCAAAGCTTCCAACTTAAGGTCCAATGTCTCTCTGAACTAAACAGCTGTGTAGATTCCTGGAACAATGATGGCACAAATCCAAATAGAAACCTACAAAGCGGTATACAAAGGTTCTGAAAAGCCTCCCAAAATGGAAGCTGGAGTGATAACAAAGTATATCTTGCACATTGCATAAACATATTGTGATAGCAGATAGCATTTGGAGGCCTTGTGGATATTTTTGTAATTAACTAACCCTTAACTATTGCTCAACCCACCCTCCTCGTTGCCTCCTTCAGTATAAAATTAGGTTAGTCGTAAAGTTGAATGCATCAGGTCTACATCTGGGACCATCTTCCGCTGTGTTCATAAAGCATAATGTTTCCTCCCTGGCACCAAATATGGGTAAGATAATGATCTCTTCTCTTAAGACTTGCATATTACCACGCCAATCAAAACAGTAATCTCCCCACTTCTAAAATACCTATACCAGACGGACAGCCAACTATCACACAATTTCCAGTCTCTTTTACCTCATCTAAACCTCATAATGATCTTCACGTTGAACAAAATCACCTGTTCCATGACCTTCAGTCAGGGTTATGACCCATGATAAGGTGCAAGGGAGATTATTAATACTCAGTGGGTGGGCTGGATAGGCCCACTTAGGAAAAAGTTTGAGGGGGATTGTGTTACAATCAATTTCAAGAACCCACAGTGGGCAGAGAAAACATTAGCAAGTGCCCCATCACCCTCAACCCGGGAATTTAACACCACACTCCTTCCATTAGGCTATTTCTATAGACATTTGATACCCCAGAAACAAGTTATGGAGAGCCACCCCACTACTTCTTATCAAGATTTGAATTTTGGCGCAAGATCCAAATCACCGCTCTTCTTACAAAATCAGGATTTTGGCCATTTGAACGGTCATAATAATTGGTGGAACCAGATCCCAATGTTAGTACCCCCTCCCCACTCTCCGCATCACTTTCAATTCTCAAACATGCACCAATACAATTATAGAGATAGGTCTTATCCTGCCTCTGACCTTCATCAGTTTCAACCGATAACTGAAGTAAGGTCAACATTCAACATTCCCACTTATAATCGTTTCGAATATTTTTCCAACCTAGACGACCAGGATTGACTGAATATAATGCCTAAAATAGACATTGATAGCCTAGTTACAGTCAGTACACAAGAGGGATATTCAGCTTCAGCTGCAGTCTGTCAGGTTCTGAATGGCACCTTAGAAACCATGGAATTGATGCCCGCTCACGGCAACCAACCTGTTGTTGTTAATACCACTTCTGAAAAGCAGTGAGCACCAGTACTAGGTTTAGGCCAGGCAACCATTGTAACATCCATGGGTAATCTATCCTAAGTTGGAATGTTGCAGGATTGGAATCTAAACTATCGGATCCTGCATGGATTGAGATAATCAATGATGCGGATATTCTTATGTTCCAGGAAACATGGGCTGTTGGTAATTTGTATATAGAGGGCTATCACTGCTTCAGCCTAACATCGCCTAAACCGAGTTTTGGCCGAGCGGTGGGTGGCCTTTTTGTTGGGATCAAGATTCTTGCAGGTGGTACAAATAGAAACCTGCAGAACGATGGTCCGGAAAATTCCAACATTCAGATTCTTGAATATAAGTTGAAGTCAAAGACCACAGTTTATTTAATTAATTTTTATAATAATGACTTTTATCATGTACCAAACAAGAACTTTTTGGCATTATCCAAGGTTTTGAGTAAATTGGAATGTTCCCTCTCAGTAGACAATAAGTCAGGTATTTTAATAGGGGGTGATTTCAACGCAAAACTAGCAGTGAGTGTTGGATCTGTTAATCAAACTTATTCTGATCCAGCAGAGCGCAGGGGTTCAGAATTGTCCAAATTACTCATTGAATTTGATTTAGATGATGCCTTGAGAATAGGACATAAATCTGATTCCCCTTATGCTCCAACGTATATTGGCGCGAACAGTAGTTCCACCATTGACTATGTATTTACGTCACCACTGTTAACAGATTGTATAGTAAAAACCTCTGTGGTACAAACACCCCTCAGTGACCACAATCCACTGGTTGTAATTTTGGATCTTGCTCCAAGTCCGATTTTTGCGAATTTAAATGGTGCAAGGGACATTACCCCATCAATTGATGGCCTTCGGTTAAAATGGAGGGGAGTGGATTGTGAGGCTATTTTAACAAATGTACAATTGCTATATCCGCATCTGATTGACTCTTGTAAATCTCCAAGTGACAATTATGACCAATTAATTGCTGATTTTGAAGTTTTGTGTTCTACTATCAAAACTCTTTTGTCTGTTCCACTACCCAAGGAAGGTAAAGAGCCAAGGTGGTTCGATTCGGCATGTTCCTTGGCAAATAGAGAATTAAGAAAGGCTCTCTCTATGAAACCAAGGTGTAAAGCCACCGTTCAATTAGCTAGGAATAACTATAAAGCTAAAATATTAGAACGGAAGGCCAATTTACTTTCCGACCAATGGGACTCTTTGGTAATTAGTGCAAACTTGGGTAGTAGCGGCCCATTTTGGTCAGCTGTCAGAAAAACAAGGGAAATGGGAAAGAAACTTACCCAAATTAGCTGTAATATAACAAGCGCAGCATGGGAGACCCATTTTTCTAGTATTTACGCAGCTCCCACAGAGGAGTATTCTCCACCTACTCTTGACCAATCAGGTGGTCTACTAATCCTAGATCATGAAGTTTAAAAAGCTATAAAAGAGAGTCTGGGAAATAAGGCACCTGGACCAGATGGTCTTCCCATTGATATCATCAAATATGATGTTGACTTGTGGACACCTATATTTCTCAATATTTTTAATTCTCCCAAAAACAGCCATGCCGACTACTTGGGCAACCAGCATTATTGTCCCTATCTACAAAAAGGGAGACAGGTCTGATCCTGCGAACTATCGCCCTATCTCCCTTTTGGACAATACTTTAAAAGTATTGGGTCGCATAATTTTCCACAGAATACTGGACTGGGCAAATGACACTGACTTTTTAGACCCGTGTCAGATGGGGTTCCGTAGTGGGGTAGGAACAGTGGAGCAATGCTTAAACTTAAAACTGATAATTGATAAATATAGTGTTGCCCGCTCCTCCCCCACCTATCTTGCTTTTATGGATCTCTCATCCGCTTTCGATCTCGTTAATAGATCAAAGCTTTGGTCCATTCTTTCAACCAACGGTCTTGATAACACTCTTGTAAATTTTTTAGCCTATCTCCATACTGACCTGAAAGCACGGGTACGTATCGGGATGGGCGGTGAGGTATCAGGAGCCATTGACATAGGGAGGGGGGTGAGACAGGGGTGCGTTTTAGCACCCCTGTTGTTCATCATTTATATTAACGGTTTATCCACCTGCCTGAAAAAAGTTACTACAGATGTCCCATTCATTTTAGGGAAACCACTTCCAGTGCTTTTATATGCAGACGATGCGGTGCTTATGGCCCGCACTCCTAACGCTCTTCGTCTGCTTGTACATAGTTTTGTTAAGTTCATGGAGGATCTGGATTTAAAGGTAAATTTAAAAAAATCTTTTATCATGTCCTGTGGCCCTGGCAAAAGGAAACTCAATACTATACAGTTAGGCACAGACAAATTGGGATCTGTCCCTAAATTCCCATATCTAGGGTTGGTTTTCGCTGCGAACGGCTCGTGGAGTGGGCATTTGGCCCACGCCACGAGCAAGTTCTCGAAAGCCAACAACTCTGTTTTGAGTCTCCCACGCCCAAAGAAAATAGGTGCCACTAGGGCTATTTTAAAGATTTTTAAACTACAGTGCGCACCTGTTGCCACGTATGGAGCAGAGGTATGGGGATCGAGAAACAGCCCCTGCATCCAAAGGGAGGAAAATCGCTTCTGTAGGAAAGTGTTGGGTGCACCAATTTCCTCATCTAACTTCATCTGTCACAGTGAATTAAATCTTCCACATATTAGTGATTTTATTAGAGCAAGACCTGCACTTTTCTGGATTAGAATCTGGAGGAATGATGCTGCTGCTCTTACTCAGAATATCATAAAGGACTGTTTAAGTAGCGACCACGGAATGAGGATTCCATGGTTGTCTGAAGTTTCAAAATCACTGAATGAAGTTGGTAGAGGCACTTTGTTTACCGACCCTACAACTATAGAATTAAAGGACAAAGTTGAGGTTAAGAATGCGTTATATGCACTTTACAACAATGAAAGGCTTAGAAGCGAATCACAAAAATCAACTGTAATGAAATACATAGGCAATGGATTGTGTGGACAGACTCTGCCGCCCTATCTCTCCCTGCCCATGACCAGCTGGGAGAGATCATTGTTGTTTCGTTTAAGGGCAGGCACTGTAAAATTTATGTTGTCCTTTCCACTAGGGCATTGTCACAGCGCCGATTCTATTTTATGCCCCTGTGATGGCGTGAGTATTCAGGATGATTTGCACTTTTTATTTTTCTGTAAATTTTATCTTGTGTACATCAAATGGTTTTTAACTCCGTATTTTAAAAAATCCAGACCACGGACTCTTAAAGATTCATATAGCATGTTGATTGCTCTGGATAGTGATGAATTAACTTTCCGTGTCAGTTCCTTTTTAAGACTGGCCACATGAGCACGTAAGATGATGGAAAACCCCTGAGTATAGTAAATCAGTTTCATTTGTGTCATCATGGAAATCTAGCATATTGTTCTGAAATATATTGTATTGTCACTGTATGGAATGGAATGTCATATGTTTTATTTTATTCATTATTTGTATGTATATATATTATTATGGTTTGTTGATGTTATGTTCGGTACTTTTATGAATTTTAAGAAATTCGAATAAAGGTCTTTTGAACTTGAACTTGACCCATGATAAGGGACGAACCTGCCTTGACAAACATTAGTAAGGACCATCTCATTACACTCGATGACGAAGGCCTGATCCTTGTTAAATTCCCTGTAGCATAGAAAATTGCAGACTACAAATCATAGGATTCTACAAACCTTGTATTAAAAACTCGCCTCTAATTTCTTTATAAACGCCAACTTGTGACCCACCCAATCACCGATTATACAGAAATGACATCAGAACACGACTGTAATAAGCTACTACAGTTTAGTTCTGATCAAAATGCCTATAGCCAGAGCAGTCAGTCTAGAGGGAAAAGCAGGTGAGGTCACGGAGCATAATTAAAGCAGCTGTTTATAGAACAAAAACTAAACTTGCCTTTTCTTTCTTCTGCTCTGGTTTTCTGCTGAAGGAAGACAAACAGTAAGAAGATAATATGGCAACATGTTTATTTGTTTTGCTCCTAAGCTAATTATAGAAAAGTTAGAATCTTTTTACATGTTTCTCCACATTCCGACCTACTGCGCCTTTTTAAATAAAAAAAAACTCACTTGTAATAAACTGATTCTGATACCTTCTTGCAACAAATGTTTCGCAGTTTTTTAATGTGTTTAATTTTGCACAAGAGATTTTCATTTATTATTCCTGTTTGCAAACATGCTCTCTTTTTTATATGAAAGAGCTTCATACCAAAGATGTAATCAGTTTGTCAGAAAGGTGCTGGTGTGACCATGTATTATAAGGTATAAAGTACCACCTGCCGTACATAAGGATATTGCATCCCACCTTTGAGGTTCATAACCATATAAAGAAACTTGGCCTTCGGCCTCCTTCCTCTATATGGTCATGTAGCCCCTTAGTGACTTGCAATAGCCTGATAGTGTACGGGAGGGGGTAGTATTATATCTATACTACTATAATAAAGGAGAAACTTGCAGGCTTTGAGGCAAGTAAACGCGGGAACCACTGTGCCAATCTACACACCCGATACACCGTAGAAATCGGCAGGGTGTGTAGATGGTTATAGGCTATATAAACTTTTAAAAAAAAAACGTATTTAAAAAAATTTATAAAAAAAAAAAATAGTCCCCCCAAAGTAGCTCTGGCCGCGACGTGCGTGCTCACGTCGAGGAGCGGCGTCAGAGCGGCGTCGGAGGACTGGCGGACATGGCGCGGGGGAGGAGCGGTCACGTGAGCAGCAGCGGACAGGCCAGCGGCGGTGAGAGACCAGCAGAGAGGCGGACATGGCGCGGGGGCGGACAGGCGGTGAGGAGCAGAGCGGCGAGGACCAGTCCACTCAGGAGCGGAGAAGGAGGTAAGCAGGCGGGTGTTGGGCCAGGCGGGGGACGGGGAGTTACTAAAGGCAATGTCAGGGCAGGCGGGGGTCGGGGCAGGAGGGGGACGGAGACTAACACCTCCAGGCGAGGGTCAGACCAGGCGGCAGGCGGGGGACGGGGCGGACGGGGGCACGGGCTGCTGGGCAATGTCGGGGCAGGCGGGGGTAGGGGGAAGCCTGAAAGCACCCGGACAAGGTCGGGACGGGCTGCTAGTACTTTATAATACACTGGTCACACCAGCACCTTTCCGACAAACTGCTTAAATCTTTGGTGTGTAGCTCTTTCATATATAAAAAGAGCATGTTTGCAAACATGAAGAATACATTAAAAAATACTTTATTCTTTGTATAACATGTCACATGTTATACAAAATTGGTTTACAGCAGCTAGGGATGTCCTACATTGGATCAGTTCTGCTCTGATCTGTGATAGCTGCCAACAAGTATACATTTAAGCTATAGACTTTCCTCCTGCGGGTTACTGTGGTGCCCCATATGAATTATCCCTCTCGCTATTGTTATTCAACTAGCACTTGGCACCCGTTTCCCAGCTGGTAGATCATGATTAGCTCTATTTCCAGAAGTACATAGATGAAACCAAAAGTTATGTAGGCATGCAAAAAGACACAGAGAGTCAGTCCAACACCAGCAACGCAATATTGGAGTCGAAGAATATTCCTTTGCCTGCATAGAGCCTAAACTGTATTCCTAACCACAGGTGTGCAAATTCTGCCACTCCTCTATTGCTTCAGCCCATTGACATGAGCCAACACCACCACTTAGGCTCAACATCTGAATGAACTAACCTACAGGTTTCCTAACATGGTGGTTTGCTCAGTGAACTCACAACCGTACCGGATTATTGCATGTGTGCTTTTATCTCTATTAGATACTGTTGATATTGGAGGTCAATAGGAACTGGGAGAGGGTATTTTAGAGGGTGCAACACCTGGCCAGAGGCTATAGATGGTATTGTAGATCCCATTAACTTTCTTCCTGTTGATGTATGTTGTATTTCTATTTTATTTTTCTGTGACATTAAAGTACTTCTCATTTTATCAAGACAAGCATCGACTGGACAGTGAATTTTTGTGTCTGTTGGTTGACTGTGGAATTCTGAGTCTCAGCACCCCACACTACCTCTCCAATTAGCTTTTGACTGTTAATCCTTGCTACCTGAGAGTCAAGTGCGGAAGGGGTGTACTTGTCCAGGTTGGAGAGCCAAAGAAGGATATACCCCAGGACATCAAATTCAAATGACCCCAACTACCCCGGTGGTGGGCGAGTACCCCCTGTTCACCATATGCCACCCCACCCAAACAGGTAACACTGTTAGAGAGTAGGTGGTAGGAGAAGTCCCGGGAAGCTGGATGGAGATGCCAGTCCTACAAATCTGACCCTTTGCAACCTCTCTTATAGGAAGAGCCTGAACCATATTATGAGAGTGGCTAGTAATTGTGTAGTAGGATCATTGAGGTCACTTGCATCAAGCATTGTGATCAGAGAGTGTTTCAGGGAGGTGGGGACTCCCCATTTTTTGTACAAAGCTGCCAATGGTGCAGGTAAGGTGTCCTTGTTTAATAGGTTTCAGATTTATTTTTTAGCCGGGGGTCCTAGTGTAGCCTGCGTCACATTCAGTGAAGGAGAAGCTGAAGGTCTGGGATTAGTGAGGAGAACTTCAGGAAGGGCATGTGAAAAGAGTAATGGTCTTCTGCTATGTTGTCAATGACGAATGAGCCAAGTGAGCTGCATAGTTCTTGGCGCTTTGCACATGTTGAATCATTCCCATGGGCCGTTTGTATTCCATGACTCACTGGTAAAGCATTTTTGTTTGTCTTGAAGCTTGCTAGTGCGGTAATTGGGTCTTGTGAATTGCTTAGGCATGTTCCATGCTGTTCATGAGGTGTGGGACTTTATTTTTAGAAAAATTCGGGCACTAGAGAATAAAGCAATCTGTTTATATGTCTTTCTAAAAATGGCTGCAGTTGCCCAGTGTGTGCAACATATCTGAGTGTAGAGACTCCAGTATGACACTTGATGAGACCACGAGAAGTTGTTGCAGAAGAAAGGTGACCGATGCAGGGTTCTGGTACACAGGTCATCCATGATCACATGCTGTAGTAGGAAGATGGCGATGTTGAGAGAAACACATGGACCACACACGATCATCAACTGATCCATTGGCTAAAATTTTGAGTGCAGTGTGCGCAGGCTTAGGCACATGTTTGATGCAGGGGAGTCCACACTCCAATGCTGCATGGCGAATGATGCTGACTTTGGGCATGAATTTTGAAGGGGGCAATATGTAACCACAATTCAAAAGAGAGGGGGGACAAGGAGCTAACTGGAAGATGTCCTGGACTGATGCTCCTAAAGGTTATGATAATTACTAATAGTGGTACCAGTTCCTAAAAGGGAGTCGAAACGTAGCAGCCTGTTGTGGTTGCTAGACAGGATAGGGGTCTCCAAACAAGGAACGAGTGTGTAAGAGTGAGGAGTGGTACTCCTGTGTGTGTTGTTCCCTCAAACACCCTTGCGAGTGTAAAGCATCATCATTGGGCACTGTTCCTTGTGGGGGTTGTGCTGCAGTCCCTCACGGACCCTCAAAGAGGGCTCTTTGATCGACATCTTTTAGGAGTTGCCGCAGTTGTGCATGTGGGTATGTGGGCCAAGTGGTGATCGTGAGTGATAATAAAATAACCCGTTGGTGCCCCAATGTGTTTATTAAAGGGTCCTCGGGGTTAGGTTAAAATCTGAACGGGGATGGAGATGCTCTTTATGCTACTGGAGAGGGAAAAAAACAAATAGATTCCCCTACTCTCAACCCGTGTGATAATGTAGTGAAGTGTGTTGAAAATGAGTGGTTGACATGTTTTAAGCTGTCAATTTGTCCCTAGTGGATCCCAGAGCGCTTCTCCAGGACTGTGAGTGCAAGTAAAAAAGGGTGGAATAAGGAAGTGACACCCTCTGTTCCTACCATGCCTTCGTTGAGGATGTCTGAGGTATCAAAGAGCAACGTCTTATTCGTATACTCTGGTTCAAAACCTGTTGGAGACATAAAATAGGGAGGGGGAAAAGAAACAAAAATGAAGGGGAAGGAAACACTGCAATAGTCAAAATATTGACGATAAGAGGGGGTGCGCTACACACAGGCCTATCATGCATAGTGGATACTGGATACATGCAGGCAAATCATTGCAGACAAAACGGGCAGTGTGGACTAAAGGCAATGCTGTACTTGCATAGTTGGTACGCCATGCATAAAGGGCTGTGGCTCCGAAATAAATAGGATACCAATGGCATCCTGAGGGAAGACAGAGGCTATGGTGCTGGATGAAACTACGCTGGAACAAGCACAGTCCTAGTAGTGGCCCCTGCTGTGCATCATGCAGAGCCCAGACCTTGGTGCAAGTAAAGGGAGCAGCACGCTGGCTCATTGTAGTAACTAAATGTAGTATTTACCAACTAGCGTGCGCCGTGAGATAAACAGAATGAGGCTCATAATGCTGAGCCCAGTTTGAAGGAGGCACACACATTACATTCAGCAACTCTTCATCGACTCACAATCTCAGCAGGCTCAGCATCTCTGAACTTCTCACTGTAAGATATGCGGAAATTAGTCTCTGATTGAACAGGCAGGTCCTTTCCACACCAGGAGGTGTATGCCCCTGGGTTCTTCAGCAGCAGTAGCAGCAGTAGAGATTCTTCTTAAACCTTAGAATGTAATATTGATCCATAAAAGGAAACACCCATAGTTTCTGTCTCTGAACCTTGCCTTCTTTTTCATTTGGGTGCCGAGCTTCTGAAAGTCGAAGGTGAGATCTGGATATGCTGGGTCCAACCTTGGTGCAGTTGGCCTACCTTAAACACAAAGGTGATGGGTGAAATATGTGAAAAAGTCTCAGCCATTAGTCATATCCAGGCCATCTTTTTTTGCCCATTATACTGTTCCGTACAAGTTCCAGCCATTTGCAAATGAGGCTTAGTCTTACTCCAATAGGAAGAGTTTAGCATGTACTGTCAGCGGCACATCCCATTTAGATTGGAACACAGGCAACCCTAACCTAATTTCAGACTTGTTTGGCCTCATCAGTAAGGTGCTGCTTGTATCCTGTGGCAGAGCAAGCACATCACCGACATCTGGGCATACCTGTCACACCGAGGTCATACGAGTGGCACACAAAGGTGGGGGGTGGGGGAATGCTTGCCAACATCGCAGCCATTGGAGATCATTCATGGTTGATTCCAGCGACCCTAAAGGGCTTCTTCAGATTCTTGAAGGAGCTACACACAACCCCATTCCACCATGTCTTTATGCCTTCATAGACAGGCTGTAGACTCTCTCTTCCACCACTTCTCCCAACTCTCTTATTCGTCGTCTTATTTATTTTTGACACTGTAAAGCAGCCTGTATGTGGCTGCAACTAGGAATGCTGCTGGTGCTGCAGCACCCCCAATTAACCTTGAGAGAGTTCACTTTAAAAATACCAATAAAGACGCATTTATGTGTTTCTCTTGCTACATGTAATATTTTTTCAAAGAGAGACAGTCAAATCTGATGTGCCTTCTGGCTAGCTGCCGATAATTCTTTTAACATATTGTTTACTTGTGTTTCTCTGACTCAAGAGTGAAGGCATATTTCAACTTGACCCTTGTGACACACGTGCTGTGGTTCGGGAGGGCATGAAAGGAGAAGGCTGCAGTATTTCACGTTTTATGGAACTCATGTAAATAAAAACATCTGCTTGTTTACAAACTAAACTTCAAGTATTTCATAAAAGCTCTGCAGACTGAAATATATTAGAGCTCTTTATGAGAACCACGGTATGTCAAGAGATAATACTGAGGGTCTGCCAAATTGATTGTATGGCTACACTGTCAATCCGAGTTGTCAAAATCTCAGGGTGAATCAATCACATCAAGACAGCGTTCTTTGGGGGGCGTGGCTTGCGCGCCGCTGTTGCATGGCGTACCGCGCTTGAGCTCCGGGGTGAGTTGGTCCCGTAGAGCGTTTCTCTCCGCTTCTTCGTGCCCTTGCGACCTGAAACTTCACGTACCAGCGGCGGAACATGCGGTGACCTTCACGACGCTGTTCTTTCCGCGTTCTCAGCTACCGAGGACATGTTTCCTGAATTCTTCCTCACAGGCGCTCGCATTCCTGAAGAGCGACCGCCATTTTGTCGCGCATGACGCTCCTGTCATCGGGCTTCTGAGGCGCTGCAGCGGATACAAACTTGCGGTTTTCAGCGCTTGGCTGAGGGTTTCTACTCACGACGGCTGAAATGGTAACATTTATGCTTTTTCCTTGAATGTTACTTTCTTGCTTCTTGGCTGGTCTTTTGAGCTGCTCGCTTTTATTTTTTCTCTCACATTCTTCATGGAGGTGTCTGCTCTGTTTTATTGAAGTGATTTCCTGCGCAATTTTCCTCATACTTGAACAGCTTCTCTTCCTTTGCGTGTTTTGAGCGCAAACTGTCACTGTTCTACACTGAGTCTACATATTTTGCGCAACTTTGGTGTTCCAGCCTATTCCAGTGTATTCTCTCAGGCTCCTGCTGCGTCACTTGTCATTATGAGTCGACCATTGAACAGCAGGGACTCTAAGGAACTGAGCGCATCTTTAAAAAGACTTAAGTCAGTCTCTCCGTCGCCTGAATCTCCTCAGGCAGACAATGCTTCCACATTGGACACCATTTTGGCGCGTCTGAATGAAGTTCATGAAATTGCGCAGTCAACAAAGACTAACACTGACTTACTGCAAGTGGAAGTGTCTGCTATCCGGAATGATTTTAAAGCCCTTTCTCTTCGTGTATCAGCGACGGAAACACGAATAAGTTCTGCAGAGGATGGGATGCAAAAGCAATCCAGGTCCCTTTCTCAATTGGAGCGTTCTATGGTGGCGTTGCGCAGAGACCTCACGGAGCAGGAAGACCGTAATAGGAGATCCAATCTCCGTATTTTTGGTTTGCCGGAGGACTCAGAGAAATCATCCTCCTCTATGATTGAGTTTCTATCTCATTGGATTCCGGATACTCTCCAACTATCTTTTCACAGAGATTTTGAGATTGAAAGGGCACACCGTGTTCCTACGTTTCGGTCTAAGGCAGCCACCCAGCCAAGAGCAATTATTTTTAAACCCTTGAGACATCAACACACTGAACTGATTCTGTCTCATATGCGCAAGATTAAACAACTCAACTGGGAGGGTCATCGCATTTCCATCTCTCAAGACTTTGCCAGAGACACAGTCATAAGACGGAAAGGCTTCTTGAATCTTCGGAAGCGTCTCACCGATCTGGGCATTCCTTTTTCCTTTTCAGGTCCATCCAAGTTTCGCATCACTTATAAAGGACGTACCAGGATCTTTGATGAACCGGCAGACTTGACAACGTTCTTAGACAACCAGGAGGAAATAGAGATGGAGATTCAAAGAGCAACAACACAGGCTCCTGGGGCCTCAGTGACCTGATCTGTTTATCTCTATACTTGTGGTTGTACTGTTTTCAAGATGAATCCCTCTTCGTTCTTTTTCGTAGTCTTTACACGCTAATTTACCTCTCTACTATTGTACTTTTCTTCTTCTCTTTCTCTTCTCCATACTGCTCTTGAATCTCTTCTTCCTTCTCAATTCTGTCCTCTCAGCCTCTTTTTCTGGTCTATCCTTTGCATGATACTGGCCTTGTTCTAGTTATTGGGTGCAGTTTCTTGCTTGTATTCAATATACTATTTCTTTTTTTCACTAGCACTTTTTCTTCACATTTTTACCTTATGCTAGTTATTGTGCTACTATAGCGAAGTAGTATTCTCCTTTCGGTTTCTGCTCCTTTCCCTTTTCCATATTTGTCTCTTCCTTGTCTCTACATGCTCCTCTCTTGCACTTATTTTTTTCTTTTTCTCCTTCTACGGTTTCACTCTATAGTATAGTTATGTAATTCTTGTTATTATTAATATATGAAGTAGCTGACTATTCGTCACTATAGTTATGTAAAGTTACATATTATTTAGGTTGTTTATTGCGTAATTAAGTTTTTTTTGCATTCTTGATTCAATTGTTCTTCATTATATGATCTTGTTCATGTTATGGTATCGCTCATCTACCCTGAAGTGTGTTATTCCTCTTATAGCGTCTCAGCTCCCCATTTTCAAAATGTTTTTGCACTGAGTTCGGCTGTTTCTTCATGTGGTTTATTTATTTTCGTGAGATTTTTTCTAATAATTGGGCTGTTTCTCCTTACCAATTTTTTGCTCTTAATACGGTCCCCTACTCGCCTTTTCCACGTTCTCCCTTGCATGATGTGGGTCTCTTTTAGACCTCCCCCTCTGCTTCTTTTCTTTTTCTCTTCTTGTCTTTCTTCTCTTCTGGCCTTTCTTTTTTCCTGGTTCTCCCACATGGTGGCTCCAGTAACATCTATTTTGCTTAATAGCTGGCCCACTGTTTGTTTGCACACCGTTTTTTGTTTGTCATCAATGCTGTCTCCGTTTGTATCCCCCTTTGTTCCATGTCAGGTTTAAATGTGTTATCCCTTAATGTTAAGGGATTAAATCATCCAGTAAAACGATCTAAAATCCTGGATTATTGTAAGTCGCTCTCGGCAGACTTAGTCCTCTTTCAAGAATCTAAAATTACCAGTAGAGAAGCTTTATTTTTAAAGAAGGAATGGGTGTCGGATGTGTCTTGTTCTGATGCTTCTGGTAAACGCAATGGTGTGCTTATGTTAGTCTCAAGGAAGTCAGGATTATCAATCGTCTCTTCTGAACACGATTCTGAGGGTCGCTGGCTTCTATCTAAATTGTCGGATGGACAACATGACTTGTTTGTTATGAATATATATGCCCCGAATGTGGATAACCCAGCCTTTTGGCAATCCATTTCTAAAAAATTGCATGACACCCCTCATGCTGGCAATCTCATTGTTGGTGGCGATTTTAACTTACCAATGGATCCTTTATTAGACAGGAACTCTGCATTCCGGTTTCGTCCACCTAAAGCACATAAGCAGATGATTAACATGTGTTCCAATGCTCAATTACATGATATTTGGCGTCTCCATAATCCCACTGGCAGTGACTTTACTTTCTTTTCTTCCCCTCATTCCTCATTCTCTCGTATTGATTATCTCCTGGTTCACTCCTCTCTTGTCTCAGCTTCTTCCTCTCCGCTGATTCATCCCATTGTCATTTCCGATCATGCTGCGGTCACTTTTACGCTTATGTCCTTTGCGCCGAAACCGCGTGGTCGTTCCTGGAGGCTTAATACGGAAGTGTTACATGACTCTGATCAAGTGGATAAATTCTCCACGGACATAAACACTTTTTTCCGTGAAAATGAGGACTCGGTCTCTTCTCCAATAATTCTATGGGACTCTTTTAAGTGTACTTTTCGGGGCCAAATTATAGCATGCATGTCCAAACGCAACTTGACGATTAAGAGGGAACTTACGGACTTATCTTCTAACATCAAAACTCTGGAAGCCTCCTTTAGACATACTAAAGATCCGACTAACCTACAACAAATTAAGCTCCTAAAATACAAATATAATACTATTGTCACTAACAGAGCTCATATCGGTTTCCAGGCACAAAAGTCCAAAAAGTTACTTTTAAAGAATCGCGCTGGGAAACTCTTGGCTGCCACGCTAAAATTCCAAGACTCTTCCTATAAGTCCTCCCAGATCTCTTCGATTAAAGACCACACTGGCTCTACCAAATTCCAAACTGAGGAGATTCTTGAAGTCTTTCGCGATTTCTATAATAAATTATACACCCCCTCTAACCAGGCTTCTTTTGACAATTGCCAGGACTTTTTAAAAACAATTCCGATTCAATCAATCTCAGAAGGAGATCGCTCTACTCTGAATGCTCCTATCTCACCGGAGGAAATAGCGGCTGCTATCAAGGCCACCCGCTCGGGGAAAGCTCCTGGTCCAGACGGATACCCGATCTTATTTTATAAAACCTTTCTTCCGCTACTTGTTCCTAAGCTACAAGCTGTCTTTGACACTTTCATTCGTAATGGTTCTGTTTCTGGTACAGCTGCTGATGCCACAATAGTGGTGATCCCGAAAGAAGGTAAGGATCATTCAGATCCTAAGAATTTCCGCCCTATCTCGCTTCTTAATATGGAAGCGAAGATTTTTGCTAAAATTTTGGCTAAACGTCTAGAATCTTTTATTCCTCATCTAGTACATCCCTCCCAAACTGGATTTGTTAAGGGTAGACTGGCAAGAGACAATATCCGCACTTTCTGTCATATTATTGGAGCGGCTAAGCGGTCCCAATTACCTGCCGCGGCCTTAGCCCTCGATGCGGAAAAGGCCTTCGATAAGGTCTCTTGGCCTTTCCTTCGAGCTGTCTTATGTGCACATAACCTCGGAGACTCTTTTATTAACATGGTTATGTCTCTATACTCCCAACCTAAAGCTAACATTAGAGTTAATGGTGCTACTTCTTCTTCTTTTAATCTGTGCCAGGGCACGAGGCAAGGGTGTCCCTTATCCCCTCTCTTGTTTCTGTTATCTATCGATCCTCTTCTTCGGCTGATTGATTTACATCCTGATATCAAAGGCTTTTCCTTTGGCCCTCATTGTCTTAAAACGGCTGCCTACGCTGACGATGTTCTCATTTTCTCAGATGATATAGCGTTGGCCATCCCTGCTATCTCTGACACCATTTCTTTGTTCTCTAAAGTATCCGGATACACTCTAAACAGAGATAAGACAGAAATGTTTCCTTTGAATGCCTACTGTTTCCCTGCTCATATGGGTTCGGCTGGCTTTAAGTGGCAATCTACCCATCTCAAATATCTCGGCATCTATTTCTGTTCCACGCTACATACCACGGTTGCCTATAATGAATCTCAAACTCTTACTAAGGTTCGTCATCTTCTGGATACATGGTCTCCGAAACATATTTCGTGGTGGGGTCGCCTACAAACCCTAAAAATGATGATCACGCCGATTATTAATTTTGTCTCATCCATGATTCCGATGAAACTATCCGACTCTTTTTTTCGGGAAATCGATGGGATCACCGCCAAATTTCTTTGGAATGGTAAACGCGCTCGGTTAGCATATAAATATTTACGTAGACCCTGTGATATGGGGGGGTGTAATTTTCCGGATTGGGAAAAATATCAGACGGCTTTCTTGGCCTCTCAGGGGGCCTTATGGTTTTCTCCTCCATCCCATCATACTCCTTTATGGCTACACATAGAACAGGACTTAGCTGCACCTCTACCAATTGCCTCTCTCTGTACTACCTCCACTTTCCACATTCTGTTTTCCCGCTCTATAATTATTGATACAATTTCCGCAATTAAGAGAGTAGACAGGAAGATGGCATTTCCTCTGCACAAAACTAGATGGTCTTCCATTTGGCGTAATTCCAAAATTAAACTTAATATCACTCCCACCCTCATGTCATATTGGGCTACGAAAGGTGTTTCTCTTGTGCAACATCTGTATAGTGACTCTGGGGAGCCTTTACCTTTTTCTACCTTAGCGCTCAATCACTCTCTAACTAATCTCGACTTCTATACCTTTCTTAAAATCAAGGTTGCCATCTCCAAAACTCGTCTTCACCCCTCCTCCCCTACCGTCTCGCTATTTTGTATTTGGCTCAAAGCTGGTCATGTTGCCTCCCACATATACAAGTTTCTATCTTCTACTTCGCTTCCTGACCAGACGGTTGCACAACAAAAATGGATGCGTCATTTTGATCACAATATTACAGATCATTTGTCCTCTGAAGCTTGGCAATCCATTAGCAAATTTGCGCTTCGTAACAAAATAGCTCCTTCCCTTATACAGTCCAAGTTTTTCTCGATGAACTTACTCCACTGGACACCTGTACGTCTTCATTCTCTCAACCTTAAAGAAGATGATCTCTGTTGGAGTTGTGGCCTGGAGGCGGGGGATTTCCCTCATATGTTCTATAATTGTTCCTTACTTAAACCTTTTTGGGACCTTATTCAGCAACATTTATCTCTTATCTTTGACATTCAGCTCCAGCTCTCTTTTCCTCTAGTTATATTAGGTCCCTGGGCTGCTCCTACGCCCCTTCCCCTTGATTTGGTACAATTACAGCTGTTAGATCTTCTGTTATCTATTGCGGTAAAGGTTATCCTTATGGATTGGAAATCCTTCTCATCAGTCTCTTACCATACGTGGTGGGCATGGGTTTCCTTCTTACGCAGTGCTCACACCTCAGTAGATCTAGCACACCTATCGCCTTACATTTCAAGTGGGATTTGGGCATCATTGGATGAATACATGGACCTCTCCTCGCAAGGTGTAGTCCCTCGTTTTCCTGTTGGTTTGTCTACTTAATGTTTGGTCTACTAGCTACGTTGCATTGGGCTATTCCTGTGGGATTCCCTCCCTCTTTCTCCCTCTTTCCTGTCCTCTCATCCCGTTCTTTCTGTCTACTGCTATTTTTTCCCTTTCTTTCTTTCCTTCCTTCCTCCTTTTGCTCTTGTTTCTTCCCCTTCCCCCTCCCTCATCTCAGAGGCTGATATGTTCCACGTTCTGCACGATATACCCATTATTGACTTATATTAGTAACTTCTTATTGATTCCCTTCTTTCTAATTTTATTTCCATATACTTGAATTATTGATCAAATGATATCCATGTTTGGTTTTTCACGTTTTACTCACATTGGAGTGTATCACCTTTTTGTATTTTGACTGCTATTATTTGGATCATTATTTCTCTCAATAAAATCTTGTTGAACTAAAAAAAAAAAAGACAGCGTTCTTTGAAAAAAAGGTGAAAAAAAGTGTATAGGAAAGAACAACACAATTGAGATCAATCACAAATGGTTGACAAATCCATAACATGTAGCAATGGGTTACCATCAAATTGACTCAATGATCAGTCTTATCATCTGGCCAAACCCAAGTGTAAGTCAGGCTAGTCCCCTGATCATTGGGACATCCAGCGCCACTCCATTCGTTGCTGGTACAGGATTTGAACCACCAACACAAACGAACCGTCAGTGATGGCTGATCTTTGATGGTCAAGTGAATAACAGTGCAACAAAAATTATATATAGTGACATTAAAATAGGATGGAGTGTCCTCCTCTCACTAACTTTATTCTACGGCCGAACCACACCTCCTAATTAAAAACCAAGAACAGTGCAAGGGAGACAGTCAACAAATATCTGTCTTATAACTCTCTCTGAATGTGTGTTGGGTGACACATCTGAGAGATTTTGAGACTGGGTACATACGGTTTGAGTACTTGAGTTTCCACATATGTTCGTCTACAGATGTAAGAGGATTTAGTGTACAGGAATGTTTTGGAGCATTTTTAAAGGCTGTGTAACTACGCTTTAAGTTGCTTGTCTTCTTGTTCTACTTCTTATATGTGTGTAGTGCGGGGCCTCGTAGAACCTGAGCAAGGTCCAGGTGAGGTGAGGTCCTTTCCCCTACCATGAAGGGTGAGCATGAACATATTATTTTTGTTTGATTTGTTCTTGTTGAAACATAGTGTATATGTGAATGACACAATTTTGTTTTGAGGCAATGACTATACATTTTCCTCCATAGAATTCGTATTTACCAAGTGACATGGAGGGCTAATGTCTTCGGTTGTTACAGGTTGTATCGTAATCAACCATTATTTTACATTTTTCGCATTGGTGGTGGTGGTGTTTTGTTTGGCATTCACTACTATTTAGTGCAACTATTGTAAGAACAGAGGCCCTGACGAATGCCATGGGATTAAATGCCCGTTAGGCAGAAACATGTTGGCCCGTTATAAGACAGATATTTGTTGACTGTCTCCCTTGCACTGTTCTTGGTTTTTAATTAGGAGGTGTGGTTCGGCCTTAGAATAAAGTTAGTGATAGGAGGACACTCCATCCTATTTTAATGTCACTATATATAATTTTTGTTGCATTGTTATTCATTTGACCATCAAAGATCAGCCATCACTGACGGTTTGTTTGTGTTGGTGGTTCAAATCCTGTACCAGCAACGAATGGTGTGGCGCTGGATGTCCCAATGATCAGGGGACTAGTCTGACTTACACCTGGGTTTGGCCAGATGATAGGACTGATCATTGAGTCAATTTGATGGTAACCCATTGCTACATGTTATGGATTTGTCAACCATGTGTGATTGATCTCAATTGTGTTGTTCTTTCCTATACACGTTTTTTCACCTTTTTTTCAAAGAACGCTGTCTTGATGTGATTGATTCACCCCGAGATTTTGACAACTCGGATTGACAGTGTAGCCATACAATCAATTTGGCAGCCCCTCTGTGTTTTTTGTGTTATACACATAGAATGTAGCTGGGGATAATAACCAGGTACGGGTCTTTAAACCATATATGCTTTGGACCCTCTCTAAAATGTTTTGTTGTTGATTAAGAGATAATACTGCTCAATGTAATATTTAGCTGAGGTGGTTTTACCTACCAATCCTGAGTTTTGCTGCGCAGATTAAGGGACTAATCAGTGCTTAGTTTGTAAAAGAAAGAATGCCACTTCCCAAAGCTCTGCTAAGAAACCCATTACAGGTGCAATTAAACTACAGTGTGCTGAATTCCAAGGTTTGCATTTCAAATCCATCTCAGGCCTCCTTATTCCACTATCAGACACTCCCGGCCATTGTGGGTCACTCTTGCAGGTAACTGTTTTGCCCCTATGTGACGGTTTTTCTACCATTCTGTTCTTCTGTTTTACTGTTTTGTGCGTTTTTAACTTTCTTGCGCTCGTGAATATCTAATGTGGAAAAATAGGTGTCGGTCTCCTAAATTAAGTGCTAATGACCAACACCAGCTTTATTTAGGCACTGGTAGAAATATGTTTTTCCCTCATCCAAGCTCTAAAACTCAGAATATTATACAATTTTCCCTTACAAATTCTGCCACATTCTACCTAACAGAACTTGTGCGGGACAAAAACATGGTGTTTTCACAGAAAGATTCCTGATCCGAACTCAAACTTCAAAACAATAACCTATACTCCACATTTTAGGTCATGTTTTTATTAACAAAAAAAAGCAGTATTGGACCTCACACGATTTCCCTTTTATGCTTACCAGGGATCCCTAATTAAGGACACTTAATGCTGGTCCCCTGATATACAGCCGTAAAAAATTGTTGTCCAGAGATTTAAATTTTTTATTTTATTTTTAGATCATTAGAGAAGTAATTTAGCATGGGTAGACATTGCTGCTCTGAGCCAAATTTTTCTGGACCACATTTTTAAAAATGGTGGATGATGTAATATCTCAGGAACCATGAGACCTATATACTTCATTTTGGTGTCAAAACATAGGTTTTAGGGGTCAAGTAGTCTTCTGGAAACATAAAATAACTCCTTAGAGCAACCCTTCCACCATTTTCCAAAATGGTGGCTATAATAGAGGAAGAAGAGTCGTAGAGAAATGAAACAAAGAATAATGTTTTTTAATCCTTTTATGTGTACACCAAACAATGCTATAATCTAAATATGAAAAAAATATATGTTTATCACTCCTGTTTTAGACACATTTTCATAGTTCACTTTATTTGTTTCGGCAACTGCTCGTGGTACATTTGAGAGGAGCATATCGACAGGGACATCGTTTTGCAGCACAGGTTTTGCAAGTACATGCAATGTAAGTTCTGTGGGTAGAAGCTTTAGAAATGTCGTAGGTTTAAGCACCCCATCAATATTTTCCCAACCAAATTCACACAGATCTTTCTCTACATATGAATGATCCAAAACATTTACACATGTTTTGATCAAGTAGAACACTCTTGTAATGTGTCCAAACACAGAATATGATGTCAGTGGAAGGTCACTTAACAGGACTGATCTCTTGAACTCACTGTACCGAAGATCATCAAATGTGTGATAGTCAGAACTCATTTTCCACACATGCTCGAGGTATTTTTTACGTCTTTAAAGCCACATACTTCTTCTTTCTCTGCAAATCCTTTTAGAAACTTCACAGATTCAGCAGTTAAAGCTACAGGCTTTGTTTGAATTTTGCTCATAGTGTCATCACCTGTAAGAATATCTGCCTTGATAAGAACACTGGGCATCTCTGCGTCAAATTTATTGTGCAGAATATGAAGCGGGATTAAGAGTCTTTTCTCACCTGTTCCATATCATATCTATAACTCTGACAATCCTTGACTTATGAACATTGCAACAAATCTAAGTAGCAAAATAATAACATCTGTATCACTTGAAAGTGTAATGACTCGATTGGAAACATTTTAAACAGCCCACTCAACATGTGACACAGCATGAAGGTCAGCTTTCTCCAATTTGCTGGTAAATTCTTGGACAATATGGCCCGTACCTTTTGAATATATTTCTGCCGGCACCAACTCCTAATTGACAATTATTACACCTGCAATAATTGGAAATTCAGTGTTCACTGAAGCATCAGCAATGTTTTGGTGAGTTAACATCTGTAAGTTCATCTTGTTCAATGTTGATGACCAGAATGTATCAAGTTGCACAGGTATGGGGTTGAATTTTTTTATGTAGGCAAGGTCATTTGGTCCACTTCAAGACATTCATCTAATTCTCTCACATTCTTTGACAGATAGTTCAAGATAACTGTCACATACAATGTGCAGTTCTTGCAAGGGCTTTGATATCTGTAGAACAGTCTGAAACAACCTCGCTGAAGATTTGCATGGATTTGGCCATTCACAATTGTGACATATAGTCCACAACAACAGCAGTTTTCAATGAGGACACCTTTTTGAATGGAAAGACTTCGGGTGAAAGTCTTTTTCGAGCACTTGTACAAACGAGTATGTGCTTCACATGTTTGATTGCAGCAATTCCATCAAATAGTGCGTTTTTTGGAATAGGATCATGTGACAGAATGTCCTTGATAAAGTCACTCCTTTCTTTTGTTACATCCATCTATCTATATGCTTGCAAAACCTGTTTTGTAGAGGCTGGTTGAACAAAACTCTTACTATGGCAATTAAAGCATGGAAGTTTAGCTTTAGTGATTTTGTCAAACAGTTTTTTCTCTTTCAATATAAATCTCTCCTACTTCACTACTGCGTCTAGTTTCAATCCATGTTCCAGGACATATAGTACACAAGTCTTTATATTATTATTGGCATATTATTTGGTCAAGAAGTTGTGTAGTCATACAGGCTCAGTCATTTCAAAGGGGTTTCCTTGCTGCTGCATAAAATGAGGAAGGCCGTCAACATGTTCATTAAAATGTTCCCCTCGCTTTCCCACAAGTTCATGGTGAGGAACAGTTTCACAATGGTACATTAATTATGAATTTTTCATCTCTCTTAAAACATTGCAAATAGAAAGGACTTCATGGTGAACTAGCTGCCATTGAGCAACATATTCACTTTTACCTGTCTGACCATCAATTCCCTGGGCGCTTTTCTGTGATCTCTGGATCGCCTTTTCCAGTTTTATATCTGGAGCCACAAAATTGAAACTTCCCTGTCTGTCTTTCTCCACAAAATGTCTTGGACTTCATTTCTGTAGAGGTATGTTTTTTCCACCTCTAGCCTTTTCACTCTTTCCAAATACCAGGACCCATAGCTCAGGTAGTTTATGCAACTGAAGTCGTGAAACACAGTAATCAGTGACTCCACAGTCTTCACGTGCAGCTCCCAATAACCTTCCCGATCAGCATGTACCAAGATTTTCACTAGAGCTATCATGTGCAAAACATTTACCCAGTACTTGCAAAGTTCGAATTTTTCTTCACATTCTTTGGCAAACTCTACTAACTTGGTTTTCAGGTTTTCAGATTTTGAGCTGAGTGTATCGACATTGCCTGGCTTTGCATTAGGTCTTTTAAATGACGTGCACCCTGTCACTTGTTCACTTCTGAGATAAGATATTAAAAACCAAATTTATCATTCTTGTTCTAGAAAGCATTCCAACACAATATTTCTATATCCTCAGATACGATGAGCATACATTGTAATTAATGAACATAATGAGTTCCGCTCAACTCACTGGACAGTTTTGTTTTCAAAGAATTGAGCCACAATAAGTGCATCATTTATGCCACATCCACTGAGATAACCTCCTGCACACCACAATGCAACCTTTGTCATGTGGATAACACACATCATTGGATAAAGATCATCAAATGCTACTAGATTGCTCATGCAATCGCCTTCATAGTAGAAAATTTGCAGGATAGGCTGATCTTCAAGCTGAGCATGCACATTTTGGACATTTTTTAGAGCTGTGTATACTAATCCGTAGTTTGTGACTGGAGATCGTATTACTGGTAAAAGCCCAACCTTCTTCAATGGTATGGTGTTGTGGGAGATCATAGAATGAATTCCAACCCACTGTGAAACTGGCTTTTCTACATTCATCAGTCCGCATCAATGAATAAATATGATAAATTCAGTTAAATCATCTTAGTGGACTGGAGCATCAGGTAGAAGAAAATCCATGTCCTCTGCCACTTTTAACCCTTTCACTGCGGCGGCTATTCCGCCGCAGTGCTAAGGGGCGGGGGGGCGCGCGGCGCTCCCGTGCTTGTGACGGAACCGCTCCGTCACGGCCCTCGGGTGAGCTGTGCTCACCAGCACAGCCCACCTGAAGGGGACGTGACGGAACGGTTCCGTCACAAGCGTGAGAGGGGTTAAACTTTCTGGTAGACTGAGATATGTTGATGGCTTGTAGTGATTTTGCACAAATTGGCAAGGCAGTTTGTGTTATACGTTTGCAGCTTCATTTGTTTATGCCTACAGCTGACACAGCTTGTTTTCCAGCAGGTACTTCATTGGTACAGTCTTGAAAAAGCACCATGACAGTATCATTTGTACTGGATATTCCAGACAAAGAAGAGCTGTCTCCAAAATCAAAATTATCAAAAGCAAGTACTTTCCTGGTAAACTGACTTGAAAGTGGTATGCTGTCGGATTTACAAGATTATGCAGCATGAGCTTCTAACAAGTTCCTGCTCCAAACTATGTCATTATAACTTGTTGATACACCAATCCTATTAATTGAAGTGATTAACTCTCTACTTTTACACTTGTCATAGACTGTGTAAGTAGTCATCATGTATAGCAGAGGTTTCTTTTTGCCATGATGTAATTCATAAAAAATTATTTGGAATAGACAGTATATGTGCACTGTCTAAGGCTTTCAGTTCATGGGATTATCTTCCACTCCTACGCTTATATCTTCAAAGCTATCATCAATGTTGTTGGCTTCTGTTCCGGACTCAAAAACTTTAGTTTGTAACAGTTTTGATTTGCTGTTATTAAACAATGATGTAAAAAAATGTTAATGCAACTTCAGGCCTTCTTGTTGACTCCCATGATTTGCGAGGCTCTGTGGCATCACAATTTTTGTCAATAAGTCCAAAATGTAAATCTTTCAGGATGTTTCTTAAAATGGTTCCTGCTGATTTTGCTGCATCCTGTCATCTTATTTTGGCAGCAAGAACGTCAGGAGTCAAATCAGCTGAGACCACCATGAGTGGGTCCTTCTTTTTGTTAGACTGACAAAAGCAAATTCTGTCATTGTACATTCTCACCATTATGGATCGATATAGTTTCATCAATGGTGACCATTATTTATCTGATCTCACTGTGTGGCTTTAAAACTTAATTTGCTTTTTCAGAGAGTGCAAACTTAACTGAAGGCTGGGGGTTACATTGCTGCTGGGAGCTCCTTGAACTTTCATATGCTCGGATGTATGCATGCACGCAGTTCGGGTGAGCATACAAATCCACTGAAAATACATTCACCTCACTGTTTAGATAAGCTACTCGGCTGAAAACTTCATCTTGGAAGAAACTTGCTGCAGATAAAAACATGTTTGCCCTGTGAGACTCACATACAATGTACTTTGTTCTCTCATCAATCCCTTTGGTCCTTGTTCTGTCTAAAACACAGATAACACAATGAAGATCCTCTGCTTTCTGATCAGTTGTTGGAGGTGAACGAGGGGTAGCCAACGTTCTTCTATGTGGATGGTCATTTGGTTTCGTAGTCGTTGCTTTTTCAGAAGACTTAGATTCTTTTTGTGATTCACTTGTTTTTGCTATTTTTTTAGATATCTTCTCCAGACTTTTTTCCAATGTATACAACTTGTAGCGCTTGTTGTTACAATGATAACATATTTGATCCTCTTCATTCATCAGTTTCAATCTTTAGTGAACTTTTCCTTGCCATATTTCTGCGACATTTCGAACTCTCTTCTTTCCAGCCGTTGTTGATGTTAGCTTTTCTTTCAGATTAGTTTGGCATATGACACATTTTGCTTTGTTGAAGGAGTCCTCAGATTTTGGAGTTAGCAACTGTCTGTCAGGAAATAAAGATAATTTGCTACCACCTACTTCGCTCATGTTTATAAATTTGAATCAAAAGAAAACTTGAAAATAACATAAGCGTTGCTCTGAGGAGTTATTTTCTGCCTCTATAGGACTGATTGACCCCTAAAACCTATGTTTTGACATGAAAAAAAAAGTATATAGGTCTAAGAGTTTCTGAAATATTACATCATCACTGCAACACATCCGCCATTTTAAAAAATGTCGTCCAGAAAAATTCGGCCCTGGTTAGCAATGTCTACCCAAGCTAAATTACTTCTCTAATGATACAAAAACACAAATGAAAAATGAAAAACTTTTGTCAACAATGTTTTTACAGAGGTATATCAATGGGCCAGGACCAACTTGGTCTATCTAGTGAGGTGATATCGTTGGCCTGCTCACCACTCCCCAAATTATTTCAGCACCGTTGCCGACATATAAACTGATGTGTAACCTGCAGTTCCCCTGCTTGAATACGAGCAGTGCTGAGTCAGCTTTTCATTTGTCTGAGGTCAATAATACAGGTATTGCTAAAGAGATGCCATGTTAAATCGATAATCAGGTGCCAAGGTTACATTTAGTTGATACGTGTTCACGCGGGCCCGTCCACATTTTAGACATGTTATTTAACGTCTGCCTGGTGCCTCTTTTGCTCTATTAATTGTTCAAGAAGGTTGCAATGGTAATTGATTTTTAACATGCCTCTCGGATTGTTCTTCATTTTCAGGGACCTCTTGTTCACTCCCTTTTGTTAAAAATGGATATGTCACAACCTTGGGTGGCAAGGAAAGAGAAACTACATTTAATGCTAGTACATATTATGAAGTTGCATGCAATGAAAATTACACGTTGGAGAAACGAATCACGGCACATTGCGATAAGGATTATAATTGGAAGAATACATTTCCCTCCTGTTCACCCAGTAAGTACCATACCTTCACACTTTTAAGAGATTTTTTTTTTTAAATTGTTGTTTAAAATTGGGATATACTGCTTGCCAATGTAAAATCCTGTTCTGAATTTCTTGCTCCCAAGGCGGACTTTATTCAGGCTCTAGTTTAAAACATCCATCAAAAACAACAGGTACATTTCTTTTTAAGTTTCGCTTGACAATGCCACCTTACCTTATGTGATGAACAGAAAAAATGTTTTAAGCAATTAGGGGCTATCAATAATGGTGGAAATCAGTGTAAGCTGGTTTGTGCCCAACTAGATCCATGATTCGCCCCAACAGGGTCACAGTTTTATGTCCTACCAGTGGGTTTAGATTGGAGGTCCATGACAGGATACATACTAACCAGACTGAAACTGCATTCAAGAAACACACAGTCGGAAAAGTATAAGGAAATGGACATGGTATTTTCTGACGTGATCAATGCCCGCTCTCTCCTAAAGTATAAATACGAAGTAGCAGAACTCTTAGATAATCATCATCTTGAACTATGTATCACAGAAACGTGGGCCGAGCCCTCAGCAGGCCCAGATTTCTGTTTCACTACTCCGGACAGCTTAGCTGCTTGCACATGCAACAGAGTAAAGAAAAGACGGGAAGGTTTGGTTCTCATACACCAAAATTACTTTTTAGTCAAGATAGAGACGATTCCCTCTATGGTATGTGAGGTATTTAATTTCAATATAATGCTCACTAATCATTCATCATTGAAGGGGATTCTCCTTACCGTCCACCGGCCCCAGGGGAGATTTTCTATCAGCAATAGGAAACCTACAGTAATCCGCTGTAGGTGAATCTAATTTCACCATCCTTTGAGATTTTAATTTTTATCTGGAGGTTTTTTTAAGCTTGACAATGCCACCTTACCTTATGTGATGAACAGAAAAAATGTTTTAAGCAATTAGGGGCTATCAATAATGGTGGAAATCAGTGTAAGCTGGTTTGTGCCCAACTAGATCCATGATTCGAAGAGAAGGATTCTATAACCCTTACCTCTGAGTAAGAGGTGTTAGGACTCTCTCAAAAAGTCAGGAGTCCTACGCACTCAGCTGGGCATACACTGGATGGTCTTTTCACAAACAACGAGCAGATCTCTATCAAGGAGATCCTCCCTCTGACGTAGTCTGATGACTTTGCAGTATTATTTAATATCAGGATACTGGATCCTTCCTCCCTACACTCCAGCTCAATCCCCCCAAACAGTTTAAGGCTTGGAGTGATATAGATCAGGCCCTTCTTAAACAACATCTGATTGACACCCAGCCAGAAGAAGTTCCAGACCCAGAACTGGCCTCCACAATTACATGAAATGGCTTCAAAATGCTTTTACTAGACCAGTACCATATAAAACTGTCTCCAAAAACAGGAAGGCTCCCTCTGCCCCTTGATTCTTTGAGGCACTGTGGTTCGAGAAACAACACTGTAGGAAACATGAAAGGTGCTGGCACCTAGTGTATGACAACCAGGAGAAATCCCTCTACAAGATGGCACTGTCAAATTATAAATGTCTTATACTTACAGAAAAAAGTAATTATTATACCAGGAAAATAGAAACTGCACAAGACTCACCTAAACAGCTTTTTCAGGTAGTTTCTAAGTTGGCAAGGCCAGCGGATAGCTCCTCTAAGTCAGCATCCCAAGTACTATGTGATTCGTTAGCCATCAGCTTTCAGGATAAGGTAGGGCTAATTCATTCAAACTTTACTGCCCCCGCTGTAGTCTGGAATCAGCTGGTAGGAGATAGCAAGAGGAGGGACATTTCCAACTGCATGGAATTTAGGCCAGTTTTAGTAGAACAGATCTCTGATCTGGTTAGCACAGTCAAATCAGGCTCACCGTTTGACCCGTGCCCCCCTTCAGTCCTGAAATTGTTGCCAGAACTAAAAAAAAACAACCTGGCCAACATTTGGATCCAGGAGAGACCATTTGTGCATCTTCCTCTACCAGCTAAACTCATTGAAAAGATTATGAATACTCAGCTGGCTCAAATTATTGAGGAGAATAAGCTGCTGGATGATACAAAGTTTGGCTTTAGGAAAGGCCATAGCACAGAAACCACACTCATTAAAGCCTCTGATGAAATGTGGTTTGCGCTGGACAAAGGAGGTCCTGCAGCACTGGTGCTATTAGATCTATCTGCAGCTTTGACACGGTTGATCATGCTACGCTGATCAATCGTGTCTCAGCCTTCGGCATTGATCACAAGGCTAAAGTTCTTCTATCCTCATTTCTATCAAATTGCACCCAGTTAGTTAGTTTGGGCGACTTCAACGCACCAGTTTTTTCACTCCCATGAGGGGTTCCGCAAGGATTGTCTCTAAGTCCGACTTTGTTTAACATCTACGTCACAGATTTAGCATGAGTAATTAAATCGTATGGGATGGGTCTCACATCATATGCTGATGAAACTCAATCGGTGCTTGCCGTACATAAAAATGGAGATGCAGTTTCGGTCAGCTTTCATGGTGGTATGTTGGCCATTAGCACCAGGATGTCAAATCACTGTTCTAAATTAAACTCAGCCAAGAAAGAAGTATTTGTCTTTGGAAATCTTTCCCCAGGATGGTCTCCGGCCTGGTGGCCAGATAATTTGGGATTACCCCAATCCCTATCAGAAAAGCCAGGAACTTCGGTGTCATTTATGATGATAGATTATCTTTTATACATCATGCTAACGCAGTGGTCTCCTCATCCTTTTATGTTTTAAGGATGATAAAGAAATTGTTACTTTTTGTCTCGGCTAGTACAGGGAAAAAGTTAATCGGTGCTCTGGTCATGTCTAAGGTTGACTACTGCAATAGCCTTTTAATTAATGCACATGGAAGGGTTCTTGGTAAGCTGCAGTTGGTACAGAACGCAGCCGCAAGGATACTGTTGGATACCCCAAAAGTTCAAGGCCATCTCTAATGTGGTGTGACAATTCCATTGGCTGCCCATAAGAAGCAGATCAAAATATAAAGTTCTCTGTATTACCCACAAGGCAATCCACAATGCAGGACAGGAATATTTGAAGAAAGCCTTTCTGGCTTACACGCCCGTCAGATCTCTTCGCTTAGCAGATGCCAAACTTCTGGTCGTCCCTAGAACCAAGAAAGGCAACTGGTATGACAGAAGATTCATAGTTACCACATCCAAACTGTGGATTTATATTCCCATGCAGATTAACGGCTAGTCCCACGCTGCTATCATTTAGAAAACAAATAAAAACCTGGCTCTTCAAGCAATAGGCTTTCTAATCAACTTTTGCCTACCTTTCCAGCATATAGCCCTGAGACACCTATGGGTATTTGTGTGCTTTACAAGTTGTTAAAATAAATAAGAAGCACTGTTTAGAAAGGGACTTTAGGTCCGTCCACTTGTTGATTACCTTGAGTAGAGTTTTTGATCCGGCAGAAGTTGTGTGTTTCCAGAAAATAGAGTTCATGTTATCCCCCTGCCCCCAAGCGCTTTGAGACCCTCACAGGTGAGTAGTGCGCTTTACAAATTCCTGATTGATTGATTGTTACACTTTGATTGGCTCTTGAAGGGATTTTCCTATCCTATGAAGGTTGTTGTGTTGAAATATAATGAAACAGTGGTGTCTTAGGGGAAACATAGCATTAAAGGTTGCAAGATTTTTTTTTCTTGTTTTTAGTTCCCACTGGATGCAGTCCTGCAGCGGGTACAGGGCAGCCTGCCTAATGATGGGGTCCATCTCCCAGAACCCGGCAGCTTCCTGATTCTCAGACGGGTGCTCCTTTGTCATTTGAGATTGGACATTGTGGCTGGTGATGACCCAGTTACTTACCAATTAGCTTCTTTACCTGAGTCCTAGTAATTCCTTGTCCTCAGAAGCTGAGGAATATGCAACACTCACAGATAGTTTTGCCTGCCCAAGCAAACTAGGAAGTAAAAAAAAGACCAACTCAATCAGAAACTGTTTCCGTTTCCATCGATTGATACCTTAGCTACTCAAGGCTACTTCCTACTTTTGCTAAGCAAGACCTTGAAAAAGGTCATCTGAATGAAACTGGGGGTGGTGGGATTGAAAATAAGGACGAGGAACATTTGTGCTCAGATTAATAAAGATAGCACGTAAGTAACCAGGTTTTTCTCCTTACCTCTTCGCCAGGGCACGAGTTGAGGGTACACGCGGTTAGACGGCGTCCACCCACTATTTCCATAGGGTGGACACCATCCACCCTGCCAAGAAGTTGGGCCCCATTGAAATATGCTGTACTTGACCCAGTGTAATTTTCTGACACAGGGACATATTCAACAGAGCCTGCACATTGTCTGCTTTAGTTCCAAGCAGCAATGTGCAGGCGGGGAGGGGTCTTTAATATTTTCTCCAGCTGAGCCCAAAACAAAGGCTGAATTTAAGGGGCCATCAGGCCTCCTTTTGTTGGCGTATCCTTTGCTAGGGGCTATCTAGAGCCTGACACCAAGGTGCGAATGCTGTGGAAGGGAAACAAAGGCACACTGCTCATTACTTCATAAGTACTTAAGAGAGACATACTTTTGACTTTGTTCACTCCCTGCATATGATATATACATGCACTGTAAGAAGTACATATGTGTTGGTCTGTCCTAGTATTTACATAAATAATAATTTGAATACCACTATTTTGTTTAATTTCTTTTATAGCACTACTCATCTTAGTGTCAGAGTGCTTTACATAACACGAAAACATTATACATTGATAATAAATCATGTAAGTGTATACATCAATGTACAGGATACTTTACATAAGACAGTGACGGTTACATGGTATAGTAGTCACATACCCTTCATAGCTCACCGGATCTCTGTGTTAAAAGCAAAAACCCACTTACAGGTCATCATAAAATAAAAATTGGTCAACTGTATTTTACATGATGTGCTGTGTAGGAGGCAGATTAACCCTCTATGCTACTTTGATTAAAAACTGGGACTAGTCAAAAACACAGTTCTTTTCAACTACGGTGTTAACCTCCAGGGTTATTGCACCATTTATATATTATTCCCTGAGAATTACAAGGCACACAAATGTCTTTGCAGCAGGTGCTTTAACCCCATAAAAAAATGCAGACTCTGCAACCCATTAAGCAGGACAGATTTACTGTCATGTTTCTCCATGTTGCCAATTTCCTTGTGGCAGGGTTTTGAAAAAAGTTGAGGGCAAGATTTTGAGTCAGAGTAGTACCATTTTTTGGCACAACCCTTATGCAAAATGTAATTTGTTAAATTTTGTAATGCGCTCAAATGTACTCATCATAGATCTGATAAACATATGTGTGAGGTCTGAAGATCTGATGTCACTTGTAGTGATGTCACATCCTGTGATGCCACAAGCGAAATCGCACACTGTGATGTCACTTGCATACTGCCCAACTTGTTTATTCCCCCCACTTCTTATTTGAAGACATGTGTCCATCTTCCTCACCCCAGTCCTTACAAGCCGTGGTAATACTCATGACTTGTAAAATTAGATAAGGTACAGTGTTTCGTTGCTTCACAGCTAGGTTTTTGCTACATAGATACATACATCCATAGAGGAAATGTGGAAAAGCATTTAGCAATTTCCTTGTCCATGGAATAACCAGATGCTCTCTGTCCGAAGCACTGTTCGATCGGACTAGAAAACAGAATATCAATAAAATAGATTGGTCCTCTGATGCAAACAGATCTGTCCTTGCATGACCAGCCCAAGTCATAATTTCCTAAAATACTTCTGGGGATAACAACATGTCATTGACACAGGAAGGATCCTGCTCAGGAGGTCTTTAGGCTTACTACCTGAATGTAAAGGCGATTCATCTCTCCCAGTGAAACATCTAGGGCTGCTAAAGGCCGGTTCTTTGAGTTGCCCTTTTCTGTTTACATAAAAATATGCAACTTGACTGTCTGATGTTGTACAAACTATCTGGCCCAGAGTATGCTCCTTAATGTGCAAAATGGCTTGAACAATGGCTACCAAACTTAAGTTGGAAAAGTTCTGTTTTTCTATCTGGTGTCATAACTCTTGTGCTTTGAGATTCCCCAAATTTGCCTCCCAGCCCTAGCTATATTGCATCTGTTGTTCTTACTACTGAGGAGGGAAGCAAAAGAAGACATTGCATACCTTACAACGCATCCACAGACACTGTAAAAGTATGCATAGTAATCCCATATGTTGTAGTAACCTATATTCAACAGAATGCCCTTTCTCTAACTTCAGGAAATCTAGCCACTAGGATTAGCTCAGCTCTTGAATGCCTGACCCCATGAATCCTGTACATGCTGTTCTAAGGATTGAAGATAATTGCATACCCACAGTATCACATTGGTAGATGCTGCCATATCTCTCTGGACCGTTGACCTTTGTTTGGCCATTACTTACACCTTCTGAAGAAATGTGGAAGGATCGTGCAGCAACTTCTCCTTCATTGAGTTAGGAAGAAAAACACATTTTAGGTGTTCGGATGGCACCACATTTGATTAATTTTCATTAAAAATCCACCAAAACTGACGAGCTACTTGACACTCTTTGTACACCCTCTGTTCCCTCGTCTTGACATAAAAATAATTAAATTCCATCAGAATGAATTAAACCCATAAATGGAGCTAAAACTTTGGTAAATATCCTTGAAGAAGATGATAGTTCAAAGAGCAGCATCATGAGCTGGGAGTGATTCACCAAGACACAAAGCCCTAAGCACTTTTGAGTTGGGGTGTGCTGGTATGTGTAAATAGTCATCTTTCAGGTCTAATGAAGCCAAAACATCTTCCAGGGATATTGGAGGAAGGATTTTTTGTAAAGCTATTGTTTTGAATGGTATATGAAACACAAACATGTTCACTTTATTTAAGTCCAAGACAGTGTGAAAATCTCCTGTTTCTGCAAAAGAACCAGAATTGAGTAGTACCCCTGCCTCTGTTCACTTATTGACACTACTGTAACTGCTGCCTTCATCGAAACACCTGAATGGTCCTCTGATGAATAAGGCAATGAGGTGTTGGTGTTTTCTGGAACTTGTCCAGGGGATTTGCTTAAGCTGTACTCTGTAGCCATTCTGAACCGTCTGTATCATCCATGCATCTGAGATCTTGGTGTTATGGACTTTGATGAATCTTTTTAATCTTCCCTCCAAGATCTTAAATGGAAGACTCTTCTGGTAAACAGTCACTATTTTGACATTAGGAGGTGACAGTATTTGTTTGGTGCTGAGACTTTTCAACACATGGGGGGATGTATGACGGTACAACGCGGTATAAAATACCGCAGACCATCACAACGCAGGTTTTACAACGCAAGTTGTTACAACGACTTGCATTGGAGGGTGCTGGACTTAGGAGTAGTATAGTTTACTATTCCAACTCCAGTCTACATACAGTAGGGAAGGTGTTGGATAGTAAATTATACTATTCCTTGTCCTAGAGCGCCCTCCAGCACAAGTCGTGGTATCGACTTGCGTTGTGAAACCCGCGTTGTAATGGCACTGCGTTGTCATTACTGCGTTGTAAAGGATGTTCCCCACCTGGGGCTACCCAGACCCAAATCCTGGAATGAAAGGGCTTTAACCAGGATCTCACTGTTGCAAACAACCCAAATTCTCCTAGCATTAAACCCCGAACTCCTAAAGAATGAGCAAACTGCTGTCAAGTGCTTTCGATCTTCCCAAGACATTTTATTAGATCAGCCAATAGTGTTCCAAATAATATGGCTCCAGAAAAAGGTGATCAAATTAAAAGTACTTTCTGCAAATTGTCTGCCCTTCAAGATCATATCCATAATTTACAATGGGGTACAATAGCAGATGATGCTACCACAGCAGCTGAAGACAAGGGATGAAAATGTATAGCTGGTAAAAATCTCACTTGCAGCTCCAGAAGAGACAATATAGTAGTTGTTTCTCCTGCTTGCTGCAAACAGTCCACCAAACTTTGAACATCTCTCAAAGAAGACTGTACTAAATAGGTTGCAAAGGTATTTGCACTGAGTGAAAAGTTAGGGCCAGAGAAAGACCTCTTGATTGCTGATTCAATTATTTTGTCAATAGGATCTGAAGGCCCAGCACCGTCAGATGTTATGATGCCATTTAATGAGTTTTCCTTTAAACAGTGGATGTTTGAGATTCTTCTTTAAACCCCGGTAATGGATATAGTTTTGATAAGAACCTTGAGAAATTGGCTTCTCTACTTCCTTCTGCTTTTTACTAAAAAGGTTCCTGATCATGATTTGTAGAGGAGGCTCTTCAAAATCCTTACAATGGTATTGTTCAAAAACATCCTTCATCATTAATATTTATTTTGCAAAATGTCTACTGCAGGAAATTCCAATGGCATAATAGTAGAATCATGTCCCATGTCCTCTTCTTCAGGCTCTTCTTGAGCCTCCTCCACATGTCTCCACTTTGCAGGGCCTTTGTTAGGCTCCATCCTAGAGCTCTGCCTCAGCAGAACTCACTCAAATCTCCTGAGCATATTTACTCATTTCTATAGTAATGCTTAGCTATAAAAACCAAGTACAACACAGTAGCAGCAACTTAAGGTAACCACCCTGTGGTAATTCAAGTATACTGTTGTTTAATACGTTCTTGGTAGAGCTTAATGTTATGTTGTAATGGAATATTAACCATTCAATTGTGTTCTGAGCTTGTGATGATTCCAATTCAAGTCAGTTGCTTCATTACCTGTTTGCTGATGGATGGAATCAATTTATCTTTGAATAAACCTCTTAAAAAAGCATCAAGGAGTGCTGGATTTATTATGCAGGATGCTTCACAACCTCATGGAATATGTTTGTCAAGGCAGTAGTAATGCTACCAACTCTCCTTATGGAACAAGAATTGCTAAGCTGCTGCAGTACAAGATTCCCTCCCATTACAGAACAGCCACAGCATGGGTCATAGCAATATAAGCTTCCCCCTCACTGTAAAGCTATAAATTGAGCCCCAGTCCTTCAATTCTCCCTTCCTCACAGCAAAGGATACAACATGAGAGCAGCAAAACAATCTTCCCTTCTCTCACTGAGGGCATCTGCAGTGCAAACTTCAATTCCCTGAAGAACAGGTATTGTACAAAAGCAGCAGAGTAAGAATCAACTGATCACAGAACATGTAATGCAGTCATCAGGGGAATGTAGGTTATGCACAGATATCTGGAACTGGTGCTTATTCCACTAAAAAGGGCAAATGAATTAGCTGAATCTCTGAATGATGCTGCCACCGTCACACAGGTGCCATTCTCTAAGATCACCCATGCTGTTGCTCTCAGTCCAGAGAGACCCTTGAAGTGCACAGACTCACTGCCCTTCCTGCTCCAGACTCACTACAGAGGGGCATGCAGCAATTTGTGTGGGTTTAGGACACAGTCCATTCAGTTGTCAGTCCCTCTCTCCCATCCTGCCCAGGATGGCCCATCAGTCACACCTAAGCTCCCTTTGGCTGGCTAGAGAGAATGCACAAATCCCAGTTGTCACCTACCCCAGAGGTGTATTCAGAGACAGTCAAAATACACAAAATGGCTAAAATAAGAAAATGCCAACTTTCTAAAAGTTGCATAATCAGAGTTACAATTTGAAATCTAATCTTCGTCATAAGTTAGGATTTTAAATTGTGATTCCAGAGACACCAAACTCCATTCTTCCTAAATGGAAATTACACTTATAAGATGTAATAAAGTAATCACAATGTTAACGTATGGCTGAGATAGGCCTTTCAGTAGTGAAAAACAGAGTCAAGAGTTTTCATTACCAAGACATGTACACTTAAAGTTACATGTCCTACTTTTTAAATACACTGGACCCTGCCCAGGGCCTACCTTAGGGGGGACCTATATGTATTTAAAAAAAGGTTAGGGCGTAATAAGAGGGTTAACTTGCCAGGTTGACATAACAGTTGCACACACAGCCTCTGCAATGGCAGGCTTGAGACATATTTAGAAGGCTACTGAAGTCGGTGTTACAATCAGTGCAGCAGGCCCACCAGTAGCATTTAATTGTCAGGCCCTGAGCACAGGTAGTGCACTTTCTTTGGGACTTAAAAGTAAATTAAATATGATAATTGTGGATAGACCAATGTTACCATGTTTAAAGCAGAGAGCACATGCAATTTAGCACTGGTTAGCAGAGGTAAAGTACCCGGAGTCCTAAAGCCGGTAAAAACGAAGTAAGCAAAAACAGGAGGTCTGAAGGAAAAAAATCTGGGGAATTCACGTAAAGGATGCCGGGTGTAACAGATGCTCTTTTAGGAGAAGGTTCATGCTTTTCCACTTGCATACCTGTATCTCTGGTCTCCCTGAGGCTATCTCCATTTTTTATAATCGAATCCTGCCGCATTGATTAATGTACAGAAATCTATACATTTTAGACCCGTCATCTCTTTCACTAACATGCCAACTAATAATTCTTTTGATGACAGAATCAGTGGTATATATTATGAACCCCTGCCTGGCCTATGGCAAGAACAGTTCAAAGCACTCTGAGTGTGCTGATAGGAATAATCTTTATGGGTGCATCAAACAATTAATAGCACAAGCAGGCTGAGTGTTAACATATGTGTGTGTTCTAAGCAAAGTGAAAGAGAGAGAGTATGACACTGCTGTCTTTGTGTCATTCTTAAATGGGCTACTTTTAGCTATAAAAGAATATCAGCAGACTGAAGACCGTGCTATAAAGGAAGGTTGAGAAACAGCAAGGAAGGAAGGTTGCCTGAGTAACAGAAAGTGATAGGAAATCAAGCCAGAAATGAGGAATGGAGTATAGTGGTAATAGTGCCAAAGAGAAATAAAAACTGACAAGCGAGACAGAAAAGAATAAACAATGCATAGAGTGACACATGGATAAATGATAAATACCAGGGAACCATTGGTATGTTATATACTTTCTAAAATAGGAGGTTGGCTTTTAAAGAAAATATATTCTTTTTATTGATAACAGCATTAATGCGTTACAATTGTGGCGAATATCACTCAGATCAGTGCACTTACAGTGAATCATGCTTTTACATTCCTATCTCTAGCATCTATCATTTGTGAGACTATTCCTATACTCTGTATTTTGTTCTCACTCATTGCCCGTGGCGAGGTGTTCACAAATATTCCCTGTATGTTCATTCCATTTTCCCCATATTTGTGACCAGGAGGTTGATTTTTGATGACAGCGTGTGTCTGAACAACGTAGAAGTGAGACTCAAGAGGATCTACCTATGTCAGTACTGAGATAGCAGTTCATGAAACAGATCATAAAGGAAGGACGTACATTGAAACGGCATGCCCGTGACCGTGTATGTTTGTCCTGAATTTCCTATATAGCTTTTTCAAGATACCGCAGTCATGATCTAAAACGCTAATAGTCAATAGTACTGGCACCCTCATAACACTGTGGTGAATCAGTGTACCTCAAAGGAGACATGTAGCAGCCCTAGCTATCCATGCACCTAGCTGCACTCAAACGTAAACTTTCATTGAACCTTAGACCTAACAGGCTGGAGTTGATGATACATCTTTACAAAGGTCTTCCCTACTCAGAGTTTCAAAGTGGTCAGAGGGTGGGACCAGGCAGTACAAACTCACCTGAATACTGGCTTTATTGGGTTCACCTGCCACTCTCTCTCTCTCTCTCTCTCTCTCTCTCTCTCTCTCTCTCTCTCTCATGATCATCTCTTTGGCTATTTCTCTCATTTCAATTGCTCCTCTTGTTTCATCTTTATCTATGTTTTCACTAGCTCCTCTTCCCCCACACACGTTTCTTTCTTGCACCTCCCTCCCCCTTTCTCTGTCCCATCTTGCTCCCTTATACCTACCTACACCCTCTTCTTTTGTTTTCCCTCTCCTTTCTCATCCTCCTCTAGCTTGCATCCTCCTCTTCATGTCTCCCGGCCACACCTCTTGCAAATCCACTGCCTAACACACACACCTTTGTTCTCATTCTCACCTCTCAGTCCCACTCTCAAAACCTCCTGTCCATCGTATGCCATTCTCACTCGTCCACTTGTTGCCCCCTTTCATAGGCCTTTACCTCACACAGACCCTGCCTTTTCTTTTTATGCCTCTTCCTTTTTTATCATCTACTATTTCTTACATGCACTTTAACTGTCACTCATACAGAAAAAAACCTGCCAATGATGGTTGTGCTACCTAAGCTGCCTCTCACAAATTCCAATGTTGTATGCTAATTTTTAAAACGTGCACTGATGAAATCATAACTGAGTGCAAAAATGTAGGCAATATTAACTTGGAGGTCCTGCTGGTGTCTGTGGAGCGAATGTTTTGCAAGACTATAGATGCAGATTCATGCCCTGTTGATTTCAAGCGGAAACATGGATATTTAGTTGTAAAAAGAAGCAGCATAAAATATTTGGGACATGTAGAAACTGCTTGATGTTGTATTGATCTTTTGTTTTCCGTTTACTGAAGTTAATGTATGGAGCTCAAACTATGGAGGCAGTCTTGCGTGGAGCAGCCCAGCTACCTCCTAAACAGGACTGCTCAAGTCAGGTACAAGTGCAATAACTTCAGATATGGTTTGAATGGACAAGCACTACACAATCCATCTCTGGAGCTGGATGGAAGAAGAGGGAAGGGAAATATTTTATTCCCTTTAAAAGTCAGGGACAGGACGTTACTGTGAAATCACTTTATGTAATGTCACTCCCCATCACATCCTTGAGCACTCGCTATGCTAATTAGTCCCTCCACTATTTTCTTAGGGCTTGTGGAAAAGCAGCTACTTTGGATACCCTTTTCTAACACTGCTTTGGCGTTAGTCGCCTCTAAACCACTCGACAATTATCAAATAAAGAGGCAGGCACTGGGAATTGGAAAGCAGGAAACAGAGTTTAATTCTCTCCGGAGCAGAACACGTCAGATTGGACAAACGGGGTATCGTCTCGAGGTGCTCTAACAGCATCTCTGAGGCCTGGCCTCTTATACACAGGTTTATTGCTTTATTACATAAAACACATTCTTGGTAATGTTTTGATGTTCGGAAAGACATCCTCGGAATCCCCGCTCCGGGCCCGTTCCCACACATATCTACAGTAGAAGTCCCCACCCCAATCTCAGCATGTGATGGCTATCGCGCAGCTGGACATTCCGCTGGGAAAAGAAATATGTGTGATCGGTCGGATCTTATGGTGTGAAGACATTGATGAATCTCAGCCCCTTTGAAGAGAGGCGAGTTTATACTGTAGCGGGCAATAAACTGCATCCGCAGGGCTAGGTGATAGCCTGGGATCAGCTCGGACAATCGGGCATGGAGGAGGGGTTATCAAAGGGCCTGTTTGCGTGAAAGAGATGAGAGGGTATGTGGGTTTCGCACGGGATGTGGCTCCGGGGCTGGGTCGCGCTGAGGCTGTTTTATGGCTCCAACATGTGCTTGGGGGTTGCCAGCGCGCGGGGGATGATCGCAAGGTCGGGGAGACGTGCAGGCGATCGGCAATGTTACAAGAGTGGCCATAATCTTAAAATGGCTGCCGTTTACGCGCTCGCAAAAAGCCTAAATGGGACAAGATGGCGCTGGTAATGTTCACTCCGTAATCTAATATTCAACAGTGTGCCCTTTGAACTGACCCCGACATCTTGCTAATTTATGTCAATGTTCATTATGTGGTGGATCTCTGTCTCGTACAATACTTTCATGTGTTCAAACTTATTGTCCAAAGTCTTAGGGCATATCGAATTTGCAAACAGAGAGCACAAGGGCGGTATGCATTGTATCCCCAGGCAACACCCACATAATACAAGAACTGGCACCAATACAATTATCAATTATTTCCAGCCCCAGTCTTTCAAAGTGGTCCAAAACCAGCCTCCGAGTGTCCAGCCATCTTGTTCCTGGTGGATTTCCGAAGATAGTCTGTGGAGGTGTTCTATTGCTTTGTAGACGGAAGGTGAATAGTCTGGGACAAAGGTGCAACAGCTGGCACCGATGATGCGGCATGCTCCTCCGCGGTCCACCAGTACTACGTCGGGCACAAGGCAGTTCTGCAATGCCACGAGGCGGACCGCCTGAAGCTCAGCTGTGTTGTTAGCAAGGATGCTGGCTGTGACGTTCAATGCTGTTTCGACTGCTTGGGTCAAATGACGGATGGCTCGACTGTTTGACATCGGGCCCCAGAAAGGAATGAGTCCCTTCGCAGCATCGAGGAACTGCGAAGAGGTGGAATCTGCTTGTTCTGTGTCCAATGAGCGCTCCTGCCTGTGGTATGCTGCTGGTGCCACATAGGTGGGGGGGAGGACAAAGGAGATGTAGCAAGTGCCTCCCCAGCCTTTAGGGAGCCAGGTGTAGGCTTTGGTGCCGCAGACGAAATACATGTTGGGAGATGCTACAAATGAAGGGGGGTCAGCAGAGTTCAAAGTCCTTTTTATGGATCAGGAGCTGAGTCAGAGTTGCAGCAGTCCGTTTGCGCAGGTATGAAAAAGTGGGTCTGGCTGGGTTGTTGAAAACCTGCATCTCGAGCCGTTCTTTCTCCGGAATGTCCATTTGAAGCGTTGCGTTTGAGGTCTGAGGGCAAAAGGGAGTGGAAGCTTTTTCGGTTTTGCCCAGCCAGAACCCATCGTAGAAGTGTGAAATGGTTTCGCCAGAAGTTGTATTGTCCTTGTAACTCTCTTGCAAGAGCATCAGCCAGGCAAGGCAGGACCCATGAACGGAAAAAGATGAAGGGGACAGAATGTTCAGTTGCATGTGGCAGCAGCCCACAGATCCAGCAGTTGGTGGCATTGGCAGCGAGGTTGTGCTGGTGTAGCAATTGTACAAAGGAATTGTTCCAGAACTCCTTGCGTCTTTCTCGGAGCTGGGGTGGAAGTGAAATGAGATAGTGTTCTCTTTTGGTGGTGGGATGCACAGTGGGTATCAAAGTCTCATGGGCCGGTACACTTTCTTCCACGACCCAGAAGGTGACCATGAGAAGGAGGGAGAAGAGAAAAGAAATGAAGAGGGCAATTGTCTTTGTTTTGTGCAGCTTTTCAGTCTCTGGATTTTTGTAGTTGATCTTCGCATGTCCGGTTGCTTCCATCATCTTCATGTCGGGAGCTTCCATCACCTTCAAGAGGGCCCGGTAGCGGGCAGAACCACACACTTTGTCTGGCATCTCTCCTGGTAGCCTTTGTAGTGTAAGCTACCGTTCTGAGACTGTTGACTCAGTTAGTGGCCTGCTTTGCCGGAGCCTTCTCCTTTCGTCGCAAGTTGTACCCTTCCCTGGATGGCACAGTGGGATCGGGAAACTTTGCCAATTCAAGTGTCTCTTTGTCAGGGTAGCAACTCAGGGCTGGTCCATCTTTCTTCAGGAGCTCTTCTTTGGTGTCCACGTTTTCACTCGTTGTCAGTGTCGTTGAGATTTTCTGGCAATGATGTGCGTGAAGCCAATTCCGTTTTACTTCCACTCGGAGTGCAGATCGGTTGGTGATCAAGACTTGCCAGGGGCCCGCCCACCTGGGTTCCAGACTCTTCGTCCTTTGAAAATTTTTTGTCAGGATGAAGTCGCCGGGTTGGATGTTGTGTCCGGGGCCCCTTGATGCGTCTGGAATGGCTTGCTGCACCTGTTGGTGAATAACAGTTAGTGTTTTCGTTAAGTTATGCAGGTACTCAGACATTAGGATGTCTGGGACATCATGGATGGATGCTGGCTTCGGCGCGGCCCAGATATTCATGGGTCGGCCAAAAACGACTTCATAAGGGGTTAGGTGGTGCTTGGTAGGAGTGGAGCGCATAGACAGTAATGCCAGTGGGAGAGCGTCTGGCCATTTCAGCCCTGTGGTGGCAACTATTTTTGCTAGCTTAAGTTTCAGTGTGGCGTTATATCGTTCCACTAGGCCTGCAGATTGGGGGTGGAAGACCGCGTGGAATTTCTGTTTTACACCCAACCCTTTCAGTATGAGTTGGATAACTTCGGCTACGAAGTGGGGGCCGTTGTCGCTCCACAAAATCCGACAAAGGCCGTAGCGTGGGGAGAATTCATTCAACAACACCTTAGCAGTGGTGATGGCGGTGTTGTCTCGAGTGGGGTAGGGTTCCACCCATTTGCTTAACACACACACAATGACAAGCACGTATTTCAGACCATGGCACCTTTGTAGCTGAATGTAGTCCATTTGAAGGACTCCGAAGGGATGGATATATGACATTACAACGCATACTTTTACAACGCCTACCTTTACAACGCATTATTTACACTGCAACATCCATTACAACGCACACCATTACAACGCATGCCATTACAACAAATTCTTTGAAACTACCTTTACAACACATTCCACTACAACGCATACTACATTTACAACCCATACTATTACAACGCATTACATTACATTGCATGTAAGGTAAGTGTTGGATAGTGTAGGGGTAAAAATTACTATTCTATCTCCAGCGGGTGCAACAGTAGGGTAAGTGTTGGATAGTGTAGGGGTAAAAATTACTATTCTAACTCCAGGGGGTGCAACAGTAGGGTAAGTGTTGGATAGTGTAAGGGTACTATGTGTTGTAATGCTATGCGTTGTAATGGTATGCGTTGTAATGACGGCGTTGTAATGACATGCGTTGTAGTGGTGTGCGCTGTAGTGTCAAGCGTTGTAATGACTGTGTTGTAAATGATTGCGTTGTAATGGATTTTGCGTTGTAAAAGTTTTGTTGTAATGGTAGTGCGTTGTAAAAGTTGCGTTGTAAAGGTTGTATACCCGAAGGGATGGTCAGGGACCCCAAACCCTCCCCGGGGTACTACAGTCCCTTTCCCCGGGTTGTGTTGTAGGCATATCAGGCATTGTTGAACCAGGCGTTTCGCTGCGTCAGCTATGTTGTCATTGTGCCAAACTTTAGAAACGAGCTCAGTCATGGGGGCAGATCCTATGTGTGCAGGGGAGTGTGCCATGGTCAGTATAGGGATCAGATAGGAATTGGGTAACAGCCATTTGTTTGTGTCTTTCGTCCGCCAGCAGCCTTCGTCGTCTTTTAGTCCCACCTGCGCCCATTCAGTCAGTTCTTGTGGTGTGCTAGTCATTTGAATGTCCTTCATAGTCTCTCTAGTGTCTTTCCATTTTTCTGCTTGAGACCTGGTTACGTACATGCGGGTTGACGTCCTATTCTCGGCTGTAGTTCGAGCAGTGATGTCGGCTAGTGCATTCCCTTGTCCTACAATGTCTGTGACTTTCTTGTGTGCCTGGCACTTGATTACCGCTAGTTGTTTGGGGAGGAGACCTGCTTCGGTCAGGTCAGAGACTAGGTCTCCATGTAGGATCGGTGTGCCATGTGAGGTCAGGAATCCCCTCTCCTTCCAAAGGAACCCAAAGTGATGAACCACCCCGAAGGCATACTGGCTGTCCGTGTACATGTTAGTGGTCGTCCCTGCGGCTAGTACGCATGCTCGTGTAAGGGCAATCAGTTCTGCTGCTTGTGCGGATCGTTGTGTGATGCGAGCTGTCTCAACAACAGTTCGGGCTGTGGTAACAGCGTATGCAGCGGAAGTGGTACTGTCGGGGAGTTTAATGCATGAACCATCCACCCACAGTTCACCGTCGGGGTCTGGGAAAGCAGTGTCTCAGAGGTCTACTCTGCTCCTAGTCTGTTCGTCAGTGAGGGTCACACAGTCATGGAGGGGAGCGACATTGGGGTCATTCTCGGGTAAGGGTAGCAAGGTTGCTGGATTCAGAGTGGTGCACCTTTTCAAAGTTATGTGGGGTGCCAGTAAAGTCAGTTCGTACCCAGTCAGTCGTGCGCTAGTCAGATGTTGAGTTCTGGTTTGGTTCAGAAGGGTGTCAACGGAATGGGGTACTAGCACGGTGAGGGAATTAGAGAGTACAATTCCTTCACTCTGTCGTATGGAGACCGCAGCGGCAGCTACGGCTCGAAGGCAGGCAGGCAAACCTCTGGTTACAGTGTAGTGTAGTTCCTATATTCCCAATAGGCTCTGCACATTTGAATAATATATCCAGCAGTGTAGACGTAGGACTGAGGTCGACTAGGTCTCTACTGACTATATTAGACTTAAGGTTTGCCAGCTAGCTCAGAGGTCACTAGAAACTTTCTCGAATAAACGAGGAGGAGTTTAACCTCCCTGGATGGACAAGAAGGGATTAGCTTCTGACAACCATAAAACATGACAACTTTGCTCCCTCAGAATAAGAGTGTATCTCTAGAGTCATGTGAAAACAATAGACAGCTATTTCACTCAGTCAAGTGTGCATACTTAGTTTCACCAGATTTCAGAGAATAGAGAGACGGGCGTTTTCAATAAAAGGTGTAATTTATTGAGCAGTCTTCTTTCTCATGCAAGAGAAATGAATTGCCACAATTGCAATACTCATAGTAATGTAAAGTGCGTACAGTAAAAAGGAGGATTATAAAATAATACTGTAAAAGCATTGATATGGTTTCTTAGCCATATAATACTTTAAAATAGATAAAATATATACATACATATATACATTGACTAACGAACTCAACTGGTGCTTCTAAATACGCCTACCCCGGTGTACCTGACCTAAGCCTAATATGTGGGAAGGAGTAAGTAAGTAGCAGTTTAAGTTAAGTTTGTTTTGACAAGAATCTTTAAGGGTTTAGTCCGCTCCGTACCTGGGTAATAGAAAGCAGGAGGTCTTGTATCTCTCTCTCAGGACTCGATATCCCAGTAACCCGCGAAGGTATCTGGAAACACCGGAGCTGGATTTCTCGACAGGAGAAAAGACAGCGTCTCTCTCAGTGCGTCAAAAGGGAGGGGCAGCGTCCGTGGGCTCTCGCATCAGCTGGGCTCTCGGGCAAGTAGATAGCTGCTCTGCTCCAAAACCCCCACCGTGTGTTTGCTTAAGGCAACTTTGGTATATTTATACCTGAAAGGTGCCGGGTTTGACGTAAGGTTGGACATAAGACGTCAATAAAGATGTCACTAAGAACTGGCCGTTCTTACAGTGCTTCACAGGAGTTCTAGGACGAAATCAAAACAAAAGCAATGGGGATTTCCCAGGTTGCTGGAGGTTTGGTTTGTTTAGAGAACTCATTGTGCTTTCTAGGAGTCCGGGGAAGTAGCCTTGCTTAATGTGACTTCATGGGCTAAGACTAAATAGGAATATTATTGATTATAACTGTACAAGGGCATAAAATAGAAATATCGATTTAGGTTCCTAGATAAAAACACAATACCCACTCCACGATCTAATGCCCATCATTACTAAAACTAAGCAATAGTAAACATTCAAAGGTGCATGTGTATTCCAACCCACCCCAAAATACATTTTTGCATTTGAAATGGTGTATGCGAAATACACGAAAATGATTATTGGTACTGTACGCTATTCAAGCAGTGTAATCATTCAGTTAAAAGGATGCATATGTTCGAGGCATGTGGGCTGCTAACATTCATAGCTTAGCATTAGATCGCCGCCTAGTGTTGGGTCCGGATGATCGCACATTGTTGTCCTGGAAGAGTCTTCGAAGTATCCTGAGATAGGTGGCTCCTCCCCTGGACTACAGTGCGCATGGGCATCGGCTCCATCCCCAGATTGTTTTTTTCCGCCATTGGGTTCGGATGCGGTCTCGACGTCTCTCTGTCGGAACCGAGAAAAACTAACTTTTTACGGCCAAAAGGCCTAGTATTCTTTGCGTCGGTATTGTTTGCGAGCGGTCTTGAGTTCTTCCGTCTCTTGGAGTCGGAATCAACGGAGTGCTTGCACTCTTCGGACATCGAGGCCTTCTCATCGCGACACGACGCAACTTTCCAGCATGGAGCGGAGTCCGTTTAAGTACTGTCCGCTCTGTGGGTCCAAATACCCACATATCGACGTGCACCCGGTCTGTAACAAATGCCTTTCACCAGACCATAACGAAGACAACTGCAGGGCCTGCGCAAAATTCAGGTCGAAGAAGACACTCAAGCTTCGGCGCGCGGTGCGCCTTGAGGCCAGACAAGCGGCCCCGGCTCCAGAAAACATCTTCGGCGACCGAGAAGAGGAGGACCAGAGCCATCATCTTCAAATCTCCCCGCCCGAGACGGAGGTCGAGGCAGATCCGGACGACGACGACGGAGTCGTGGATCACGGCCTTGAATACGTCGACGAGGTAGGGGACGTCGAAGAGATTTATGGGGCCGCGGAAGATAGCTCAGGGGACGAGCTATGCCCCGAAGGTTACGAAGATCAAGATCGGGTCACGGGATCGCCTGTCGGCCTTACCCAAGACCCCGTACCGCAAGCCACGGCCCCGCCTTCAGGCCCGGCCACAGACATACTTGCTGCGCAGCCCGTATCGAAACCGAAACTGAAACCTACGGTATCGACTACTCCTAAAATGGCCGACCCGAAAACGAAACCGAAACTTATCGATTCGAACGACCCTAAGATGGCGGCCGTACCACCAAAAACGACTACACCCGCTGCTTCATCGACTCCGTCGACCTCCGGTCCACAAAAGTCGAAGAAATCTGCCGATTCCACAGGGTCGAAAACGGCGCCAGAGGAGGGATCCTCTAAGAAGGGTGGTCGGCACGGGTCAACCGCTGCGACGCCGTCAAAGCCCGCCAAAGCCAGCGACACGGCTCCGGTTCCGACTGGGACTCCGTTAGTCAGACGCGTGGTGGTGACGGAGCCGACAAAATCACACGGATCGAAGGCTGGCACATCTGCGCATCGGTCCAAGGACTCTGGGTCGGCGGCTGCGGCATCATCGTCCAAAACTCAGAAGGGCCAACAGGACGTCGGATCCGAGGGCAAGGTCAAGACCTCCTCGTCGGCGCCAAAGGCCGCTGTAAGTGACGCGTCCCTTATCGCCGCTTCACTACAGAGAATCAGGGAGAAGGCCTCTGCTACGCCGGCTCCGATGCCATCGCCACAGAAGCCGATGGACATTCCGGTGAAGCCTGCGGGGAAACTTCTCTTCCTTCTGCCGCCAAAAGAGACGCCGAAGGCCTTTTCAACAAAATCGACGCCAAAGAAGTCGGATTCTTCGACGGCAGGGGCACTTTCAAGTCGGGTACTCGACTCTGATGAGGATTCAGAGCGTTTTATCGACGCAGACACGGGCAAATTGACCCTTTACGAGAGGAGGATCACTTCGCAGCCAGTGGACTCCTATGTCATCCCCCTAAAGAAAAAAAGGCTTCCTCAAGACGCTTCAGGCCTCATGGAACCTATCCATCCTCCTCCAAGAAGGAGCCCAACTCCTTCCCCAGAACACTCTGAGGGTGAGGGATATGTTGAAGATGACCAATACACTTTCCCCATCAATGAACCAGATGCACAGCCGGATTCATATGATGACATTGGTGACCAAGGCACCCAAGATGTGGGGCAAGACCCACAGCCTTTCACTGCACGTGCATCCCCAACAGAAGATTCTGCAGGTTTTCATGCACTCATTGAGAGGGCAGCTGCTAATCATGATGTGGACATGCATGCTGACCCAGTAGAAGAAGACTTTCTATTTGACACTTTTTCAGTCTCTGAACGGACAGTAAAGACACTGCCTATGCTCAAAGGGGTCCTCAAACATGCTGCGGACATCTTTAAGGAACCTACCAGGGCGAGAGTGGTCAATCCACGTATCGGAAAGAAGTACAGACCAGCACTTGCAGACCCTGCATACATTCGGGGACAGTTGCCGCTTGACTCCCTGGTGGTCGCAAATGCCCGCAAAAGGGCCAACTCCCAAACAACGGGTGAAGCTCCTCCCCCGGATAAGGAGTCCAAGGTGCTAGAGGCAGGAGGCAAAAGGGTGGCTGCACAGGCTGCCAATTTTTGGCGTATTGCAAATACACAGGCACTCTTGGCACGTTATGATAGGGCGCATTACGACACCCTAGAGCGGGTTTTAGAACACCTGCCTTCGCAGTTTCAAGAGGGCACCAACCTGCTTATAGAAGAGGGAAAACTGATCTCCAACGCAGCCATAAAGTGTGCACTTGATGCCGCAGACACAGCAGCTAGGGCCATTAACACTAGCGTCATGCTGAGACGACAGGCGTGGCTCCGCATATCGGGGTTTAAACCTGACATTCCGACAACCATTCTTAATCAGCCAGTCAATCCTGATAGACTGTTTGGTCCAGATGTGGACACCACCCTAGAAAAAATTAAAAAAGACACAGAAACTGCTAAGTCTATGGGGGCCCTACAATCACAACAGTTTCGTGGCAACAATTTTCGTCGCTCAGGTGCACGTGGAGTCACCAGAGGACAGATGGGTCAACAATCACAATTCTCTAGAGGTGGAGCACAATCCTCGTACCCCAAACAGAACAAGGGGGGTTACCGAGGAAACAGCACCAGAGGACGTGGCAGAGGGAACAACAACTCCCGCTCCTCTGCCCCAAGCAAACAGTGACTCTCTGTCACTGCCCCCCGACCACTTAACACCTGTCGGTGGGAGACTACAGCAGTTCCTGCCCGTCTGGAGAAACATCACCACAAACAGGTGGGTGCGACAACTTGTCCAGTACGGTTATTGTCTAGAGTTAAAATCCACTCCACCCAACATCCCACCAAGGCAACGGCCTATGTCCGCAGAGCACTTGCACTTATTGCAGCAGGAAGTAGTGGTGATGCTGCAAAAAGGCGCAATCGAGCTCGTGCCAGTACAGGAGGAAGGCACAGGGGTATATTCCCTGTACTTCCTTATTCCGAAGAAGGACGGATCTCTCAGACCCATTCTAGATCTACGTCCCCTCAACCTCTATATACTGTCAGAACATTTCCATATGCTCACACTGCAACAGATTCTTCCCTTGTTAAACCAAGGGGACTTCTTAGCAACCTTAGACCTCAAGGATGCTTATTTCCACATACCACTACACCCGTCCCACAGAAAATACCTCAGGTTCACTATCCAAGGCAAGCATTATCAGTTCAAGGTCCTACCCTTCGGAGTGACCACAGCCCCAAGAGTGTTTACCAAGTGTCTGGCGACAGTAGCAGCGCACCTCAGGAGGCAGAACATCCATGTCTACCCCTACCTGGACGACTGGCTCGTTCAAGCCAAGTCGGAACAACAGTGCGCCGCGGACATGTCGACTACCATTCACCTCCTTCACGATCTAGGTTTCTCGTTGAACTACCCAAAGTCGCATCTTCAGCCGGCACATGTCCGGCAGTTTCTAGGTGCGACGATCAATACCCTGACGGCCATGGCTCACCAAACCAAGTCAGGATAGACAGCATGCAGTCTCTGATCCAGAGGTTCAGACCACAACACTCACTTCCAGCGAGAGTGTTCATGCAGTTGATAGGCATGATGGCCTCCTGCATCTTCATAGTCCCCCACGCATGGTTGCATATGCGCCCGCTCCAGGAGTGCTTAGCAAATCAGTGGACACAGGCCCAAGGACAATTAACAGACCTAGTGTTGGTTACCAGTCGGGCATACGACTCTCTGCATTGGTGGACTCCACACAACCTTTGCAAGGGCCGACTGTTCCAGGAGCCAGTGCCACAGATTACCCTGACAACGGACGCATCTCTCCAGGGATGGGGAGCTCATCTGCTCACTTACACAGTGCAGGGACTATGGACGACGCAGCAACAAAAGACGCACATCAACTATCTGGAACTGATGGCAATCTTCATGGCGCTCAAGTCCTTCATTGTACATCTGTGCAACAAGGTAGTGTTAGTCCGGACGGACAACATGACCGCGATGTACTACATTCAAAAACAGGGGGGCACCCACTCGCCACAGCTGTCTCATCTGGCTCAGGGCATGTGGCGGTGGGCCATTCAGAGGAACATCTTCCTCATGGCAGAACACCTCCCGGGCAAGGACAATCAGATGGCAGATCTGCTCAGCAGATACAGCCATCAAATGCACGAGTGGGAGTTACACCCATCTGTACTCCGCCCGTACTTCCAGCAGTGGGGTCATCCAGAGATAGACCTGTTTGCGACAAAAGTAAACGCAAAATGCCAACACTTTGCCGCCAGGTTCCCTCACCCACAGTCGCAGGGGAATGCGATATGGATGAACTGGTCAGGCAAATTTGCGTACGCTTTTCCGCCAGCCCCTCTGATACCGCTGGTGGCAAGAAAGCTAAGGCAGCACTCGATGACTCTCATCCTGGTTGCTCCAACGTGGGCGCGCCAAGCATG